>NW_004955410.1:21847933-22005510 GCF_000276665.1 Chinchilla lanigera | reverse complement strand
ACGAGGAGCTGCAGACGCAGCGGGTCATGGCCAACGTGCGGGAGCGCCAGCGCACGCAGTCGCTGAACGAGGCGTTCGCCGCGCTGCGCAAGATCATCCCCACGCTGCCCTCGGACAAGCTGAGCAAGATCCAGACCCTCAAGCTGGCGGCCAGGTACATCGACTTCCTCTATCAGGTCCTCCAGAGCGACGAGCTGGACTCCAAGATGGCAAGCTGCAGCTATGTGGCCCACGAGCGGCTCAGCTACGCCTTCTCGGTCTGGAGGATGGAGGGGGCCTGGTCCATGTCCGCGTCCCACTAGCAGGCGGCGCTCCCCACCCCTCGGCAGGGCCGGAGACCTAGGTAAGGACCGCGCCTCTGCGCCGCTCAGGTGGCGGGCGGGCGGGCGGACGGAGGGACGGACGGACCGGACGCGGTGGCCGGGCCGCCTGGCCGCGCGCCTCTCCCCACGGTCCTCCCAGCCCTGACACCGAACCTGGCGCGGCTGCCGCGTTCCGCCTGCGTCCCCGGGAGCCTTTCGGTCCCCGCGAGGGAGCGAGGTGCCCCGGGGGCTGCGCCGGGGCAGGGTGTGCGTGTGCGTGAGCGTGCGTGACACACCGGAGGGAGGACCGAGCAAGAGTCCAGGGTCAAGGGGAAGAACGGTTCTGCCACGACCTCCCTTTCTTTGGGCTTTAACATTTCGTTCTTCTTAAAACAAATGTTTCCAAATTCCACCTCCTCCTTTCCGCCCACCCACTTCCTCTTGCCCTCGGGCTGAAATCCTTCCAGGTTGTTCCGCGTAATTTCTCGGCGGTGGTGATAACAGGGCTCACTTAGTCTTAGAGAACAGCCGCAGAGACCTAAACAGTAACCAACTTTCCCCCCTGTCTGGGTTTTTGCAGATGTCATTGTTTCCAGAGAAGGAGAAAATGGACAGTCTAGAGACTCTGGAGCTGGATAACTAAAAATAAATATATATGCCAAAGATTTTCTTGGAAATTAGAAGAGCAGAACCCAAATACAAAGAAACAGGGCGTGGGGCGCACTTTTAAAAGAGAGAGCGAGACAGGCCCCTGGACAGTGATTTCCAGGCGGGCAGCGGCACCATCCTCACACCTCTGCATTCTGATAGAAGTCTGAACAGTTGTTTGTGTTCCTTTATGTTTTTTTGACGAAGAATGTTTTTATTTTTATTTTTTCACGCATGCATTCTCAAGAGGTCGTGCCAATCAGCCAATGAAAGGAAAGGCATCATTATGGATTTTCTCCATTTTAAAATGGTAATAACCAGAGGAATTTTAAGAACAACTTTAAAAATAAAGATAACGGGATCAAACTGGCCTGCAAAATCATAGTCAGTTAATTCCTTTTTTGTTCTTCCTCTGAGGGAAAAGAAAAACTTAAAATACAAAAAACAACATTCTATTTATTTATTGATGACCCATGGTAAAATGCAAATAGATCCGGTGTCTAAATGCATTCATATTTTTATGATTGTTTTGTAAATATCTTTGTATATTATTTTTCTGCAATAAATAAATATGATTGAAAATTTTAAGAACCTTAGAGTTTGGTCTATATTTTTAAAGCTTAGGATTAAATTGGTGGTAAATACCTGCTTGTTTAACTCTAGAGGCACCCAGGAGGGAGGGGGCACTAATATAAACAAAGCAGGGAAAAACTCAAATAAACCAGCTACTGACAGGCACAGGCGTGTTATTTGAAAAGACAGCTTTATTATTATTCCATTTTGGCGTTCAGCGGGACCTAACAGCATCTCTCCTTCAACTCTTATCAAGTTCCCCAGTGGAAAACTTTCAACGAATTGGCTATTCAGCTCTCTTGTTTGTAGTTTGAATGAGTAACTCTAAAATACTCAAATGATTAGTTTGAAACCAGCACTATTTTTCTTGTTCCTATCTATTTTTGCCATTCGCTCTGTTCTTTGTGAGAATTCTTAAATAGGTTCATTTCAGAGACAAGATAATGTGGCAATGAAAATTATTTCTATACATGAATACGAATGCATGGAAAATACTGTTTCATTCAGTAGGAAAAATAATTTCATTTCTAATTTGTTTAATCCTTCTTTCATGACTGAGTGTGACATTCAGTGTCATGTTTACAGAAGAAAATAGTCTTGATGTTAGCTGAGAGGCTTGCTCCTATTTATACATAAAAAATGTATAGCTGTGGAAGAAAACTGAGTTTTCCAGTATCGTTGGTAACTTTTAAAACAGTTACTATTTTAAATGCTATGGCTATTCTGTTTCAAGTGGGCTCTGTAGTAAATATATTTTATCCAAAAGTGTGCATACTGTTTCCTTGAAGACATGCACAATCTCATGAAGTAAAACAATCGGAAGTACAAATGGTGCTTGATTTTTATTTCATTCTGATTATTTCTGAGCCAAGAACACGTTGGCGTTTATAAATAATGTCATTAAAGGTAGTGGGTTTTTTTTTTTATCAAACTTAGTCCTTAATTTTTTTTACATTCACTTTACTGAATTCAAGTGTAATTAGGGAGTCTTTCAAACTAGACAATTATTTTGGTGCCTCAGATAAGCATATGTATCCAAACAGGCTGTGTTGGCTTAGCTCAGGTGGAGGTTGCCTTATTGCCTGAAGGATTTTATTTTTCTCTTCACAGACCACAGAACAATGCTGACATGACAGTATTATAAATTTATTATTGTGAATATTTTCAACCATATTTTACAGTAAAGAGCCTGTAGCGTTTACTTGCAAGATTAGTGAAGGGTTGGGGAAATATTATTTGAATTTTGATTGTCTTTTACCAACTAATGAACAGGGAAGGGGATTGTGGATGTATAAATGGTTGTGTGTGTGTGTGTGTGTGTACGTGTGTGTGTGTGTGTGTGTGTGTAGAAGGTAGAAGTGTATAGTGTCACAGTACATAGAAGGGTAAAGGAAAGTATTAAAATGTTAATCTCTTTTGTATGTGTCATCCAACCACTTCCATTTTCTAAATTGTTCATGGGGGGAATCTTCTTGTTCACTAGTTTGGTCTGACTATTTGATATTTCAGATTTCTTGAGCTACATCAGAATGGAGCTGACCATCGTTGCTGAGAAGGTAAACACTATTTTAACTCTGGATGTAAAAACTAGATGTTTCAAAGAAAGGTAGTCTTCCATTTGCCTTTTTTTCATAATGCTTTACTTTTTCCACTTTTTTTTCCTAAGAGGAAACTGAAGAAAAGCAAGTGTCCCATTTATATTCACTAATACTAAATACAAGATACCAGGAAATATTTTCCTCTAGGTTTTCACAGAAATAAATGAACGAACAAAAAGTGGTGAATAGTTTTACTCTGAGGAAACTTCACGGTGGAAAATATTAACTACTCAAATACAACTTTTAGCTTGCAAATTCTATATTCTTACTTCTTATCTATATGACTTAAAATGCTCAACATTTTTTAGAATACAAATAAAGCCACCTGTGTTATCTTCTCCACCATTACTTCTTCTCACTTTTCTTCATTTCATTTTATTTTTGCTGCCTACATTTGCTTAAAAGATTCATCGATACCTGTTCTATCAGTAAGAAGATAAATCTTTCCATTTAGTTAGGTGGCTGGACTCAGGTCTTCCCCTTTAATCCAGAACGCATTTGCAAGGGGAGAGTATTGTAGTCAGTGGCCTTGGATGAATTCTAAAGTGTTGAATAAGTTGTTTATTGTGCAAATCATTATTTTGTTTTTATTTTTATCTGGTTGATAGCCTTCAGTCATAAGAAAGCAGTAAGTTTTTCTTCCCATGTATTTCCCCTTTTCGTGCATATCCACGCTGAGCACATGCCGAGATAATCATTCGCGCACAGTTGCAGGTACCCTCCCCAAAGCAGAACAGACTACTGATGAAATAACCTTACGCAGCAGAAACGCACACACCTTGTGTAGCTTTTCCCCACATTCAACAAAGGCACCAACTTCTTGCCCCTTCGCTCCTCGGGCTCATATTCATAATGGAGCTTTTTAAGGGACACTTGGCCTCTTGCAAAAAAGTAGAGCATTTTGCACATTCCACGGTTTGGCAAAGTCAGAGCTAGTTATTTTCTCTAGACCAGTATCAAGTTCTTCTCAGGCATATGATTTCACTTGAAGTCCTGCCCAGGAATCCTTCAAAGTGAGCGTTTGTCCCGCTCTCATGATGTCAGGCGGTTTTCCCTGCATCTGTAATTTGAAGAAAAACAAACAAACCTGCGGAGAACAAACGCCACGGAAACCCAAACAGAACTCGGTGGGGAGCAAGGGTCTCACCTGCGGTGGGCGCGGGAGAGGGGCGCGGGCCCAGGCTCCCCTGCGTGGGTGGCAGGCCGGCTGCACCTTGGAGAGGGTGACACTGCCCGTGCCCTCTTCAGATGGGGTGGACCCACTCCCGTCCTGCTCTGGAGGTTGTTTGGAGGCTGTGGCGCCAAGTGTCAGCGTTAGCAAGGGGAACAGCAGCAGCAAATTCAGGCTAAGGCCCAACCTCAAATTTCCAGAGACAGGCCCCGCATGAGCGACAAACGGGTCGGAAAGGGGATCCCCGGGGGCCACTTTTGCAGAATTTTCTGCTTATGTGTCATAAAGACTGCCCCGCCCCCTGCACCAGCGAAAGTGGAAGGAACTCGCAATGGCAAAATGGAAGGAGAAATCGACTTCGTAATATCTCAAAGCTGGCCACGCCACTATTTCTCAGAAAACTACTGACTCTTCTTGTAAATTGAGCCCTGGAAAATGCAAACATGAGGATGACTAATTTTCTTTATTTACTCAACAGCAAAAGATAGACCTAGTCAACAGGGCATGGCGTACACTCTCCATTCGGTTTTGTCGCCAGGCCCCACGACTGTGAGCCACTTAATGTTCTTAGCGAATCAAAGCACGTGTCCTTTGAAGAAGGTGTGTAATTGGAGTTTAAGGCATGTATGGAATTCCCAGATGTCTATAAAGTAAGGAGGAGCATGTGGCAGGTCACTGGAAGGTGGGGCAGGTTAAAATCACTCGCTCAAACGGTCCAGCTTTATATTCTCCCCCTTTATAAAGGCCAGCGAGATAATCCTTGGGGAAAGGTTGGGATGGGATCATAATAAATATTCATCTTCTTGTATCACACTCATAGTAACCATGGTGAGTAGCACATGGTCAGAAAACCTCAAAGAAAACACTCAATTACAGCTGGGATTTCGTGGGCTCCTTGCTACAAGATCGTTTGGGGTTTGCTTTAGTTGAGGGCCTCTAAGGGCCTTCTTTCTTGTTTACGTGGACTATTTTCTTTTCCTTCTTTCTTTCGCCCCCGTAAGTTTGTGAATGTGTACTTCTCCTTCTGCGTGCAACCTAGCTGAAGCCAGAGGAACAAAACTCCAGATTTGGAAAATAAAAACAATTCTCAAAGCATTCGTTCCAGAATGCGGCCTTTGGGGGGAAGGGAGATTGCGAGTCAGTGAAATTAAATTTCTGTAAAACATGCAGTTTAAACGTCTACCAGAGGGAAAGCTTGGTGAAAAGAGCCATCCAAATCAGTTTCTCTCCTTTTGCCTTTCACTGAGGAAGGTACAGACTGAGAAGCAAACGTGAGTTTGAGTGTTGATTATTAGGCAGCTTTTGCTTTGTTTGTGTTTTGTTTGGAGGCTGGAGCTTGAATCCAACTACTGCTTTTTTCCTTGGGTTCACAATGCTGCCTTCATTTACCTGCACAATTTAACCAGCGGCGAGGCAGACACCTCCGGAATCGGCTAAAGAAAGTGGCCGGGGCAAAGCTTGGCACCGGGAGGAGGGCGACTTTGGGGGAGTTTGGAGTCTGAGCAAAGAGCTCCACAAAAGTTACCGCTGGAGGGGAGAGGGTTGCGCCTGGGACACAAGTGTGACAAGTGAAAAGTTAGGCAGGTACCTGAAGGAAGTTTATCTTGCCCAGATGTTAAGGCTTTTCTGAAATGTCACGTGAGTAGAACAGATGTATAACTTGCAAATGGAGCCACGCCTGTAAATACAAGAAAGGCAAATGCTTGGAGGGAAATCCAGGCATTAATCATCAGCCTCCTTTTCTAGATATCTATTTACTCCTTTAAATATTTGCTTCCAGTGAGCGATGGTGCTTCTTAAATTAAGTAGATCTTCCAGAGGAAGTCACCACGTCATCCCTAACCCAGAGCCCGCGTCCCGCTAGACACTAGACGCGTGAGGTGTGGGGTGTGGGGTGCGAGGAGTGGGTATGGGGCTTATTTTGCCCCCTGCCCTCCCGTTTTCCTTCTCCACATTCCCCATCCCCCAAGCCTCTCCTCCTGCTTCTGGAAGACTTTTGATCCTGAGAAAAGTATCGGATCTCGGTTTGGAAAAGCTGAAACTAATCAATTGCCTTTTTGAAGGGGTAGAGAGTGATAAGAAGACTGGAGGAATGCCAGGCCTGACAGACCCTAAACCTCCAAGATGCTTAGATGGGCTGAAAGATGAGGGGGGATTCCTCCCTCCTGGGGCAGGGAACCGGCCCTCCTGAGCCTACAGGGAAAGGCTTTTTACTAAGAGACGTGACTGGTTTGATTGAAAAGGATTTTTAAAAATGAATTGTACACGTAAGAGACACTCCACCATGAAAAAAGGAAGCTCAGCTTATAAACGAAATTAAAATAAATTAGCAGTTGCCCAGTTGTGGAGAAAGAGCCCAATTCCTTTCTGTCTATTTAAGAAAGACTTTCATAAAGGTTATTGTTACTATTAACACGTGGTGCAGGCCTGCATTTCTGCACACAGTGAGATTTTAAATATTTGTCACCTATATGTTAAGACAGTGTATTGAATGAATTGTACTGTGGTTGTTCTTTCAAATGCAACACTATCTCCAGCTCTCTGTTACACTGACACTGCATCAGTTTATGGTATTCTATTTATCCATGTAGGTCTCTACTTTAAACAAAAGGTAAAAGGGTATTTTCTTCCACAATATTAAATCCAATTTTATGTCAGGGTTTATCTTCTTAGGATTTCCTACTGGCATGGTCAGAATTGGAATTCCCTTTAAGTGATCACATTAGCTTTAAGGGTTGTCAATTTTTTTAAGTGCCCCGGCCTAGATAAACAGACAGGTTCTTTCTCTCTATGGCATTTAATTTCAGTAACCATCAGCCATACTAACCTTGATTTATTACCTTCGGGTGCATGTCATCTGGTGATAACCCCCAAAACATCCAAGATGCTGTTCCAGTGGTCAGATCCTCCCCCTCTGAGTTTGCCTGATGTTCAAGAAGTTGGACTGAATGCCAACATCCTAAGTGTAAAGTTTACTTTTGGGACTGCTGTACCTCCATATTCTATACATAATACTGGACAGGAGTCCACATTTCTTGTTTCTGAAACACAGCATCAATCAAAGTGCTACGACTGTTGTTGGATTTGAACTTGCAGCGGAGATATCTCCCTACTGTAAATTTAGCAATGACTTTACATCCTTGCTAAATTTAAGGCCTGGAGATGCACTCCTTTTTTTTTTTTTTTTTTTTTTTTTGGTTTTTCTCCGGTACCGGGAACCAAACTCAGGACCTTGGGCTTGCCAGGCAGGCGCTTTGCCGCTGAGCTAAATCCCCAGTCCCGAGATGCACTCCTAATGGAGTCAGCGCTCCATTTCATGGGGCAGACTCCTGTCTTCCAGAACAGTATTCTTTAAAATGTTCTTATAAATCCAGTTTTCACCTTATGACAGAAAGAAATTTCTTTTAGCCTTTTGCAAAGGTTGTCTCTCACCTCATTCCACTCCTGACTTCTCTTGCTACCTCCCATCCACGCACACCCTTTAAAACTTCTAACTGTGTAACACGGAAAAGAGACCAGGAGCAGAGAATCCTTCTTCCTCTTTCTTCTCTCCTGGCCTGACTGAGTGAAACTTAAAACACATCTCATAGATCAGTTTTCCTCCTCTGATGTTAGGCATAGTCCACGACCCGGATTTTCAAATAGCCCAGGCTGGAGTCTGCAATGTTTAATCCAGCCAGCTATTAAATGTCCCCTGGCTAAATCAAGAATATAAGAAAGAACCTGTACAGGGATAATGATACCAAGAGCAGTTTGCTGGAGGGAGAAGGGGAGCTTAGGAGGGGGCAGGCAACCCCAGGGATCCTTTGATTTGGAAAACCCTGTTTTTAGAACTCCTGTCAGAGTAATGGCAAAGCTAAGAAACATGAAAGAACAATCCTTTGTTCCAGGATATGGTTTTAATGAAATACTACTAACACACACACACACACACACACACACACACACACACAATCTATTAATAACCACTTCAGAAATTCCGCTTTTCCTTTACCTATTAGGCACTAGGAGGGTCCGTAATGTGATCTCCTCCCTCTCCCCCTTTCCTGCCGCTTCGGGGTCTCCCCAGTTAAAGTGTAATGGTTGTTCTGACGAGCCGCGGGCTGAGACTGCCCTGCCATCCCGGCTCCCTGCCCGCCTTCTCTGTAGGGCGCCAGGCCTGCGGGATTTGGCTGCGCGGCCTCGGCTTCCCCCTTCCGAAGCCGGGCGCCCGCACCTCGGGAGCCAGCTCTCCGGGTCCCGAGCAGGAGGATTCTGAGAACGCGAGCAAATGTGAAACCCGGCAGAAGGCGTACGGAACTCTGCCTGCTTTGGCTCTATGTTGACCCTGCCCAGCACTTTCTGTTGATTTAAACCACCCGGAGGGACTGCAACCTCGATAGCAAACGGGGCTGGGGGCAGGGGAGGGGAGCGTCGGGCAGGGGGTGGAGATCGCAGAGAAAAACCAACAGCATGTGGGAGGGGGCAGGCAGCGGGACCGGGCATTTTAGCAGCCGCATCTGTCATCCGTAGCAGTGGACAGATAAAACCGGCCCGGATCAAAGAGGTCGGTTCATAAATCACCCATAAAAAACGGATTGTGAGGAGTAAAGGACACGTGTCCAATAATCTGACCCTGGCGTCCGCGGCCCCGGCGCGGTTCCCAGCCCCCTCCGTCCGCGGCCGCGCGGCGCGCAGCTGGGAGAGTCGGGGACCCCTGTCCCGTTCGAGGACCACCCGCCCCCGTCCGACCCCCTCCCCGAGTCTCCGCCCGGCCGCCCCGTCGGGAGCCGGCAACGCGGTTCGGCGCGGACTCTGGGTCGACGGAGGAAACAGCGGGGAAGGAATACGCGTGTTTGCCTTTCCGAAGCAAGGGAATTGCTCTCTCTAAGTCGGAGGTCTCGCCTCCGGGTCCCCTCTTAATGACCGGGCCCAGCTCCAGCTCTCTCCCCCAGAGCACCCGCAGGTTGGTCAGGTGCGCGGTGCCAGCGTGACGCGGCGGAGGTCGGGCTAGCTGCGCGCTGGGTTCCGGGCTTCCGCGTCCCGGCTGTCAGCGCTGCGCCTCCGCAGCGCCGCGGGGTTGAACTATCTCAGGCCGATCGCTGTCCTCCGCCCTAGCCCTGAGGGTATTCTCGCATAGCCCCCCCACTTCCCAAGCCCCGGACTCTGCCGCACCTGCCTCCTCCGGTCGCAGACACAAGCGAAAGCAGGGTCCAGCCGCATGCCGAGCGAGCGGGGCCAGCTGGGCTCGGACCCAGCATCGCGCGCTGGGCGGCTTTGGAAGCGCGGAGCCCCTCAGTCTCCAAAAGACATTTCACAATGCTAAGAAAGTTTGTGGATCGGTGTGGGGGGTGTTCATTGACCAATGCCCCTTCTTACCCTCGCTCTTCTGCTCGGTGTTAGCATCCTGCAGATAAGTAGGATTTTGCATATAATAGGTGTTTATGGTTCTAGGAGCTGCTCTTTGATCTAGGATTTGAGGGGTGGAGTGTCTAAGGGGTCTCTAGACGCTTGTCTGATTTGAATGCTTTTCAGAATGATTTATGGCAAAAAGCTCATTTCTGACACTTCCAGATGCCAAAGCTCTTACCTTCCTTGAAGGGATGAGGGAAACCTGCTTCCAATAGCCGTGCGGATGGGAACCCGCGTCTGAACGAGCCTGCCTGTCACTGTAAACTGACAGTGTGCACAGCCTCCTTCCAGAGCAGCCAACCTTCCCCTCCTGCTTGTTAAGGAGGAGGGAGGGATGTGCTTTAGGATGACGAAGTTACGGAGGGAAACCGAGTCATCCTCCTGCAAATTCAGGCTCTTCCAGGAGGTTTCTTTTGTGCAGTTAACCACCTGCTCTCACTGGTGGTTTGGCTAGTGCGGTTTGACCCCCGAACCCTCGCGTGAAGCGGAGCAGGAATAAGCCCTCCGTTGGGACCCCGGGTGGTTTCAGGCTCCAGCCTTAACCTCTGGCCATGGAGTGGATCGAAGTCCTGGTTCCCGCGGGGCGGAGGCTCGGGCAGCTTTGAGAAGCTGCCGGAGCTTCCAGGGAGGAGGCAGCGTCTTTCGGAAAGCTCCCTCCAAGCACAGGACAGCGAGGCGAGGCCAGGAAAAATAACCCTCCCGACGCAATTGCTTGGAGCTCCACCGTGAAGCTGAAAAGCTGAAATGTGTGCCGCGGCAGGGGGCAGGTCAGACAGGGCGGACGCTAGAGCGATTTTAGGGGACCCCTAGGGCCGGCCGAGCTGTGAGAACGCGCTGAAGGCGTTTGTAACCTGAAGCTAAAGGTGGGCCCGACCCACAGTAGCCTCCAGCAGACGCTTTTCCCAAAGGAAACGAAGTTTTCCAGACATTTCTTCTCCTTCAAAACATAACCCACTGGGGCAGAATGTAGAGGGGAGGGATTCTTTCTTTCTCAGAGGAAAGGCAAACGAGCGAAGGAGTGAGCTGCGCAGGCTAGGAGACCAGTGGTTAATAGAGTTGAGGCCAGGGCACTACTAGTAAATGTCTGCCCAGGGGTTAGCCCTGAGTGATATTCTGGTTATGTGCTTCGAATCCTACAAGCCTGGGAGTCTGTGATGTTTGGGAAACAGCACCTACTTCAGGCTTTTTTGGTGAGCCTATACCTTAACTGCTTTTGAGTCCTTACCAAGGGAGGAACTCAAAGTTCAGTGGTTCGCATTCTCAGTTGAAAAAATAAAAGATTTCCAGGGTGACAGGGTAGATTAATTGTCTGAACAAACTTATTTTCCAGGGCTCTAGGTTTCCTCATCCTTCAGAAAATTATACAAAAAATCAGATCAGAGTTTATTGGTTTATGTAGAACCGATCCTGATTTGATAAGCTTAATCATATGACAAAAAGCATACTGATCATTCCGTCCTCTCCCTCAAAGAGCAGACTGAGCGTTTTCAAAAGTCGCTATGTTTTTTTCTCCCCCTAGAGTTTGACCACTACATCAAAAGATTCGGGTCACCTCTTGTCTTTTCTGTATGTATATATTTAAGAGCATAAAAATATTAAATAGAAAGCTTTCCCAACTTCAAACCTATCGAATGTTTAACAGCTGAAGGATATTCATCTTTAGGAGGCAGGCCAAAATGTCAATAAAAATTTAATTATTTCTGAAACATATGGGAGCACTTACAAGACCCAAAATGTGATATTAAGTATTGATATTGAGAGGAAACCTTACAATATACTTTCATATTTGCTAGTCAAGACCTTATACCCTCAAAAGGTTCCACAAGCCACAGAAAATTTTATTCTTCCTGACAGGGTTTCTAAAGCTTGCGTGAAAGACAGGTTGGTGGCCCAAGGGGTCACCTATAGTCTGTGTAAAGAGAAATTAGTGTTGAACTCCTATGTGTTTGATGTTTGTCTTCTGCAGAAAATTGTGTTATCTATGATAACAAATATTGTTACAATGTGAAATTGGGGGGCGGGTGGGTACGTTGCTGTGGCCACTTCTGTTGGCAGCTAACACAAATTGCCTTCCAAAATGCTTCATCCAAATATTCTTCCCAACCTATAATTTTGCCAGGCTGTGAGATGTAAGGATACTGTAAAGTGATACTGGTGTTATTTTTGAAGTTGGCTGTGATGAGCAGGACTGATGATGTGTGATTTGGAATAACCTCCAACATATAAGAGGAGTCTTTCTGATAGCTACTTCTTTTACTTACAAATGCCAGTTTTTCATGTAGAGCTTCCAGAAGACTTTTGATTTTTTTTTAAACTTGGCATTCAGAATCCAACTGTTGAACTGTAGGTTAGCCTCAGACCACCTGCTGCTTTGGAAGATGCCTCTGAAAAATCATGGGTCGGTTTGACTGCTTTGTCATTATTTCCAGTTTCCCTGTTCTCTTCACAATGCCTTCAAAATTGATGTGAGTACCTAGCTATCTTTCTCCCAAAACAAGTGGTTTCCAGCGGTTAACATCTGTGAGCTGGGCATTTTACACACCTTCTCTGATCTATTATCAGTAAGCCCTCAGCCCTTGGAACAGAGTTTCTATTTCTCTCAAGGCTTAAATTTGTTTAATTCAGCCATTTAGTTTACAGGAAAGACTTGAAGCCCAACGTGTTTGATTTGAGACTTTAGCCCAAGACTAGCCTAAAGCTAATTTGACCTAGTCCGGGCTCTTTCCTGTACTTGGAAGTATGGTTTTTAGATTGTAAGCAAGATAGTATACTCAAGAATTGGCCTAGGTAGAAGAGCTATTGAGCAACTGTTTCCCCAGGCTCAATTTTATTGAGCAAACAAACTGTTAGATAACAAAGCAGATAATAAGACAAAAACTACCTTTTAATAAATGATACTGGACACTTATTCCAGGCATCTACTTAAAATTTGCTAAATGGTGTAGACCAGGAAATAAATATCACTACTTCACTATCATATCTTTTCATATCCTAAGATTGAAAATGAATTTAAAAATTGCAATTAAAATTGCAATTGTGATCTTTTGAATATATGTACATTTTTGCATACTTTTTAAGTTTTACAATTCCTGCTACAAACATTGCATGCAACTATTACTTTTGCCTTTTGTAAAGATAATTACCACTTAGAAAACTCTTATGAATTAAAGAATGATAGAAAAGGAAAGCGAAGTTAAGTACTGTGTACAAAAGCTTGTTGATCGGGCTGAATAACTGGGAGTGCAGCTTGCCCCATGGAGTGATTATGGGATGAGGCAGAGTGATCATAAGTGGTTTTTCTTACCATAGGCAAACGCTCCCAGAGGCCCTTTCATTCTGTGATCTGCCGTGCCGTTCATCCATCCGGCACGCTCTCCTAGTAGCTTTTCATGAGTTACTGATAGAAAGAATGAAGTGCAGTCACATTCTGGGTAGTACAGTGAGCAAAATAACCTGGGTAAAGTGTGTGTGGACTTGTTCAAGTACAGAGACAGGTGATTCTCATTTATCCTGTAAAATGATTTCTTCAGTTATCTGCCTGTACACAGAGTTAAAAATCATCTAGATCAGCAGAAGCAATTTTTAAATGTTCATTCTTCCCCAAACATTCTTCTCCAAGTGACAGGCTGTGTGGGTGGCCACTATGACACTGTTTTCAGTTAAACAAATGAATGATTATTCAGTCAACAAACTTTTCTTGGAGGTCTAACTAAGGTCTGTAGCTATGAAGAGGTGACCGACTGGAGCTCTTGAGACTGAAGGAGCATCTTCTTATTATAGAAACCTCGTTTCACTGAGAACATTTTGCTGCACGTGCCTGAGAGGTTCCTTAAGTAATGAGTCTATCCCAGTATTCCTTTGATAGTTTGGGGTGGTGGAGAAAATTAGGGACATACTACCTGTGGAAGAAGTGGAAAGAAATTCCTCTATACTAGCATTCTGAAAGTACAAACTTTACAAAAGAAAAAATAGAAGTGAGACCAAGAACATTATATTTTGCATCTGCTATTTCATTTTCTTTTCCTCCATCTGTACCAACATCCTATAGGCTAACAGTCACTTGTAAGACTATCTGCTTTTAGTACACAGGTAACTCTGCATCGTGCTGATATAATCCCAGCACCTTGTTAGCACCAGCACATGGCATTGCTATTAATTTGAATTAATATTACCTTTATACTAATGGAGAAACTAGGCAGAGGTAGCCAATATCTGCACATAAAAAAACCCTGAAAAATGACAGCACTACAATTTATACTGGTAATGAAAGCCCAAATAAGCACAAAAGATGTTCAGAAGATATTTATTAAAACACCATGATTCAAGTATTTATTCTACCTTAAGTATATTAGAGTAAAATAGCTCTGAAACCCCCAGCTGCCCTTTGTCTTTTGTGAATGAATGAAAGCACCCTTTTTCATTTATGGCCTAAGCCTCAGAGCAGGGCTTATTTCAGGTCCCTCTGCACCACGGACCAAAGGCCCTTGTTCAGGGAACATCCTCATAACAATATGTGGCAGTGTTGGCACCCCAAAAGCAATAATTGTTAAGCCTAATAAAAAAATTTGGCCGGCTTGTTTTCTGTGCATTTTTAGAAACCACTTGGTTTCTATGAAAGCTCCAAGAGGACTCTCCACACGGACTGAGCCAGCTGTCAAGAAGAGGAGTCCACTCCTCCTAATCTAGCCAATTAGAGATTTATTTTCATATATTCCTGTCACATAGCTGGACATTGTTCCATCACCCCATAAAGAGTAGAATCATTGATAACTAAATAGTATACATCACTCAGTATCTGCCTCAAAGCCGAAACTTCAATTTACTTGTTTATTGGCTACATGCACACATTATTCCAAAACCAAGAATGGTGGTTTAGAGGCTGAAATGTAATTGATTGTGAATTGAAAAGAAGCATTTGAAAAAGGTTTTCAATGTGATATGATTAGTTTGAATGAAGAAAGCTGCTTCTCCACCCTCGTCGTTCTCCCGCTTCCCCACTCACTCCCGGGATGCGGTGAGCATGTGTAATTTAAGGCAGGTGGTCCTGCAGAGTGGTCTCACCACAGAGGATGAGCGTATGTGCATTTGATACCCTGCCTGCTGCTCTGCAATAGACTTTAAATAGACTCTGACTATTATTTGGCGTTTGGCTATTACATTTATTTTCACTTTCTTTCAAAGACTTTTCTCTCTCATTTCGTCATTTTCCACATACTGAAATGGAACCCTGGTCCAATAGCACCATATAAAGGATTTATCTATATTGTCATCAAGCTAAATGCAAATGAAATATCAAAGGGGAGCAGAGAGTACCACAATATTTGGCTCTTGAATGCTGACAGAAAATGCATGCATTTTTCTTTGCCTAGGTAATAACAACATTTTATTTTTATATGAAGCCTTTCATCTGAGAATCTCAAAGGCCTTCAAGATGTCGTTTGGGTCTGGCATTCCTCAGTTGGCTGCCCTTTGTCTCTTTCAGTAAGGAAATATTGCTGTTGGACGCAGTTTTATAACTGAGCCGCATTTGGGTATGTGTATTCAAAGGTCCAAGGGCATTGGGTGTTTCTTGAATGGATCAAATAAATGACCAGTTATGACATTGTCAAAACAACCCTGGGAGGAAGATGGGTGGCAAAGGTGATTACCGAATCTGCAGGTGGAGCAGTTGTGACACAGCAGGGTTAAACGACTCACCTGAAGGCACACAGTGGAGTCTTTGTTACTGGTAGGAAGAGAAGCCCATGCAGCAGACAGTCAGCATGGCTCCTTCCCTGACTTCCCATCTGCTGCTTCTTTCACAGTGAAAATCTCTTAAGAAAATGCGCCCTAGTATAGGTAAGGAAAAGACTCCAGTGTAATGGAGAAAAGATAAAACTTTGCAAATGTCGAAGATAAAGGAATGTGTCCAAATGAGCCTAAATCTAGAAAGACTATTGCTTGAATAAGGTGGAAGTGTGGATTTTTAAGTTGGATTCCTTTTAAAGAAGAAAGCATGTGTGGAGCTAAGCTAAAAAGGGATAGTGTGAAATGTATATATGTATATACACACACACACACACACACACACACACACACACATAGGTACTATATGTATATTCTTAACTAAGTTTTCCCCACGTTAAAACTGAAAAGCATTTCAAATTTATGTAATATGTATGACTATCTTATTCTTTTCTAGCATTTTGTTTTGCCTTGTATTCCCAAACTTAGCCACTTGCTTCGACATTATACTTATTATGTTGAGGATCTCTGAAGCTAAGAATAACCCCCCCTTGGCATCGTTGCATAATTTACTATTAACTAGTATTTGACACTTCTGTGCTGTTCCACTTAACATTTATGTTTTAATATCCTCTTGGGATGCCATATCACAATTTGTATTTAATTTAAAAAGTCATAGTGAAGTTGGGGCCAGGGATCCCAGCTTGGCATTTAGATGTAAAACAACTTCAGTACTTGATTCCAGTCAGAATAGCAGATAGAAGGAATATGTACATTCTTAATAGTAAAGGCAATAATAAAGGAGACTAATTTTCATCTGAGAGTCATTATACATTAAAAAAAAGGGTGTATTAAACAAAATCATTTGTTTTTGTTTTCCTTTCCTTTATTTTCTATTTGAGATTTTATATTGGAACCTATCTTTTGTAGTAAAGGATTATTACACATAAGCAGAAAAAAGTTCTGGAACACTTTTGACATTATATATACTGAAGCTGTCATGAGTCCATTAAATTTATGGTTGTTTATTAAAAGAAATAATGCTACTTATGTGTCTTTCTAATTCTCTAAGCTGAGAAATTCTCAGATCCAGGCTTTGTGATTTAGAAAGCTTAGAAAAAGCTTCTCCACATATCACATTAGTTTTGTCATATCAGAAATAGAAATCTCTTAGTGATATGCCACGTTCCTTATCTGTGTATACTAAATTCTCAGCTTAGTTTTGATCTGCTCCAGAAGAAATATGTGTAAACAAGCAGGAGTAATAATGGAAAAAGTGAAAAACTTGATTATCTTATTTTGCCTGAATTTGAGAATCTAGAATCTGTACTGAATTTTGGCATTATTAGCCTCTCTGCTCCAGGGAATTGCTATTGTTTTGTGCTTTCTCTGAGATGAGGTAAGAGTGAGTGAGGTAAAGATTGAGCAACATGAAACAGTGAAAGATGCTTAGGAATTTGTCTTGCTTTATTAGATAGTCTAAGTATGTGTTTTTGCTTTTGAATTTCTTATATACAGTAATCAAGCCATTGATACTGCCTTTTAAATTGGTCTTCTTGTATTATTTATTTTGCCTCAATGAAAGTTCCCTTTCTGATGTGTAGTTGAGTTAATTAAAGGTATAAAAGAAAGAAAACTAGTTTAGCTCTGCCATTTATTGACTGTGTTATTTAGCCAATGAAATGAATTTATCTGGACATCTATAATGGGGAAATGGCTTGGATTATGTCACTAGCTTTGTCTTTCTGCCATTCCATGATCTAATATCTCTCATGATACATCAATAACGTATAATGTAAAAATTGTTTTAAATTGAATTGTTAGGAATTATTTCTCAGATGACAAGTTTGAATCTGTAGAATCAACTAAAATGTTCTTTCCTAAAATTATCATTTAAAGGTTGTAAAGTGAAGGTTTATTTTGAACATATAAAATCTTTTTGAACCTCCAGTTCCTCTAGATAAAAATAAACACTCCAGAATCGAGAACAAACACAAAATATTCACAACTGAATATCATTTCTTTACTATTGAGAATAATTTTATAATGGTTTTACTTTGCTATTTTCTTGTCAAAAGAATTTGCTACTAATTGCTTGAATCAAAGATTGTATATCTTCAATTATTCATAAGATATCTTTACTCATAAATACTGATCTTATTCAATAGGTGATAGCCACTTTATATGCACATGAGAGACAGGGTGTATAGTTTATCTAAAGGCTGGTGCACCTATTATTAATGATAGAAATGATAAATGCATGAATGTGTATCCAGTAAGAGCCTTTTTAAAAGTATTAATTCAAAATCCTTCATAGAAATTTCCACTTTCACATGTGAAATCAAAGTAACCATTTAAAACTTGAATCTTGTTCTTAGGGTCCACGCTCTGGAGTATTTCTGTTTCTTGTTTTGTTTTGTGGTCACTAACCACAGAGAAATTTGTCTTTTTTACATATGCTGGAAATAATTTACTGCTTTTAGAAATATTAAACCACACACACACACACACACACACACACACAAAACCAGTGTTAAAGAAACATGAGTTTGCCGAAGCCTTCAAAAAGCCAGGAAATTGAGAGTTAATGCAGAAGTTCTGATCTGGCTTTGTATCCTACGGCCTTAAATACCTCTGAAGAATGGCAGGTAGTACCCAGCCCACAGATACGTAAAAATTAAAGTGAAAACAAACCAAAAGCAAACACCGTATTGGCAGGGCAATATAGTAGGGGTACCCATGGTTAGTTCAATTTATCTGAGGCACTAGCATTCACATTTACTTAGTAAAAAATTAATACTCCTTGGAAACACCAATTCTTATGTAACCTTCATACATAGATATAAACTACAAATTCAAGGAATTCTAATGTGGCAATACAATTTTTGATTTGTGGCACAGATGTATTTAAGGATATAGGCTGGATAAAATGATATTCTCACCTGAGTTTTTAAAACTAGTATTTATTGGTACAATGTGTGCATCTGGTATATGGTAGAAACAATGCTTTTAATTCCATCTCTTCTACTGACCTTACTTAAAAGACTAGAAATCAAAGCTGTTCACTCAGATTTTATCTCAGAAAATAAAATCTCTGGGTATGTAACTAACATAAAAGGCAATAGTTCAATGGTTATAGAAGATACATTTTTCAGTGTTGATTTTAAACATTATTTTATGTATATTCATACAAAAACTAAAATTCAGAAAGTCAGCAAACCACATGTTTATTGATAAAAAGCATCTAATCTGGTTTGCTATTATGTTTAGTACATTTATTAAAATTATATAATACTTTTCCTCAAGACCTCATAGTTGCCAATTATTTCTACTTTAGTATTTATTACTACTTAGTGCAGAAAACATATCTTCAATTTTTAGTAAAAGCATTTGCACTAAAAGTAGTTTATTTTCAAAGAATTTATTCAATACATTGAGTAGTATTCAAATTAAGTTTCATTTACTCAAAATACATTCCTGGATTGAGCCTGATTGTCCTTGAGTTATAGATATGGTTTGGATAACTTATTCAAAGTACACCATCACACAAAAATCATAATGTATTTCTCAAAGTATTTCTGTTTCATTGGAGCTTTGTCAAAATAATTAAACTATGATAAGTCATGAATAGCATATTACTTTATGTAAAGCCATATTATTTGTATGTGTAAATGAGAAGAAAGGTGATGATATACAAATGTATCAGTTATTAAAGAAGCACTTTGGTGGTCAGAAATCTAAAGATGAACTTAAATGAGTTAGAAAGCATAGACTGCTTAACTTTAATTAAGAGGAAAAATAAGGGCCAGGGATATAGCTTAGTGGCACAAGCGCCTGCCTGCTAAGTGCAAGGTTCTGAGTTTAATTCCTGGCACCAAAAAAGAAACAAAGAAAGAAAGAAATGAAAATTTAAAAAGTGGAAAAATAATTTTAGTTTTTGATATGAACTTTGCCTCCTCAATAAAAAATTTTTATTTTAAAGAGTCTCATCTGCTGTAAAAGTAAATTGATTATAAAAATTAGATACATTAGATGACATTTTAAAGCAATATTCCTTTATCAATATACACTTGCACTTATTGAAAACTAACAATTTGCTTGTATATACTAGTTATTTCAGAAAATACTGGTAAAATAAATATTTGACAGTCCATTAGGCTAGGAATCAATTTTTCATACTTAGAAAAGGATTGATAATTGCGTTATAGAAATACTTTCTATACGGATTGAATATTTACAGACTAGTTAAGATCTAAACTCTTGTCTTCATATTTCAGTGTAGAGATGTTTAAAATATTGTGGAATAAAGACTATACAATGAAGTATTTCCAGGTTCTGGAGCAAAAGTATAATTTTTCACATTACATATTCTAAATCACAGATTTGGTTAGGTCTCTGTTATATGTAAGTAATGAAATTATTACATCTACTTTTTAACATAATTTTCCTCTATAGACATGGAAAGCTCTTTATCAAGGAAAGAAAAAGAGCACATGATCAAAAGTTGTCATTAATACACCTCTAAAAATTAAACTTTCAGTTTAAAAATCATAGCTTTACAAATAAGAGCCAGTTTGCCTTTCTATTCTGAGTTTAAAGAAGGAAATCTGACACATTTACATAGCAAACTTAGTCAATGTTTAGAAATGCTTTGTAGTGGCCAAAAACTGTGCATTTCCTTCTGTTGACTTGATTTTTTCTTCCAATAAAGTAAATTAATAGAAGATGCATCAAACAGGATTATTGCAGATGTGCACATACCACGGTGCTAATTGCTCTTATTTTTTACAGTCTAGTCCTGCACATGCTTTAATTTATTTTTGCCTGAGTAAGCTTTTTAGTGAATTAGCAGCACTGTACCACACACTGAATAGTAATGTGCTTGCATCACTCGGTTATCTCAGATACATTATTGCCTAGAATCTATGCTCCTAATTTCCTTACCACCCACACCCATCCCTTTCCTCTGTTTGGAAGGCTGATTTGTGTTAGAAAGGGACCACCAAGCCATTAACTCTAGGCCGTAACTAGCATTGTGCTTAGAGAGAGCAACTTATGATCATATCACAGTTTAGCTCTTCCACCAGCATTATTCTTCTTTCCTCCAATGCTTTCAAGAGGCAGTAACTCCAAATGCCCCGCATGGAAATGATAAACTGCCTGTTGTGCCTTTTCTTTGAAGGAGTTCTCCTGCAGAGTATCATATTTAAATAAATTGCCATTGAGTTTAGCAAGCAGTACAATCATGCCTATTGAGGTGGAGTCTTTTGATCATATTTTGTAATGCAATCAAGGATCACATGAAAATTCTCGAACAGGCCAGCCTTACTCTGTGCTAAATAGATGACAGGAGAAAGAGAACATTAATTGCCCTGAATCCCACTGACCTAACAAAACACACCTGTGTCCCATATACAACAGACCCAAAGGTTATGGCTACAGTACACAACCAAAGAAATTCTTTATACTCGATTGATCAATAAATTCAAAGTAGTTGATTTTTTAGAAAAAAATTACCAATACGCTCAAATTATCAAAAAGGGTCAAAGATATATGCACAGAAACAGAGCATGTGTGTGCTTTTATGCAAGGAAATGTACTAGACGGGAGGGATTTGGGCTCTGGGTCCACCTGCATGTTGTCAGTTCATCTCCCTGCCATGCATCTCCCCTTTTTCACACCCTATTTATGGGGACAGTAGCTGCTTACTTACTGAACCCGTTGTCTTGAGGGTCATAGGACACGATGGTTGAGAACTTTAGAAATACAGCACCTTATAAAGGTACAATCCTGTCAACTATTTGAACAGTGTTCTTTCTATTCTCATTATCTCTTTGCAATCATTTTTTACAGTATTACTGTTCCTGAAAAAACAAAGGGCTTGGGATATCATTCACCTACCCAAAATTCAAGGTCACTAGTGAGGAACTTCCTGTTGACAAATTAATTGAGGAAACTTGGGGACACTGTTGAACTCCAACAGATGGATGTAAAAAAAAAGGCAGCAGATGTGCAAGTGGGAGCTTGTAAAGAATTTCCTGCTGCCCTGGTCCAGCATCCCAACTTTCTGAACGTCTGAAATATGAATGCAAAAAGAACTAAGCAATACCATCCGACATCCTTTCCTGCTGATAGACATTTTTTGGTAACCTGTTACCCTGCCTACCCGCTCCCCTTTTGGATTTTGCTAAAGCAAAAAGTGACAGAAACGAAAGATGGAGAAAGTAAATGAACATACAGAAAAATGCATCCTCCGTCATTTTGACTGAGGTGATTTCATAAATGTAAAACAATGCTTAAAATTCTATATCCCTAACTTGTGTGCAGTATTAGGCAATATATATGTTATCTCTAATCATTAAACTAACCCAGTCTATGATATATATATAATCCCAATTTTATAAGTAAAGGAATAAATTTCAGAGAGCCCAGAATTCTTCAGTCATCCATTGACAAAGCCAGAAATGCAATTCAAATCTGTTCAGCGGAAAACGCCACAGCCTCGCCCCGCGCCCCATGTTCGATAGTCACAATGGTTACTCTAATAGGGTTGGAGAAACATAGCTAGTTACAATATTTTTACACATTCTGCTAAAAAAGTTTGTCATAAGGCTACTCTCACTGTTTGCGAAAAGCAAAATAATCATTTGCTGTAAATACAGTCTGTGAAATTAAAAACTGGGTGGTATTTTCTGGAAAGAAAGAAAAGTCATCCATCTTTTTTTTTTAACTGGTTTTCTCATAACTTGACTTCAACTAACCCTGTTAATCAAGACAATGAAGAAAAAATTCACAAGGCTCATGAGTCAGCCCGTTTCAAATTCTCAGCGTCAGCATATGGCCTCAAAGCTCGGCCGAATTATTTTCACACGGGGTGCATCTTTGACTGTTTATTACAGGGGAGGTAGAAGGAGAGGGAAGCAGTCTGTTTTTGTATACATTCAGGAATGCAGTTAAATGTCTTTATCCCCAAAGGCAACTTGGCAGCTTGGGGCTCGGTGCCCGTATTGTTAAAGCTGTGTTTGTTCTCAAGCCTCTAGAATTTTTAATATTTTAAATATTCCTGCTCCTTCATGTCCCCTCCTTATTCTCTAGAGGAATTGTATAAATCATATGATTGATCTATTTTTAGGGAGCGACTCTGTTACAACTCTTCAGCAGGCAGACTTGTTTTCTCTTAACTTTATGATACTTTACATAGGACCGTTTAGTCATGGTCTTTAATTTCTATCCATCTACAGTCCCAGTCTCACCTGATATTTTTTCAGGCTTTATGAATTTAATATTGTGTTTATTATGGAAAGCCTTTCTTCCCACCTGTGGCATTATAAATTCTAAAAATAAGTTAAGTAAAAATTTTCCCTCAATATTTAACTTTAGTGATTGGATTTTAATATGGGATAGAAAAATATATGTAGAGCTCATGATTCCTACGATACATAGAAGGCTTTCAATAAATGGCTGCGAATGAACTAATGTGCACGCCATGTGTCTTATTCGCTACCCCAGATCCCACTCTCGGGGGAGGCCTCCGTTCTCCGAGGTCAGATACTTTGAGTCCAAGTTCCTGTGTGCTAGCTCAGCTGTGTCATGCTATGCAAGGTGTCTGGTCTCTTTACACTGGTTCAGCCTTAGCTAAGTAAGTGAGGGAATAATAATAATGGTGCCTACCCCTACATGGGTGAGCAAATTAAATGGGATTCAATACATGAAAGCCTATGTGGCCCTAGCAACAATTTAATCTTGTTTTAATAGTTATCATCATCTCAGAAAAAAGTTCCTCTTTAGCTTTTTAATACTGTGAATGCCACAAACAGAATTCCTCAGCTCTCTGTCTAAAGACAGCATGGTAGCTGTGTGACTAACACAGCCAGCTCACTACCCCATATCTGAATTTGTTATTAGCCTCACCCAAACTTTAAATCTTTTCCCAGCCACGCTCAAAAGTGTGTGTGTGTGTGTGTGTGTGTGTGTGTGTGTGTGTAGTGAGGGGTTTAAGTTTGGATGCCTAAATAATGTTAGTTTACTAGGATGGTTTTTCACTCTTTTTCTTGGTAAATCTGATTTATTTGCAGTGACTTCTTGCAAGTACATTTGGGATAAAAATGAATATTTCTTAACAGTGGAAAGGAAGTTAAAACTCATCTGCTCTAATAACAGAAGGATAGTTTCTACTAAGCTAGAACATAGAGCTAGGCAGGGGTACCTCCCTGACATTCAGAAGCAAGCATGAACCTGAATGTTCCTATTTTTTTTGTTGGTAGTGGAGGTCGTAGTTGCAGTATTGGTGGTGGTGGTGGTGGTGGTGGTGTGTGTGTGTGTGTGTGTGTGTATTTTTAATTTACCAACTGCTATGAAGCCAAGGATTTTAGGCTTACACAATAGAAACCCAAGGAGCTTACTAGCCACACAGTTACTAAAAATTTAAATCTAGTTTATTTTAGAATCTTGGCAAATTTTTGTAAAATGTTTTGGAATTGTTACCCTTACATGTGGAGAGAGGGAAATAGAAAATAAAGTGAGCTAAAATATATCTTGCATACCACTTTTTTTCTAGCTATGATCCTTCTTTCAGCAACACACCTGCTACTTGTGGGCATACAGATCCATAATCCCCAATGACAAAAATCTGGAAAACGCCTTTTTAGGTGGAGGGCAGTTGGCACTTTTTATGTTCTCGGGTGGACCATGCTTACTACTCCAGCAAACTACTGAAGGAGCATTTTTTGTGGACTTACACTAGGGTACTTACTCATTGCTGCCAGTTTTAGGGCTCTGAAGGAGCTAGAGACACTGGAATACCCCGAGTCAGTGCCTCAGATTAGTAACGGTGTCATTTGTCTTCTCCTCCACACTATTCCCCCTTAACAGTACCTTTGCTTTTATTATTTTCCCACAAACATAATCTCTACAACAGGGCTGGCAGAGGATCATCAAGTGAGTTAGGACTCTTCTAGGCAGGGCCTTCAGGCAGCCCTCTTCACCCCCACAAATGCTCCAGCCACAGGAAAAAAGAACTAGTGCAAATCATATTTTGGGCGCTATGTCTTACTATACATACGGGTAAAGACTTCAGGCATTTGAACTTGCTATCTTGCTCATCAATGTCACATGTAATCTGCTTCATCATGCAAATCAGAGGAAATAATATGTTCCGCATTTTTATAAAATGCTGGACTCCTTTACAGTTCCTGAGATCTGAGTTTGGAACTGGAAGTGAACCTTCCCAGAACTAAGTTAAAACTAATGTCGTTAAGCACAGCGTCGTGATTCAGAGGGAGAAAAGGAAAACATCCAACCAGGGTCCATCGAGTAAAAGGTTTATCAGGCCCTTAGTCATCAGATGCCTCCTCAGAAACCATGCTGATAAATTACACTTCAATGAATCAGAAACAGAGGTATGACTAACCAAAGCCTTTAAAGGGAGAAATATTTGGCCATACACTCTTTCATATTTTCTAAATATTTTTTAATTCTAATATTTTGAAATATTGAAAAGCAGACATTTTACAGCTTTATTGGGAACTAGTTCACACACCATGCAGTTCACCAGTTAAAGCACAAGTAAATGAGTTTCATATATACTCTATGAACCACCACAATTTTAGAATACTTTCATCTTCTCAAGAACAACCCCATACCATTTAACTCTCAGCTTGTGCGATGGTTCATTTTAGGTGTCAGTTTGACTGGGTTAAGGGATGCCTAGATAGCAGGTGAAGGAGTATCTCTGGGAGTATCTTTGAGGGTGTTTCCAAGGAGATTATCATATCAGCCAGAACTGATGGGGAAAGGTCTGCCCTCACTGTAAATGAGTATCAGACAAATTATTGGAAGTCTGGAGAGAAGAAAAGGCAGAGGAAAAATGAATTCCCTCTTTATCTGTGTCTATGGCTGCCTCTGTATCTTTGTCTCTCTGTTAGTCTGTCTCTCCCAGCCCCTCTGGAGCTTGAAGACCTTTTGTTCTTGGACGTCAGAACTTCAGGCTCTGGTACTTGGATTCTGAGACTTGCAGTGCTCACCCTCCGGGTTCCCAGGCCTTGAGAAGCTCTATGCTGGCAATTTCATCATTGGCTTCCCTGTTCGCATGCATTTAGGCTTGGACTGAGCCCAGTGACTGACTTCCTTGGCTCTCCAGCTTGCAGACCACCCATCAGGGAACTTCTGACCCTCCATAATTGTGTCAATCAACTGCCTAATAAACCCTTTATCTATCTACCTATCTATCTATCTATAATCTACCTATCCTCTATCTATCATCTATCTAAATGGCATGATAATACTGTGAATATTTAATTTAAAAAAAATTTATCATAGTATAGTAGAAGACTCCTGCCGTTATTGCCCCTCAAAATACTCACCTTCATTTCCTACACACTTCTCCCATCATTCCGGCCATTTTCTGAAGCACAATCCTTTTTTGTGAGTATCTTTAGCTGCACTGTTATGGCTGCCTTGATGGCTTGAATCCATTCAAAACTTGTCCTTTTGTGGTCATTTTGATTTTGAGGAAGAGCCCGAAGTCATACAGGGCCAGATTCAGGGAATGAGAGGGATGAAGATGCACCGTAATGTCTTTATTTGGAAATAAAGAAATTTCTGTAAATGTAAATGTAAACTGCTTCAAAAAGTGGCAGGATAAGTGCGTTCAGAGTGATGGGGAGTATCTTAAGGAGAATTAATGGCAATGTGTCTTTTCCTATACTAAAGTTTTCTATTTAAACATTCCGTGTAGGTTTTTATCACACCTGGTGCCTTCATCCTATTGGTTCTGCCTATCTGGAGAACCCTGACTAATGTGTCTCCCAGGCTTTTAGGTCCCCCAGGGTTAAGCAACCACAGATCTACTTTTTCTATTTAATGATTTGCCTATTCTAGACATTTCCCATAAATGGAATCATATAATGTGTGAAACGTTTGGGGGTGTGTGTGTGCACGAGACTCCTCTCACTCAGCGTGGTGTTTTGAAGGTGTATCAATGCTGTAGTACAAAGCAATATTTTACTCCTCTTTATGATCACCGTTTTTATGTACCACAGATTGTTTATCTTTTTTTTGTTTTAAAGATAAAAGAAGGAAAATATGTATATATGTATACATGGGATAGCTAAGATAGTTGTACTACTGATTTCTATTGCTTTATTTAAAGGAACAGTTAATATTTAATTGTTTGATCGATCTTATATGCCTATATTTGTTTATCTGAGTAACCAATTTGAAGATATCAATATCTAATACAACAACCATTATTAATTTCCCATCACCTTTTCTGAAATTTTGTATAGTTTGTACTATTTTTGGGTTATTTTGCAAATGTATGTGTGTTTGTTTATGCATTTATCAATTGAGAAAATTACTTTCTGGGGTTTCTTTCATTTGTTTTGTTTCTGTTTTTTGAGAAAGGGTCTTGCTATGTACCACAGGCTGGCCTTGAACTTGTAGCAATCTTCCTGCCTCAGCCTCCTGAGTGCTGGAATTATGGGCGTGTACCACCACATCTGGCCTGAGAAAATTAGTTTCTTCCCATTTTTTACCTATTACTACTAAAACTGCTGTGAACATTTGTGTGCAAGTTTTGATTTGGACATGCGCTGTTATTCCTCTTGCATATACAGTTGAAAGGAGGATTGCTGAGTCATATATCTGCATTTAATACTTTGGGGATCTGCCAAGGCATTCTCTGAAATAACTGGATGATTTTACATTTCTAACAGCACTGTATAAGGGTTTCATATCCTTCCCAACACTTACTCTTGTCAGAATTTTTTATTCTAGTCACTTTAGTGAGTACAAAATGGTTAAATTTTAATGTCATTGTTGGCTAATGATATAAAGCATATTTCTATGTGCTTTCTGCTGATTCCCGTAGCAATTTTGGACATGTGTGTAATGAAATCCTTAGCCATTGGTAAGCTGGGTTACTTCTCTTTCCATTACTGAGTTGTATGTGTTCTTTGTATGTTCTAGATACAAGTATCTTCCCACATATGTTTAGCAGATGTTTTCTTTTGTTCTGTGGTCTGTGAGTTTTCCTTTCCTTTGCTGATAGTGTACTTCAAAGCAAAAAAGATTTTAATTTTGATGATGTCTACGTTATCTCTTTTTTCCCTCTGTTGCTTATGATTTTGATGCAATATCTAAGAATCCATCACCAAGAAAGATTTATCTCTAAATTTTCTTCTAAGAATTTTATTGTTTAGCTCTGACATTGAGGTGCTTGATACATTTTGAGTCAATTTTTGTATATATGTGACCTGACCCCGGCTTCCTTCTTTTGCATGTGGCTATCAAGTTCTACCAGCAGAAATTGTCAAATAATTATTATTTCCTCCTTAAATGACCTTGGACCCTTGCTGAAAAAAAGTTGACAATAGCTGCATGCATGTATTTCTAGGTTCTCAATTATAATCATTTGACATACACAACTTTGCATATACCAGCGTCACACTGAGTTGATTAATGTTTCTGTGTTATAATTGTGAATCTTTTAATTTTTTTTAAGATTGTTTTTCTGTTCCAGTCCTTATCAAAAATTGCTGACTTTAAAGAATATCTATATATTGGAAAAAATCCCATATTCAAGGTCTAGACTTCATATTTTTGTTTGTTTGTTTTTCTGAGACAGTGTCACACTATATTGCCAGGCTAGCCTTGAATTTGTGATGCTCCTCCTGCCTCAGCTTCCTGTATGCTGGGATCACAGTCATGCTACCATGTCTTCCCAGTCTTAATATTAAGGTGACAGTACAATCCAGTTAGGTATAAATACTATTTCAGTACACTCTCTATTAGAATCTCAGCTGACATATTGGCAGTAACTGTGAAGCTGAGGGCTGGTGATACATCTCAGTGAAAAAACACTAGCCTAGCATGAGTGAGGCCCTGGGTTTTACCTTCAGTACCTCAAAAATGTTTTAAAAATTTAAAAATTAAAAAAAGAAAGAAAAAAATTTAGAAAGAAAACTTGGAGACAGATCTATTATAAATAGGAGGAGGACCAAGGGACAGAGGGAGGAGTAAGGGGAGGGTTAGGGTTAGGGTTAGGGAGGCAAGCATGGTAAGTAAAGTTGTGCTATGAGCACATACCAAGCACACACAGTGAACATGGACATGTACTGCAAACACGTACTTTAAGAACTTTTACACTAAGAATAAAAAGAAATTGTCAAGCTCATTATAAAATCTGTGTGCATGTCTGAGGGGCCACAATAGATAGAACAATCTTAATTGCATCCCACTCATATAGTGGAGCTCCCAATTGCAACATGGGCCCCCAGCAGAATGGCAGCTGCTTATAAGCATGTTAATAGTGATAGGTTCAAATATGTTGTGTCTCCCAAAGATAAAAACCACATGACCATCTCATGACAAAGTCCAACATGCATTCATGATGAAAATCTTACAGAAAATAGGAATAGATGATCTTTACCTCAATCTGATCAAAGCCATCTATGACAATCCAACAGGCAACATCATACTAAACGGACAAAATCTGAAAGCTTGGACTTTAAAATCAGAAACACGACAAGGATGTCTGCTGTCACCACTCCTATTCAATGTAGTTCTGGAATCATTAGCCAGACCAATTAGACAAGAGAGAGAAACAAAAGGAATAAGGATAGGAAAGGAAGAAGTTAAATTATCACTATTTGCAGATGACATGATACTTTACGTGGAAGACCCCAAAAACTCCACAAGAAAACTCCTTGAATTAATCAACAAATTCAGCAGTGTAGCTTAATACAAAGTTAACATCCAAAAATCAATAGCATTCCTATACACAAACAACAAACAGACTGAGAGAGAAGTTAAGGAAACCATACCTTTCACAATAGCATCCAAGAAATTGAAATATTTAGGAATCAATCTAGCAAAAGAAGTAAAAGATCTATTCAATGAAAACTACAGTACTCTGAAAAAAAGAGATTACAGAGGATTTCAATATATGGAAAAATATTCCTTGCTCATGGATAGGAAGAACCAACATTGTGAAAATGGACACGCTCCCAAAATTGCTGTACAGATTCAATGCAATTCCCATTAAACTACCATTAGCATACCTCACAGATCTTGAGAAAACATGCCTTAAATTCATCTGGAACCAGAAGAGACCCAGAATAGCAAAAGCAATCCTGGGCAACAAGGGCAAGTCAGGTGGAATCACAATCCTTGACCTGAAATTATACTACAAAGTTACTGCAATAAAATCAACATGGTGCTGGCTAAAAACAGACCAGAGGATCAGTAGAATAGACTGGAAGAAGCAGCCACAATCACAAACACACTCAGCCACCGAATCTTTGACAAAAGAACCAAATAAACTCACTGGAAGAACAATAGCCTCTTTAATACATGGTGCTGGAAAAATTGGCTTGACACCTGCCAAAGACTGAAAATAGACCCAAGCCTATCACCATGCACCAAACTCAAGTCAAAATGGATCACAGATCTCAATATTAAAACAGAAACACTAAATCTACTGGAAGATAAAGCAGGTAAAAACCTTGAAGACACAAGGGTAGGCAGAGAGTTCATGAACAAAAACCAAACTGTCAGTGAAATACTTCAAAGAATCAACAACTGGGATCTCATCCTACTGAAAATTTTCTGCACATCTAAAGTAATCACCAGCAGAGTAAAAAGAAAACCCACAAATTGGGAAAATCTTTAGCTGACTATCCCTCAGACAAAGATCTTCTATCTAGAACATACATAGAATTGAAAAAAATCAGCCCCCCCATATTCAAAGACCCAATCCAAAAATGGGCAGCTGAGATGAATACACACTTCTCAGATAAAGAAATACAAATGGTAAATAAATACATGAGAAAATGTTCAGCATCATTATCATTCAAGAAATGCAAATTAAAACAATATTGAGATTTCATCTCACCCCAGTAAGAATGGCTAGCATTAAGAAATCAACCAATAACAAATGCTGGCAAGGCTGTGGAGAAATAGGAACCTTCTCCACTGCTGGTGGGAATGCAGACTGGTGAAACCAGTTCGGAAATCAGTTTGGAGATTCCTCAGCAAACTAGGACTAGAGGTCCCATTCAACCCAGCTATTCCCCTCCTGGGTATTTTCTCAGAAGATCTGAAAACATCATATCACAGTGATTTATGTGCATCCATGTTCATAGCAGTGCAAATTGTAATTGCTAAATTGTGGAAGCAACCCAAATGTCCATCCACTGAGAAACGGAGAAAAAAATTGTGGCACTTTTATATAATGGAATATTACTCAGCTATAAAGAAAGATAAACTCTAGGCTTTCACAGGTAAATGGTCACAACTAGAGACCATACTCATAAGTGAAATAAACCAGGCCTCCATGTGTAAGCAATGTATTGTCTCATTAGTGTAAGAACCTGAAGCAATGAATAAAAATTATATAAAATGAAAAGAAAATGCTCAAAAGTAAAGAGCAACTGGGGTGACTGAAAAGAGAAGAGAAAGAAGGGGAAATTATGTATGTATGTACATGCAGGATAGCTAACATACTTGTATTACTGACTTCTATTGCTCTACAGAAAGGAACAGTTAATGATTACTTATTTGATCAATCTTGTACATCTCTATTTGTTTTCCTGAGAAACTACTTTGAAGATATCAATGTGTAATACATCAACCATTGTTAATTTCCTACCACTTTGTCTGTAACTCTGTATTGCTTGTATTGTTCTTATGCTATTTTGTAAATGGTTGTCTGTTTGTTAATGTTTTCCTTCTTTTATTTTTAAAATAAATTAAAACAAACAAAAAAACCCCAAATATATCATGCCCTGAATCACTGAGAGGTAAGTTAATTATTCTATCATGGTGTATTTCTATGAATAAAAAGTCAATAGAAATCAATATATTAATGGAAGTCTTTTATTTTCTTCTTTATATGGAGGGGAGAATAATGCAAAGTATAAAATTTACCTTATGCGTTCATGAAGTAGGAGAAGGTCACAGTGCATGTTCTTTTTCTGATTTTATACCTTTCCCTCTTAAGCAACTGTAAACCTTATGATGTCTTCCAGACGTAATTATTTTGATCCTTCCTCATTTTGAGGGATTATAACTTGTATACCTTTGTTTTTCTAGAACCTGGAATAATTGCTCCAGCACAGAGTAGATGCTCAGAAGTTGTATTGAATATTCTGAACATTTCAGTATTAATTTTTTAGTGGTACGTATAGAAGCCAGGACCTTAAACATGCTAGGCAAGCACTATACCACTGATCTATATCCTCAGACTTCAATATTGGTTTTTAAATCTGTTCTCCCCACTCCCTTAAGTGGAATTATGAACTTCCCAACTTTATGCCAAGTGTGCTCTCCTTTGAGAAAGTAGGAGATGGTGGATTTATTTAACAGCTTCTAATAATGTCAGCTATTATAAGAAAGCCAAGTGAGCCTCTACAAAACTGATTATGTTTATATTTGGTGCACACACATGGTAAGAAGTACAAACGTACAGAACTACCTTCTCAGGCTTCACTTTAGGTAGAAATAAAATTACATGTGACTGACGAGGTAAGAAGAATAGGTAAGCTAGAAAAGTGTCTAGGGGATCTGTAATCAGGGAAGAGAAAGAGACAAAGTAGTGAATAATTAAACTCTGGAGGAGTGACATGAGAGAGATGAAGATTGGTCAAGTAGCAATGGTGAAGTTCACAGCTGGAAAATTAGAACAGGAGAGGTGCATGTTTATAAACAGAGAGAGACAACTGCTTGAACACAGAGGTCAAAGGGGTATGAGTTTAGGATACAGGTTAACCAGTACCTAGATGTATGTCTTTAAAAATATCAGTGAGAGCTTAAAAAACAATTTACACCATAAACATCACATAATTTTATGTTTTATATTTTGGATATTTAATGACACAGTCTTATTTCATAGTTGTTTTTTCCTGGAGGGAAGAAGCAAATCAACATTTTAGCACTCCCTCTAGATTAGTTAACTGATAAACAAGCAGAATTATCTAATGGTGCATATTTTATGTCCATCTTACAGATGAGGAAAAGAAGGTTCAAGAAATTCAAGTAAAGCGGCTAAGGTCACACAGCTAGGAAGGAGCAGAGTCAGAGTTTACATGACAGATGACAAAAAAGGGAAATACAGAAATTTCAGAGTCTACCATAAAGGAGTAAGCAATCCCACTTTTGCCTTACTGTTATAAACAAGCAGAAAATTGGGCAAAAATACATGTAACAATCATTTTCAGATACTAGACTGCAGGCAGTACAGGACCGTGATCTTGAAAAGAAAAATAAACAAACTGAGCCTTAATGATTGCACCAGCTTTCTGCCTGAAGGGATTTTCTGGGCTGCATAGCAGGGAAAGCACCATAGTCTTGTGGAGTAGAAGGAAAAGAGATCAGAGCTCTGGATGGGAGGCAACTAAAAGCACAAATAACAGAAGAGGGAGCTAACTAGAAAAGAGCTATTAGCATCTGTGTAAGGTGTCTTGAGTCTAGATGATTACTAAACCGGACACGCATAGAATGAAACTTCATGAGGTCAGGCTAAGAGAAGCTGGGAGCTATAACCCGACTGATTCTTAGAGCTCTCCTGGGAATGGGGGATATTTGTGTTCCGGCTACCCAGACAGAAAAGACCTGTTAAACACCTGGGATATTTGATGCTAAATACTAAAGTACACAACCCTAATAGAATAGCTAAAATAGACGTGGAGTAAAAGGTATCCTCCTCTTGCCCTGAAACAGTGTAGAACTAAATTTTGAAGCAATAAAGCTGGTCTAGGGCTGGGGATATAGCTCAGTGGCATAAGCACCTGCCTGGCAAGCGCAAGGTAGTGAGTTTGATCCCCAGTACCACAAAAAAAAAAAAGAAAAAAAGCTGATGTAGAAGTTACTTACCTGCCTGCTCCCGAAAAATATCAAAGGTCAACAATATTCTTAAGGAAAGACAATATTTAATTAATGACATTTAGTTGAAAAGCGTAGAGCTTTAAACTCCTTGCTTTGTAGGTGATGTGTCTCAATATTAGGAGAAGATAGAACCATGTTACAGATGAATATTTAAACTATGGAGCAACTGTTTTAAAATAATCAAAATAAAAACAAGAACGTTTAGATGATGACTCAAACATACATATTATTTTGAAAGGTAAAAGATACGCAATTTAAAATAAGTCAGGAAAGAAGAAAAAATGAATAGGTAAGAGACAGGAAAAGTAGAACAGATAATGAATTAAAACTTCACCATACAAATCATTATAGCAACAGCAAATAGTTTAGGTATTTCAATTGAAAGGCAGAGACTGTAAGAGTGAATTAAACAGACCCAAATGTTTGCAGACTCTGAGAAATGTCTTCTAATAGATGAACATGCTATGATACTTGATTTGTGTCTTCAGACTCTGGATATTATCCTTTAAACTTTCAGCATGTTTCATAATTTTTTAAAAATTACCATTGAAAAGTAGATGTGATCTACTCAACAGTGGAAATTGAGGTAAATAGGCCCTTAGAATAGAGTTTTATATTAACTGTCGATGCCAGAGGATTAAAGTTCCTCTAGTGTTTTTTTCTCTTCTTGTCTCTTACTTCTCTTTGGACTTCCTAAGACTCTTCCTCAGAGTCTGTCTCTCAGCTCATTCATCTACAATCCACTGCATCCTGTGGTGGAGAGGGCAGTGGAAGGGGAAATGTGCCATAGTCTTATGCTTACATCTTAATCTTGAGGTGGGCCTGGGTCTTTGAGCTCTAACTTCACAAGTGCTTTGCAGCTGTTCCATCCCCCTGGACTATCTCTTTAGGTGAAACAAGAAGTGTACAGGGGGCAAGAGTGGAGGAAGCCCTTCTCTCCATGGGAGATTACAGAGACTAGGTACTTGTAGTCAGAGCATCTTTCCCAGTGGTTACTTGTCCCTGTCCTTGCCAGAGCTACAAACCCAAGGAGTCTTTGGTCTGCTCTTCACCCTGAGAATTTGGCAAGTTTCCCAGAGGTAGCCCACAAATGTATGCAGATCCTCTCAAACTGCAGCCCCTAGGAGTTTCTCAACCTCACACTAGTCCATACCAAGTCTCCAAAAATGCATCGAGATTGTTAATTTAATTGTTACTACAAATTTATGCCTCTAAGACTTCTGCTTCAGATAAGTACATCTCATCTTGACTTCCTAGATTTGCTTATAGATTGTGATCTCAGCCTCTGTAATCCAACCCAACAACCCACCAATAGGTGACTATAAGCCTGTAGTGGGATAGCTATACAATGGGGCAGAATTCAAATGGAAAACAGGTAAACTATTCACATACAGGAAACATACATAAATCTCAATACGATTATTGTGAGCAAAGAAAGTCAGAAATCTGCACGGAATTCTAACCTAAATTACAAGACTAACCTTAAATGACAAAAAGCATGTCAGCGGGTTCTTGCCCTTGGGGAGGGGTTAGTGATAACAAAGGAACAAGAGGAAATTTTTTTTAACTTGATGGAAATATTACACATCTTAATTACAGTGCTGATCACATGATTGAATATATTTGCCAGACCATGGAATTTGATACTTGAAGTGGTTATAGTTTATTATATATAAGTAATATCTGAATAAATTTGATCAGAAACAAACTTTACCAAAAAAGATGTACAGATATCTATAATATATAATGTTTAGCCTTTCAGATTATATTAACAGTTGATTTATATTTTGATCAACTTTTTAAAAATTGTACAGATCAAAGTGCTTTGGTTTCAATCCTGATAACTACAGGTGAGCTGCACAGTTTGTTACTATGAGTACTAAATGAGGACATAAAAATGCCTAGAACAATGAAGAAATAAATCATTTTCAAATATTAACTGTATTTTTTTTTACTAATATGCAGGGAAAAGTTTTAACTTACAGTCATGGAAATACAAATTATTGCTTTCATTTTGAGGTCACTGCATTAAAAATCCTTTTTTTGTGTGTGTATTTTGGAGACAGGGTTTCACTATAGTGTTCAGGCTGGCCTTGAACCTGCAGGAATCCTCCTGCCTCAGGCTTCTGAGTGCTGGGATTAGAAGCATGTACCACAGTGTTCATCATAAAATCCCTTTAAAATTTATGTCTGTTTGGCCCTTAATTCCATCTCTGGCAGTATATGCTACACAGTTATTATTTATGTATATGATGAATTTTTCCAAGCATTCAAAAATCACATAATTATTTATAGAAGGGAAAAAATAACACAAGTGCTAAAATGTCCAATTATAAGGAGCTAAATTAATGTATATTCATAAGTAACCTTCATGAATTCCATGAAGCAGTGTAAACTATCCATTAGTGTAGAAAAAAGTCAAATAATTATCAATAAATCAATGCAACAATGATTGTATTCATAACAGCAACAAAAACATAGCACTAAAATAAACTATAAGAAATTTTGAGACTCAAAATGAGTGTTTATATCACTTTTTAGTTTTGTTTTGCAGTGTTGGGGATAGGACCCAGGTCCTTGTCATGCTAGGTTAGCACTTTACCACTAAACAACATACCCATAGAAAGGAAAGAGAGCCACATCCATGAAAACTCTTAGCTCTGTCACTTGCTAGATGTCTGACTGTCTTAGTTACTTTTCTCTTGTTGCTGAAACAAAGTACCCAAAAAACACAGTTAAGAAAGGAAGGTTTATTTAGTTCACAGTTTGTGGAGGTTTCAGTCCATAATCACCTGGCTCCTATGCAGGGTGGCATGGCACAGGGACAACAGTTCAAGGGGTCAGAAGACAGAAAAAGCAGCAAGAGCAAAACGGTGGAGAGGGCATAAGCCTCTTTTCTTCCCTAGCTAGAAGGCTATTACCCCTCCTAGGGTGGGTGTAGCACTCACAGTATCTCCGTGCCCTCCTCTTGCACAGGCTCAGGATGTTTACAAAGTGAGGACCCTGGTTCCCTGCTGACTCACTTCATTAAACTTTTAAACTTCTCAAGTTGACACAGTATATCAACCATTACACTGATCATTAATAATCCACTTACCTTTTTAGAGCTTCAGTTTTCCTAATGCTTTCAATAGAAATAAATACGTGAAAGAGCATGCATTAATTTTTTAGATTTTTTTGTGACTACAGTAGTCAAGGTAACTTATAAAAATATAACCTATTAGGAGATGAATGAGTGGTGGTTACTATTCAACTTATTACATTTAATAAAACAAATAAGTAGATTAATATGACTTTTCTAGGATGGTAAACCTAAATATTTTAAAGATTGCTAGTGTAGCAAAATTTTAAGAACCATTATATAGATCCATTCATAACTATTAACAGGATATGTGGTAAAATACCTGGAACATTCATTTAGATAAATGAACAATAAATGTATCTAAGAACTTTTTGAAAATGTAGAAAAAGATGGGTGTTAAAATATTTTAAAGGTACAATAATTAAAGCAGTGTGACTATGGGAGAATATAACCAGGTCATTGGAGAAAGAAATTACATAAAAAGACTTAATCTATTCATATGGATCTAGCTCTAGTTACAAATATAAGAATTTTATATGATGTAAAGATAGGATTAAAAAACTGATAAATAATTTCCTTAAGGAAAAATATCAAGAAAATGAGACATGTGAAAAATAGTTCTTAATAAACATAACTAAACATATATTTCAGATAAAGAAAATAATTAAATGTTGGAAGAAAAGAAAAAGAACATGGATATGTAGCTGATACTAAGAAAGCAGGAACAAAAAAATCAACCAACATGAATACATAAAAATGTCTGAGTGAAACAGAGTAACCATAAGTGAAACTAGAAGACAAAAAAAGAAATAATCCTCGACACATTTGAGTCTTGGTATTCTTTTGAGTGTGTGTGTGTGTGTGTGTGTGTAACCCAGGGTTTAGTACCTATTCGATAAGCACTCTACCTTATTTTTGATAAAGTATTTTAATGTATTTTTTACCTTAAAGTTATTCATTTTAAAATTTTTCAAACGTTTAAATTTTTCCACAGGGTCTTATTTTTAAAAGGTTGTTACGTTTTGTTACTTGATAAAGGTAAAAAATTTAATGAATAATTAATAACAAAAATTTCCATAAAACCACACAGTTTTATGGAGGTGACAAATCTAAATATATTCTTTACCTGAATGACAAAATTTCTAAGTACAAGATCTCACAAATAGAGACCATGATCAAGATTTCTTATTTTACAAAAATAAATATTTTAAATGCATATATATTGAAACATAAAGGTAAAAAAAAAAGAAACATAAAGGTAATCAAGGTACAATAGATGTAAACAATTAACTTTTAACAAAATACATACAACTGATATTGAAAAAAATCCAAGCTCATTTTTAATTGAATTAAATGCAAAATTTGAAAACCTTCAACTCTCCAGAGCTAATCTATCCTGATTGAGATACCACACTGATAGGTGTGTCTACTCTACACTCAGTCTCTTTTGGGCCAGCAATGAGAGTTGACTGGACTTTTTACTGAAAAAATGTGAATAAAAAATTGTACATACTTATTTGGAATAAAAATGATTATAATAAAATATTTATCCTTGATATCCTATATTAGAAAATAAGCAAATTGGAGCATTTGTTCATATGTTTTAATGTTTTCTAGCAATTACCCTATTTTAAAAGGATTTTAATGATATTGACAGCAGTTGTGACAAGTGAAAAAAAGGAAGAAGCAAAATTTGCAGTTGTATAATCCTAACTATAAATTATTAAGGTGTTTATAGAACAAAGACTAAAATATGGGTATTACTTGAGAATTATTTCCTGATCTTTTCATTATTCCAAAGTATTATTTTGCATTCTAATAAAGGTTGTTTGTTATAATGATTGTAAAATATGCTCACTATAAAATTACTTTGCTATGATCATCAAATTTAAAATTAGTACAGTATTGTATACAGTGGTAGAGTACTTGCCTAGCATGTACAAAGCCCTTGGGTTCAAATCCTAGTGTTGCAAAAATAAAAATAAATATATAAATATGGTTAAGATACTATAAAAGTATTCTAAGTTATTTGTAAAAATAAATTGCCTTACTTTGGGCCTGTAAATCAATGTGTTTTATGAGCGTGCCAAATATCTCGAGAGCTGAATAATTTCTGTAGTTTTTCATTGCTTTTTAAAAGTTTGTTTTGCATTTAGATGTGTTTAATATTAAAAACAAAATTTCCTGACTTACTTTTTTCTCCTACTCCAAAGGACACAAAATCCTACAATGTGGAACAGACAGGAAACTACTTGGAATTATCTCTTCAAGATGAAACAGTTTATTGTTCAAATCTTGTTTCCTCAATATTGCATTGGGTGGATACTATTAAATGCTAAAAGGTTGCTAACTGTCAATTTTTAACACTGCTTTGTTTCTTGTCTTTTTAAAAATTTGTTTGTTTGATCACAGAGCACTCAGTCTGGAGAATAGTTTCTTCATAGTTTTCACATTGAAAAATAAATATACTCCATGGTGGGAGAATTCTCTAAAATGTTATTAGCAAGAACATTTTTAAGTAACATTTAGTCTTCAAACAGATGCAAACATTCAGCATAAATGACAGAGAGGACTTAAAACATTTAAAGTCTTATAAATAATCTTTAAGTACTATTTAAAAAAAGCAATATAATGAGTAATTTTGTTTAAAATGAAATCTGGAGAGATTGGAAGATATCTTATGGTAGAAATGTTTCCTGTAATGGTGGAAATATTTTTTTTGAGCCACTGCTATCCCAGAGGCTGATAAATATTATTGTTTACATTTGAACCACTACATCACTAATTATGAATCCAGGAAGCATGAAGCTATATCACTAGCCTTATTTTTTTTCCGAGACAGGGTCTCCCTCTGTTGCTAAGGCTAGGCTTCGGCTTGCAATCTTCTTACCTCAGTGTCTAGCATAGCAGAGATTATGGGTGTGAGCCACCACCTCTAGCTTCTACATAGCTATTAATTCACTTGCTACTTAATTCATTGTAAAGGATCTCTAACACATCTCTCAGTATTCTTCCTTGCTTATGTTATTTTCCAGCTTATTTGGACTTTAGCTCCATATTTCATGTATTTACTCAGACAGGAAGTGCTACCAGATCCCAAATATTAGCATAATCTTCCTCCTAGGGAACAGGGCTATTTTCAGTGAGAGTCAAAGATATAAAACTAGAAGTTAGAAACAAGAAATGTACACCAATAATAAATAGTATTCACTTAGCATTTACCATTTACCTCTCACTGTGTCAGCTGGTTTATATTTATTCATTTATTTTATATTTTGTTCAATTCTGTGAACTAGAAAGATTCAGAACGATTGTGAATCAGATTTTAGCCCAATTGGTTAAGGGCATTACGAACATTAAGAGATATCTACTAAAGGTGAAGGATGAGAAAATACAGAAGATCTCACTATGTGATTCGTTCAGCTGTATTATTTATCAGGTTCTTTATGTTCCTGAAATAAAAATTTTTGGTGGTTTCAGACAAAATTATTGTGAAGTATACCAAGACAAGATGTGCAATGGAGTGTGGATAATTAAACAGCAAAAACAAGGAAAAGCAAGATGGTTAGAGAGTGACTACATTTGTTTGAAGAGAAAGTTTATAACATAATCACATCTATATCTAATATAAGCACAAAGCAAATGTAAATTTAAATGTTTTTTGGATTGGTCACCATTTTGTGTAATTTACACACTGTTTCTTTCATCACTGTGGAAAATGAAAGGTTTTGTGAGTCGCACGTTGTACTATTATTGGGGCCTCTTCGTTTGGATGCAGAAGTGGGTCAGTGTGACATTACTTGAGGGATCGCACTGCACACATCATAAACAAGGATGGATGCTCTATACATTTAAGGAGGAACACATGACCTGTGCTATACAGGAAAAAGCAAAGTCAGCTGTACATGAAATTAATGAAATAGGATTTAGGCTGTACACGCAGACAGTTGACATTCCTCCTTAAAACATCTTAGATGAAAAAGCTAGTGCATTTTGTTAACTTAGCTTTGATATACACAGTGAATTCAAATCTAGATTATAGATTGATCACACTGGTCAACGCTATTCCAACCCTTTATGAAATGTATCTCTTGGCTTCTCTGGATAGTTTGTCATTTTTCTTTAAATTCACAAAATCTGCTGATGTAGTAGTCAAGAATCCAGGATTCTGGCTCCACTGCTTTGTGGGCAAGTTGGTTTTCCACTCAAAACTTTTGTTTCTTCATCTGGAAGATGAATTATCTCAAATGGATGCTTTCTCATGTTCTGTTATTCTGCATTTCCATCGCAGAACACCAGAATTTCCTGCCTTGGATTTACAGGTAGGAATTGAAAGAGTCCCAGGAAGGCAGAAAGCTAGACCTCAGTGGAATATAACAAGGTTTTCTGGCTATCAGTCATGTTCCACTCAATACCTGGCCACTGCATCAGAAAGTCCAGAGCCAACCTGTATGTTCCTTATACAAATAGAATCTATTTCCTTCTTTGAGTTCATGCTACACTACATTCCAGCCCTAGTTTCAGTGTTTAATAGAATTCACTCTCAGCAACGAAGTCCTTTCCTTCGGTTCACTTTTCTCTCTTCTCCACAGTTATTCCTTCCTCTTCCTCTTCTTTGTCCCAGATCTTTTGTTTTCCCTCTTACTCTGTCTTTTTAATCTCAGTTCTTCATAATATGTAAAATGTGATCAAAAGAGGGTGAATGTTTACATTTTCAAGCAAACTTATTGCAAAACACATTGCCCAAAATAAATGAATAAATGTGTTCCAAGTGAGGAGGCATATTTTGAGGGGGATTAATGACGATGCTTTTTACTGTAATAAATTTTTAATTTAGACATCCTTTTTCATGTATGGTCACTCCTAATTCATCAAACCTCTTTGACAGTGTCTGCCAAATAAAAATATAATTGCACATTGTCATCCAGCCTACTCGCTGGATCTGATACCATGTGACTTCTCCAAAATCAAGATAACCGTGAAAGAGAAATGTTTTTAATCAATTCAGGTACTGTGGCAGCACAGACAATACAACAAAAGACACAGAAGATGACTTCCAGAACTGCTTCAGGAAGTTTCAAAAATGACAGGATATGATCACCTCTTTCAGGACCCCTCCTGGAAGTCCAAGAGCTATTCTCCTCCTTCTCCTTATTTCCAATAAAACGCTCTAAACTTAAAAAAACAAAAAAATGATGAGATAAGTGTGTTCCAAGTGAGGGAGATCAGTGGCACTGTGTCTTTTATTGTAATAAATTTTTTAAAAAACTTAAATAGTCGCTGTGTTTATTGATTTCAGCTTGTAAGTGGTTTGCCTTTTTCCCCAGAAGCAGTGTAAAGACAAAAGAGGTTCATCCTCAGCATCCCCTATCCTGTAAATATTGGGATTTAAAAATAGCTAAGCGAGAATGTTAAGGACTCAAAAGACCCTAATCCCATAAATAAGATAACTCATTGATTTTAGTCTTTCTTCTTTTCTCTACAGTGTCCCAGTGGAATCAAACTTCCTTTATGGCTTCTTGTGATAGCTGGATTGTCTCTTTTCAAACTCTTTGGCCTTGGTACTCTGTTACACTCTTAGAAAAAACTGAGCACTTTAAAGAGCTTTTGCATATCTGGTTATATATCTTGATATTTACTTTATTATAAATTAAAACTTAGAAAATAGTGAGAAAAGAGACACTGGGTTATGGTTTTGCTAATCGCTCAGTGTCTGATTTAAGAAGAGACAGCTTCCACTTCTGCGTTCAGTATTTTGCAATATATTATTTTGATTACCATATATGGCAAAATTCTTGCCTTACCAAAATATGGGGACAAAGGAGGTTTATTTTAGTAGCCTTTGCCAGATAGTTGTCAATATCTTCTTTGGTACTACACTAAAACACACGGCAGCCACTTCTTAAAGATCATTTTCACCGTGATGCCTAAAACCACATCAGTGTACATTTCCTACTCTGTTACATTAAAACATATTAGTCTGTCTTGTAATAGGAATAAATCTATTCTGATGTATGACTTTGTTATATTATGCATGTAGCATTAGAGAGATATTGTTTTACTGAGTTATGTAGAATTTCCAAATTTTGGCACACTTTATTATACAATATCAAAAATCCACATTCATTAACATCACCATCCTCAAAGTATTATGTATTGACAGTATCCAAGCTCTGGGTGGTTGATGTGTGTTTTTAAAAATTTGAAACTTTTGTTAAAAATGTTAACATTTTTCATCAACAACAGATATTTTTAGTTGATTTAAAGATGTAGGCTCATTTTGGTCATTTTAAAGAAAATATCTGCCAAATACCCATGTTTGAATAACCATATTTTGCCTGGCAGTCATTCTTTCAAGTACAACCAACGAGATCAGTCTTTTTACTATCTCTTTTCTTGCTGTGTACACTAATCAGCAGGAAAATTCTTTTTTATTACTCAGTATTTTGCATGGAGATTAGTACAAAATATATGCTTAATATATTTATGAGTGTGTATTAGCTACATCTCACTTTCCCAGACTGAGTTCATCATCCTGCTGCCCAGTGCTACAAGCATCTAATTCAGAAAGTCACCCATTGTCAATTTTAACGTGGCTAGATTGATATGCAGAAACATCTGTACCCATCTGGATATAGTAACACCAGCATGTGTGTATGTGTCTTTGCGAAATGTCCCTCAAAGTTAATGTAAGGCAATATTAGATTAATCGGGAAGACTTGTAGATGTACCCTAGAGTATCACTTCTTGGTCCAGAAAGCTAGGCTGGGAGAAAGATTGCTGTCTCAGTAACATTTAAACATAGTACAATATCATGTTCTAGGTTAGGAATGTGCCCTTTAGATCTTAGTAGATGATATTTTTAATCTCTAACCCCCCTTTCTTAGAGACTATGTGTTTAATGGAACCAGCAGGATAATTCTCTATTCACACGGCCATATTCTTCTAATTTCATTTTTCACTTACTAGAATTGATTGCACTTCATGTGGCAAACTGTGCGCTAAATGAAGGGGTCACCAAAGGGACCTGACACTGATAAGTGGAGAGAAACTTCCAAACTTACCCATTTCTTTTATTTCTTAGGGGTGTTTTAAAAACATGGCTCAATGCTAACTTGCTAGGATTTGAAAACACCTCATAAAATCCAAGGAAGCCACAGTTACAAAGAAGAGTCAAATAGATTAAGGCTTGCAACCCACTTGAACATTTTAATTTTTTTAAACCTTACTTATTGTAAACTGTATTTATTTATTGTAAATGTTTTGTAAACTGTAACTTTTTAAAAACTTATTTATTGTAAATTATAAATTGATCAATTATAGCTGTATGAATTTATGGAATAGAGAGTATATTATGATTTATGGATACAATGTAGAATAATGAAATCAAGCTAATTAACAAGTTCCTTGGAATTTTATGTGCTACCGTAATCTCAAGCAAGTCCCTTAAACTCTTTGAGCTTCAGGTATTCCATTCTTACAATATGAACAGCATTACTGAAGAACAAATAAGGTATCATAGTCTAAGCATGCAATATAGTTTTGAACACAGAGAAGTGTCTAGTAAATGTTTATTATTCCTTATGCTTTCCAAGATAATAGTGCAGGCAAAAAATAGTCCCAATTCAATCTATAAACCACTTATTAATTAGAATTTTGGATACCACTGGGGTTAAACACTATCCCCAATATCACAGGAATTGAGACTTTAGAAGGCTGAAAAAATAATTTTTAATCTTACAGGAAACTTATTCCTTTAAAAGAAAACCAATACCTTTCAATGGTTTGGTTATTTTCTGATGCAGCAGAATTACTCTGCCAATTAAGTGGTAGTTACTTCCATTATACATCATTATGTTTAAGTGGAGTATCTGGAAGATGTCTCAATTAGACAGTTCTCTCAATTAAGTGCGTTCTACAGGTTAATAGGAACAACTTCCTCCACCTTGAATAGTGCTGTTTGGAAAAAATACCAAAGGCTCAGGAACTGAAAGGTCAAAATTACGCTTCTCAGTTAACAGTCTGTTCAGTTGAATGGAGAAAGTTTGCTGTGCTGTCAGTCTGGCAGCAAGTCAATTGAGACATTGTACTCTGAGTTACGATATGATGTACACTCCGAGGCAAAATAATGCATAGAGACATCAACAGTGTGCACCGTGTAAAATAGTCAAGACCTAGCAGTCTTTATTATAACTAACCACATTAATATGACCAAGTTTGATGCCATTCATAAAATAATTTGTGACTTTAAATATTTAAACAAGATGGAGATGATGACTTCCAGAGGCAAGAAAGGATACTTCACAAAAGAATAGCAAATATATATATCCACATTTTCTACAGGACAAAACATTTGGACCAGGACAATAAAAATCAAGATACTGGAAAGTCTTTTTTGACCAAGGAGGAGATTTTGCACCCTCCTTGACTACTGTTGCTGTCACTCATGTCTGCAGTAACTTGGAAGCCTGGAGTTAGGTTCTCAAAATTTATAGATTACAAATGCCTACGCTAAAAGTTTTAGATGCATGTAAGAGTCAATGTCTCACCCAACTTTTACTACCTTGAACATGCTACCTTATTGTCTTAGTTATTTTTCTCATTGCTGAGACAAGATACCCAACACAGTTATATGAGGAAAAGTTTAGTAAGCTCACAGTTTGTAAAGTTTATAGTTCATAATCAGCTAGCTCCAAGGCAGGTTGGCATGGCGAACAGGCATTGCAGAGGAGAAATAGTTCATGGAGGCTGCAAAGCAATTAGAGATGACCACAGTTCTCTCTATCCCTTATATCTTATCTAGGCTACTTAGGGTGGATGGCACTCCAATCCTTAATCCTAGTGCCTTTAAGCCTAGCATTGCACCATGAATCAGTCCCAGTGTCACACACTTTAGATCCAGCCACCTCTGAAAAAGTCCCATCTATGACTATGTGAGGCTTTGTGGGGACATTTAGACATAAACCATAACATTTATCCTATTTATGGTCTGGTAAGAAGCCACAGAAAGCAAACACATCTTGTTTTCCTTGACTTATGCGACATACAGCCTCCTATTTCCTTGGCTGTAAAATGCAACATTCTCAAGACAAGATGAGAAAGACTTTAGAAGAAGGGTCTTTGCATCCAAAATTTATTATTATATACTTGCAATATATAAACAGTATATTCATTTTGGGTTATTAGTACCTGTACGTATAACATCTTCATTCTTTATACTTCCACTTTCTCTCCCTTCTCTCTTCTCTCCTTTATCCCCAAATCTCCTTTCAATCTCCACAAAGGCTATCGCCCTCTGCATTTTTTTTTTAAATCTGGGAAGTGATTGATTTTCTTTAGCACACATACACACAACAAGAAAATATAAGAGAATAACTTTACCACAACGTTACTAATATAATCTTGTCAAATACTCTAAAAAAAAGCAACAAGACATTTTGATCATTTACATATCGACACACACCCAGGAGCAGAAAATATTATGAACATTTCTTTTAAAAAGCAGCCATTCATTTATGATTAACTCATAGAAATAGGTTTTGGATTATTAAAAGGAACGTACAAACATTACAAGTGAGAGTCGCATTCTTAAATTCCTGCTTAATTACCTCTTAGCATCTCAAGACTGAGTTCTTTGGCTTCATTTATGATTTCCTTTAATACACTTATGATAAAAATTTTATAATTTGTGTAATTTCTCAAAATATGGATGCCATTTTTCAAGGTTAAAAGTGTGGGAAAAATCTATTTCCTCTTTGGGCAAATTTGAGCTTTTTAAATTCCTTAGGCAATGTCTAACAGCATGTAGCTCTTTTGTTAAAGTTTCTACACACATACATACTTGATGAGAAGGATCTAAATAAGTAATAAGATTACCAGTTCACCAAAAAAACAAGATCAGTTTCTTGAGGAGTCAGAGATTCTCATCTTGATCTCAGGTGAGTCCAGACTTCCACGGATGCACTGTAGTGGTGGCTTACTTGGAAGCTTCAAGAATGTGAGAATTTGAACCGAAAACTGAGTCTGCACCTTCTTATTTAAAATCCTGTTCTAAAAAAGGGGACCAATGGCACCACCCACGGAGTCTAACATGCTGTCAGGAATCAACTAGGAGCATTGCAGGGGACAAGGTTATGTGCCGCTCAGGCCTCACCTTATGGGGGACATCCCTGTCTGTCAGCAGGCAGCCCCCATCTATGAGCCCTTTCAGAGTTTGCCTGAGCTACAGCGAGCTGTCTGGCCTGACATCACACTTTCCAAGGGCAGCTCACATCCAGTGTCTGGTCAAGGTGGGATTAGCAAAGGTTGTCCATTTCAGCTCCTTGCTACATAATTCTCATTCCAGATCTCACTGTGGGGTTGGCTGAAGTTTTATAGGGGCTGCATCCAGACTTCCTGTCTGGTTCAGTCTGCGTCCTCCTTCTACTCTGCACAGGTGTTAATCCCTAGAAACTTCATCTCAGCCTCTGCTTCCAGAGAACCTTGCCTGCACCAAATGAAACACGAAGTTGGTGCTTATCTCAGCTTCCATATCTGTATTTGCTGCTTTACTTTGCTGCTTTGTTTTGTGCTTAATGGCTTCCGCTAGGTACTACTTGAAGTGTCCTTACTGTCTTTCTCCTTGAATCCTGCAAGTCTTTTGTCTAAAGCCAAGTATTTCATGGCTGTACAGTGCTTTTATCACAACTACACTTTGTAGGATCTGTGCATAGTTGCACTTAAGACAAAGTTACTCACAAAGTTACTTCACTCTTTTTTTTTTAGGAAAGGGAAGGATTTAACTCTATTTTCAGGGATAAAAATACTCAGCCTTCTGTTTAGTATTTCAGGAAGTCTTGGAATTGAGCTACTTGTGCTTGATCCTAGCAACTCTGACAAACATTATCACAAGTTTTGATTCCTTGATATTAATAAATCCATTTCCATGTGCCAACTTAGAAAACAATCTAGTTTAAGAAATCTAAGTTCCAAAAAAGTTCTTTTATCTTGCCTGTTGTCTTAGTTACTTTTTTCTTGCTGAGACGAAATACCCAACACCCAAAGTTAAAGGGAAAAAGGTTTAGTTAGCTCACAGTTTGTAGAGGTTTCAGTCCACAATTAGCTCATTACAAGGCAGGGTGTCATGGCAGACAGGCATCAGAGGGGAGAAACACTTCATGTCAGGGGGAGGTGGCAAAGAAGCAAGGAACAAGACAAGCCTCTTACTGTCCCTTATATTGTATGCAGCCTGTCCACCCAAGGGTGGGTGTAGCCTTTAGGTCCTTAATCCCAGCACTGCACTATAAATCAATCACACACTAGATTCAATCACCTCTGATCCCCCATGTCTTCATGTGGCTTTGGGGGGACCTCTAGACACAAGGCATAACAACTGTTATATATTCTTCTCACAGCTAATAATTATACTCCTTACTGTTCTTAATTTTTAAAATCATTCTAGTCAAATATCACTCAATACAGGGAGACCTCCTTCTAAAAAGGTATCATGTTTCTGAAATGATTAACAATATGTGAATTTCCTTTCTAGTATTATAGTGGTCTAGATACCAAGGTTTACTCTTTGCTGTACACAGTAAAAACTGCTGGCTAAAAATTAAAATAAACACTTTAAAGGAGATGATAGAACAGACAAGCAACCATCCAAAAACTAAGTGAAGCAGGAGCTCAGGAAAGTTAAGTACAGCCCGACAGCTGGCTTTGCCTCAAGGGCATTTACCATATTCAAATGAGTTTAATCTTGGTTATAATAATTTTGGATAGAGAAAAAGAGGCAAGTCTAGGGCCCACCTCTGATGGAATTCTACTGCAAAAACACCTAAATAAAGCAGGAACTCCAAGAACCTCACCTTAATATATAGCAGGTTCATTTCCAATTAAATCTGACCTCCACCCAAACAAATGCCTAAGGGATTGGGAGAGAAATGGTTTATCTGTACCATGACTTACGGTAAAGAAAAAAAAAAGAAGTATTCTTCTAAGACTTTAGAACTAAATCTGAATCTCATATCAGTTTGCCAAATGAATTTATACTTGAGTGACTTGAAAAGTCTGTAAATGCAATATTTAGTTTTATTATTTCTGTGGCAATACCCTATGTGCTGTTAGAAGAAAACATATCTTTTAGGAGGAATCTACTTCTGAATTTCAAAGCATTTCTAGGTGAAATTTCCACAAGTGAGAGCTCACATCAAAAACAAATCCAGAAACAAAGCAGAAAATATATGCCAAAAACTGGCAACAGAAAAAGAGAAAATATAAAATGCAAATTTTCACTTTTCACCAAGGCATTCAACAGAATAAAAAAATGCAATAACTGAAACTAAAACCACAAAAGACGGACTTAAGGATAATATATAACACAGAGCAGACAAGCAGTGAGTGAGCTAACAGGTAGATCTGAATGCAGACATGGGAACTGATGATTAGAGACATGGGGGAAGTGTGAGAAAGTCTCAACAGCCCCAGAACAAGATGAAAGGGAAAAAGGAAGAAGCAATATCCAAAGAGAGGGAATGATTACGAATTTTTCAGAACCAGTGGAAAATGCTTACATTAAGATTCTTGGAAGCCCGAACAATCCCAAGAAGAATAAATAGAAGAACACATAGAAATACGTGATAATTCCATTGTGATAAAACTACAGAAGAACAAAACTCTTTAAAGGTGTTCGAGACAAAAACAAAATTACCTTTCAGAATATGCCCGAAAAACAGTTCATTTCTCTATACAAACATGTAAGACAGGCTGTGTGACTGTTCTACTCCATCCCCTTTGCAGTGGATTCCCCTTCACGTGAGGCAAAAATGAAAGTCCTTGCAAAGTTCTCCAGGGCCCCCAGCACCTGGCCTTCTCCTCCCTTCACTTTTTCCTCTGTACACCAATAGGCTGACCTAACTCTGCAGACTGGCTTCCCCCAGCTTCTCCGTCTGGGCGCCTTTCTCCCCAGTTGTGTGCTTGACTAGAACTTTCGTGTTCTTCACATCTTTGCTCAAATTTTGTGCTAGAGCCTGGTTTTACCAGCATGAAACAACTATGAAATATTCAAGCATTTTGCAAGGATGAAATTGACCGTAGTGAGAATATTTGTATTACAAGAAATGGAACTATCCTAATCTCTCCATTTAGAATATCAGTTTTCAAACACTACCTCTTCAACTTCTGGTGGCCCCATACCACTGAACTTTCTTTTCTCCATGACATCTACCATCAGATAGCTTACAATTTAATGTGCTTAGTTGCTACCTTCTTTATTTACTGGCTTCTCTGCAGGATATAAAAGGCTTAGTAGGCAAAAGTTTTTGTTTAGTTCACTGAAGATACATATCTGGCACAGCAGGAACTCAGTAAATATGTGTTATCACCTGAGTAAAAGATAGGTATTTTACTGTGAGATAGGCATCAATGTCTTTAAATTGTTCTTTAGATCTCTGAATAACAGAATAAATGGCAAAGTGAGAGTAATGATTTCAAATTTGGAAGAATTTTCTTTGAACGACAAAGGAATATTAGTAGGAAATATTCACCAATTCAAGGTATATGAAAACAGCTTAGCTGGGGATATAACTCAGTCTAAAGAACAATTTAAAGACACGGATGCCCATCTCGCAGTAAAACACCTATCTTCTTTTGCACATCCGATCAACACATGTTGACTCTGGCATTCTGATATGATTTTAAAAATATCTCAAAATGTAGAGTGGCAAAATCTACACATACTGTAAAAAGTATAAAGGAACTAATGTATTTATATAAATCTTGATTTGATATCATTGAGGTAGTCTATATACACTAATAGAATTCTCTTTGTGCATTTAAAATTTCCTATTGGTCTCTCATGTATTTTCTAGCAAAAGTATGAAGTCTTTGCATACTGTAATTTCAGGGATGCCATTACATTCAATTATACTCATTTAAACAATTATATTCCTCTCGCTACAAATGATAGACATATCAAGTTCATTGTATGCACTTTGTATTCATACACTAGTGTCCTCTCCAAGATAAAAAAAAATCAATGTTTTGGAAATTTTAAACATTATATTATTTTCTTACTTGTGAGATTAATCTGTGTAAGTCACAAGTTTACATAAAATATATCAAATCAAATGGGACAAATTTCTTTTAAAAAGACAAACATATACAAATTTATCTTACTCTTAGTTTCAAACACTTTGAAATTCAGTGGAATACCAGAACCCTTTTAGGAATCTGTAACTGTTGATACATTGTGTCAACTTGAGAAGTTTAACTCAGCAGAGAGCCAGGGTGCTCACTTTGCAAACATTCTGACCTTGTGGAAGAGGCTGGCATGGAGATGGTGTGGGCAGATGGCCAGCATACAATACAAGGAAAGAAAAGAGGCTCGCTCCCTGCCCTCTTTTGCTCTTGTTGCTTTTGCTGTCTTCTGCCACCTTGGACTGCTGTCCCTCTGCCATGCCACCCTGCCTTGGAGCCAACAGATTGTGGACTGAAACCTTCACAGACTGTGAGTTAAATAAACCTTTCCCTCCTTTTTTTGGTGTTGGGTATTTTGTCCCAGCAATAAGAGAAAAGTAAGACAGAATTTTAAATATGTTTCTCAGAATTGTTTTGTTTCTTAACATTTTTAAATAAGGAGGAGTCGCCCACATTATTATTTCCTCGGCCTGTTAAAGTCACTGTGGGGAAATACTACAGATTAATAAAGTAAATCTTGGAGTGTAAAGGGATTCATACAAGTCTGATTGCATGCTAGAAATAAATTTGAGACTAGTGATGAAGCAGTGAGCTCTTTCATAAATCTAACATTAAAAATTTATAACAAGTACAGGATCTTACTTCAGTAAGTCTCATGCTTGCAGAGTTCTACCACTCAAAGTTCTTTTTCTGATTACTCACAGTCATCTCTGCCAATGTTACCATGGACTCATTTCAAAATTTTAGGTATTTATTGCCCTAAAGTGTACCATAAAAATCTTAAATCCACCTGCTGTGCTGAAGTCCACAAGATACTTCATGACTTAACCAGATATTTGTAGGTTGTTATAGAAGTGACTGCTTTGACCTTTTCTTACCCTTCTGACTCTAAAGATATCAACTCTAACTTCAGAGTAGATGAGAGAAGACCTTGCTGGTGATGCTCATTGGTTGGGTCAGCAAAGTGGTTTGACTGTATGTGAGTCTTAGTGTGATAAATACATCAACAAAAATTGTCTGGCAGTTACACATATTGTGGATCATATTTTAAAACTGTAGAAATTAGTAATATATTCTGATTCAGATAAATTAAAACATATCTACCATAGCTTAAACAATTAATCCACTCTCCCAATCCCATAACAGTGTCAGTGGTAGGTCGCATAGAGCTGATCCAGGTGCTCAAATATAGTGTGAGGAATCCAGACTTCTTCTACATCTTTTGTCTGTTCCCATGCTCTGTCACACTCATATTTGTCATTTCTTGGTTCCAATTTGGCTGATGCACCAGGAAGTATTACCAGGATGACTGTAAAGTGCATGTATGCAAACATGTACTAATAAAATAAAAAAGTTAAAAAAGAAATTTATCAATATAAATGAATTTATTATTAAAAAAGAAAAAAGAAAGAAAATGTGTTAAAAATACATACTAGCCATACTTTTTCCTTTTAGTGGAGAAAGGAAAAGCCTTCTGAGAAGACCAGTATAACAGACTTCTTCTGTCATACCTTCTTATATCAAGTCAGATGACCAGCTCCAGACAAGTAACTGACCAAAATAAATAAGATAATTATAATGGCTTAGACCAGGGGACATTTATTCCCTGGGCTATACTGCGAACTGAGTCTTTCAGAGCAAAGTGTTTCAGGTACTACCTGAATGATCTCAATCAGCATGGAGGGATTGTTGATTGGGTGCAGGCAATGGACTAATGTTTTTATGTCTGCAATACTATTCACTCTGGTTCAAATTAAATTATTACCATTAGCAAACAATACATAAAGCCAAAGTCTAAAAGACAGCAATGGTTGGCTAGGAATATACATACTTTGACCTCCATCTTTATTTGTTACTTGTTTTTTAGATATAATAGGTTATCAACAACATTCAGTATTCTTTTTTATGGAAAAAAGATAAACAAAATTTCATAACAAAATAATGGGAGAATAACATTAGTTAATACATGTTATCTTTAAGGTAGTTGCTCAGGGTACAAGATACGGGCATAAAAATTTCTCTAATCTATATTAGCAGAAACGTTCCTTAATATTCAGAGTTCTTAATGACTTGTTATAAGGAAGTCTCAATCCCATGACATAAATGCAATGTAATATTCAAGACCTTGTGTTTGATTCTAAGTTCTGGCTTTATGGGGCTTCCTGAGGGAGCTTACCTAAAACTCATTTTCACATTTGTAGAACGGGAACATTACAATTTATTGAAAGGACATCTGCCATAGTGTGATTGTAAAAATAAAAAGCTTCAAGAGCTTAGCACAGAACCTGGTATTTTCTAAATGCTCTATAAATGTTTGAAACTGAGATTTTTCCCTGTTACTACTATGTTGAAGGCTGACTGAATGACTCAAATGACGTCAACTCATTCACTGTAGTGTAGAGGCAGTAGGCATGGGAGAAGCCATAGAATTACAAGTCTTAAGATCCAGGGAAAACTTCAGAACAAATCAGGACTTCAAAAGATTTAGGAGGATTCCAGGAATGATTTTGAAATAATTTTTTCTCGTTTGGTTTGGTCTCTTGAGACAGGGTCTCACTGTGGAGTTCAAGCTGGTCCTGAATTCACTGTGTAGCTCAGGCTGAGCTCAAACTCGCAGTGATCTTCCTGCCACAGCTCCCCTAGTGCTGAGATTACAGGCATGCACCACCACTCCTGGCATCCAGAAATCATTGAAAGACTAGAGGAAAGTGGATTCTTCTTGGATACTTTATCAAGGCAATTACTGTACAAAGTAATTGCATTTGAAAATTTAATGTGAAAAGAAACATCTACAAATACATAAATTACATCAGTCAGATTCTGAAGTATTTATACCAAGACAAGTCCATTTTAAATGATACTTTTAAGGCAATTATATTCAACATAGAGCAGACCATCCCCCTGTGCATTAAAATAGCCTGCTTTCTTCTTTTTCTTTCTTTCTTTCTTTCTTTCTTTCTTTCTTTTTTTCTTTCTTTCTTTCTTTCTTTCTTTCTTTCTTTCTTTCTTTCTTTCTCTTTTTCTTTCTTTCTTTCTTTCTCTTTCTTTTTTTCCTTCTTTTCCTTCTTTCCTTCTTCCTTCTCTCCCACTATCCCTTCCTTCTTCCCTTCATTCTCCCTTTTTCCCCCTCCTTTCATCCTCCCTTTCTTGACAATGTCTTGCTGAATTGCCTAGCCTGATTTTGAACTCACACTATCCTCCCACTTCAGCCTCCCCAGTAGCCAGAACTACAGGTGTGCACCATCACGCCTGGCCTATTAGCTTCATTTCTAACTTAATGTTGAGGAAATTAGTACTGTTCACCCCATCATGAAAGCAAATAACAAGCTGACTACAGATGTGAGATAAAAAGAAAAAAAAAAACCTGTTCAATAAACAAAAGGAATTTCATTTGAAGCACAGAGATTCAAAGAGCTTGTAGTGATTTAAATTAGTGACCTCACTAGAGACCATACTCATAAGTGAAATAAATCAGACCTGCATGTGTAAGAATCACATTGTCTCACTAGTGTAAGACCTGGAAGAGTGAATAAAAACTAGGAGGTATGATAGACATTGCAAAACAAAAGGAAAATGCTCAAAAGAAAAGGGCAACTAGGGTGTGGGAAAAGAGAAGGGAAAGAAGGGGAAATTATGTAAGTATGTATATACAGGATAGCTAACACAGTTGTACTACTGTCTTCTATTGCTCTATGGAAAGGAATACTTAATGATTACTTGTTTGATCAACTTGTATGTCTCTATTTGTTTTCTTGATAAACCACTTTGAAGATATCAATAAGTAATGCAACAACCATTATTAATTTCCTACAACTTTGTCTGTAACTCTGTTTTGTTTATATTGTTCTTATGCTGTTTTGTAAATGGATGTCTGTTTGTTAATGTTTTCCTTCTTAAAATAAAAGTATAAAAAATATTAAATTAGTGACCTGAGGGTGGTCCAAGCACTGCCTGTGGTTCTTTTGTTTGTTTGTTTTTGTTTTTGTTTTTCTCTGTTACCAGGAACCGAACTCACGACCTTGCACTTGCCAGGCAGGAGCTTTGCCATTGAGCTAAATCCCCAGCCCTGCCTGTGGTTCTGTATGTTTTTCTTGGCCTACTTTTCAAAATATGACAGGGCCAGGTATATAACTTAGGGGTAAAGTGCTTACCTAGCATGTGCAAGGCCTGGAATTTGATTCACGACACTGCAAAAAAATAAAAAATAAAAACAAACACAAAAACAAAAAATTTTCTCGAATATGATACAATGACCCTTCCAAATAAACATACTTTGTCACAAAGATTTTACTCAATATCACCAAAAGACCATTAAGAGGGGAGACTAAGATAACTAGGAGGTCCTTAAGCAACTGACTTTATAGAGCATCAATATGCACACGGTATTATACAATGCTTGTGGAGATAACATTTCATTTTTGGCCATTTTGGTTTTTAAACCCAGTACTACAAAGTGCTAAGTAATTGCCTTCTTACTTTGATGCTGAAACATAAAATCTGTTATAGTTTTTCTTCAAAACTTCCAAAGGATTCAAAAGAGAAACATATGAAGTTCCAGAACATTCCAAGTGTGGAAAACAGCTTGCTGGGATTTTCTCTACAACTTGAAATATTTAATTATTACTCCTAAGAAAAGACATGGGAATAGTATGACAGGACTTAGTATGTTCATTACTTAACAGAAATACATCTTTGTGTAAAATACGTTCCTTTTGCGCTCTATAGGCTCACATTTCGGTGTCCTCAGTCTGAAAATCTTTTAATTTGTTTCCATCATTCTGGAGGAAAGTTCCCAGTTCAGATTCCAGTACTTTGGTGCAGTTTTACTAGGGTCCATTATGTCAAGAGAAGTTATTACCACTTTACTTTCGGTGACATCATCCTGTTTCAAACTTGCCCCCCTAAACCCACAGTTTGTAAATCCTTTTGGGGTAAAGAGTGCCAACATTTAGACTGAGTCTGCCCAGAAGTTGGTCTTCTAATCTCTTCCATTTCTAGCAGTTATTGCCTTCCCCACAAAACCCTGTGTGATGGACCCATTTTGGGCCATGCATGCCTGCCCAGCACTGTGCCCCTCCGGGCCCCTGACATCCCACCTTTGTGCTGGAACAACGGAACTTTCTCCCGCTCAGAGTTAGTACCCAGTGCCTCAAATATGCATATGCAGGTTTAATGGGAGCAAGTTGGAAAGGCTTCTCATAGTAGCCTGGGCTCCTTTCTCTTTAGAGGACACAAGAATATTTACACCGGTTCTATAGAGACTAACACTTCTCCCCCACCCTTACACAAGAGAAATGAACAAACCTTGTTAAGCAGCACTTAATTGCCTACAATGCTATTGGCCTACTCTTAAGCTCTTTCTCATTTGTTCTTGTTTTTCATAAATGAGGTTGGAGAATTTGGTTTTTTTTTTTTTAACTTCCTATAGCTTGATGCATAAATTTGCCATGTACTGGAAACTATGGAAACAATTCAGTTTTGAAAAGGCAGTAGGACAATTTTCACAACCTGGATTGGATAGGCATTGTAGGTGTCCTAACCTGAATACTGTATTTAGGAATACTTCATACTGATCTAAAATATAGGGTTTTTTAAAAAATTAATTTTATTGGTACATTGTAGATATACATATGGATCATATTCATATTAGGGAATTTGTACATATATTTAGGATATATTGATTCTTTTTTCCCCTAATCTGCTCTCCTCCCTTCAACTCCCCTTCCCCTCCTTATTTACAAAAGCTTTGTTTTCATTTTTTCCTTCTATTGTCTTTTTTTATCTTTTCCCTTTTTTCCTTTCCCCCTCCTCCCTCCCTCATTCCCCTTCCCATTTGAATATTTTCTTCCCATTTCACAACATCAATTATATATTCTTGGTCCTTATTTATCCCTTTGGTTTCTCACACCAGAGAAACCATGTGATATTTAAACATGTGTGTCTGATTTACTCCACTTACAGTATGTTCTCAAAGTGCATCCATTTAGCTAGAAATGTTTTAAACTTATCCTTCTTTATGCCAGAGAAGTACTCCATTGTATAAAGCAGCCACATCTTCTTTATCCATTCATCCTTTGATGGGCATTTTGGCTGTTTCTAAGATTTACCTATTACGGATTGTGCTTCTCTAAGCATGGGTGCACATATATCACTGTGGTGTGATGAATTGAATTCTTTCCGGAAGATACCAAGAAGGGAAATAGCTGGATCAAATGGAACCTCTAGTTTTAGTTTCTTGGGGAATCTCCACACTGATTTCCAGTGTTTGCTCCAGTCGACACTGCACTGACAGTGGAGAAATATTCCTTTCTCCCCACAGCCCTGCTAGCATTTGTTGTTGCTTGATTTCTTGATGATAGCCATTCTTTCTGGAGTGAGATGAAAAATCTCAGTTTTCTGTTAATTTGCATCTCTTGAACAACCAGTAATGTTGAACATTTTTTTTTGTATATTTATTTACCATTTGTAATTTGCCTGAGAAGTGTCTATTCATTTCACATGCCCATTTTTGGCTTGGGTCTTTAAATTTGGGGGGTCTGATTCTTTTGAGTTCTTTATACATTCTCGATATTTGTCCTTTGTCTGAAGAACAGCTGGCAAAATTTTTTCCCACACTGTGGGTTGTCTCTTCACTCTGTTGGTGGTTTCTTTTGCTGTGCAAAGGCTTTTTAATAAGATGAGATCTCAGTTTTTAAAATTTTATTTCATTTATTTAATTTAGTGTTCTTGGTTTGAATTAAAAATTGATTTAATTATTTTAACATATTTCTTTAAGAGGTATGATTTATACAACATAATATTTCAAATTATTTGGGATTGCTTGTGACTCACCAATTTCCCTTATTCTATCATTTAGCACTGGTTACTTATACTCATCAAACATAGAAATAGTGTTTAAATTTTTTTTCCCTATCATCAGCCCTTTTCCCTACTGTTGGCTTTTACAAAGGTAATATTTTTTTTTTACCATATTTTCCCCCTACATTATCCTGTGTAATTTTCTTAACTAAGTCACTTATTTGGAGGCAAAGCAAATGGTTTCCACTCTTAGGTAGCAATGTAAGTCACCTGTTCTAGTCCCTGGGCCGGAGACTAGAAGTTGTACCATATAACCCACAAACATTTGTGACAAAAATTTCAACACAGTCAGGCTAGTTCGGGTGATGAGTGTGTTTTATTTTCACTCTGGAGTGCTATCTGCTTCAGGCAAATCAAGGCCAATTGATCTTTTGCCATGTGGAAACTTGAGTCATCTGGGATAATTTTTCTACTGATATTTTAGCACTTTTAATAGTTGAATAGTTAGCTTCCAAGGCAGAGCCCAGCTAAACTGCTCCTTAGGACAACTCCCATTGCAGTAACCATAGCTAGCAAGTTAACATTCCAGACAGCCCTTCCATTTAATGGCAGAAAAACCCTATTGCAGCAACTACCAAGGGCCAAGGGCAGCGCTCTGTAGACAAACCCCAAGCTAATAGACTGTGGTGTTATAGCTGTTATATGTTAATCTGTTCAGGCTTCATGAGTTCTTCAAACCTGAGAAAACAAGATGGCTTCTTGTTGGGGAGGTAGGCTCTAAAAGAAATGAATCTATAATCTACAGACTTTTCTGCTCCCATTAGAATATATGGGTACAAGGAATTATTTTTTCTACTAAACATTTTTGATTTGATGCAAATAAGTAGGCAAGAAGGATAGTTCAGTGCCTACTGGAAGAAAAATTATTAATCATAGCACAGGATAATATTTAGCTTCTCCTTTTGGAGATCTTTCTAGTGTTGTTTTGTTTTTACTCTTTCTGTATTCTTTTCTGAAGCATTGTTCTGCTCACATTGTCATTTACTTTCAAATGTTCATAATGTTCATAAGCATAATGTCTACCTTCTACCTGCTCATCCTATACTGAGTAGAAATAAGATTTCATTTAATGTGTTTTTTCTATGGAAGTATGTGTACTGATCATGACAAAGTTAATGATTTTTTATGTTAACTATGTGTCTGCTGTATGGAGGGGAATTTACTGAGGGAGAGTGTTGAATGAGCCTGAGGATATAGTTTAGGAATTTCTTAGGGTCAGAGACCTAAGGAAGGAAGGAAGGAAGGAATCTTCCTTAAAATTTTTTATTGAGATTTGCTCTTTGATCCAGTGGTTGTTGAAAAGTTTATTTTTCAATGTTTATGTATTTGTGAATTTTCAAGTTTTCCTTCTGTTACTGATTTACAGTTTTATTTATTGTGATCAGAAAAGATACTTGGTTTAATTTTAACTTCCTTATATTTATTAAGACTTGTTTTGTGACCTAAGATGAGATCCATCCCAGAGAATGCGCCATGCGTGTGTGAGAGGAATTGTGTGCTCTGTTACATAGAACACTTTGTATCTGTATGTTAGGTTCCAGATTTTCATTATGATCCCTACTGGGGGAATCGCACCCAAGGAAATAGTGAGGCAAAGCAAATCTGCTTAAAAAGTGATGACACATTCAAAATAGAATCCAGATCTTCCAAGTCTGTCTCATACTACCCAGCAAATCAACTGCTTTGTTAAAAATCTTTGCTTTAGTCATATTCCCAGCATCATTTATGAAGGCTCTTATGATGTTTGGTACAATGATTATATTAAAAGTATTTTATGAAATGCTTTTATTAGAAATAAAATATGTATACTCTCACTTTCAGAACTTTTCATTTTATATTGCGGCAGTAAAATCACTCAGATGAAGTTAAGTGGGAATTATATCTACAACCTATTTTCTTCCAGCAAATGTGATCTTGAAGAGTTTTCCCACCCATAGTTTTTCATTCACCTTGAGTTTTCCAATGTTAAATTTTTAAAAAAAGTTTTAGCAAAAATTTATATTTGTGATTGTAAGGTATACATTATATGAAATTTAACAATTTAATAATTTTGAGTATACAGTTCAATTACATTTTGTTGTACAACTATGACCACAAGCCATACCCAGAATGTATTGATCTGATCCAAATGACATTCTCTGTCCATTACACACAAGCTCTTCTCTCCCTCCAGCACCTGCCAATCACCTTTCTACCTCAGTCTCTATGAATTCACCCTGAGGAATCTCTTACATATGAAACCCCTGCTTTCTGTTCTGTATTGCACTCTGCTCTGATCTTTATTATATTTTCCTCTTGCTGCTTTGGATTAAGGTTATTCTTCTTTTTCTAAATTCTTGACTAAATTTGTAAAGTCAGTTTATTTATTTGAGACCACTTTTTCTCTTTTAATGTAAATGGTTACAGCTATCAGTGTCTCTTGACACTACTTGTATTATATTTTGTAAATTTTCCTGTGTTATACTTTTATTGTCTTTTACCTTAAGAAATTTAAAATTTTTTTATTGAGGTTCATTCTTTGATCCAATGGTTATTGAAGAGTTTATTTTTTCTATTTCTATGTATTTGTGAATTCTCAAGTTTTCCTTCTGTTGTTGATTTACAGTTTCATTTTACTGCGATCAGAAAAGATATATATTGGTATAATCTTAATTATCTTATATTTGTTAAGACTTGTTTTGTGACTTCACTTGAGCTCAATCCTGGAGAAGTTTCCATGTGTGCTTAAGAAGAATTATGTGCTCCTCTGCTGTTACATGGAACATTTTATATCTGTATGTTAGGTTCATTTGGTCAGAAGTATTAATAAAAAGTTCACAATTTCTTTGGTGATTTTCCATCTATTTGTCCTACTAATAATTATTGAAGTCGAGATATTGAGATATCCTACATTACTGTATTACTGTTTCTCTGTTTGGATGTTTCAATTTTTTTTATGTTTAGGGGCTCTCATGCCAGAATACTGATAATTCTTGTATCTTCCTGTTGAGTTGACCATTTTATCATTACATAATCTTTCTCTTTTTTTGTATTGTCACAGTCTTTTTTAAGAGTAGGAAGAATTTATAGAGAGAAAGAAAGCCTTTGTCTAAGAGGGACAGAAGGGGTCCTGGAGAGTGGGTTGTCTTCCAACCTCGCCACTCGAGGTGTTTTATTGAGCAAAGCCACAAGGTGAGGCAGGTTTAAGATGGGACAGAACTCTACTCAGTCAATAAGATTACAAATATAGTCAGTTAGGTAATATTGATCCAATGGCAAATCATAGGATGGGATGTCACAATTTTTTACTTAAATTCTATTTTGTCTGATGTAAGTAGTGTAAATATACCCCTATGTTCTATTTTCATTACTGTTTGCATTGGCTATTCTCTCCTTTCATTTTCAATCAACCTTTGATCCTAAAGGAGATCTCTTGCATATACACATAGCATACACTTAGATTCTGTTTTTTAAAAATATTTTCTCAATCTTGGTTTTGATTGAGAAGTTTAATCATTTTGCATTCATGCAGTTGCTGATACTGAAACATTCTCTTGGGAGTTTGTCTCCCGTATGTTGAAACTCTTTTATTGTTCTATTCCTCGGATAAGGTCTTTCTTGTGTTTGGCAAATGTTTTTCAGACTGAAGACATTTGAACCTTTCTCATTTTCTAATGACTTTATTCTATAGATACTTTCCTTATAGTTACCGTGGGGATCATATATAACATCCTAGGTCACAGCAAGAAATCTTAAAGTGATACCAATTTAACTTCAAGTACATGCAAAACTCTCTTCTTGACTGGAGAAGTTTCTTTTTCTTTACATTATTAATGCATCAAATTACATCTTTACATTTTGTATCCTAAAACATAGATTTATTTTTAAGCATATGTCTTTTAAATTTATAAAAATAATAGTGGCTACAAAGCAAAATTACTATTTTATTCTTTTGTATATTGTCCATATATTTACCTTTACTAGAGAAATTATATTTTTATATTGCCAAGTTATTTTCTAATTTCATTTCATTTAAATTTAAACAACTGTCGTTAGCATTCTTTATATGGCAGGTTTAGCTTTCATTCATCTGTGTTTTATATTCTTCCTCATTTTTCAAGGATAGTTTTGACAGATGGAGAAGCGCTTTTGAAAATGTAGTTTCCTTTCAGCGCTTGAAATGTACCATTCTCCTACCTCTGAGCTACTGAGACTTCTTAGGGAATATCTGGTACAGGGTGGGTACTGCTTTTCTCTTGCTGTTTTCAAGATTCTCCCTTTTTTGTCTTTAGGAAACTTGAATATAATTTGTTAGTGTCAGTATCTTTGCATTTATTCTACGTAGATTTGGATGTTTATATTAGAGTTTTCCCTCAAATCTGAGGCTAGCTACTCCAGCTGTTGTTTCTTCAAATAATCTATCTACACCTTTCTCTTCCTTTTCTGCTTCTGTGACTCTCATAAAGTGCATATCTCATGAGTCTTTGGCTCTGTTCACTTTTGTTCATTTGTTTCCTTTGGTTCCTCTGATTTATAATTTCAAATGACCTATCGTTAAGTTTGCTAATTCATTCTCCTACCTATTCTTTTGTTGAACCCTCTAATAGACGTTTCATTTATTATATTTCTCACTTCTAGAATTTGTTTATTTTTTAAATAAACTCTACCCCTTTGCTGACATTTTTATTTTGTTCAAATGTTGCATTTTCAACATTCCTTGTGGGGGGGGTTGAGCTTGCATTCTTCTGCGACTTTCATCTGTGTTTTGCTTTAGCCCCTTAAGCATACCTAAGACAGTTATTTTAGTCTTTGTCTGAGAGTCCTGAGCTATGTTTCTTCAGACTGATTCTGAAGATTTATTTTTTCCATTACATTGGCCATATTTTCTTATTTCTTTATAAGCCATGTGATCTTTTTCTGACTACTGGACATTTGGAAAAAATAGCTACATCTCTGAGTCTTTGAAGTCTAGTATGGAAGTCCTGTACTGATTACTGAACGTCCACTGAATTTCTCTGCTCATAATAGGGCTCTGGTTCCTAAGTATCTGCAAGTATACAGTCCTCCTAAAGTTGTCACATGCCAAGATGCCCAGTGCTATCATTCAAGGCTTTCAGCTTGAGATTCCATGTTCCTACTTCTTGCCTGAGGTCTGAGGTAGTGAGACAGATACCAATCCCTTGGGCTGCCCACACATAGGTCAAAGCTTTACCAACTAAGTTTCCTCCTTCTTTCTAGCCTGAGAGAGGGAACAAAGAATTGGCTCATGTTATGGACTGAATGTTTGTGTCCCATCAAATCCATATATTGAAGCTGAAACCTGCAACATGTTGGTACTAAGTGGTGTGTTTGGGGCAGTAACTAGGTGTAGATAAAGTCTTAATTTGGAGGACCTAGGATGGGGTTAATGTCTTTCTGAGAAGAGGAAGAAACATCAGGGCTTGCTGTCTCCCTTCCTTCCCCAATATGTAGATCCAGCAATAGGTAGCCATTTACAAAAGAGGAAGAGGGCCCTCACCATAATCCAGTCATGCTGGTAATTTAATTACAAACTTCCTAGCTCTACTACTGTGGTAAATAATTGTCTACTATTCAATCCACCCAGTTTAAGGTATTTTGCAACAGCAGCTGAGTAGATTAAGACATTGACTATTTGAATGAGGCTATTTCCTTTTTGGGGAATCCACTTGGTTTCTGATAACTGAATGGCTTTTAGAGCACCTATCAAGTTATTTTGTGCAGTCTTTTGTTGGTTATTTAACGTTTTAGCAAGGAACAAGTTCCTAGAGAATGTCTTCTGGTGTCATGATGAAGTGATCTCCCCATCAATTTAAAGTGTTTATTTTTACAAATGGGATAATATACAATGATTTTGAGTATGGTCCATCAGTGCAAGCCTAATCCTTTTACCTAGAAGCTTGAAAGTTGGTCACAGAATTAATTAAAATGTTTAAGTAATATTTTAACATCGTATTTTTCATAGAAATGTTGAATTCTACCAATTCAGGAATTCCCTCTGCAGGCCATGATAAGCACAGGCAAATATGCTGAAGTGTGCATGGTAAATAGCCAAGTTTTATGCCTAAGTACATGTACTAGACGTGTATACAAAAACATTCTGGAGCAATTACAAAATACGGTTTTTTAACAAACACTATATTTTTCATATATAACAAATGCATTATTTCCTTGTGCCCAAAATGCAAATTTGCAAATTATATCCAGGAACTCATCAAATCTGCTAGATGAATTATGTAATTCAATTTGGCAAAATTTTTGCACACAGCACAAATAGTTTTCTTTGGTTTTCTTGGATTCTGTTCTGAGAAGGAGGTAACTGGAAAAAAAGTGAAAAATTACAGGATATGATTCATAAAAATCCCACATCTTTTTTGTGTGCTTGTACATTCTTTTTTGAGGGAAAATGTTTTTGTCCCACAACGATGGTTCCTCTTTTTTTCAATGAGTACTTTTTAGTCAGAAAGATAGCCACACAGTGTATCCAAAGAATTCAAAAGGAGATAGCTAACACGAGAGGAAGATACATGTCATTTAGCAGCTATAAGAATGTGATGCTTATTCATTAAACTGTTTTTTTCACTAGAAAAGAATGTGAAGCCTGAACTTTAACATGGCCACAGTATGTATTAGAGAGCAAAGAAGTGAAACCTCAGCATTGTATATTCCTGCCAAGCACTAGCTCAAATCTTTCACCCTCCAATATGTAATGGGTATCTGTTTTCCTATCAGGCTTTGAGAGAGAAGGAAATGATGCCCATGTAACACTATCCTCATTTCTGAATTTCAGACAAGTAGTATCCACTACTATTCCTTCCTGTTTTCATTTGCTGCCAATAGCAAGATTAAGCACACACACCCAAAGATAGAACTACCAGCCCTCCATTGTCAGAGGTAATTTTCAGAGAGTACAAAATATGTTCAATAATTTGGAGTAGCCAGATTTCTGCAGATGGCCTATGTGTTTCTAATTTCTGGTTTCTCTCTTGCAGAGACCTGAAAATATTATAATCACTTCAGATTTATAAAAAATCTGTTATAGCTCTGGCTGCCCATTACTCAGAGGGTGGAGCTCGCTTAAGTAATAGAATGATAGCGGTTTCAGTAGCTAAAGTGTCAATTTCATGCATAGGAAGAATTCACAGACCACCAGAAGTTCAGGTATTCCATTTTCTCATTTCATAGAAGCATCCTGAAACCACTCCCAATATTGTCCATGTGAAAAAATAAGATAAACTGCAACACACTTGCTGTAAACTTCAAAGGCAGATGTCTGGCATTTGCTTTCAGATGTATAGCTAAATGTACCAAAGCTAAGAAACCTCCATTGCCGGGAAGGAAAAAGTCCTTGGAAAACAGAACTGCAAGTGGGCAAGCTGATGCAGTCACTGGCTTGGTCCAGGATTGTGAAGAGTTGTCAGGACAAGTGTAACCCAGGGCTTGTGCTTTACTAGCTGTATAGACCTATGAGATAAACACTTGGGACTCCTTAAGGCAGAGAATTAGAAATGAGAGACTACATATCACACACACTCATAGCTAACCCACAGCATGGAATGGCTGCCCTCTAAGTGGTAGGATAGACATTAAAAACATCTACAAAATGCAATGGGAGGGGCCAGGAATATAGCTCAGCAGCATAAGTGCCTGCCTGGCAAGCGCAAGGTCTTGAGTTCAATTCCCGATACCAAAAAAAAAAAAAAAAAAAATACAATGGGATAGCAACAAAAAAATGAGTTGCTCTTTTGTGGACAATGAGTGGGGCAAATGTTTCTCCTAAGACTTGTTAAATCTATACACACACTTGTAATTTTTTTTTTTTTTTTTTTTGGTTTTTCTCCGGCACCGGGAACCGAACTCGTGACATTCTGATTGCCAGGCAGGTGCTTTTGCCGCTGAGCTAAATCCCCGGCCCCCACACTTGTAATTTTAATTTCCATTTTCATTTCAACATTATTCACAATAACCAAGATTGGGCAATAACCCAAGTGTTCATTAACTGATGAACGGGCGTAGAAAATGTACTATATATAAACAGCAGAAAAATATTTGACCATGAAAAGAATGAAATCCTGTCACTTGTGACAAAGTGGATGAAAGTGGAAAACATTGTGTTAGAAAGGAAGAAAAAAACAAAAATCAGGTACAGAAAACTAACATCTGTTCTGACTGGCATGTGAAACCTAAAAACGGTCACCCCATAGAAGTTCAGTGTAAAATAGTGGTGATCAGAAACTGCGGGGTTGTTCCAGCAAACTGAAAGTCTCCGTTTGCTCCTCTATTAAATTACTCCCCACAGAAGATTATTATGAGGTTTAAATGAGAGTACAGTGTAAATATTAAATATGTATTCATATTTTTATTTTTAGAATAAATAAAACAACTAAAATATGCTCACCAGAAGAAAAAAATAGTGTATGAATATATGTATTCTTCAAAGAAATGATGTCATTTTGCATGGATATAAAATCTTTGTATTTATTTAGGAATAAATCTTCATAAATATAATTAATTTGTTATTGAAAGATTAGCTTTATGGAACATCATTAAATTGATTTACTTTATCATATCTTTAAGTTTTAAAATTTATTGTTTTGGAAAAAATTAATTTTAGAAAAAATATATATGGATTATATAATATTGTATATGTACTGTATATAGCTTCAAAGCCCATTGATACATTAAGAACTTTAAATTTTATATGTGGCAAATGCAGACACATTTTATTGTCTTACTTTCTTCTGTTTCTTTTTAACATTAAAGAAGAGAATTTATTCATCTCTCTACTTAAATTTTGCTTTTCTACTCTTAAGACACTTAGGAAGACATCTATCAATCTTTTCCAAAGTTCTTATAAAGATAGGTGGCGAATGATGTATTTATGGGCAACGGGAAGGACAGGGAACATTTGTTCACCCTGTTGATATTATCAGGCTCAGGAGTAATTGTAATGTTTGGAAGTACTTTAAGTTCAACAACACTAAAACACCACCAAAGTGTTAAGCAACGAAATGCAGCTTCAGACTTCTATTTTCAATTACAACATACTCTTTTAAAAGAATCATATAATAATTCTTACTTTATACTTAAATTCAACTTTTTCAATTGCTCTCTCTTCACCAGGGAAACTTAAAAGAAAAAAAGAAGCATGGAGTAACATTTGCCATTTGACAAATCTGATTAAACCAAAGGTGTTTACCATTGAAACTGACTCTGTTCACCCACTCCTTCTCAAGTTTACTTTCTGTTAGACAAAATATTGCTATCTTTTTCTCAGAATGAAACCAAATCATTGTCCATTGGAAACAGTTATATGTTAGAATGTTAAACATTGCAGGGGGTTATAAAATACAAAAATAAGTGTTTGTCTTGGAATAAATTTCAGGAGTTTTTAGAGTATGTGTTCCAAAGACATCTTAGGGTTCTTGGCTAGATTAAAGAAAAATGTTGAAACAGAGAAAGAAAGAACTGTTTTGCAAAGTGCATTTACTGTACAAACCTACCCACAATTACCAGATCCACTAACATGATAATTTAATAAAATCTTAGGTTATCAGAGACTATTGTAAAGGATAATCATAATTTTTTAGTTAAAAATATCTTAAAATGCCATCTTTGATGTATAGTGATGCTATTGGGAAGCAGGATAGACTCTAAGCTAGATAGTATATGAGAATTGGGTCCTGTCTCACACGCTTATAGTTTTTCTGTTACAACCAAATACCTGACACTCAAACTTTTAGCAGGACTTATTTTGGCTTACAGTTTTAGAGTTTTCAATCCATCCTGGGCTGGCTCCAAGCCAGAAACACTAGTGCCTCTGTAAGGCCCTATTTCTTAATGCATGAGACTTTTGTGGGGGGCAGTTTAGATCTAAACCATAGCACTCACTATCTGTAACACTAAGTGAGTGAGTTAACTTTTCTAATGCTTGGTGTTCTCTATAAGTGGGAGTAATAATACATACAGTGAAGGAATTCTGTGATGGTTAAGTAGAATTTTGGTAGGGCATTCAATAGAGTCACAGGAACATGTATGTGCTTTATCAGTTTTATCTACTATTATTCTTCCTCCTGACCATTACAACTTTGCTTTAATGTACTTTTTCCTTTTTTTGGTGAAATCTCACTTCATTATAAGGGAGATTTACCTGGAAGTAAATTTTTTCATTGTTGAAAAATGGAATAGTTTATGGCCCAATAATTCATAATTAATGATATTTATTAATCCAATAAGTTATTAAGTATCTAGTGTGCATAATCTAATGGTAGGCACCTGGAATGCAGAAAAATAAGAACACTTTTATTTCAAATATCTTTTATTCACATAGGACGAGGGGAAAATCTAATTCAGTAGAAAACACAAGACAAGAGGGCAACCTTCATTCTTTCTGAAGAAGAGTCATGACATCAACAACATCAACAATAATTTGGAAAGTAGTATTGTGTGTTCAAATACAAAAGGGAATCAGGAAGAAGGTGAACAATCCGTGAGCATGTCCAACAATGATACTCTGTTACTCGGCATTAATCATTTATTAGATGATTCTTTTGCACATCTGGAAAACACCACTGGCAGCACAATTTAAGAAAAGGAGTTTGACAACGTTGATTCTCAGCAGTTCTGGATGACAGATCTTGGTAAACGCTAGCCAAAAAAATTAAAGGCAAAACCACTGGTACACAGCAGACAACAAACTGACCTTATTACAGAAACAGATCTCAGACCACAATAGAAAAGAGACTTAATACATCAACAAGCCTGGTCTAGAGTGTTTAGTCACAAAAGTACTAAAGACTGACTCCTGTCTGACCTGCCCACCTGATTTTAGTGTATCAAGTTATGTGCTTGCAAATGACACAAACGGCCAAGTCTATTACCTACGAAACGGCCACTCATTTTTGCCATCATACTCGGTATGTCCAGTAACCACTGCGAGTGCAATTTCACACAACCTAGTTATCGTGGAGATAGATGCTGACACTGTTTATTCAGAAAGAGTTTGAGAATCTTACCAGTTAGGAGGGTATATGGAGATTTTAACACAATTATCATATACCCAGGGAGGCAGCACCTTTCTTCAGAGTACAGAGTCTTAATACTTTAGGTTTTTCATTACTCAATTTCTATTCAATTTTAACTTAATAAAACCAATACATAGATATTGCTGCCATCACTCTACCAACTGTTACAAGAAAGGGCAGCCAATGAAAGTAAAGGACGTGACCGCAATGTCCCATAAAAAATTTAATCTTCATTATATTGGATGTTGTAACTTGCATTTAATGTGCCTAAGACCCAAAGAAGAAAATAAAAGGACTCCAATTTTCATGAAAGAATCTGGAGATCTTTCACTACTAAAATAAATTGACTTAAAATTTCTCCTTTACCATTTGTTTGTTTGTCCAATGGTAGCTTATGTGTGTGGGTTTGACTCACAAAGACATCTAAGGGGCGAGAAAGTATATGCATAACCTTCTCCAGTCAATAACTAACACAACACAGCAGGGCAGTTATTAAGAATGGTCGAAGAGTGTATTTGAAATGACATGAAAATTCTGCTCATACTTTCTGTATAGAAACTATAGGTCAGAAGCACAGTAACAGGGTTTATCTTTTAAGATAATAAAAAGTTTTTTATAAAAAGAAGTCAGTTGGTTCTTCTAAAAGAAGAGGGGAAGGGGCTGCAGATTTAGCTCAGCGGCACAGCGCCTGCCTGGCAAGAGCAAGGTCGTGAGTTCAATTCTAGGTACCGGAGAAAACCAAAAAAAAAAGAAGAGGGGAAAACGAGGATAAAGATGGTCTCTTAGTGTTCACACAAAATGGCATGAAAGAAAATACAGCCAGCGGTGTCTCAAAAAAGAATTTGTGAAGATTGTTTCTGCTTAGGAAAAATAAAGCTTTCAGAAATTATTATGATCGCTTAGATGTAGTAATTTGGGGTTGGCAGGCTGGCAGAAGAAGCAGAGAAGAAAGGAAACTATTGATTAGGAAGATTGGCACTGTTCAGTTAATTCACCGTGTATTTTCTAACCTTTCCAGCTTGAGATTAAGATAGTTCAGGAAATCATTTGTATTCTAGGAGCTCATCATTAAGATCAAGGTCTAGCAGCCCCAGTTCAATAGTCAAAGGTTTACCAGACATAGCTATTTCCAGCATATTAGTAATTGACTCAGTGGTTACTTAATACATTACTGAAAACCAGGCAGGAATGTCAGAGGTTTAAAGAACTGCAGTTGGTCTGAAGAAAGCAAGTTCTACAGTCCTGTCTGTGTATAGCATATTATTTTTAAATTTTCATCCTCCAACCACCCAACAATCGTGCATTGCTGCGTGAAGTATTTGATGGGACAAAAACAAGCTGTCAGTGTCAAGGGGCAAAGGCTATGATTTTCAACGTAAATACTCCCAGAAAAGGAAGCCACACATAGGCACTTACATATTTTAGTGGTGGCCCTGATGAAATACTTTATAATACTTCCATTAAAGAGCAGTAAGTAGCACAAAATACTGCTAGAAACCAAAATATAGTTGTGATCTTGGGACGCACAAGAAATTTGACAGTGATCAAGACAGGGCAGAGGATCAGTTTTGAGGACAACAATAAAGGGCCTTCACTTCTTCACCTTGATCATCTGGTTTTCATTTCTTTTACAGGTGAAAATTTCCCCTTCATAGAAATAGTCTAACAGGTGTGTTGTCTCCTACTTCTTTCTTTTTTTTTTCCTCTTATTTTCTCAGCAGGCAAGTGATTTCATTCCTGAAGCAGGAAAAGAATGTTGCAACAGATAACGCTACAAGTGATAATGTCAGTCTCTGTGACAGAGTTGTTATTTCAAGCTTAGCATCACTTTTTTTAGAATCACTTTTAAGAGAGAAAATTTTGCGTTCTTTTGGGGTCATGAGATCTTCATATTTATCTCCACTGAGACAAATTGAGAGTGAATTTTCAAAAGATAAATAGTAAAAATGTTTAAATAAATTGCTTTAACATGAACGCTGGGATAAATATAAACATAAACATGTTGACTGAAGCTAGGTTGTCTCCCAGGAGACTCCACAGGATCATCCTGTTTTACTTTCCTATGGAGTCCATAGAGAAATCCAGTAAATGCTCAAGGCTTTACGATTGACCTCCAGAAATAAAATAGGACTGAACTACTAGGAAAGACCAGTCCTGAAATGGCTGAGTCTTTGTGGGAAGAGATGCCCTTTTTTTTCCCCACTCAGGTGAGTAGATTGTCCTATAGTGTTGTAGTTACAGCTGAGGAAAGATTTCTGTTCATAGGATTGTTAATGGGGATTTGGTGATTATTAAGCATTATTATTTTACAAGTATCAGTTCTCTGCAAAATTGGACTTCCAGCTCCACTACTGATGTTATGATTTTGTTAAATATTTTAAATATTCATCTCAAATACTCTTCTCATTTACTAAGCAGTGACAGGATAGCCTCTAGTTTCACTAGGGGTCAGTTTTGCTCACTGCTTAATAAAACTGTTTTCTGGTTTAATGTAAAACTCCAAATTATACTATATATTTGATTGTTCTTTGTAGCTATTATGAAACATCACTAAGCTCATAGCACTGTGTACTAGTAGAGCTCTCAAAAATCATTATTTTTATTCAATATGCAACTATGAGAAAATCCATTTATTTACCCTTTAAAGTATGGATCACAATAAGATATCTAATGGGAAAGCTTATAGAGCTGCTTTTCCACTAGCCACTCACTGGAAACCATTGTAAGCAATAAAAATTAACATGTAAGTGAAGAAAACTAAACCAATTGAAAATGCTTATTCAAATGTGCCAGTCTATTTCAAAAGAAGTGTGGATACTCTCAAATGTCTCCATTCTCTCTCTTAGGACTATATTCCATTTTGTAAGAGTATAATTAAAAGTACTGGTATTCTTTTCTTACTACTACACTCACCTCTGATTAACCCTGTCCACTGTGTATGTGTCTCTCTGGGTATTCTGATGATTCTAACTATGCCCTACTGTTTATCATGTCACATGGAAAATGATGCAATTAATGCACCAATATGTTATGTTTTTAAATCGACACTACTATGACAATGTCCCAGTGATTTGGCTTTATCAGACCAGTAACTCAGAATTAATATATGGGTAAGTTCTTGAAGGAAATATCAGTATGTTACTATGTTGACATTTTCTATCGAACATCTAAAAATATTTGGGAACACTGAAGAGTAATGATATGGATTTAAAATCATGAAGTAGATTTTTAAATTTCACAATGATGTTTCTAATTCAAATATGATTTATTTTTCCTTTGTCTCCACTCTTTAGTTTTCTTTAAGTAATTTCTTCAGTCAGTACAAAATAACAGGAGCTCACAAATATATTTGACATGAATGTCTCTGAAAATATCCAGAAGGTGAAATTTACCAAGAATTCATTCCTATTATGAGTCTAGATTGCCCTAACCCTTATGCAATGGAAATAATTTTTACCTAGTACTGCATTACATTTCATTTCAGATTTCCTATTTCAAATGGTGTCTCAAATTTCTAAGATGTTAAACCAAGTATTGAGCCATTTTTGTGTATGTAATAAGTCTTTAAAATTAAAATGGTAATCCTAAAAAAACCCAATGCGTGAAAAATATGGTCTGACTGTATAACAAAAGGCAGTTAAATAATTCTACTTGAGTGAAATCTTTCATCTTTGATTTACAGGTTAGAGTCCTCTTTAACTAAAACCATATTGTTCCATATCTTTCATATCAGGGCTTTCCCTAAAACCTTGTTTTAATTAAGGTTCTTTCAGATTTCTGAATAAAAGCATGACAATCTTCACTTATGGCTTCAATATATCCTTTGAGTTAGGAAAAATAAATAAAAAAGAAACATCAACTCTTTCAAAAGCATCATCAGATATTAAATATGTGAGGTATTCTACCTGGGCATCTTTAGGTGCTTATGTTATAGATTGAAATGGAATTTCCAGAAGGAGGAGATAACTTGCTTATATTTGCTAAAATGCTTTTAATCTCAGAATTAAATGGCCTTTATTTTCAACCTTTCCCACTAAGGTAAGCTGTGCAAAGGTTATTTTGTGTCTGTTTTCATATGAAGATACAGCTTCTGGGTTAACTCACTTCACAGGGATGTCAGATAAATGGTGCCTTCATTAACACATTTCAAAGATGCAGAGAAACTCCATGACACTGCTTAAGCCATATTGCCTAGATGGCTTCACAGCTAAAAGAATAGAACTGGATAAAGCAACTCTGTCCACCTGGAAAGTAAATAAAATAAACTAAATACTCAAAGCCCCTGAGTAAGAGGAGAGATATGAGCAATCTTCAGGTTTTCTACAGGAAGGAAGAATGGGAGGCAAGAGAAAAAGAAGCGTAGGAGGGCAGAAAAAGGTGAGAGTAAAAGTCCTTGGTAGATTTGGAACAAATTAAGACCATCTTTGAAAAGTACGTGCTTTGCAAGGACAGGGCAATCCTCTATGGAACGTACATTCAGAGCGACTGTCATCAGGACAGGACAGGTACAGGGAGGGAGGGAGACCTCCTTCTCCAATGCAACTGCAAGTAGACGAGAACATGAGAGGGATGTTAGACAGACAGAATGATTTTTCTCAAAAAAGGTGATGTAAATAGTGCACCATTAATTGCAGCGTGTGCAGATCCTTTGGTCTTTGGGCTTTGAGATACAATGTGGTTTCATTCACTGAAGAAAGCCTCACCCAGGTCCTCCTTCTTGAACTCTTACTAGGAAGAGTTGAACCGTGTGCTAAAACAAAGACAAAAAGCCCAAACCAAATCAAAACCAAAAAACACTCTGTCATCTGCATGAAATTGCTATCCGTTCATAGCTGAAAGCAAATCCTATAAACAATTTAAGACTGTTTGACAAAAACTTACCCAATAAAAAACTGATCAGAATGTTAGGAATGAGTGTCTTGGGTTTTGCCCAAAATTTCACTGGCTGTCTTAGCTTCTGAAATTAACAGTGTCTAATACTGTCCTAGATGTTCCTAATTCACACTTTGTGTCTGGGAGTGGGTCACTCAGCATAATAAAGCACGCTGGAAGCAGTTTCTTCCAATAGTGGTTTACTGTAACTTTAGAATCACAGCGGTTACGTTTCAGAAATCTTTAATGCCCTTTCAAGTCTTTCCAAAGAACAAGTGAAGCTGCTGTTCGGAATTTTGTGCCCAGTGTTTATGTTCCATCGAATCTGTACCACCCAGGCAGCAGACAAGACATGTCTGAGGGTGCTGGGGTGGGGGGATACACAATGATGTCACACACAGGAAATATCGGGGGAGACTCGGCACTTCACAAGGCTGGGTCCTCTTCCATGGGCTCACCAGCAGTTCTGTAAAAATAAACAGGCAATCAGAAAACGGCACAAGAGCACACAATTACATTGTAGATTTTCATGCATAATCAAAGCTGATTTTTCAGCTCTCTCTGATGTTTATTTGTGTTATTCAGTTATCCATAAATAGAGTTTCTTTCCTAGGAAGTATAAACAAATGTCAAGTGGAAAAACATTTTAGATCCAAGCAATCATTGGAAATGTTCCTGTTTATATTAAAACATGTCAGAATATTTTATAACTCTAGATTCCAAAATGTACATGTTTTGTGTCTAGCACAGTCCAATAATTTATTGAAAAAATTAACTGCAGTATTTTATTTTAGAGCAATTGCAGTGATTTCCTATGGAACCAGTTTACTAATGAGAGCAAAGGACCCAGCTAGCTTCTGGAGGAGACTCACCAGGGCTCTGGGTTTTGCTTCTGTTCTTTCATAACTGGATTGGCTGCCTGCCAGAGGCATTTCAAATCAGATTCTGAATTTGATTAGCAAATCACTCCTACAGACCCAACATTTTTGTAAGAAATGCACTATGGTAGTTTGTAAATAGTTTTCATTCGGCATCATCTGTGGGGTGTTCTGCTCAGGAAAAACCAAAACTAATTGCTTGAAAATTTGTACTTGAGATTTAACCTTAATTTAGTAACACTTTGAGGGTGTTTGAAGGCAAACTTTTAGAATGATTTTTCATTTAGTCAAAAGAACAAACTGTAGCAGAAATCCACATACATGAAGTAGTTGGACTGTCATGAGAAGCTGGATTATTGAGATTGGAGAAGCTGGGAAAATGGGCTTTGAGTCAGTTCTGTGATCTGCAAATGTCGCAACTGCTAGAGTTGCAATTACAGTTCTGTAAAGCCATGGTTTCAGGTGCAAGCCATAAGGAAAAAGATGTTCCTTACAGAATTAGTCGAGGGTAAAAACAAAACAACCATGTAAAAAGCAGGGTATGTGTAAAGAACGCTTTCAGATTGTAGTTATTTCAGACTTTGAAGTCATCCTTTCCTCCTCTACGGTACACACGAAAATCATGTTGACTGGCATACAGATACAACGTTATGTTTATGCTACCAGAAGAAACAGAACGTTTTCATGATGGTTCTTTCTGGGAGATAGAATCACAGATAGGTGCTTTTCATTTTCTTCTTCATATTGTTCATGTCCTTACTAGTATTTATAAAAATTACTTTCATACTACAGGAAAATGTTGTTTTTAAAAATCAGCTGTTTATAAAGACAAATGAACTAGCTACCCATGTGATTTTATAGGAAAAAGAGCCTAGATTTTAATGCGTCTTTAAATAAAGTAGTTGCCATTTCAGACGAGCATATTTGTAATAAATTTGAAACACTTAAAGAAAGACTATCCATGGAATGGTAATAAAAAAAGACCTAAATATACCCTTTACAAAATAAGAATGACAAACATGTATTCATTATTTAATACTGCCAGAAAGTTTGAGAAGACTCCATGAAGAATATTAAAAATTAAAAAAAATAAGAATGAAAGAAAGATTATTTCTTAATAAGTTATATCCTATCCAAGAATTTTCAGCATGAAGAAGTTGTGTGAAAATGCTGAGGCCTGGTAGATAAGATAAAAGCCAGCTACGAGGCATATGTAAAAGCTTTTCCATCTAAACTGATTGCCATTCCAAGAAGAAAAAGATCCAAATTTAGAAAGAACATTGAATTTTAAAACTAATTTATATATAATTATGCAAACTTACTTACACCCGAGACTATGTGAATAAAAGTTATAGAACACTCAAACTGAGTTTTCTCATAGAGACTGAATGGTCCTATTTCCAACCTAAAGTCACAGCAGATCATCTTCCCTCACATCTAAGACATAACGTGTCTGAAATCCAGATACATTGGGAACTCCTGGTGGGTGCGAACTATCCCAGGATTCACAGATAAAAGGATACCTATCTGGTGGAATATCTGTACATTATCCACCCATTCAGGCTAGCCTTTGAGAATGTGGCAGATAGCTACACTATAACCCACTCGCCAGCAAAAATTGAGCCTCTTTCACTGAAACAGATTTTTTTGTCATATATGTTTTGTCCCTGTGTTCCCTTTGAAATAGTTTCTTCCTAATCCTTTAAAAATAGTTCACTTACAGCTGCCCATTTTCTACTGAAATCGTATCCCCACACACATAGCAGACCAATTCTGTGTCTTGCAATACAGATATGTTAGGACACAGGAAGTTGGAAAATACCCTGGATTTCAAGATAGATGTCTTGTGTTCAAGTGTTAGCTCTGTCATTTCCTAAAATCTAACTTGGAGTAAGTCAGTGTCTCCAAATTCTTGATTTGTTTTTCAAAATGGAAGTACTGATCCCTGACTTGCCCTTTGGAAATCAAACTAATTAATACAAGAGAACTTTGAAGTATTAAACAATTATTACATAGTTATATTACTTATATCTGCTATTTAGGAACTTTAGGAACTTTGAAGTATTAAACAATTATTACACAGTTATATTACTTATATCTGCTATTACAAATTATAGTGTCTCCTATTTATTATCTACAGCTCTCAGGGGAAATAGTGTTATCTTAGTGAATCTTTCTCTCTAGGTAATTATATTTACATATTAATAAATAAAGAGTGAATTAGTGAGGCATGATCCTTTAATATTTGCTTTGGAAGAATGGGGAAAGTAATGCTCGGGAAATGTAGGGGCTCTCACTTTCCTCTACACGGACTTAATGCCCAGGTCTCCTTGATTTAGGAAAACAGTCATGGGAAAGGATGGGTAAGAGAAGACATACAGTCTTTACCAGCAAGTGAGGGGAGGGAGTAAGTTCATAGCTAACCATAAAATAAATTCACCAAAGATAAACAAAATTCTTATATTTCTCCTTTAGTTAGAACTTCACGTTCTGTGATTTTTAAAAGTTTTGTTAATTTATACTAATACTGTTACTTAAGACATTTTCTCTCATTTTAGTTATTTAATTTTTTATTTTTATACACACAGGTGTCACTTTGGCTTTTATTAACTCACTCACTAAGTATTATATTTATTAAATCTATCCAGATAGTCATGCTTATCCAGTCTATAGCTATTTACTACTACCTGGCATTACACTGGTATGCATACACTACATTTTAACTATTCATTCCCTTACTTATGGACACAAGGCCTGACTCTAACACTATTCATCTACTATTCTAGCACTATTCATCTACCACTTTTCATCTACTACTCTAACCCTATTCATCTACTATTCTAACACTATTCATCTACAACTTTATCTATTAATAGGATAAAGCTGTAGTAAACTTCCTAGTACATGTACTCTGATGACTGCAGATGGGAATGTCTGTGGTATGCACTCAGGACTGCTGGATCATGTGTTTTGTGCACACCCAGTGGTGCTAAATTGTTATTCTGCATGGCTGCTATAACTTACCTACCCATATCTGGGAGGACTCCAAAGTTCACATCTCTAATGCAAGCACTATCCAGTTTACTAACCTTTCATTGACTCTTCAGATGGGCACTATTTTCCCTGGCCCAGGTAAACACACTAGGAACATATCAGTGAATAAAATGGACAAAAATCTCTCTGCCCTCATGGAACTTGCACCCTACACTGACCTTATATTCTAACCAAATGTTTACCATCTAATACATGTAAAGCAACATTTTTTTGCTGCTTAAATTTGCATTTCTTTGATTGCTAATGAAGTTGGGCACTTCTTTATGTCTCTAAGTAAACCACACAACTCACAATAAAAGAGAATCAAATGACTCATAATTATGCTATGTGTAACCCTGGGTTTTTTTGCCTTTTACTTTGTTCTAAGATTTTTGCACTTATTTTTATTGTATTGTTTTGTCATTATGTATTCTGTGAATTATATTTTATGTTTTCTCTCATTTCTACCTTCATTTCTTTGGTTTTCCTTCCCAACTGTTTCATATATATAATAGACATTCCATACATACTTCTTGAGATGTTTATAACATATATTGGGATGACTTTTTATAGCTCTTCAGAAGTAATTTAAGACTAAAACAAGAATTTTAGCAAAGCATAAAAATTCCAGAAATGTTCATTTAAATTACAACCGCACACCTGAACATGTGATTTGGAAATATGTATGTATGAGAGATCATATCAGAAAGATGTACAGAACTACAAAGCAAAACGAAAGCAAATACAGACATATGTTCACATACACATAGAATCCTACCACCATACAACTGGCTGCAAATTTCTTTTTTCTGTTTTTTATCTTTTAATTGTATAATATATTCTTCCCTTTTCCTCTCTTAGCTAATGCAGTCACCATCCAGCTACTACAATTTTTGCTTTCTTTTTTTTGTTACAATGCTGTGGATCAAACCCAGGACCTCACACATGCTAGGAAAAAATGCTCTACCAGTAAAATATAACTCCAGCCCAAGCTTACTACTTTTGACTTCTTTCTCTCCTCTTTTGGAAATTTCCAACTATACTTTATTCTTTAGAAACTTGCCTACCATATTATTGTTTTATCGACATTTCTTTACATTTCTTCTACTATCATTACTTACCTTCCTCATCACAACTGTAAGAATTTCGTGGCTATTTCATTAGTAGCATGCTGGTCCCTCTACTATACCACTGTCTTTTAGAAACATAGACCTATGCTGTCTGGCTTTGATAGCTTATTATTGAAAACAGGATGCAATCCACATTCCTATGGTAATACTTAAATTCCCTCCCAGTGTTGCCACTCCCATGTCTTTCTCCCCTGCCTGCCTACTCACTTCTGTGGCTCCCTAGCTGCCCTGGCATCCTTGTTCTCCCTTGAGGGCTACACTTATGTACTAATGTAAGCCAAAGGGGCAGGGCTGCTAGTCATAAGCTCCTAAGAGGGAAAATAAGTTAATCAAACATGCATAAAAATACATATGCTTTTCAGTTGTGTTGTGTATAATAATATGGAGGGATAGAGGAGACATGAGAAGGTATAAATTGAGAAGGGGGGGCCAGATCAAATTTGTGAGGTTGGTGGTCAGTGAACATGTTCTGAGAAGTGATATTTGATCTGAGATCTAAAGCATAAGTGGAAGAGAATGGCGAGGTCAGTTAGGGTTGATGGGAGGAGGAAGAGGCCAAGATTAGTATTCCAAGAGAGAGAAAGTATGTGTCAACAAAGAAAGCCTGGTGTGGATGTGAATATATACAGAGGCTGCCAAAAAAATGTATATATACTTCAGGAAAAGAAAATAGTATGATGTTTCTGCAACAGATAATGTTACCTTTGTATGGGGGACCCCAGAGGGTATTGCATATTGCAGAAAACCCACCGAACTGCCCACCAAAAAGTTGAAACTGCATGCACAACAACCTCAATGACCAAGGTTACCAAGGAACTGCAGTTCACTGTACTAATAAATGTCTGGAAGCTAGTGGCTACCATTTTGAGTATCTCTCATAATTACAGAGGCCAAAGGTAACTTGTATGAATCTCATGATGTCTCAATAAATTTAGTACTACATATTATACAAGTTTTTCTTTTCCTGAAGTGTGCACACATTTTTTTGGCAGACTCTCTCTATATAAAATATTCATGACACATTTGTATATTCATCAATAATGCAGTTCTATTCACAACAACCAAGAGGTATAAGTGACCTAAACATTCACAGAAAGATGAATGGAGAGAGAGAAGATGTGACATATACTTACAGTGGAATATTATTCTATTATTTAAAGAAGGAAATCTTATCCTATATTAGCACATGGATGAACCTTGGGACAGTATGCTGAGCCAGTTACAAAAAGATGACTAGTGCATGTTTCCACTTCTATCAGATATCTAGAATCGTACAACCTACCAGCAGAAAGTAGAATACTAGTTGCTATGGGCTGGAGGGGAGGTAAAAGAGAGGCGCAGCTGTCCAATAGGCACCGAGTTTCAGTTTTATAAGATGAACTTCTGGAGCTGTCTTGCACAGCAGCATGCATATAGGTAACATTACTGCACACTTACAGTGGTTAAGTTGGCAAGATTTATGTGTTTTATATCACAATAATAGAACTACCATAGCATTTTATTCAGAATAACCCCGAATCGGAGATAAACCAAACACTTATCCACAGATGAATAGATAAAATATTAGGATATATTAATACACTGACATAATGAACAATAATATAAATGAATAGATTTCTGATTACTAATGACCTGGATAGATGTCAAAAATATTATGCTTAGAAGCATGAAATAAGCCAGAAGCATTAAAAACCAGTACACATGGCCAGGTGTGGTGGTGCACACCCAGAACTTCAGAGGCTGAGGCAGGAAGATCATCACGAGTTCAAAACCAGACTTAGCTACACAGTGAATCCACGGCCAACCTGAATGATATAGTGAGACCCTGTCTCAAACAAACAAACAAACAAACAAACAGTATCTATTGCATAATTCTACTGAAATAAAATTAAAGAACAGACAAGATGACGGGATTGTGCTAACAGCTGGATTTTGGGAGGGAGTGGCACTCACTAGGAAGAGCTACAAATAAGCCTCTTGGGGTGTTTTTAACACGTTCTCTCCAAGTTGCTCTGGATGCTGTTTATGAGAGTGGCACAGACACCAATGTTTGGATCTGTGCACGTTATTATAGGTAAAGTACACCTCAGTTTGAAAAACTAAACAAGGTCGTTGTTGTTCAAACCCAGACCAAAAATCAAAGAGAAGAAATGTTACATATAAGACATGAATAACAGGTGATGGTACACTTATGTAGAGCTTATGTGTCTTGTTAAAGATGATGGTCTTCACGTGAAAGGAATTCGAAAGAATCAAAGGGCTTCCTGCAGAAAGGTGATAGGATTTGCTTTCCAGTTGTTTGGTTTTGAGGAGCTTTCTGATGCCTGTGTAGGGAATGGATAAGAAAAGAAACAGAAGTGTGTGGATGAGAAACGAAGGTGGTTTTGACTGAGTATTAGCAATAAACATAAACAAACTTGAAAGAGTATTCAAGTTATCGTCTCTATCTTGGATGTCTTTATTCTTCTTACTAGGTAAAATCTTGCATATTTTTTTGCCCTCACCCAGTTGTCCCTGTCACTGTCATTTGTTTCCCAATCTTTGGCTGATGTTGTCTTCTTTCATTCTGCACTATCTCATTGAATAACCTGCCACCTATTATATTTTATTTGTTATATTTGATTCTGTTGTAGGAACAAAGCCCTCAATGATGTCTCTGACTTGGAACTATGAATATGCTACCCTGCATGGCAAAGCTGACTTTGTAGGTATGAATAAGGTTATAAACCTTGAAGTGGGCAAATTATCCTAAGTTTTCCTGATGTGTCCAATTTAATCATGTGAACCCTTTCTCACCTGCATTAAGAGAAAGGGATGTGGTGACTGAAAAAATCGGCAGAGAGGACAAAGCCACCAGTTTTGAAAACTGAAGGAAAGGAGCTGGGAGGCAAGGAATGCAGGTTGCTACTAGAAGCTGAAAAAGGCAAGGGAACGGATTTTCCCCGAAAGCCTCCAGGAAGGAATGTATCTTGCCAATACCTTGATTTTAGCCCAGTGAGGTCTGTGTGAGACTTCTGACCTACAGAACCTTTTTATTGTTTTAAATTATTAAATTTTAGTAATTTTTCATGGCAGCAGTAGAGAACTAATATAATTTTCAAGTATGTGAATGCTTTGAAGACAATTTTGTGAACTTGATTCCCGGGATTTTTTCTGGCACACAGAAATAATCAGAAAGCATTAAAAGAATGAATGAATTCGATGTTCTCATGTGTTCTTTCTCCATATTCTTCGTGTTGGAAGATAAGTCTTTTAGGTTATCAGCACCACTTCCATACTTTTCTATGCCCTTATATGCAGTTCCTTTCTCCATTCAAGAAAATACTTGGATAAACACCCTCCCTCTCAAGTTTCCTCAGCCAAACCATCTTTGTGATGTGCATAGTAGTGGTTCTTATTCACCAAGACACTTGCAAAAGGGCATAGTTAATGTGTAGTGTGTCAATCACATATTTTGAGAAATTACTTAAAAACACAGTAACACCTATTCCTCAGAAGATATAAGTGAATAAGATGAGACAAGTAAAGTTTAGATACTATTACAAAGGGTTGTTACAATTTCAACAATGTTTTGTCTTATAATACATTGATTTATGCATTCAGTAAACATTTTGTTATTACCCAATGTTACGGTTTGGATTTAAAATATCCCCTAAAAAGCCTCATGTCCAGAGATGGAGCTTTTGGAAATGATTAGATCATGCGGGTGCTATACTTATCAGGGGACCAATTCATTGATGAATTTCATAGCTGAATTTGCAGTTAGAAGGTGAGGCTGGTCAGAGGAGTTGGGTCACTGGGACTGTGACCTGGAGGAGTGTATTCTTATTCTCAGCTCTTCCCTACCTCTCTCTTTTTTCTGGCTGCCCGCTGTTCCACAGCATTGCCTCACCACACTCTCCCAGCATGTCCTCTGCCATAGTGCTGGTGCCACGGAGCCAGATGACCATGCATTGATCGAACCCTTTGAATCTGTGAAGAAAAATGAATCTTTCCTCCTTTAAATTGTACGTGTTCAGTTAGTTTTGTCCCAGCAGTGGGAAAGCTAACACAGAGTATTGGTGCTAGGAGTATTAACTGTAACTGTACTTGACCTTGTGGTTCTGAAGCTTTTGGAAGTAGTTTGTAAAAATTTGGAAAGGCTTAGAAATGCAGGCTACAGAAGCCCTAGAATGATATATGCAGATCTTGGTGGGCAATTCTTATAAGAGCTGCAAAGACCAGCTGCTGATGCAAATCCAGACTCATGAGGTTTCAGATGAAAATGAGAGTTCTGTTGGAAATTGCTACTAGAGGCTGTGCATGTCTCATTTTGACAAAGAGTAGTCTATATTTTGTCTGTGTCCTAATACTTTATGTGAGGCTGAATGTAAAGATAGCAGACTAATTGGTCTGATAGAGGAAATTTCTAGGTAGCTTGACATTCAGCCTATGATATGAGCATTTCTGGTTGCCTTTAGCCAGATCTACAATAAGAATAAGCAGCTAAAGGCAGAGCCGAAATTTGTGAAAACTGTGCAGTTTATACAGGAAGGAAGCATATGTAAAATTGGGGCCAAGGAAAGTATGGTTGCTGAAATATTAGTGTCACTAAAAGAAGCCAAGTATTTTGCACCAAGACAATAGGGAATATGATTTGAAGGCATCTCAGGAATTGGCCAGACTCCACCCATTGCATACTCGAGGATAAAAAAAGGTAAAGTCCTTTAAAAGACTTTGCTTTGAGATGAGAGTCCCACGGCATCTTGCTTTTCAGATCTGCAATCTATTTAGTAGAACTGAACTGAGCAGATATACAATCTACTCGGTTCAACAATCTAGATATTTAGGCCACTGAAATCATGGTCCAAGGGGGTGAAGCTACTGCTTGAACTTGTGGCTAACCTTGGTGTTGCTCATGTTATTCTGGTTTTACAGGCATGCAGAATACAAGAGTTGTAGATTCATGAAGGCTTCTACTTAGATTTCAAAGGAAGGCCTGGGAGGCCAAGCAATATATGTGCCCATGACAAATGAAGCTATGAAAATGAAGTCAAGGTGCAGTGGAGACCCCAGAAAGTTGGAGATACCAGAAACGTGGACTGTCTGCCAAAAAACGTTGCAGGCAGTGAATAGAAAGCCCAGATGAGAAGCCATGCAGACTTCAACCAGACAGAGCATTCAGGTGGGGCTGCCCAAGGTCTTTGGTACTTACATCTCACCACTGTATATGTGGTTGCAGGATATGGAGTTACAGGATTTAATGATGCTCTGCCCTGCTACATTTTGATCTGGCTATTTGCCTCTTCCTCCATTTTACTCTGTGCCATTTTATATTGGAAATATTTAACTTTTTTTAACTTTAAGATGCATTTTGAGTGAAAAGTTTGCCTTCAGGCTGAGAGAAGACTTCAGACTTGGGCTTTTCAGCAATGTTGGAACTGTTAAGACTTTGATGACTCTTAGAGATGGACTAGATACATTTTGCATAATGAGATGGACATGAATCTTTTGGGGAACAGAGTGGAATGTTATGATATAGAGTTAATAATTTCCACAAAATCTCATGTATTCAGAGGTAGGGTTTGGGGAGGTGATTAGATTACGGGAGCATTGTCCTCATCAGTGCATTAATCCACTGATGACTTCATACCTGAATGTGCTGTTAGGAGGTGGGGCCTGTTTAGAATACGTGGGTCACTAGGGGTGTGACTAGGAAGGGTGAGTTCTTATCTCTGGCTCTCTCTCTGGCTCTCTTTCTCCTTTCCTCCCTTCCTCTTCCTCTTGCCCGTCTTTCTCTTCCTGTTCTTCTACTGTTGCTGTCTCCTTCTCCTCCTCCTTCCTCTCTCTCTCTCTCAGCCAGCTAACACAGATTAGTTAATTAACAGTTTATTGTTTAGTAATTCTCTGTTGATCTCTTACTTTTAATGACTATATTGTTGATTTAACCAAAAGCAGTGAAATGTATAGATGTCCAGGTACAGGTACTACCTCAATATTCTTCTCTTACAGATCACTGATCACTAGATCATGAATAACATAGTAAGGAAAGAAAAAATAGAGGAAACCAAGGAATAAAAAAAGTCACAAATCTTTATTAAGTATTTCCTATGTGTTAGGTGTTAAATTCTTTTTATTTATTTATTTATTTTTTTTTTGTCTTTTTGAGACAGGGTCTCGCTGTGCAGTTCAGGCTGGCCTTGAGCTCACTTTGTAGCCCAGGCTGGTCTCAAACTCACAATGATCCTCCTGCCTCAGCCTCCTCAATGCTGGGATTACAGGCATGTGCGGCTGCTAGGTGTTAAATTCTTAAAACATATGATTTCATTTGATCCTCATAACCTTATGAAAAAAGGATAATACAGTTCAGAGAAATAAATGACTTGGCCCTAAGCATACAATTATTAGGTGCAGAAAGACTAGGCAAGCTGAATGTAGATTCAAGCTCTGTTCCTCCTCCAGAGTGGAAGGGCAGGAGTATAGGAGGAGAAGCAAAGATGAGCTGGAAAGGTCAAGTCATCATGAATCTCATTTTATATATAGTTCTCTTTCATTTGGTTTCTGTTATGGTTTGGTACTGGATGTCCCCACAAAGCCTCACGCAGTCATGGGGCAGGCTTCCAGAGTTTATGACTGATTTATGAGTGTGAGTGCTACAGCTGCCCTGGGGCAGATAGTTTGCATATAATGTAAGGGAGGGAAAGAGGCTGCTTGCCGCTGCTTCTCCCCTTGTGCTCTTGCTGCTTTTGCTGTCTTCCGCTGCCATGAACTGTTGCCCTCTGCCATGTGCCACTCTGCCTTGGAGCCAGCTGAGTGTGAACTGAAATCTCCACAAACCATGATCTAAATAGACATTTCCTTCCTTAATTCTGGGTGTCAGGTATTTTGTCTCAACAACAAGAGAAAAGTAACTAAGACAGTTTCCTTTTTACAAATTAATTGCTGCTTTATAAGGAATGCAGAACTGAACCTTAAAAATACATAACGAAGCACTGAATTTGTACTCTAATATACTTAGTCAGATTTCACACATGCTCCAAGACCATTTAAGACACTGAAAACACAGATAAACTGATGGTTCCAGGAAAAGGAGGAAAGAAAAGATAAGCAGGGACATACTGTTCTTACTTTCAACAGGAGCTTGCAAATCTCAGCCCACTTTTCAACTAAGGCTTTGTTGACACTGGGAGAAAATTAAAAATAAAATTTATTTTGGAATATTTGCCTGCTTAGATAAACAAGCATTCAAAAGGATGATATTATAGAGAAAAATCAGAAACCTGAATGATTTTTACACTAACTTTTAGAAGGCTTCAATTGGAGACATCACACCAGTGATATTTTAACAAAGTCAAGTTTCTAAATACATTAAATAAAAATGTGTATGTGATAATGGTCTGCTTTTCTACATAACCAAGTTTTTAAGTGGAGTTATCAAAGGAGCTAATGATGGGTTATTCAAAGCAAAGGCAAATGATATTTGGGAATTTTCAGTTTATTGTTAGATTTTCATATGCATAAACAAGATAAGTTACTCAAACAAGACAAAATAGCAAGATTTGGAATCGTGTTTTCTCATGCTTCTATACTATATGACTTGAAATCATCTCTTTCATGAGAAAATTTGCCAAAAGTAGAAAATTAAATGATTAGACAACTATATCAGATTTCATTAAGAAAATCTAACACAATTTACACTACAATCAAATTGGCATTTAAAAATTTAACTTTCAGTTTTTGTTTTGAGTTTAAAAAAATAGTCAGGAATTCTGGAGTGTAGACACACTCCTAAAAACTTAAGTTGATCATTATGAAGTCTTGATTGCCAGAAAAAGCTTTTACTTGACCTTCAACAGAGCTTGAACCCACATCCAAGAATAAATCCAAGTACCATATGACCTTTCCAAAATAGAAGCGTTTTACAATAGATATCTAACAAATGCAGACTGCAAATCTTTCAAAGGTATATTTTTCTAGCAAACAAGAAAAAAAAAACCTGACATCACAGTTCTTGCTTTAAACAATTTAATATATACAACTGGGCATACCTATTTAATCTTTTTAAAATATGTAAATTGAGTCCATGGAGGCTTTGTTGTTTTTTGCTGACCCATCATTCACTTCTTTCTCACTTGACTCATTTACTACCCCAAAATTTGAAAACTACAATCCCAAAATGAATTCCACACATAAACTTTTTCCTAATAATTCATTCTTTAGGGACCATCAATGTAGTTATAAAAACAAAATGATTTTTTGCACTGTGTTGCCCCCCCCAACATCCAAGAAAAATGAACAGAAAATACTTACAATGGTTCTTAGCCAGGAGCATTTTATCCCTTATTCACTAGTGGTAAATGAGTCAGATATGAGTTGGCCAGGAAAAGAGCTGCTTTACCCAAAATCTGAGTATGAAATGAGTCATCTCACTCCAACACCAATGTATCCTCCAAAATAACCGGCAAGAATTTCCTATAAAAAGAATCTTGCCTTCACTCTTTTCCAGCCATTTAGCTCTCTGATTTTTTTAATTTTTCTATTTCCTGTGTGTTCGTAATATTGCATTCATAACAAAGACCCAGGAACATTTCCATCTCTTCATCTTACTTTGAAAGTTATCCTGCTTTACCGAGTAGGGGGAAAATTTGGTGGCATCCCTGACCAAGAGGAAGTGCTATGATGGCCTTAAAGTGTCTGTTTGTCTGTCTCTCTGTTTCCATGCATGATTCAATTGAAATGCAGGAGCCAATTCTAGAAGAATTTTTTTTTTTCTTTTAAAAACAAGAGTGCAAAAGCATTGAAAATATTTCAAGTAAAACCATTTTTCTCCCATAAAATAAATCAATCACAATAGGTACAACCTGTGTATGACTAATAAATTAATGTGAAACCAGGCAACAAACTTCAGCTCTGCTTTCCTGCATTTTGGCCATTACATTCACAATCTTTCTCCACCATCAGATGAAGCTTAAACATCACTATAGACTGAAGCGGGGGTTAATTCCTGTAGATTATCAGGAGCCAAGCACACTGTTTACCTGAGGATAAACAAGTATGCTTAAAGGGTCAATTCCTGCCAAAGGGCTGAGATTGTTATGTTACTGAGGCTCATAACATCATTTATTATTGTTAATTATTCTAAGCTCTGCAATTTTATGGGCAGAATTACTTACAATTCATTTCACTCAAGTTGGAATTTAGCCTTGTTTTTTTCTACATTAAATGAATTCTAAAGAATAGCTATGCTCCTTTTATATCCAATACTAACAGATGTTAGTTTCCTCAGTTTTATAGCCCTCTGATGACAGACAACTAACTGTTTCTGGCCGTGGGAATAATTGCAACACCTTTGGATTATGAACTTGGTTCTGCTCTTAGCTGGGAACAGAGGGGGTCAGTTCATATTATCACAAGGGCAAAATACAGTTTTCCTTTGGCTCCCAAATATCATAAGAGGATTTCTAACTCAGGAATATATAACCTTTTCCCCTACTGAGAATCTGTTCCTCAACTGAGTGTAGTAAGAGAAAAATAACTGCATAAGAACAAAATCTCTTATTCAATTTATCTATTGCTTTTTGTCCAAACAAGATGTTAAATCCATTAAACTCTGAGTATCCCATGAAAGTGAGAAAGCTAGACCTGCTCAGTTCTGTGCATTCTTGGGAAAACTGCCAACCTAGGCACTAGTAGCGGGATCTGTGTAATTAATGGCGATGTTATGGATGGGGAGAGTCCGATTTCCTTCTCAGAAGCAATTTAAGAGTGTGAACTCTAGCAAAGCTTTCCCTGATTCACTTTTACACTGAGGAAATGTCACCTCGAAGGCAGCCATAGAAAGCACCAGTGTCAATGTACTTTTGTGGTGGCTTTGGTCACAGCAGATTTTAAAGAAATCTTCAATGTAGCATTGTCCCCAGACCAAGGTGATGGACATGAATATGCACAGACTGTCAAAGATTCCTTAACAAAATAACAAGCCAACCCCATCTTAGCTTAACTTCACTTTTTTCTCAGAAAGCTATGTTCATTTGAAGACGAACTGGGCCAGTTTATTTTTTAAAGTGAAAGAAATCCAACTCAAGTCTACACTGTTCTTCACACATATTCTCGTTTCCTTCACAGACAACTTCCACCTTTATCCAGTCCTTTGGACCACAAGGACAATCACAGGGGAGTGCATATAATTACCTTCAGCTTCTGCTTTCCTTTCCCTTTGTTCTATTAGGAATTACAGAATGATCAGAGGAAGAAAGAGAACATTCAGAAAAACAGAGATAACAAGTGAATGAAGTTAAGCTTACAAGCAGTTCTGCTCACAATGATCTGCTCTAAATTAGCCAACAAGAAGTGATTTTCCTCATCAGCGATCTCATCCCCTCTAGGTCCCTGTGAAAACACACATGCCAGTGCCGCATTTCCCATGAAGTGTGAAACAGATGAATTCACCATAGCCTGAAACATAACTGTGGCATCCATGGCTTTGGAGAAAACAGGCGGGAAGGCAGAGGAGACAGGTGAAGGGAAACTGGGAGGAGGGATCGTGAACACCATAGATGAGCCTGGCCGTCCCAACCATGATTCCCGCACACTGGATCCATACCTGGTGTCTTCCTGAGCAAAGCGCTGTTCCACGTCCACTGTCAGGGAGGCCAGAGCTGAAACAGTTTCTGTCTCCTCTTGCAACTGAGCACCAGGAAGAGCACAGCCCCTTGGCACAGCCACCATCCTGACCGACTTCCAGTACTTGCCTAGAGAAAACATTCATCACACTTCATAGGAATTTTAGTTAGAGCAGTAGTAATCAGAACACTCACACAGGTCCAACTTGGAGCAGTTGTTAAGTGAAAATTCTCTCTGCCACATACAGTTGTAATTTGGCTTCTTAACCGTTAGGATTAAGTCTTTTTCTTGATCTAAGAATGCCAAGTTGTGAAGTACTCATATTCCCAAGCCGGAATCTGTCCTTTACTCAGAGGGTAATAAATGGAGGAATGATCCATGGTCTAATGAACTCACTAACAGACTGACAGCTGTCTGCACAACTAAGTAGGCAAACTCCAGGCATCGTGCCCCCTGGGAAGCTCTCAAGAGACCTGGAGGTAGAAATCTCCTGGAGAAAATCAATGAAATCGTAATGTTAAAAACTGTCACATGAGCCAGTAATTTTTTTTACATGAAATGGGAATATTACAGAAAGAAGGAAAGCCCAGCAATGCCAGCATGAATCTAATGACAACTTTGCCAGAACAATCAGGTTTGTTAGTCCTGGATGTTCTTTCTTTCTCAACCCCAGGGTGTGTACTAGAACAATAACTGGTTTAAAACTTTAATATATGTACTCGCTGATGTTGGAATCCATCCATACGTCATATTGACGTTTCTTTCTTTTTGAGAGAGAGGAGGAGAATGAGAGCAAAATAGATCATTTCATGAGAACGTGCCAGTGGGAGAAATAAGAAGGAGCAAGGTCAAAAGCTTACTTCAGCCCCTAAGCTATTTTTGTGTGTATGCGAAGCGGTGAGTAGCATCTAAGCAAAGCAGGAGAATGTCCTTAGGTGACAACATGACTCAACAGGTGAGAACATTTCTGCAGTCTGAATAATTAGGCAGGAACGTGGCATGCAGATAGTTTATTTTAAAAAAAGATATAGGCCAGTCTTTCTTTAGTGGAAAGACAGAGAGGTGAATACTGGGTCCCACAGTAAGGCTCCAGATCCCTCTCTGTCTTTGGCCTTCCTTGTCATGTTCCTGAAGCTAACTGGGACATCATTTATTTTTATTGGTATATCTTTGTGATACATGATATTTATATTCAGCTTGTGAAACTGGTACCTACACATAGGACATATTTCTGCTTCTTCAAAGAGGGTCATTGCCTCTAACCCTTTGAAGTGCTGACATTCATGGGTGGCCCTTTCTCATCTTACTGCTTCACTGAGAAATGGATATAACATTAAGGCAGGAGTATTAGTCTTCCACCCATTCCCCACGTCAGTGAGAACTTGGACACAGGTGTCCGTTATTAGTTGCTGTGATCATCTATTCCAACCAAAGGCTGACACAAAGTTTTTAATTAGAACGAACAGTGACAATCCTGTCAATAACATACAAACGAATGACTTCTTCAAAACTAAGGCTGTGCCAGAAGCTGAGAGCACAGAGATGCTCCTGGAACTAAGAAATGCATAGACTATTTGAGACAGCTCTATCACTTAACAGTGGCAATTCTGTATGTGAAAGTCTCATATTATTCTTGAGAGGGAATAAGAACGTACTTACGGTATACTTATGGTATGGTATGGTATATGTACTTATGGTAAATACAAGAAGACTAATAGAAAAAAATATTACTTGACCAAATATTTGAAAGAAGAGATGAACTTAGTTAAGATACACTAGATGGAGGCAGTAGTGCTGGGGCATCTCTGGAAGAGAAAACAGTACATGCAGATGTATAGAGACTAGTGTCTGTGTAATTTATTGGGAATAGTTAGCTGTTGAGTATAACTGAACACAGGAATAGTCTGGAGTGTAACAGATAAACTGCCCTTATAGGCCAGGGCTAATTAACACACAACTTTGTGTACCATGCCAAAGATCTTGGACTCCAACCAATGGAGAATGAGCGGCCACTATAAGCAGAAGAAGTATAGAATAAGGTTTCTGTTTTTAAAAAATATCTCAGGGATATCATGGTGATGGACTGGAACACAACAGCAAGAAGACCAATTGTGTATCTTGACAAAAGTCTAGGTGGTAAGTAGTGATATCTGAACTAAAAAGAAAGAAGGAAAAATATATATGATAGCTAAAGCAATTGTACTACTAATTTCTATTATTAATTAGGAAGTTAATGCTTAATTGTTTGAGCAATTGTTCATGCCTATATCTGGTAATCTTTTCTTTTCTTTTTTTTTTTTTTGTGGTACCAGAAATCAAACTTATGACCTTGCACTTGCCAGGCAGGCACTGTGCCACTGAGCTATATTTCTGGCCCCTGTATCTGGTAATCTGAACAACTACTTTGAAGATAACATTATGCAATATAACAACCACTATTAATTTCCTATCTTGTTTTGAAGTTCTGTATCATTTTTATTGTTTTTTTTTATTCTTTCTAAAATAAAAGAAGTGGCTGAATAGAAGTAAGAGAATTCTGAGAGATTGGGGAAGAATAAAAATGTATCTTAGCTTGTTGTTTGGTATCTCCTACAGCTTTCAAAGTTGTCCCTGAATCAAGAGTTACATTCCAACTCCCGAATTTCTCCAAAACACTAAGCAACTATATCCTTATCCCAATCAGAAATGCTGCCAAGAAGGCAGTCTGAAATAAAGTCATGCTTTCCAAATTAGAGACCCCACATCAATCCTGGAGAAGTCACTGGGTAAGTATAGAGAACAATTCTGACTTTTAAAAAACGATAGCTGTGAGCGCAACGACTATGAGAAGTTTATTCTTGTTTTAATTCTCCATGATTGTGATTCTTCTGATCTGATGTCACATATCATTCTTTGATATTACAGTAACTTTGTTATGGCAGAAAGCCTTACTTTTCTATGAGCTTATGAACTCTTGAAGAAACCACAAAGCACATACTTTCAGATAACATGGCATATCTAGAATAACCAAGATGTTTTATTTTCAATTCAACTTTTCTTTAAGAGAGCTCTTGTCATAAAGAAAACAAATATCTTTACTCCCAAAAGATGATAACAGAAGATACAAGTGGTTAACAATAATCATTAAGAAAACTGACCAATGTTTAAATATTGGCCCACATGCATATGAGTATTGAGAAGGATTTTAAATAGTTAATACTTTTTTGGATAAAGTTGAATATGTACAAAATACTAAGTTAAGATTAAATATTAGGAGTTTCATTTTTATACAAATGTATAAGGTTTCTTACTCAGAAATCATACAAAAACTTTAAATTCAATGTGGCCTGTGGCAAAGTCTATAAAAAAGGTCAAATTTTCCACATTAGTAATACATATTTAGATCACTATCTCTAGTCATAAAGGAAAATGATTAAAATGAAAGTAGGTATAACACAGGCTATGCAATATGTGACCAACTCAAACCCTATAATTTATGAGTTATATTTTCATGTGCTATGTAACTTTTTTCTTTTCAGAAACAGATGTGTATGAGAATCATATCTATAGGTATGGGGATAATAACACCATTAGAACATGAAAGAAGTGAACCAAGGTTTACTACTAGAGTTCTCAGGAGCTGCTATTCATAAAGTAAAATATTAGTGTCCAGTCACCATTGGGTTCTTCTGCTATGGCAATAAAATTGGCAAGAGAGGAGTTTTCCATTAAAACTGGACATGCACACTCCCTCTGCAGTCATACCCTTTATCCTTATTCGTTTTTCCCACTATGTAAATCTTCCTTCTTTTCAGCACTTCTTAAAAAAAATGACCATTCAGCCCTAATTATTCAGCAGTTTTGTTTTATCTGGCAAAGGTAAAGCAAAGAATGAATCCACAATAAATGTACAAAGTATACAGTGGAAAGCAAACAGTCAAGAGCTGGAGGTAAAAACCAAAGATTGAGTTTCACTGGTCAGAATGGCGGGAAGAGGGGGCATCTTGCAGGTGACTTGCCATAAATCTCCAGGAAAAACTAGATTGCTCTTGGTGAGGCATAGTTTGAAAGAATACGCAATCGTTAACCTATGAAGTTCTGTATTAGAAATAACAGCTCAACCAAAAGTTTTTGTAATCAGAGCTCCTCACCAGTGTGAAGACCTCCTGACTCCAAACCTCCTTCTCCCATCATTATTTTGGAAACCTCAGAGTCATTCTTTGGTAGAGATATTTCCTTCTTCCAATACGAATGATACCCTCTTTCACCATGCATGCGGTTCTCATAGAGAAAGAAGCTGGTACGAACTCAACCTCTTCCTGTCCTCTTCAATCGAAGAGACTACCAATAACTAGGCCTTAAGGGAAAGGGGTGCAGGTCCATGGGTTCTCTGGTGTCTCAACCCTTTCCTAAGGTAAGTTTTTTCCAGCCAAATAGAAAATTTTGTCAGAACCTAAAACATTATATACTTGCAAGACTAGAGATGAACTGAAAATTGGTGTATAAACAGAATGAGGTTTTTTTGGTTTGTTTTGATTTTTGCGGTAGGGTCTCCAGGCTGGCCTTGAACTCCCTATGCAACCCATACTGGCCTCGAACTCACAGCAGTCCTCCTGCCTCAGCCTCCCGAGTGCTGGGATTACAGGTGTGCACCTCCATACCCAGAATGAGGTTAAATGGTGGCTAAAAATTTAAATATTATATGTTATGGAAATGTTTATATGTCAAAATTATTTTTATTAGTGGGTTTACGTGATAGTCCTATTCAATGTATTTTCACACCTACAATTCATTTACAAATAAAAAATGGCACAGATATAACTTTAAGCACAGTAATTTCTCTGTCATCATACAAACAAAAAACAACAGAATTCTGTTTCTTTGTAAAAATTCACATATGTTAGTTTTGTGACTGTATCTCTCAATCATACAGTGTCACTGGTTTTTAAATGAAGAATGTATTATTTTAATGAACTCTAAATATTTTAGTTTTTTTAAAACTGCCCTCACTATTCTTCAAACCTGAATTTTATGGTTAATAGATTTGAAATTTTGGGCATCTTTCATTTCTCATCCCAAGAAACTATAGTATTTTTGTTTGAGAAAAATGAAAAATGGCACTATTTGGAAAACTCAGGGACTCTTCCATGATGTATAGATTGTTTTTACTTCCTGGTTTTAAAATCCTGGTACGTTTTATTCCAAAACTTTTCATGCCTACCATTTTTTTCCTCCTTTTGTAGTAAACAACTTCTTTGGCAGATATTTTATATAAGACAGACTTATTAAAAGGTTTTCTCTATTTATGACTCTTCCAAATTTTATTTTATTTTTTTGTTTGTTTTGTTTTTCTTCTGGTACCAGGAATCGAACTCATGACCTTGCGCTTGCCAGGTAGGTACTTTGCCACTGAGCTAAATCCCCAGCTCCACTCTTCCAAATTTTACAAATCAAATATTGCAAAACTTACGACTTCTCAGTTTCACTCCATTCCACAGCAAAATATTCATTTATCTTAGAATAGGTTTTTCTCAAAGATTCTATCCACAAATAGAAATTTCTCAAAGCACAATTATAGATTTTTAAGTTCAAATCTTGTGCATGATTTGAGTACTCAATTTGTTAATCATACTGTTGTTTTTATAGGTATCAATTTAAATATTTTCCTTTTTGCAAGTAGTTTCCTATCATTGCAGTTCTCCAGAAGGCTTAAAAAGTGATATATTTGCTCCTTTCAGTGACTATTTCCAATCAGATTTATTAGAGTTTGCAGTCAATAAAATTTACCAATTTAAAGGGAAGATTATGATGATGCATGTTAGCAAATGTATATAGTCATATAACTAAGATAACAATTAAAATATAGACTCTATCCAACACCACATAAAGTTTCTTTTGGCCCTCTGAAGTTAATCCTTTTTGTCCCTTTTCTCTTTCTCGATCATAGACAAACACTGAAATTTGGTCTCTGTACTTCTGCTTTTCTTGAATTTCACATAAGTGAGATCACATAGTATGTGGTCTTTAGTGTTTGCCTCCTTTTGCTTAATATTTTTGCAGTTCAAAAGACTTTTCTTTATAGATTCCAACTTTGTTTCTCTATATGTAATATGATCTCTCCCTCTATCTACCATCTTCTAAGAGTTAATTATGATGTCCATCAGTGTGATTTTTTTCACATTTATTCCACTTGAGACATTGATCTGTGCATCTTAGTTATCATCACATATGTAAAACATTTTTCCATATGTCTTTAAATATACCCCCCAATGCAAACACGTAAACACACACTTTCTCTGGAATTTAGCTATAGATATTGATGTTCTCCTACCCATCATTCACACACTATTTTTATCAGTCCTTTTCTCTCTGCATTGTACTCTGTACAGGATTTATTATTATGGATTCAACTGCAGTAGTTTTTTCCCCCTCTCTTCGGCAGTGATAATCTTCCATTAATTCCTCCAGGTTGTGTTTTTTTTTTAAAAAAAAAATCAGGCATGTTTCATACTTAAAGCTTCCATTTGCACAATTTTTTTTATCTCCCCATGTGTGCACTTTTCTTTTCTTATTGGAAGTACAGTAAATGTTTATTTAATGTTCTGAGTCGGTTTCTGTTAACTGACTTACCTTCTGATTCTAGTTTCCTTTATTTATATGCCTAGTAATGTTCACTTAATACAAGGCTAATTTAGCCCCACAACTAACATGATACTGTTTAGATTTTTCTATGTGATTCCTGGTGCATTATAAATTTTCTTTACTGTGGTTAACCAGAACAAAAACTGCTCTCAATATTGTATTAAGTTCTTGGATTGTTTAACTTGTTTATCACTGTTTTGTTCTCCAGCCTTGTGAAGCTTGTGAGCAAGGAGGGAGGGAAAGGTTAGGGGATTAAAAATGATGCAATATTAAGATGTATTGTATACATATACTAACTCCACATGATAAATGTAATCATTATGTACTGCAAACATGTACTAAATTAAATAAAGATTAGTTCAAATCAAGCACTAAGAAAACTTGTACATGGATCTCTCTCCCCTCCTTCATCTCCAATATTCTGACTCATAAATTCATGTCACTTTAGTCTTCTCAAACTGTGGTCACTTTATTAATTTAGTAGAACTTATTTGGTTCTTCCACTTTATATTGCAGCCTAGAAACTTCCTCTAGTCACTTAGCTTGGGAAATTACAGGCTTCACTAGGGAAAGAAGAGATGTTGGGAACAGGCCTCATGCAGACTATGTTGAAGCCAGAAAGGGAATGTATGGACAGAAGAGATCAGTGTTGGAAAGAATCCAGAAATAGAGAAAAGTGTTTTAAAAAAGAAGCCATGTTCAATAACATCAAATGGTACTGAAGGATTAACCAAAATGAGGAATTCAGTCATTTATTGGACAAACATTTTGTGTCCAGAATATGTAAGTACTCTTTCTATCCAACAATAAGAAATTCAAATCCAAATTTATAAAAAGAGGAAAAGGTATAAGGATGTCCTTCACTAAAGAAGGTCTATGGAATATAACAGAATCTCAACATCATTAGAAACATGGAAAATAAAGCCACAGGAGAGATCATGATACATCTATTAGAATGGCTGAGAAGAAAACACAAGTGTCAATGAGGATACAGAGCAACTGGAACTCTTTTGTTAGTGAGAATGCAAAATGGTAGAGATGCTGTGCAGAACAGCTCAGCAGCTTCCTATAAAATTTAGTATAAGTTTCCATGTGACCCAAAAATTCATTTCCTTGGTCTTTGAATAGGAAAAATGAAAACTTATGATCACACAAAAATCTGTATGTAAATGTTTATAGCAGCTTTATACATACATGGTTACCCCAAACTTGAAATATTCCTGATGTGTTTTAATAGGCAGATGGATAAACAAACTGTGGGTGTATCCATACAATGCATACTGCTCAGTGATAAAATGAAGTGAACTACTGATAGAGCCAGAGAGATAGTGAATTTTAAATGTACTCTGATAAGGGAAAGAAACCTGTTGCAAATGGTATATAGTATATGATTCCATTTGTGTAACATTTTGGAAAGGAAAACCTACAAAACAGAAAACAGATTAGTGATTACCAGGAATTGGAAGAGACGAGAGGAGTGGGCCAGGAAAAGGTAGCACAGGGAAAGCTCTAGGGTAATAAGCTGTGGTGGTGGAGACATGATTTTATGCATTTGTCGAAGTCCACATGAATTTTCAGCAGAAAAAGTGATTTTTACTGTTTGTAAATTTGTAAAAGCAACTAGGACACAGGGAGGGGAGCAAAGTGAAAGACAAAACATAACACCAGTGAAATATTACAAATGAGAACATCAACACAGTGAAAGGAGGAAAGAAAAAACTCATCTGGATAACTTTAGAGAACAGCATTTTGGGTAGACAGTATAAAGCTAAGGTCAAAAGAACTGTACACTAACACTGTATGCTAGTTTGGATATTGTTTCTAATAAGGATATGGCTTAGAAATTGTGAAACTGTTTCATCTGCCCATAAGAATTAAAAAAATAAGTAAATATAGACAGTAAGAGCTAGATTTCTCACTTTTAGAGAAAGACAATAATAAAGAAAAGGGGAAAGGTTAAAATAAATCTCATCATATTGGATTTGAATCACAGATATGAGTGGGAAATATGTTTTTAAAAGATATACAGTGATAATCAGATATGAAAACAAATATATACTCATGAGTTAGGTTAGGCACTTCTTTCCCCTGGCTGTGTTAGTTTGGAGGTCTAAAAACAATGGCACTCCAATAGCAAGACGGAGATCATAGTTTCAAAAATATATTTCCCATTCAAAGAATCCAGAGTTCCTGGAAGATGGAGCTAATTCCAGGGCTGGAGCAGGGTGGTGGTAGCGATTCTGTGTTAACTTGAAACTGGGCACAGTGTGCCCAGATATTTGATTCAACATCATCCTGAGTGTGTTTTCGAGAATATTTCCAGATGAGACTCACATGTCTGGGTAAAACAGATTATTCTTCTTCTGTGTGGGTTGGACTCAGCCAATCCACTGAAGGTCTAATGAGGGATTCTCCCTCCCTCTCTCTCTCTCTCTCTCTGGCTGTCATCAACATCAACCCTTACCTGTTCTTGTCTCTGGACTTGAATTGGAACTTATCCCATTGGCTCTCCTGGTTTCCTGGTCTACAGACTCAGTCTGGAATTTGTGCCATTAGCTCTCCGGAGTCCTCAGCTTTCCAACTACAGATCATGGGACTTCTCAGCTTCCACAACTCTCAGAGACAACTTCTTATAACAAACCTCTTTTTAAAAATATCTCCCACTGGTTCTGTTTCTCTGGAGAACCCAGACTAATCTTGGCAGGAAAACTAAACTAATACATTCCAAGGGTGAGCCTGGAACTTCTTGTGGTGCCAGAAACTGCTCGTAAAAAGATAGAGTCCTGTCAGAAGAAGGAAAGAACAGACTGAAGGCGATCTACATGGTCAGAACTAAAACCAACTGAGCAATGTAAATAATGAGCAGAATCGATTATAACTCATAGAGCCCATAACTATGTTAATACAGAATGAAGAAACAGACAATAGCCAGCTCCTCATTAAAGGAGCTGAAAAATGAATAAAATTTAAAAATCAGTATTGGAACACCAGTGTAATAATTGTTGTAGACAAGATGTACTCATGAATGCTGAAATTAGTGGACAAAAAGAATTTAAAATATCTTACCAATATATTATTAATTCCACAAAGAAACACTGTAACATTACCCCAGATAGCTCCTTAGGGACACAGGCCCACTGACGTCACTGGGTCCCTAAAACAATATACACTGAGAGAGGTATGACATCCTTGCTCTGCTGTTCTTGCCAGAAATGTGTATCTTTAATCAAATCATGAAGAAGTATTTTATTTTTTAAAAAAGAAGAGACCAACATTCTTTTAAAAAATGCTATACTCAGGCCAAGCACATAAAGGAAGTGGGAGAAGACAGTTGGCAGAAGACAAAACTCCATGACAATTATATGCAATGTGTGATCAAGGAGTGAATCCTGGAACAGAATAAGGAAGCGAGAAACTCTCCGATGGAATCCAAAGAAATTTTATAGCAGAACTAAAGAATATCCTATTAACATAATTTCTTAGTTTTGATAATTGTACTCTGGCTACTCAATATAGCAACATTAGAAGAAGCTGGGTGAATGTTATAGGGGAGAACTCTGTACTGTATTCAAGCTTTTCTTTAAGTGTAAGTGTTCTAATTAATAAGATCACTATGAAATCTGGTGGTACAGATGCCACTGGTGACCAGATCAGACTCATTGTGACAAGGATTTGGAACTGAGGAAATGGAGATAATGGAGGAAGAACACTTTTCCAAAAGTGTGTATCTGAAGGGTTGCAGAGCAACAGTTTGGTAAACTACTGAAAAACTGAGGTTGCTGGAGTTTGTGCTTAAGACGGTAAGGATTTCAGAGTGTTTAAATATTGGTGGGAAGGAACAGTTCAAAGAAAGCTGCAGTTTATTCTAAACAGTTTATTGCTGATATTAAGGGAGCGGGGAAAGGAAGAGAGAAATGAGGAGAACAGAGAAATTTAGAGACTTGGCTGCAAGGAACAAGGAGTTTTCTTCAGAAAAACAGTGGGATTTTCATGGGTTCATCTGAGTTTGGTGATCGTGAAGTTATATGACTCGAATTTCTTTGCTGCATGACAATCTCTAGCCGACCTGCTTATTTAGTTAGGTCCAGTGTTGGAGAAAGTTTGGAGAATACACCCAGGGCTGAGATTGTCTTGCATTGTTGTGACTATTAGTTCTGATGTTCCAACTTCAATGAATTAAGAAACAACTAGCAGATAAGTAAATCATGCTTCTGAGTGTGACTTGGTAGCTGATGGCAGCTTGGGTGCTACTTTATGATTGCTCATGTGTTCCTGTCTGGCACCGTCCCCTGCTCTGACTCCAGGGCAACGTGAACGAAGCAGCTTTGCTCTGCCATGCCCTTGCACTGGGATGTTTTTACTTGGAACCCTGCAGAATCTCTGGGAACTGAGAAATAAATTAGACCTTTCCTCCTTGAAGTTGTGGGTATTCGGTATTGTCTTACCCATAAGAAAACTGATTACTGCAACTAGTAAAGTAGAAAGGCAAGGCTGATAGTAAGATAGACTGAAAGGTAGAAAGGCATTAATATGTGTTATTATTGTTAAAGATAGGTAAAGAAAGGAAAGAGGTAATGAATAAGGAGGAACGAGGTATTACAAACTAGGAAATAAAGTCTTAGGTGTACAGGTCAACAATTTCATGGCACAGGGTCTGTCATCTGAAGTATCCATCTTTGGCAGAGGCGTGCCTGCTGGTGCTGGTTTAGGATTGAATATTTTTTCAGTGGTCATCTGAAGTCTAGGTCCTTTTATTTCTTTTCTCACTCTTTATGCCAGACAGTGTGTGTGTGTTAAGGAGAGCAAGGAGGAGAGGAGGAGAGGGATGAAGGGAGAGAGGGACTGAGGCAGACAGGAAGCATAAGATCAAGAGTGAGAGAGAAAAAAGGGAAAGAAGAGAAAAGATGAAAGAGGGGAAAAAAGAGAGAAAGAAGTGAGAGAGGGAGGGTAGGGCTGTGGGAGACAGGAAGAAAACAAAGCTTGTTTTACCACAAGCAGACTCATAACGTTCTTCAGGAGAGACCTGTTACAGTGTCTATCCAGCTGTACTTGGAAAGAGGAAGTACTGTTCTTACTGTGAAATACGGTGGGAACAGGAAGGTCAAACAACAGCTTCAACAGAAAGGGCTTTGACATCAAGCCCAGTTGGGGAAATTCTTGATTTTACTGCTTCTTAGCAAAAAGACCTTCAACAAATTATGTAAACTTGTTTAGCCTCAAGTTTTTCATGAGCAAAATAACTGCTTTGGAGAGTTGTGTGAGGACTAGACATAATAGATGTAAATACTTAAAACAATCTTCCCTCAAACCTGCCCTTCTAGTGCGCCGACTCAGTGAATGCTGTCATGTGTGTGTGAAACTCACCTGTGTTCTAACAGTTGACATTAGAATCACAAAGAATTCCTATTCTTGAAGAGTTTTCAGTCCCAAAACATGCATATTTTTATTTATTCTTTTGATGATTTTTGCCTTGGAAGAAATGTGACTAAAAAAAAAAATTCATAATTGCAGATGCAGCTGGAATAAAAATAAATCAGGCAAGTTTTATCTCTAAGCAGATGGCAGATTTTCCACTTTATTCTGGTACATTCTGGTATTAGGGCTCCTCCATGCAATAGTCAGAATTTCAATATTTCAAGAGAATGGTTAATTAGAAGTTCAAAGTCAACTAAAAAAGCCATGTGCATAAGTTTGACCTGGCTCTGGTACAGGCAAGGGTTGGTGGGGTTAATCATAGGAAAATGTCTAGCACTGCTTTTCTGCAGTGAAAGTCTGCCGAGCCCAGGGCTCTCACGTCACGGGCTCTGTCTAAAGCCAAAGAATATATGACAAATAGCAGCTCACACCTGACAACAGTCAGGGTTTTAAACTCAACAGGGCGGGGGTCTGAAACTCTGCCAGTCTTTGCATTTTTTTCTGATTAGATGTATTTTACAAGTTTACCAGGAGCTCCAAAGTGGACTCATAGCTGTACAATTTCTTATAATTTCACACGGCGCTTCTAAAACTGACTATGGTTCAATCTCAGTCAGCCAGAAGTTTTCAAATTTTAAAATTTCAACTAAACTGATGTTTTCTAAATGTGTTACTTTTGGAATAAATGGGAAAAACTGATTTCAAAGAAATTGCAAAAGGAAAAGGTGTATCTGTGAGATAGTATAACACAGTTGCTAAGAGAGAAGAGTATGGAGTTTGACTGGGTGAGACCTTGCTTCTGCCCACTCATTAGCTAAGTGACCTTCAAGTAGTTAATTATCCTTGAAATGCCTCAAGTTATTTGGCTATAAAGTGCAATTGGAACTAGTACCGCCTAGGGTTTTGGAGATTAAATGAGTTAAACTTGTATTGACAAGACAGCTTACAACAGCATCCTGCACACAGTAAGTACTTAATAACTGTTATTTCATTATTTGCTAATAGCTGAGTTTGTATTATAGAAATAATTTTGTTCAATGCATCTCTATAACTTTGGTATAAAGAAAAATTGATGTTTAAGACAATGCTGTCATCCTATCAATTTTCAAGACTTTCCATTAGTGAAGTTTCTATTTTTAAGTCTAATTTTTTTCTTCTTTCCTTTAATGTCATTGCTTTTTCTACTGTTTTCCATTTCAGCAGGTGACTATTGCAATCCTGGAAAGTATTAAGCCTCTCCATGCCAATTAATTACTGTATTATGCCATTTCCACTTCTGAACTGAATTGCTCACATCTGATAATAATCCCTGCTAATCTGTCTGTGGTGCAAGCATAGTGATATTTTGAAATACAGGTTCTGTCATTGCTTCTTCCCTGCTTGAAACAAAACTTCAGATCCCTGTAACTGAAAATCCCCCTTACCAGCATTCATGGATATTCCACTTCTGAGGATAACTTGAAGTGGAATATGATTTCCACTGTTGCAGAAGAATGTTAGAAATAATTAAGTAACTGATTATGGGTGGTCTTGTCCCTCTTCCCAGAACTTTTGTAGGATGGAAGACAGGAAATGAGAGATAAGAAAAAGAAAAGCAGAAAATCAAAATGAGATAGGAAAGGGACAAAAGGAGAAAGAAAAGTGAGTATGGGCTAGCATGTGGGTGTGGAGTCAGAATGCAAGCTTGGGAGATGATTTATGCAGCACATGTTGCAGTCTGGGGGAAACAATCCTTTTAAATGTGTGCATAGGCCTCCGAGGTTAAAATATTGGATGATTTCCCCCATAACAAGAGATGTATACAAATTCCTATCAGCTTAGACATAATCTGGATTTTCTCCCGCATTGTCTGATGTAAATGCCCCCCTTGGTGGGGTGGAGTGGTGCAGTGTCTCACAGTAGTGTGTGTGTGTGTGTGTGTGTGCGCGCGCGCGCGCGCACATGCGTGTGTGTGTGTGTGTGTGTGTGTGTGTGAAAGAGAGAGAGAGAGAGAGCTGAGAATGGTGTTTCAGATGGAAGAAAACAATTACTGATACTTTCACAGCAAGACTTACCTTAAACACTTTTTCCTCATTAATCAATGTCCATATCTCTTCATCAACAAGAAAACTGGACAGAACTAACTCTGTAATTATCCATTCTAATACAAAATCAATAGCATTTATTTAGTATTTTATTTTACTCACTAATTATCTCCCATTGGAAACAGACTATAAATATATCAACAAAATTACCATTCCTTTGTCTTTTCTAGTGTTCTTATTTGTATGGTCATTTCCAGTACTACAGATTGAACAAGAACAAAAATCAAAATAATGGGAAAAAGAGTAAGACTATGAAGATTAGGAAAAGGGAGAGGAAGAGATTTCTCAATAACACACAGACAAAACAGTGATTACACAGTTCTGACAATGAGTAGGTGTCAAACCTACGTGCTTCTACTCTCCCAGGCACAGGGAGATTTTATTCTTCTTTCTCTAGAATGTGTGATTGTGTACACGTGGACAACCAACCTACAACCAACCTACAATTTCTAACATTCTCTTGCAACAAAGGAAATCATATCCTACTTCAATTTATCCTCAAAAGTTGAATAAATCCAAGGGACTATAAATTCACTTCTCATTGCCTTTAATAATACTCTATGTATTTAAAAAAATAGAGGATTAATTATACCGACAAATTTTATATATAGGAAACATGAAAGTTGGCTGTCCATTTCAGTAAGCTACAGTTGACAAGAACAAATGGTGAAATCACAAGTGCTGTTCCTTCCTTACTCTGTGCTTATGCCCCTGTTTTGACTTGGTCAGCATACTAACAAAGAACTCTAAGAAGATGTCTGCTATGCTACCAATATAAAATGTCCCCCTAGATTCTCCCATGTGTGGAAAGTGATTGGATCATAGTGTGCTGTACTCATTGGTGGATTCTTTCACTGATGAATTTGGCAGCTGAATCTGCTGTTAGGAAGCGGGCCTTGCTGGCGGGATGTGTCCCTTCTCTCTATGTTCCCTGGCTGTCGTGGGTTGAGCACCTTTTCCCGCACTGTGTGCTTCTGCCATCCTGTTTCTGCCTTGGAGCCAGCTCACCATGGACTGAAACCATGAGTCAAAGTAAATCTTTCCACCTTTCAGCTGCAGGTGTCAGGTCTTGTGTCTCAAACAAAGGAAAATGATGAAGACAATCCCAATCCTCCAAACAAGGAAGGATCCCAAAAGGGGTGGAAAGATGTAAGTGGAGATTTTCAGTTGAATAATTCATACTGTTCTTTTATGGTTTTGCTTCCTATTTGCCATTGTGTTGCCATGGGAGCACCAACTTAGAAAGGCAGCAAGCTGATATGCCACATAACTCCTCTCAAAACCCCTTGGGGGAGTGCTGTGCTTGGTCATCACCATGCGGCTGGTGAGTGGAGACTACTCTGAGATTCATATCATTTTTAAAAATCTCTAAACTAGTATTTTCTCAATTTATTAACTACAAACCACTGGAAGGTTGCAGCATAATTTGAAAAGAAACCCCACATCTTTGTATACATTTTTATTTATTTGATCCACAAATCAGAAGATCCCATGATTATCATCATTATCATGCAGGAAATCTACAGATGTGGTGGACCCTTAAAAGTAGTGTTATATTTACTAAAAATTTTTAAATAAAAAAAGAAAACCATGGCTCTGCACTTGTGGTTCTCATATTTTTGGGTTTCACAGATCAAGATCAACATCATTCACTGTATGTTACTGGAACTTAAAATTAGTATTCCAAACTAAGCACATTTAGTTTTATGGAGAACTCACTTCATGGTTCTCACCCTCTAACATCAGTAAAAATGTTGTCATGGGACAGCACTGGCCTGAAGAATGGAATTTGAGAACTCTGAATCCTACCATATCTTCTGGGAGAGAAGAAGAATTCAATGTTGCAAGGACCCCAGAAGCTGTTACTATGGGTTTCAGGACAGGAAACTACACATGTGCATGTCCTTTACCCAACTCAGGGTTCTTACCTGGCATCATTTGTCGATGATCATTGCCATGTAGTCAAGTACCAGATTCAGCTCTAAAAACTTCATCTCCAAGCTGAGCCATAGAAATGGCAGCTCACAAAAGTAGTTTGTGTTTTTCCTAAACTAGAAATGGCTAATCTTTGTGGGCTGTGAAGTAGGGAAAACAAATGGCTCTCATATATTTTATCTGCTCAATGAATTTGAGCAGATAAAATTCATCATTTTATCTTAACTCTTCTTTTTGCACGGAGCGTGGTCAATGAGTATAAATACCATAAGTGAGTTAAAAATCAACATGAGCTTAAAAAAAATATGGTGGAAACATTGAGTGATTGATTCAATCAATCAACAAACATTAAAAAGCACCTCCATGTTAGTCACTGGACAAATGTATGGTAATTCACAGCAAACAAACAAGAACCTCAGCAAAAAAGATATATTATGCTGAATTGGCACATACTATAAAAATTTCATTCTTTAAGGCTGAATCATATCCCATTGTGTCAATGACCACACATTTTATCTATGCATCCACTGATGGTCATTTCGGTTGCTCCTATCTCTTGACTATTGTGAAGTGTGTTACAATGAAATGGAGGTGTTACTATCTTTTTGAGATTCTGTTTTCAGTTCTTTTGAACCAATCCAGAAGCTGGATGCCTGAATCATATGGTAATTCTATCTTTATTTTTTAAGAAAAAACATGAACCTTAAAAAAAAACTACAGCCCCTTTTTGTCTTTGCAAATAAAGTTGACCCTCATATCCCATTCACCATCTTGAGATGTAACCAGACCCTGATCTATCCGGAGAGGTCTCCACTTGTCAGGAGAAATGGCTGCCTGCTGTTTTCTTCTCAGCTAAGTGAATAACCTACAAGAAGAGGACAATAAGGATTGTCCTGCTGCAAAATATTCACATGCATATGGCCAGGCAATGGGCCAATGCTAATCACAGCCTCCAGCACCTGCATACTCTCAGCTGGGGGGCTCAGATCTCAAAGAGAAATTCACAGAAGGCCTGTCAGCACTCTGCCATGTACCTTGGGACAAGACTATCTAGGAACTTGCCTGAAATGTTTCCCACATGCTATAAGCCCTGCTTCTCGATATTTACATAGTGTTCAGGTAATGTAGCTCTAAAATGCCGCACAAAAGAACTCTCAGAAACTGGGCTAGGACGTGAGTGGCAACCCAAGCCCCACCCAGGGTTGAAAGGAGGCATCTGTGTGAAGCTCAAAGGCACAGGTGAAGAGGAAATGATCCTATTAACAAGGACTACCTTCAGGGCTCGCTTCCTAACAGGCAAGGGCCGTGGCTCAGAAAGGCTCCACGTGAGGTTCATTTCTCTGCTGCCAATTTGTGAAATGACTAATGCCACACAAACAAGGAGGATTCGCACAGGTTCATGTTTTCACTGGGCCCCCCCAAGTCATAATTACTTTTTGTACCAAAGGGAGATGGAGAGCCCAATCAAAGGCTGGAAATCCTGCAAGAGCACTTGACATGGAAGAGTGGTATATAAAACAGGAAGAAGTAAAAGATTACAACTTTATATTTGGTAGGGAAATCCCATATTATGTACTGAGCAAGGAGCTCAGAATTTTAATTTCCAAAGCTATTATAAAGGTTGAGACTCTGTCATACCTTTTTGATTTTATTATTTAATAAACATTACATGCCCTGTTTCTGCTCCTGTAGTTTGGAAGAGCAGCCCCAAGACAAACACGCCTAGAACCACATCAAAATGCACCTCCACCGTGTTGAAGTCATAGCACTGAACCACTTTACAATGATGTTCTCTGCACATCCCAAACGCTGAGACGGCACTTCCTTTTCTTGTGTTTGTCTTTGCCTTTACAACCTCAACCCACCATTTGGTTTCCTCTCGACTGCAACTCGAATTCTCTTTGTGGTGGGACTCCATCGTTCTTTCTCAGTAATTACTTTTTGCATCATCAGCACTTTGAGTTTCCTCAGGACTGACCATTACACTGTCAGGGCCCAGTACAAAATGAAAATACAAACCCTTTGTTGGAAACTTTCTAAGAAGTTAAAGGCAGCAAGAGCGTTGAACTAAGAATGGGGCCCTTCTAAGTATGAAGCCTGTGTGGCTACAGAGGTGAGTAGGGAAATAAAGCTGGCCTTGATTCTTGCTGGCCAGAATTGGAGATGTACTCCTTCCTTAACCAATCACTATTAAGAAGATTGACTAGCTAAGCCTTTGACTAAGAACAGTATCTTGGAAATAAAGATAAGTCTATCTTCCCTAAATTGTGTGCTAGCTCATGATTAAGGGCATGGCTCCTGGGCGGACCAGCAAGACTGCCCCCTTTATAACAGCCTTAGCTCAGAAGGCGGAGCTCTTCATTAGAATCTCCCCTTGATGCAAACTTTGGTTCCTCGAGGCTTTGAAGAGTCATTCAAATGCAACTGCTCCAATCTACCTACTCACAGTCCCCAGGCTCCCAGACACCACAAACCTCTTCTGTGCTGCCAGGCTTTCCAGTCTGGATCTCCAGGGATGAAAAGATATTATTCCTGTCTTCCTGCTGATAGGCATGTGACTAAGGAGACAGGACTAAAACATAGTAAAAGACACGAAAACTCAAGTAACCAAATGTTGGAAAATAAAGTACTTGTTACAGCTGATACATTGTGTCAACTTGGGGGGTCTAGAGGTTTGGCTAAGTAACTCAGCAGGGAGCCAGGGTGCTTACTTTACATACCTGAGCCTGTGGAAGAGGAGGGCATGGAGATTATGTGAGAGCTACACGCCTCCTGGGTGGGGGTAGCCTGTTTACAGTGTAAGGGAGGGAAAGAGGTTGCTTGCTGCCATTCCTCCCTTTTGCTGTTGTTGCTTTGCTGTCTTCCACCACGATGAACACTTGCCCTCTGCCAAGTGCCACTCGGCCTTGGAACCAGCCCCTTACGGACTAAAACCTCCACAAACTGTAAGCTAAATAAACCTTTCCTTCCTTAACTTTGGGCATCATGTGTTTTGTCCCAGCAATGACAGAAAAGTAACCAAGACAGTACTGCTACCCAAAGTCCATATATTGGTGCTGAGAGGTCACAGAGTTATTAGATTAAGAAGTTGGGTGGGATACTCATTAAAAGCTTAGAATAAAATTTATTTTTAAATGGAGAGGTCCCCAGCTGAATGGAACTGAAGAAAAGACTGCCCCTTCTCCATGATCTTAGTGCATTTTATGAATACTATGTTGAAATCATCAACTTTGTTCTCCTCACTCAGTGGACTATAAATTCCTTGATGTCAGAAACACTGCTGTCTTCCTCCTCACCTTTGTGCCTTGGTAACTCAACCACATGTCATAAGTGTTCCAAAATTCTTATTGAAGGAGATACATGGAAAAAATAATCAATACTCTGCATATATAATGGCAAAAGAATGCTCAGAATAAAAGGCAATAATAAGACTGAGATATCTTTGTATTATTTATGATCCGTAAGGGGGCACTGGACTGGATGTGAGTGAACAAGAGGAGAAGGCTTTAAACATCACTTGAAGCTTTCTCACTGGAGACCTGGAATGGCATATAACGGACCCTCCTCATCTGTCCTCAGTGGAAATGAGACAGATGGTCAGGATGGTGATAAGGTTTTCTACTCATATGGATGAGCAGCCTCAACGCTGGGTCTCTGTCAATTCCTTTACCTCGGCCTTATCTCAAAGTCTTGGTATGGTATCTCTCCTTTGAGTAAGGCAAAGGACAAATAGAGAGAAAAAAAAAAAAGGGTGATAGGAGGAAACAGGGAGATAGGTTTTTTGCTAATGTGAATGGTGCAGGGGACTGCGAACAAGATGAGGGAAAGGAAGAGGAAGAAAACAGATTTCAGATGTGTCAGGTACTTGTACCAAATATGCGCAATGAATGTAAACATTAAGTGTTGTAAACATGATCTAAAAATAATGAAAATGAGGACCAGAGATTTAGAGATGGAGGGACGGATGTGGGTGGCGAAGGGAATAAAAAAGAATGAAGCTGTGTTATGTACGTATGCCTACTGCCCAAGATGAACATAAATTTATGCACCACAAACATGTGACGCTAAAAACTTACATCCTTAGTGTTTGAATGTTTTTCTGTTCTCTGAAAATATTATAAATTCATAGTTTATTCCACTTATCATATTACCCAATGTTTACTGGGCAAATACGACTCACAATCCAGACACGAGTAAAATTCCAAAAGGCTCAGGATTGTTTTGAGTTTATGGGGGGTATGATTAGTAGATGCTCACACTGTCAGAGGGACAGATGATACAGCTCCATCTGCACCTGTTCTTCCAAATTGCTAAGCAAGTGAAGGCAATGCCTCAAAGAGATGACTGGAGAGTGATTTTCGAAGTGCTTGATAATTACATCTACAAGACACTAGCAAAATTAAGAGCTTTCTTGATTCTTCTTAGCACCAAATTTTGCATCTGGCTTTTCTCTTTATGCCAATTTTCAGATTAATGTGCATGGGGAGGAGGGGTATGGAGATCTGAGAAGGGAACTGGACACTAGAAAGTCTCCGTCTTGCTCTGCTTTGTTATAAGGCGGCTGTCTTATTAAGTTTTTCCTCTTCTGACAAAAAACAGAAGATGACTGCAAATTCAATCATTAAGAAATAATTTACTTTCAGTTAATATTGGACTACCCAATCACAGTTTCTAACCTATTTCACTGTTCTCTGCAAATGCTTAGTGGTAGAAATGTGGGAAAAACTAAGTACATGGGATAGGTCAGAAGAACAAAATTCTAAATGTAGAGTTTTTGAGTTACTTCATCAGCATAAGATAAGGTTGCCACATTAACGCAACAAAGCACTTAATAACATATGTATGTGCAAATTAAAATAGCAATTTTTGTGCTCTAACTCTCAATATAATCTCAGTTACTTTTACCTGATGACAAATTTTTTTTTTCAAAAGCTTTAAACACGTACTTTGAATTTCAATAATCTTCTGTAAAGAAGCCACAGCATTCATATTCGGGGTTTGGTGGAGAATATCTTCAGCAAGTGGTTCCAGCTGCAAGGATAGGAGATAAGAAAATGAGCAGAACATTGAAAAACCTAATCTCCAGGAAAAGTTTGCTCCAAGAACTAGTTAACATTTTGTTGATATCACTTCTACATGTGTAGCCAGTTTTATTTTCTGTTTGCACCCATGTAATTAAATTCCAAGGGGCTTTTCTATTGGTCATGAGATTAATCTATGAAGTTCCTGAAGCAGGTGCATGTCTGTGTACTAGGCATTTAGAATCTGAGTTATCTGTGTAATTTCTGTAGGTTCTTCACAAACCAAATTCCACCATGTCTGCATCTGCAGCTGGGCCCTGCAAAACAAAATCTCAGGGACTTGCAGTAGACAGAGCAGGCAGTCGATATCTATTCTTCTGCAGGGTTTGTACATCCAATCACCTTACACATTCGAATACTTCACCTTGAAAACAGTTGAGGCAAATGCTCTTCTTCAAATACCATTTTAAAAAGTAATAGAGAAAGTTTTTGAATAAAACCAAAAGTAAAATAACTGCATTTTCATTAACTTATTTATTCATAACCTTGCCGATGTCTGCCTGTAAGCACAGGACAGAGTCCCAATGCTCTTATTGAAATACTATTTAATAAAGTAGTAAAGATTTTGAGTAAAACTGAAGGTAAAATAATAGAGTTTTCATTTAACTACTTTATTCATAACCATGCTGATGTCTGCCTGTAAGCACAGGACAGATTCCTCTCTTGCAAATCTATCATGATCTCCTGGAATTATACTGATTTTTCATGGAGAGGCTCAGCAAACATTGCTTTGCAAGAAGTGAAACAGAGCTTTAAGTAATTTATGGAGGATATTTGTCAGAACTAAGTCTGATGATGCATCTCTGGAAATGCCTGGGTGATGAGCTTGGCAGGTTGTAGGATACTTGCCAACAAAATAGCCATCCAGCTATCGTGATCCAGAAAGCAAGGAAAATAATAGTAAGAGAAGGATTGATAAAAAAGTTTCCCTAGAAAACATAAAGCTAATAGTCTTGAATAAATACTGGTGTTTATAATGTCCCACAGAAGGAAACTGCTCTCACTAGCTGTACAAAGGCATGAACTCATCAATGTCCCTTCCTCTGTAGGAAAAAAAAAAAGGTGGGCATTATAAGTTTCCACAGCATATGTGAGTGAATCTTCCCCACAGGGCCTCTCTGAATTGATTATTCTATACTTCAATCATGGAATCTAAAACAATAGCACCTTTCTTCCAGATGCCACAGGATAACAGACTAGCTCAGGGATATTTATACATGGGTACACTCACCCAATATAACTTTCCAGAGTGTTTTTCTTAGCTGCCAAAGAAAAAATCTTTAAAACATCCAAAGGCTTATGCGCAATACAGTTTAGGGGGAGGGAAAAATTACTACCCCCACTCAGTGTCAGTGAAAGGTTCTGAAATCTTAAACTCTTAAAATTTGCTAACATAATTTTTCAGAATCTGGTCTTTCAGATCGTATCTTCAAGAATATGTTATCCTTGTCACACCCTCGGAACTCAGGGGAACTACTGAATCATACACTGAAGGTTACTTAGAAAATGCTTACTTGAGAATTAGACAGGGTTGAGCGAGCCACCTTCTCATAAATAAGCTTTTCTTTCTTTCAGAGCTTAGAGAAAATCTTTTTTTTTAATACAAGTGGAGTATGTTTTACTAATAAAATGTTTTGAAACATCAAACACAAGGGAATGTCTGTCACAGTGCAAGCACAAGCACAAAGCGATGTCATCATAACAAGCTTCCCTGTGACTTCAGAGTGAAAACTGTGGACAGATGGAAAGGCGCTGGCCACTGCGAGGAAGGCTGCAGGCAGAACCTAGATCATGGATATAAAAACGTGACCTTTGGAACTCTCACGCATTGAGGTCTGCTGATTAGTTTTAGGACCTGGGTTATATAGCAAGTACACATGGCTCAGAGTGTTGAGAGTGAAAACACAAACACCCCTGAACCCACAAGTTGAGGTCTTCACTTAGATGCATTAAAAATGTGCCAACTTATAAAAGCAACTCAGAGAATTAGCAATTAAATTGATCATTTAAGACCCGCAAACCTTTCCCTCCATGTTTTAGGTGAATGTCATTTAAAGGATTTAACCTTCAGTAAATTGCCCCAATTTGTTTCATTTTGAGAGTATACACAAACAGAGCTGAATTCAGAAAACTCTCGGTGTGGGTTCTTTACTTTTCCACTGGTAGCTATGCAGAGAAGGCAATGGGTGATACTCTCCCAGCTGGCAAGAAGGCAAGCAGCATTTAGAGTCTGTTTTTATAAAATTAAAACCTCGTATGGAGGGACCACAGAATTGAGTTGTGTTTTTTAGAGAGTTTATTGATTTAATCACTCACAATTATAAGCACTAAAACCATCTGATTAAAGCATCTATTGGATAAATATTTATGACAAGGTCATTATCATTAACCTAATAACTAAGTAATGAAATAATATTAAGTAAAGTCTTTTTTTATAAATTTGGAGGAAAATTTAAGAATAGGCAGTAAAGCTTTGTTAGGCATTTAGTTTGGCCAGTAAGATTTAGCAAAAATACTCCTATCAAGGACAGTCAGAATTGATAAAAGATAAACACAGAAGAAATTTATGCAAACCAGAGAACATTTGCATGCAAAAAATTACAGTAAGATAAAGCAGATGTAAGAACTATTACACACCTATCATGCCATTTCTGTCGAGCAATTTCATTAATGAAAATTATCATGGAGTTCTTAAGATACACTATATAATCTGAACATGACCTCTTGACATACAAAGCTCTCATCCAGCTAAATTAGCTGTAAAGCTTTAATCATAATCACTGTGGTGAATCTTCATACAAATTTTCAAACTCAGTGACAGGGAAATGTATTTTTCTACATCTTTTACAGAAAGTTGGGATACCATATTGACACAATTCACGTTTGTTCAGTTGCACATACCATGTGATTTCTAAGTTTTAAAGCTATTTTAAAACACTGCAAAAATTATGGCCATTATCATCTTGTGAATAAGTAATTTTCAGGTTCTTTAGAGTCAGACAATTTAGATCATGAAAAATCATTTTAGTTGGCTAAAATCCATATGTGGGAAGAGGCAAGGGATATCCTTGGAGAAGCTCTTGATTAAGAGTTTTAAAACACTCTGTGCTCATGAGACATGAAAATCAGCTCACTGTTATTTTCTTGATTCAAACCAGAACAAAAAAAGTTAAACAGAGTCCTTGAAAAAGTACAACAGTACTCGAGGATGGATGTACAACTTACGCAAGCAAAGGATCTACTAAATACTTTTGTTACCTTGTACGTTATTTTGGAGTTTCCCTAACATGTCAAGGATTTTTATACTTCTAGACTTTTATCTATTTTGACCCCTCTGACCTTTGTTTTCTCCTTCCATTTTTGAGTTGAAACCTTACTAATCATTCAAAGACTAGCACTAAAATTTTCTGATACAGCAAATTATCTCTGCATCTGTGGCATCTACCCTACATATATTATGTCATAGTCAACCAAGTCTACCATTCTCTACTATGAGTTATTTGAAGACAAACACAGAGTCTAGTATAGGGTAGCATTCAAAAAATGTTGACCGGTGCTCGCTTCGACAGCACATATACTAAAAAATCTTTACCAAAAGGAGGAAGGATTCATTGAAAGGAAGCACAAAGAGGTAATCTTCATTTGCTCTCAAGAACTAGCACACCTAAGTAAAATAGGTCCTTCTTCCTGTTTGCCTGCTGTAATCAGGGATGGTTTTAAGGTGTCAGACCAGAGAAACAACAGTAATAATTTATTTTGGCTTCTAAGGTAGACTTCCCTAACTTGAGACAATTATTCTCTCCTATGTGTTTGCAAGGTTGCTTGACACAAAGACAGGTATTTCCACTGATCAGAAATGCAGAGAAATGGAAATGAAACATTCCCAAGACAGAGGCAAAATGGCAATGCCAACATTAAAAGAGGAAAAATTCACTGGGGGAATAAAAAGCAACCATATGATGATAAAATTTAATGAGATTCAAAAGGTACTGAAATTTATCTTCAGTCCTATTTGGGGAGAATTAGGATCTTCAGAGTGTCCAGACTTCTAATCCATATATGTTATATTTTTTAATTTAATTGAATGTTTGGTTTGTTAACTTCTCTAAAATGCTTTACAATTTTATAGTTAGAGTTATATTTTGGATATATTTGTTTGAGGCATTTGATATGTTTGAAGCTTTTGTAAAAAAATATGTGTATGCACATATAATTTTTTACATAAAATACATAAATTTAATTCATCTTACAAAGACAATATTGTGTAATATACATTTCACAATTCTTTAATAATTGAAGGAAACTTTAAGTCTAGGAGTCACTTAATAATAGAATACAAAATGTCCATTTTTTTGCACTCTATGAGATGGAACTCAGGGCCTTGTACGGTCAGTCCTCTACCACTGAGCTACATCTCAGCCGTTTTCATTTGCTCCTATGTCTATATTCATTTCTATCCATATAATTTTGTTTCTTGAAAAACTTTTGGACATAATACCAGATTTTTAGCCTTATAAAAATAGTACAAAACTCCAAAATTAGGGGAAACTTTACCCAGTTTTTTCCAATATTAAATAGTTACAAAAAGCCAGTACTGTATATTCTTAAATTTTATTTCCTACAGTTATGGCTGGCATATAAGTGTATAACTGAGTCTTAATTGACTTTTTAAATGGTTTTTTAAATTTTTCATTGATTTAAATTAAATTTTAATTGACTGCCAACCTTGTAAAACTTATGTATGAATTCATGATTAGATGAAAATAATTTTATAGATTTTCTACACACATAATCACATATTATCTGTGAGTAAGGAATTTATTCCTGTCAAATTTTTAGAGTTATTATTTCCTTTTCTTACCCTAGCATGGTGTATGACTCACATTACAATGTTGAAATGAAAAAGTAAAAATATCAGTCCTGGTTTTTATTTCAAGGAAAACAATTTCATAAACTATCTTCACAGCATTGTATGTAATAGCTCCAAACCGCAAATGCATCAAAAGTAAAACATAAATAAATTGTAGCATTTCCATAAATTTTTATTGTAATGAAACACTACATTAAAATAAAAATGAATAAACAATAGCTAACTGCAATGAAAAGAGATGAATCTTCTAAGCAAAATGTTGAGTAAAAGAAGTCAAATACAAAGGAATATATTCTGTATGGATTCCTGTATATACAGTTCAAAACTAAGCAAATGAAATTATAGTGTTAGACATTAGAGAAGGTCCTTTCAGAGAAGGACAGGGAGTATGGGTTGGAGAAAGGAACATGGGGTCTTTTAAGATGCTTACATTATTCTGTCTCTTGACCTGACTCATGGTTACATATGTGACCCTTCTGCAGTGTATCACCGGGTTATATATTCATGTTTGTACAGTTTTTGGTATGAATATTATATTTTACAGTCAACAGGTTAAGGAGTTATATTCTTAGATATGGGCCAAAACTTCACTTTCAAAGAGAAATGAAAGCCCCTGTATACCATTTAAACTAACCCAAATAAAATGCAAAAAGTATTCAGCTGTGAGAATCAAAGATGTGGAACTTTGGAAGAATATGATGATCAAGATCAAGAGGGCAGGGAAGCAAACTGTGATATAGACTTGAACTTCCATGCTAATCAAGTATCATCAATTCCTTAGGGAGGAGAGATTGGTGATTAAAACTCAACTCTCATTTAAATAATTGTGTACTTGTATAAGTTTAATTTGATTGAGTAAGTAAATCTGGTTATAATTTTATCAATTCTGTGATTCATGAGTCAGTCCTTCTCAAAATATCCCTTTTAATTTGTTTCAAGTTACTAATGTACTTGACTAAATAGAGGGGGAACTAAATCAGGGTGGAATTTATTGACAATCAAGTCACTGTACTAACCATCAAGGTTATTTACATTGGGTCCACTTGTACACTCCCTATGTGTGGATGATGAAGGATGAAATCAGTATAGCAATTAAGAAATATTTCTGGTAAACAGCAGTTACTTAGATCTAAAAAAAATCTTACAAGAGTAACAGGAAGACCAAGATGCAAAGAAATAGTCATGGTCATTCAGTTCACATGAGACACAGAGGGAATTCCTCAAATAAGAGCAAACAAAGACTACACTACACACTGAGATTATTATTGTTGTTATCACTTTATCAATTGAGTATTATCCAAGATTATTATGATTTGGAGAAATATAGGTTATAAAATACACTAGCCAATGAATGCAAAGAGAATAATTCTGAAGAAATGTTTCTGTTCCCTATCAAATCTAAAGAGTATCCTATACTTTCCAGGATACTTAACTATGAAAAGTTTGCACATAGTGATTAATTAAACATCTTGGGCAGTAACCAGCTAAGCAATTAAAAATAAACCTAAAAGTGAAGAGAGAAAGCATAGTGGTGTATTGTAAAGATGATGATGAACTGTTGGGCTTGGTGGTTCACTCCTGTAATCCCACCACTTTGGGAAGTGCACACAGGAGGATTACAAATTCCAGCCTAGCCTGGGCAAGTCAGCAGTTTAGTGAGACCCTGTTTCAAATAAAAAACCAAAAAGTTGGGGATGTAACTCAGTGTGAAGACCCTTGGTTTAATTTTGAAAACTACAGAAAAAGAGAGAAAGAGAGGGAGAATAGTGAATGTAATTTGTTGGATGATTCAAACTATCGATATTCTTGCTTAATTACCATCATTGAGATATAATTGTAGATATACAAATAATGAGACAATAGTTTGAACCACAAAGCAAAGTTAGGGGATTATTATATACAGAGTCCACCAAAAAATGTATACACACTTCAGGAAAAGAAAAATAGCAAGATGTTTTTTCACAGATATTGCTACCCTTGTATAGGGACCTTACAGGATGTTGTATAATACAGAAAACCCACCACACTGCCGGCCTTTAAAGAAGGGATTAAAAATGTATTTGCAGTGATCTCAATGATCAAGGCTACCCAAGCAGCAGTCCACTGTACTAATAAATGCCTGGAAGCCAAAGCCACCACTTTGAGCATCTCTTGTAATTGTAGAGGTCAGAGGCAACTTATATTAATCTCATGATGCTTCAATAAATTTAGTGTGGGTACATTTTTTGGCAGACTCTGTGTATATTGAAAAGTTAATTTCTCACTATTTATACTGAAAAATAAAGTTTCAGTGACAATGAAGAGAAGTTTGTTCAAGGCTTTCTGTAGCTTCCTAATATATTACATAGTTTGGACATGAGTTGTCATAATGATAGTTCAGTTCACATTTTATACCCAAAATTTTGTATTATTTGCCCATTTCTACAAATAAGTTGAAAATTGACAATTAGACTTAATAAATATGTACATTTCATTTTCTCAGGTCCTTGATATTTCTTCCCTTTATTTGCCTTTATTACTTCATCTTCCTTTAATCTATTAATTTTCATGTTTTAAAATTTATTGCTTTTTTATCTTAATACAGGGATTTTTATACTACACTTTCCCCCCCCCAAAATTGACTTTTCACTAAGAATATTTGTGTCATATCATGTAACAGTGGCATGCTGGTAAATGTTTAACAACCAAATGTCCAAAAATAGCCCTCATTTGGCATTTACTGATTTCTGTGGTGTAAACACTCCCACCATGGCCTGTTTTACAATAATAGCTGTGGTGGCACTAAACTCAGTAAAGATGCAGACAGCAGTGCTATTGAGAGTCAGCTATAGCCTGTCATTTTCCTCCTAACACCTTCTGAAAAAACCGAAAGACAAGTGAGACAGATCTGCATGATGGAGTTTTTTCGAATTATCCAGGCACTTATGATTCAGACAGTGTCCACCAAGACAGATGGCCCAGCTGCTCATAAGCATTACTGGTACAAGATAGGCAGCACCAAAAGCCATATCTGTACTGGAAACTATCTCCCAGTAATATTTTTCCAAAACAGTTTTACTCTTTCGATTACCCACATATTCTCTTTCAGAATACAAAGAGACTTCAAAGTCTAAAAGAAGATCTCAGACATCATTCTGGCATGTTATACATTTTCTCTGTTTAGTGCTCTTTCCTACTCATGAATTGCAACTATTTAGGAGCTTGCAAGCTTTCCCAGATTCACACCAATTCCCCAATGGACTGAGCCTCAGCCAGACATAATCTAAAGGATGAAAAAGATGGCTAAACAACTTGCTTATTCAAAATCCAATGCAAACAAACCCCCGATGCGCCACTTGGACAACAGCGTCTCAAGAGTTCACCTCAGGGGTGGTTGTCAACACATATTAGAATCAATCCTAAAGAGTTTTTCAGCAGTTTTGGAGCAAAAAGTCATTTTGAAAAGATTATCAACAAACACAGTCACGATGCTTAGCCACTGTTTGTGGAATCCAAGTCAAACGAAGCAGCTGAGCAACTCAACAGGCAAGAGCAGTTATGAAAAAGAGAGAGGCAGGAGGGGAGGGTAAAAAGGAAAAAGGAAAGGAAGAAAAAGAAAATGAAAGAAATGAAAAAGAAATCAGAAGTAAAACTTTAATAGTGAGGGAAATCAAGAGAAAGCATACATTCCCAAGAGTAAGTGCTGAGCTTTGAAGAATACAGGCTCTAGTACCATCCGCAGCTTCCAGGCCTGTGATACTATGTTCTCGCCCTCCTTTCAACAAGCTTAAAACTATCATTATTTCTCCTTGTTTTGACAGGTGGTCTTTTAATGGCCATGTTCTCAATTCACTACCCAAGGCTTCCACTGCTATCTCTTCTCCCCTTCGCCTTCCTTTCTTGGAGGTTTTCGATGTTTTCGTTTTAGATTCCATAGGAATGGCAACTGCTAAAGCTTTTCTCACCTCCAAAGACAATTTCTTGCAGAGGAAACAACCCAGGGTGCCACTAATTGGCTTTGCATAACAGTAGGCAAAATTGGCCTTCAAGCAACTGCGGCGCTGTTTGCTAGCCAGCCCCAGTACAAGTCACCAAAATCGGATTCTCTGGGAACTTCTCACATGTTTCTACATGAAATCTAAGATCTATACGCCTATTCACACAAAGGTCCTTGATGCTTTTCCAAGCAACCTCATGATTCTTCTCGTTTAGAAACTCACTTCAGTTTCTTGTAAACCCCAAGCTGTTGTTTCTAAGTGCTTCATTGAAGAACTTCAAAAGTATTTATCATACCCTGATCGGACTGATAAATCTAAGTTCTAAATGTTGCCAAGAAAAAAGAAAGAAGTGGACTTCTGGTATGTCTTCAAAATCAGCTGCCCCTAGGAATTTCCTGTACCATGCTCAAATTAATTTTAATCCAGTAGTATATTATTTTGATTGACCTTGTACATATTTCTTGAAAGATAGTTAAGAAATGCTTTTGCTAAGTAGATCATTTTCATGATATAAATGTTTAAAGAGAAAAAATACTTGTTTTGGGTGTGACAGACAAGGTAATTTTTTAAAAAACAAGTTTCTTGCTACCTATCTAGGTATCTACACTGAGATGTGGAAGCAACAGTTTCTGCTGATTTTACAGTTCCTTTGGGTTATGTAATACATATTATTTTCTGATAATAAGCCACAAGAAGCAGTATTTGGCTGTATTGACATGGCCTGGCCAAGAACAACAAGGAAAAGAAATAGCATTCAAAAAACTGGCAAAATGTTTATGAATTCTAATCCTCTGCACATGAATAAATACATCTGACAAAGTGCAGAGTCCTTTAAAAAGGCTCTTCTTGACCCTTCTAATTTGAGTTCAATTGGTTGTTCAATGTTGAGAAGCCAGAGTTGGTGCTGCCAGTGTTTCAAGCGTAAGCTTTACTACACTTTGTTATTTGTAAAAGTGAAATCCCAGATAATAAGTTATAATTGCTCTATTAATCACTTGAAAGGGGGCTTTGGAGGAAAACTGAGATTTGAAATTGCAATAATTGCTATCTGAAAGACGTCTTTTTAATTTTCTTACCTACAGCTTACCATATAAACCTGCTGTGAAAACTGCAAGCATGCACTTTTTAAAATGGTGAGGTACATTTAATATGTCTTCTATATTATTTTTTCTAAAGGAACGAAATTTAAAACTTCAATGTAGTCATGATGACCTTTAACTCAGAAAAAAATACCAAAACCCAGGCCTTGCATTATAAATTATATTGTCAATGAACGTGAGAAGTTCTCTTTGTTTCTCGAGTTGTTTCAAGGATTACACTTTCATTTCCTTTTTTCAAGTGAATTATAATGTACAACACACATATTTTTCTTCCAGTTTTCATTAAAAAATCATTCCTTCCTTCACTTTGTTCCTTTGTATACTAATGGACCCAATACAACACAATTTATCTTTCATTGTTCAGTATACCAACTTCATCTGTTCCCTTTAAGAATATTGTGGGAAATCTATACTCTTGTTTATATGCTTAAGAACTCTTAATACAAAGAATATCAAAAGACATACTCTATTTAAAGTTCCCTTCATTTGGTTCATGAAAAATACATTTTACATTGTGCTTATGTAACTGAAAATAGCCAACCAAAGAGAGAAAATGGTGTTTAGGGTATTATAATAACTAGATCAAACTTCCTATAAGACATCCAGAGAAAGTTAATAGTCAGTATAACCAAAGCAATCATTTCAGTTATTACTCCCTAGACTTGTTAGCAATCTTTACATCCACATGTACAGGAGTAAAACTAATCATATACATATCCCTTTCTCTACCTCAGGCTTGATCCTGCTAAAAAAAAAAAAAAAAAAAAAAAAGCAGAGAAAGGTCCACGCCTCTAATTCTAGGCAGATAAATTATCAAAAGTATGGAATGCCTAACAACCAAATCTGTTCTGAACCACAGTCATTTTCTTAAAGAAAGAAATCCTATGAGAAATGATTCTATCTGCCCTGGAAATACTCTCTTAGAGGAACAGAGTTGGGTCAGGTTCAGAGATTACAAGAGCTAAAAGAGAAGATTTCATTGGAATGGGTGTGTTCAGAGACAGCCACTGAAATCCGTAATTTCCTTCCACATAGTTGGAAAAGTAGTTTACTTTAGCAGCTGGGTATTGTTTCTTTCTGGGCAGGTCAGTCATCGATGGAGCCACCATCCGCAATGTATTCTGATTTTCTGCACATCTGGTGTAAGCCTTTATGATGCAAATATTAAAACCAGCCTGCTTCTCTGAAATGTTTCTATAGCTTTTAATATGGAACGAGTGATTTGAAAATATACGTGACTATGCAAAAAAAAAAAATGTCTGCTAGGCAAGCAGAGCAACCCAGTATTAACTGTATAGATACAGCTTTTTTTGCACTGTTTTATTGCTGCAAGAGAAAAACCTAACATCCTGTTTGACATTATTGGTTCATAAGAACCTCAGAAGGACTTACATTTTAGAAAACCTTGGACACCTCAGATCATGTGTGATATGAAATGGCAGTCCATTGTTGATACTAGTCACTGGGTAATTACATCTCTTGGGCTATTGTGCTGTATAAAATTGTACAATAGAGTAAAGCCCTTGAGCACTTTTATCTCTAATACTTTTCTTTCAAATTAAACGTGCATATACTTATTTTAATAAAACTTCAAAATAGTCATGTCACAGCACTATAGGTTTGCAAGATAATGATGACCATAAAGCTTCTATGTTCAAAGGACAAAAGATGAACAACAGAGGCAAAGGAATGTGTTATTGTTAAAAATAGCATGAATGATTTCTAAAAAAATTTGTACGCAAGGGGTGATCCAAGGTACAGTGACTGTTTTAAATTTTTAAAAAAATATTATAGTAAAAATCACATTTCCATTCAGCCATTTAAAAATACTCTCCTTTGCTTCTGACATACTTATTGAAGTTCTTGCCACTTTCTGAGGCAGTTTTGGAAATCCTCTTTTGTGAATGTCTTTACTGGGTGCGATCAAAAATAGAGTGAATGCTGTTAGTGAGTGCCATCTACGGAAAAGGCAGGCTCATAAAAACATCATGGTGTCTTCATTCACCTTATTCATTGGATTTGACCATCATGGGACTTCTGGTTCTTTCCCAAAGTCAAAATGACCATCACATGTACATGTTCTGAATTGACTTTGGAAATTAGGCAGCCCTGACCACACAAATAAAGACACTATAAAGGACATCCAGAACTGCTTCAAAAAGTGGCAAGAATGATGCAGTAAGTGTGTTCAAAGCAAGGAGAGGGGCTGGGGATTTAGCTCAGAGGCAAAGCGCCTTCCTGGCAAGCGCAAGGTCGTGAGTTCGGTTCCCGGTACCATAGAAAAACCAAAAAAAAAAAAAAAAAAAAGCAAGGAGAATATTTTGAGGAGGATTAATAATAATGTGTTTTTTAGTGTAATTGTATTGATTTAAAGACATATCGTATTTTTCAATAAAACAGCATATGTTTATTTCATAAGTCAAATCAGATTTCAAATTCAAAAAGAGAGGCAAAAATATATAATAGTCACAAACTTCCACACATGCACTATGAAAAATAAGTGAATTGATAAGATTAATGAACGTATATAAACTTTGGGATATTTGCCGAGTTGCCATTAATTGGTCCAAAAAATTGACATGATCTAGACATGAACCTCACAACAATTATCTCTGAAACCTGCAGAGTGGTCAGAAAATTGTGCTGCAATTTAGTTACATAATGCAAAAGAAAAAAATGGCATTTAGCCATTTAGATTTAAGTTCAAATGTTAGATTCAATGCACTCTGGCTGCAGACCATTCAGGAGTTTCTCAATCTTTTTGAGATTCATTATCACCATATATAAGATGTAAACAATATCTGTTTCTTAGTATGGAAAATTCTTAAGTAATGACAAAAAGTCTGTTGATATTTTTGCAATGTTTTATTTTTCTGATCTAACAATCCTACAAAAAAATCTCAAAAATCTTTAATAGTTTAATTTCTTATCAAACTTTTAAATGCTCATTTAACTGGGTCAGTAGACAAACATCCTTATACCCTGTGGTTATCTTTGATAGCTCTTGAGCTATGTAAGTAACCTGACAGAAAGGAGTGCTATGTGGAGTTTATATCTGGGAATAAAATGACAGCAGATAATGTAAGAACACATAAACTTGTCTTATCGAGGGTGTGCCTGCTTTTTTAATGGTGAGAGCAACACTGAGCTTTCTGAGTACATGGAGATTTTAAAAGACTGTAAAAAATATGCACGCATACATCCTTGGTCTTTTACCTACACTCTTTTGTACTTTGAAGTTTTACCTCATTTCCTAGAAGGGCATTGACGCAAGCTTCTGAGGCATCACAAATGGCTGTGAGATCGTGTCCTCCTTCTAGAGCCAACACTGCACGTCCATCAACCAACGTCATCAACTGCTTTGTCAAATGACCAAAGCCTATAATAATGCAAACAGAACATTTCCAAGTATTAAGCAAGAGAAAATGACAGCTAAGTCTGACATTCACTGAGCACTTTTTTTTTTCCTTTTTTTTTTTGGTATTTTTGAGACAAGGTCTCATTATGCAGTTCAGGCTGGCCTTGAACTCACTTTGCAGCCCAGGCTGGCATCGAACTCGCAATGATCCTCCTGCCTCAGCCTCCTGAGTGCTGGGATTACAGGCTTGCACAACCACGTCTGGCACACTTTTCTTTGCAAGTTCTTTCACAGCACTTTCTGGTGCTAAGTCATTTAATATACACATAATAATTTTACAGGTTATGTCCTATTATCATCTCTATTTTACAGGTAGGGGAATTAAAGTCCAAGATTCCACTAAAAAGAGTCACAACCAAGACTCTGCACTAGTGCACAGTAGAGCCTCCATAGCACATTCTGCATGCATCTAGATTTAAAAACTTGGAATATTACTTAGTTAATGTTAACAAGGTAAACTATACTATTTGCTTACCTTATGCTTCTGGTATCTATCATTTGCCTTTACTTTACAATAAAGGGAATTTTCCATACTTCATCTCATAGCACTTTGCTATCATAAAAGATTTTTATAATCTTTTATTATGAAGTATTTGATAAATGCAAAAAAGTATAAAGAATATCTCTAAGTGTTATAAAACATAATGTTATGACAAACACTTGCTCACTCAACTTTTAACTTGAAAGGTAAAGTTAGCATACTTTCGGACTTCTTGTATACCTCCTTCTGAGAGCGTCAGTCCTCTTCCCTGTGGAAATCAAGTTCCCAAATTCATGTTTATAATTCCATTGTTCTCCTTTGTCTAATTTGGTTATTTTAAAACTTTATAAAAATGGTTTTACACTTTTGCAATTGCTTCTTCCCAGGCATTCTGCTAGTTTATTTCTGTTGATTCATGTAGTTGTAGTGCTTTGCTCTCCAGTGAGCCAGTTTATGCCTATAGAATTTACTGTCCATTCTCCTTCAGACAGATATTTGGTGTTCTTGTTGTCACAAACATTCCAGTTTTTTATTATTATGCACAATGTTGCCATGAATATTCTCATACAAGTCTTCTGTTGCACATATGCAAAAACGAAATGAAATTGTTGAGTTAAAATCTGCTAAACAACGCCAGATTATTTCCAAAGGGCTATTACCAGCTGTCTTGGTTACTTTTCTCTCATTGCCAGGACAAAATATGTAATGCCCAAAATTAGGAAGGAAAGGTTTATTTGGCTCAAAGTTTGTGGAGGTTTCAGTCCATAATCAGCTGGCTCCAAGGCAGAGGGGCAACAGTTCACAGTGGTGGAAGACAGCAAAAGCAACAAGAGCAAAAAGGGAAGGAGAGAGAGCAAGTCTCTTTCCCTCTCTTATATGTATGCAGAATGCCTGCCCCAGGGCGGGTGTAGCACTTATACCCATAATCCAGCACTGGACTATGAACCAATCATAAACTCTAGAAACCCACCCCATGACTGCATGCGGCTTTGGAGGGACATCCAGACACAGACCATAACACCAACCACCACTCTTAGATGCCATGTGTATAAGAATTCCAGTTTACTCCCAATCTTGCCAACATCTGGCATAATTTGCTAAATGATTAATGAATAATGGCATCTTATTGTAGTCTCATTCAGTATAAGAAGGGAGCTTTCCATTTCTAGTTTGAATTAGAGTTTTTATTTTAATTGCTGTTGAATTTAATCTAGTTATCTCTCTACATATGCGGTTTTTTCCTACAAGTTAGCAGCATTGCGAGTTACATTATTTAATATTCCTAATATTAAGCTATCATTGCATTTATGGAATAAAATAAACTTGTTCATGATATATTATTTTTCTAATACACAATTAGATTTGTATTACTAATGCCTTGTTTAGGATTTTTTTCATCCATCTCCACAAATAAAATTAATCCATAGTTTTTTATTCTTGTATTAACCATGGGACTCTCTTTTTTCATTATTTGACCACAGATGTAGGATAGGCATCTCCTGCAAAACCACTTGGGTGTTATGCTCTCTTTGAAGAGATTTTTAACTATCAATTAAATGTTTAAGGGATTTTAGGGCTACTCATGTTTTCTATCTCTTCCTGAGTTATATTTTTCTAGGAATTTATTTCTTTTATTCACATGCTTAGATTTAATGAAATAAAGTTGCTTATTAGCTCTTTTACCATTTGGAACTGCAACTAGATTTACATGCTCAATGTCACTGAAATTCCTCTCAAGTCTTTAAAGTTCTCACTCAGATTTTCCATTCTTTCTATCTTGGTTATGTGCGTTTTTATTCAGATCTATCTTCCAGACTTTCTTTCATTAGATGTCTTCAATATGTTAGTTAGTACTTTTCTTGATATTTTCATTTTAGTGATTATGTAGTTTAGTTCCAGAATTTCAATATGGGAGTATTTCATAACTTCCTAGTCACTTCTATAGTTTCTTACTTTTGCATATGTTTTTATTTTTTGCTTCTATTTCATTCAGCATAGTTATTTTATATCCTGTATCTGATATTTGAATCTTTCAACTAAGTTTAGTCTTCACTGTGTCTCCTAACTTGTCCTCATGGCTCCCTTTCTCCTCTGTTTATGTGGGTTTGTTTTGTGTTTTGTATTTTGTGGTTATATTCATTACAACTTTATGTATGAGCACTCTGAAGCCTGGTGTAATCGACTGAATGTATCTCCTTTGTCTCAAATTTATCTGTGAAATTCTAACCTCCAATGTAATGGTGTTACATAGTAGGGATTTGGGTAGTAGTAATTAGTTCTACTCTAGAAAATTTTTTAGAAATCATAGCCAAGTACACACTTCTGCTAATCACATTGTTAAATATTCTAGACAGGTTTTCTGATGATTTACCCAGTGTAATGGTGATAATTTATATATACAAATCAAGCCAGTGCACAATATTATTCATACTGAAGGTTCCTAGCAACTGAAAATTCAATGATCTAAAGTCACTACTGAGGAAGTTAAATCACATATATTAAAGAAAACAAAGAAGAAGAAATACCCAAATCTGATTTAAGTTCACTCTTTCCTCTGGGAATAAAAAAAGCCCCATAAAATATCAAATTTAGATGGGATAGTAAAAAGTGGAAGGAAAGATTGGAATGAAGTTAAATCTTTGATCTCTATCCAAATTCCTCTTTCTTTTACCTACAGGGCGTATTTCCATTCACATGTTACCCATGTGATCTCTGCAGTCAGAGACTAAAGCTGCTGGACTCTGAGTTATGCATGCACAAAATATTCAAGTGAAGTAAAGAAATGAAATTTCTACAAAAACCACGACCTTTCTTCCAATCAAAATAAGCATTTCGAGAATAATCTTTGAGTTCTATTATCCTGAGTTCTGTTATGTCCATTGCTACTGTACATATTAGAAACACCAGAAATGCCGGACACGAGTAGCCACTAATGTCAAAAGTATTATTTTGGGGATGTGCGAGGTAAAAGTTTAGTGAAATGTGTGCCTGTGTGTGTATCTCCTGGATTAGAGTTCATGTAGCACCTTTTTAATAAGCTGGATTACAAATTTTATACAATTATATTTAGCTTCACCAAAAGCCTAACAGCTCATCCTGCTTGTCAAAGTAAACTTTACGTAACCTTTAGAGTTGAAAAGTTAGCTCAAAGACCTTCCTTGAAGTGTTGTAAGTATGAGTACTGGTGGCTAAGGGATCAAATAAGAAGGTGTCTCCACACAGTGTGACGCCTTGCTGGCTCACACAGCACTGGATGTGGAGGTGGAAATAAGTTCACAAATACATGTGCGCCTTTAGTTCAGGAAATCTGGGGGAGGAGTGCAGGGTGAGGTAGGAACCTGGATGCCTGGGGCAAAGACATCCGCAGGCTCAGGGTAGTGACTGGCTTTAGCTATACCACTGAAAATCAGACTTGGCTGCCGTCTCTATTAACATATTTACTTTCACTGCATTCTGCAATAAATGTTTTTTCTCAAAGACAGATTTGACAACTTACACTCTTTTAGGCAGTCTTGTAGATCGAGGTATTATTAAAACAGTACCACTATCACCACCATTACTAAAGAACCCAAAATATACATTGGTTGTTTTAAAAAGAATTTACCCAGCATGAAATTATAAGCATGAAAAAGAAGCTATACTAAAAAAAAAGAAATAAACTTATTTTGATAACCAAACACAGCTGAACTTGTAACTACCATGACTAAGATACTATTGAGGAAGAGAACAGGAAGAGTATTTTCAATTTAAAATCTTCCAATTCTGTTAATTTGCTAGAAGCAAATTTAATTTATTTTAATTATTTTGCTCTGGAATGAGTACTAAATAAGTTGTAGAAATGGGAGGTTTCAAATGATCAATTTTAGTTTATCTGTGATATGGTACAGGTCTTTGTTACTGTATAAGGACCATATTGCATTGGTATTTGTATTAGTTTGCTTGAAATGAAGAGTTGCCCGGAGAAGGCTCAAAGATTAAGCTTTAGATATGCAGTTAGTGGCTAAGTTAGAAGACACCAAAGGATCCTTCAAAATGACACATCTCACGTGTTTCTATTTCCAAATAATTTCCAGAGAACAGTGGTAGTAAAGGGAAATAGCCATAACTAGCTTCATTTTAATTTTCTTTAAGAGAAAACCTAGTTGGAAAACCAGAATTAGCATATGTTCATTGTAGAAAATAAGGAAAATGACAGAAAAAGTACATAAAAATAACAAAATACAAAAGCAATATATGATAAACATTCTATGTACTATTACATTACTACACTATTATTTAATAAGTTCTAAAACAATTTTATACAATAATAAATTCAGTTTTATCATCAGAGAAAGTCAATTGTGCTTTCATATATTTCATGCTTGTTTATATTTTCTACATAAAACAGAATGATATTTTAATTTTTAAAATTACTTTTTCAACTGTCAAGATAGTGAAAACATTTCTCCTATCCTTTACAGTATCATTTTACATATATCATAGTAGCCAATTCCATGGATTTAGATGTTTGCTATTAGGTTTTCACCTTTATGTACTAATTGCAATTAATAATTCATTGTATAATAAAATGAACCTTACATGCAAGCACTTATCTGATTCTAGTGTTATCATGTGTTATTAAAGGATGGAAAGAATCTTGTGCTTCTGATTGCTGACTTCTGTTTTGTACCCCAGTGAAGGACAGGACATCAGTGGGAAGCATGTAAATGCAAAATGGGAATGAAATGCAGCCCATATTGTATAAATTTTATTCTTTCTGTTTGACAATGGCTGTGGTAGATGAGTGTAATATCCTTATGGAAGTTCAGAGAAATAAGGTTCCTGAGAGGACTTTTATTATGAAATTGCAAATACTATTAAAAGCCTCTGAGGAGATCAGAAATGAAGGAATTCTGCTGTGGAACTGAACAGGGAATTCTCTCCAACCTATAATTTAGTTCCCATTTGCTGTCCTGACATTCTGTAATGAAACATACTGGAGTCTAGAATCAGAACCAACTTCCAGAGAAATATACCTGGGTCATGATACATTTGATTAGCAAAAAAAAAAAAAAAAAAGACACGAAGTGATCATGTAGACTTCCATTTGCTAATATCCTAACTTGTTCCTACTCACCAGAGTCTTCCCCTGTGTCTGTCAGAAAAAGCTTCACATGAAAAACCAAACATGATATTGGCAGCCTCCACCCCACACTGCCACTCAGCAGAGGTAGTAGAGTGAAGGGTAGCAGTGGTAAAGGTTGAAACAGAGGCATCTAATAGCTACAACAGTTTGTACCACTTTGTAATTCTTGTTCTGTGGCTAGAAAGCCTCAATACCTACCTTCTCATTTATTAACAGGCTAGTTTCATTTGGGTCTGAAATACTGGTAAAGACTGAATTGCATATTCAATACAGTAGGGATCAAAAGAGTTGTACATTTTGCCCCATTTAAATATGAAACTTAATTTTGCACATCCACAGACATTTCCTACAGTTACATCCAGAAAGGATTACCAAAGAACGCGTGTATAGAGAAGTGTAATTTCAAACACTGTAGCCACTTTGCCATTTTCCTGTCTAAAGCCCTTGGTCATTAAGTCACCACGTGCTTTGGGAAAGTGCAGCCGAAGTCAAGTTGAGCAGGAGTTTGGGGAGCATGTGGCAGTCTCATGTACTGCGAGGCTCTCCAGCAGGACTTCAAAGCAGAGTTTGATTGTTGCAGATGGGAGGAATGCTTTCCACAAAAATACCTTTTTAAGACTCGTGGTGCTGTAATTCATATGGTAGGCACTTGTGATTCGTTCCTGATGATGTTGGGATCATTTAACTCACAAAACCATTGTCGCTACCATAAAAGCCTTTCATCTGGAGCCAAAAAGGTTTATTTCATGCAAATGAAAAATTTTCATTAAAGTATCACCTTAATAATGGACAAAGATATGTATTTTCTGGTCATGTTTAAAATGTAAATTTATGAACGTATTCTGAAGACTCATTTCATGTTAAGATCCTTACTTATTTGATGTCCCAGGACTCTTTCCAAGTTCATTGAAACCGGAAATCAATTTTGGAAGAAATATGGAGATTATTATCATTAAATCTTTCAGTTGGTTTATTCCAAGCAGTACTATAAATATTGCATATGTTTTAAAGAAGGCACTTTCAACCACAGTAAAAATCCTTTTACTCTTCTAGTCAGTGGTGTTCCCACAAGGTAAATTTATATTCTCACCACCTTTTGGAAGCAAAATGAGTATTTGCCTTGTATCCTAAACAAAGTCTAAAACAATGGAATACTTCACTGCCATTATTCCTGAAAAATAAAATGTATCCTTAGGGACTCTGAGAAATAAAAATGGTAAGAAGGACTGACTGTACACCAACCCGTCCAACTTTGATCTAACTACCTATCAACTTTTATTAAATAAATACTCTGTGCCATAGTTCTATATATAAATCTTAAGTGATAAGAAAATTAGATTTGAATCTCAGTTTCCTCCACCCATAAATATCACTACATATTATTTATTCTACTTCACAGATTTTAAATAAATTTCTACTCATAAAAGCCACTTAAAAATAATAAGTAAGCCAGTATATGGAGCAGAGCGTGGCACGTAGCAGGTGCTTGGTAATTATTTTTTAATGAGACATTTTAATCCTAAAATTTTAGATATTGAAGTAAACTTTAAGACTGAGTATCTCAATTTTTTCATAGTCACAATGAGAAAACAAAGACTCCTCAGAATGCTGAATTATCAAAGCAAATCAACAACCAAGTTAGACCCCGAATCTCTCAGAGTGATTTTCCCACTGTCTGTTGCTGCCAAGGTATAGATATTAATACTGGCCATATTTTCAGATATGATTTCCTGTTCCAAAGGAAATACTTCAGAAAGAGTTGCTAAATACCATCTTTTTTTTTTTTACAAATCATTGTTTTAGTGTGTTAAGTGCAAATAAATCAGAAGCATATGCATTAAATTTTCTTTAAAACATGCCAGTACAGTATAAAACCAGTGAGGAGAAAAAAAAAACCCTAGAAAATGCTTTTGGACACCGTAGGGCTCTTCCTTGCCGCTCCTCAACAAAACTGACTTGTGCCAAACCCCAAGTGCAACCTGATTTGCCAATATCTAGCTTTCACTGCTGTTTTCAATAATGCATCAAACACATGGGATCTATTCTCTCATCGATGCTCACGCATAATCGGTCAAGTGGGACAGAATCAGAGCAGATCAGACTCATGCTAAGGAACGAAGATCCCATTACAGTAGTCTGTACTGCTTCAGTGCAACCAGGATTTCCTGAGCATCTCTAATAAAGGTAGGGAGATATAAGGATGAGTAAGATACAGTTCTTGCTTCCAAGGAACTGAAATATGAGACATGTACTTAGATAAATATCACTTAACATAAAGAAAGTTAATTTTGAAAGTGGTATAAAGCTAAAGAGATGGAGAATATAAATCTGCTTTAAAATTACTCAGAAGATGACAGTGGACACTTACACACGTGCAGTGTTAAATATTTGTGAACCTGCCCTGGGCTTCCCATTCCTGACAAAGGAATGGTAATGTCGGTTGGTTTGCCTGAAATAAAGACCCAGTCCAAAAATGGGCATCTGAGATAAATACACACTTCTTAAATAAAGAAATATAAATGGCAAATAAATATATGAAAAATGTTCAATATCATTGGTCATTCAAGAAATGCAAATTAAAACAACACTGAGATTCCATCTCATGCCAGAAAGAATGGCTGTTGTCAAGAAATCAACCAATCACAAATGCTGGAGGGGCTGTGGGGAAAAAGGAGCCCTTCTCCACTGTTGGTGGGAGTGCAGACTGGTGCAGCCACTCTGGAAATCAGTATGGAGATTCCCCAAATAGCAAGGATTAGAGGTCCTATTGAGCCCAGCTATTCCCATTCTGGGTATTTTCCCAGAAGAAGTAAAAACATCATACCATGGCAATATATGTGCAACCATATTTATAACAGCACAGTTTTTCATAGCTAGATCTTGGAAACAACCCAAATGCCCATCAACTGAGGGCTGGATAAAAAAGATGTGTTTTTTTTTCTTTTAAAGAGAAAAAAACCAGTAAAGACAATGATACAAAATTTCAAAACAAGATAGGAGGAGAGTAACAATGGTTAGTACATTAATTATTGTTGTCCTCAAAGTACTTGCTCAGATTACAAAATATATGCATGAAAAATTGATCAAACATAAAAGCATAAACTTTTCTTTTCAATGAATTCATAGAAATTAGTAGTATAGCTACCTTACCTATCTTGTGTATATATATATATATATATATATATATATATATATATAAAAGTCTCAAAAGATGTGGTATTTTTTATAAATGGAGTACTACACAGCCATAAAGAAGGATAAATTCAAGACTTTTATAGCTAAATGGATGCAACTCAAAACCATACTCATAAGTGAAATAAAACAGACTCACATGTGTAAACATAATATTGTCTCCCTGATGTAAGAAACTGAAAGAGTAAATAAGGTCTAAAATGTACAATAGATATTGTGAAATGAGAAGAAGTTATTCAAAAGGAAAAAGGAACTGGAATGGGGGAAAGGGGAAAGGACAGAAGGAAAAAGAAAAAATAATGAAAGTCAGTTATACTATTACTGTCCCTTAGTTCATTGAAAAGAAAGGTTTGTGCTAATATCAATTGGAGAAACTTTAATGCCCATATCCTGTACTCTGAATAACTATTTTAAAGATAACAATATTCAATATATTAACTATTGTTGTAGTCCTATGATTTTGTTATGGAGTTTTATCTTTTTTCCATAAAATAAAAATTTTTTAAAATATATAAAAAGCATTCACCCAAGTCATGGCACACAGGTAGTAATCATAACTATTACTGGCCATGCTAGCCCCTTGACCCACCCTGTTCATGGTTGCCAAACTCTATTAGATAAATAGGCAATATATTTAGATGATACAATTATTTTTGTTTATTTATTTTTTTCTCAGTAAACTTAGTTCTGGAATCAATCAATTATGTCAACATAGGATCACATACACTTCAATTCCCCAAAAAGCAAGATAGAAAATGGACAAGTAAGCTTAGGGAACAGAAGCCTGTATTTCCAGAGAAAATTATGCTTTAGACTTCATTTCACAAACAAAAGTTGTTAAGAGTTGTTTAACACTTTCAAATCTAGCAAATAGTTGGATCTGAGAAGGTGCTTGGTAAACTGGAAGAATTGACAGATAACAGAGTTAACTTACTGTGTTCAAGTCTACTTGATTCCATTTCTACTAGACACTGTGGTGGGCGAGATTCTTAGAATACCTTCAAATGACCTTTGCCTTGGTATTACCTGCTCCTTTTTGAGTGTGGGCAGCATCTGTGAGTACTATAAGTTATCACTCTTATGAAAGACAAAAACATTTTTCAGTTGACTTTGAGTAAATCAAACGGGAGATTTGGAGCATTTGTGAGGGGAGGGAGGATAACTGAATCACATGAACGTCTTAGAAGCAAAGTTTCTCCAGCTGGTCATCGAGGAGGAAGTCAGAGAGATTTAAAGCATAAGAAATACTTGATGCATCGCTGACTGATGGTTTGAAAATTGAGGAGACCACGTGAAAGGAATTATTGGTGGCTTCTAGCCAGTTAGGAAATGGGGTCCTCAGATCTCTAGCTGCAAGGACTGAATTTTACACAGCAACTTGAATGAGCTCAAAAGAGAACTGCTTCCTCAGAGCCTGCGGATTAAAGCGCGAGCCTGACCGACAGTTTGCAAAGAGTCTTGTGAGACCCGAGGCTCAGAGGTAGGTGAGTCTGCACAGACTTGTGAGCTACACAACTGTGAGGGTAATGAAGACAGTATTGTAAACTGCTAAATTTTCACACATCCCTGAATAATCAAGAGGCCTAAGAAAAATCATTCTGGTTTACAAGCTGAATTGAGGACACAGGGAAAGTTAAAATAATAAAGATATAATTACAACAATTAGCAATTCTCAAATGTTCAGCCTGTGCTGAGTTCTGGGCTTTGCCTAGGCTTTTCTTCCATTTTAACATCCACCTTGTTCTCAACTTTCTCCAGAAAGTGGACAAAGAGTTAGGGAAGTTGGCTAACTTTCCCAATGTAACTCAAAACAGGAAGTAGTAAAGTCAGGACTCTCTCTTTGGGTTTTCTGACGTTAGAGTACACACACACAAAAGGCATGTTTCCTTTTCATCTAGAATGAGATGGGGTGACCGTGCTATTTCACTATGTGTACGAAAGCTTCATCTGCTCTCACTATTCTCCACTAAATGACAGACCTCTGTATGTTGAAAGTATAAGACAGGCACTTTGACAATACATGAAAAAGTTATCCTGCAAACCTGGGGGAGGTGGATTGCTGGAAGAAAATAAAGTCATGGTGAGTTTTCAGTTGTGATGAGCACTGCAAATAGAATCAGAGCGGCTTGCTTCCCTGTGACTCTGAACCAATGCCAAAATCTGTCAGTCCCTTTGTGAAAAAGAACACAAGAACATCGTTCTGAGCCAACGTGAGGTGCCCGTTCTCAAGCAGAGAGACTTATAGATTTTGGAACTTCCCTAAGGACACAAAGGCTCTATTAAAGAGATATTGGCCACAGAACGTTGGACAATGCAAATATTTTCTAACTGATGTTATCAGTGATGCCTTTCATGGCTAAAAACATGCAAAAAGTAGACATTAGATCTGGAGATAGAGATGCACACTGAGAGAGCTGGAGCCTCACTAACATAGGGCAGTGAAGTCAGCACACCAGCCGCACTGCTACCTGTCACTGACCCATCAAGCCTTAACCTGAATCCTTCACAACCTGGTATCTCTCGCTTCCCATCTTCTGCTCACATTTCTCAGCTTGGATGCAACTATTTATACATTTCCATGAACACTGATATTAGACAGTGGCCATCATTCTGGTCTTCTAATAAGATGTCCTGTCTGCATTCAGCTAATTCTTGTTCATCCTGTAAATTCTAAGGAATCAATGCCCTAACCCACCTGTGACATACACATATATATCTATGGGCCCTGTCATGGTTTAGGTCTGCACGATCCTCTCAAGCTTTCATGTGTTGAAAGGTGATTGGATCAGCAGTTCTGTACTCAAGATTAAATCCATCCATGGCTTCAGTAGCTGAGTGTACTATTAGGAGGGGGAGGCTTGCTGCAAGTGGGTCACTGGGGCAACGACCTGGAAGGATATAGCTTTGTCTCTGCCTCCTTTGGAAAGGTTTTGGAGATGTCTATGACAGAGGTCCTAGAGTGCTATAGAAAGAGCTCCATAGGTAATTCCTGTTGGAGCTCAGAAGATCAGAATGTTGATAGAAATCAGAGAGTGAAGGCCAAGCTCAGGAGGTATCAGTTGGGAACAAGGACTCCACTGGCAGTTGGACTAGAAGCCATGTACGTTAGACTTTCGTGGAAAATTTACCTGCCTTTTGCCCATGTCCTGAGACTTTTGCAGGAGACTAAGATTTATGGTGGTAGACTATCATCTGGCAGAGAAAATTTCAAAGCAGCCCGGTATGAAGGCTGGGACATCCACATTGGTGGCTGCTTTCTACCAGCTTTACAGTGAGAATCAGGATGAAAAGGCAAAGCTGAATAATTTGAAAAAGTTTTCCGTTGGCCAGAAAGGAAGCACCTATAAAGCTGGGCCTAGGAGAACTTGGTTGCTGGAAATGTTAGCATTAAAAAGAAGCCCAGTATTTGGCAGAACAAAGGAAAGATGGTTTGAAGACATCTTAGGAATTCACCAAACCCCACCTTTCACAGGCTCAAGGGTGCAAAACTGTAAAGCTTTCCTTTGAGAAGAGATTCTCTGTGACCATTGCTCAAGAAGAGCCTTCTAAGGAATTCATTCCCCAGGGTTCATTTATTTGTGCTCAGCCAGTCAGGCACTCAGTAGTTGCTACACCCATGGTCCAGGGGGGCCCAGCTACTGGTCAGCTGGAAATATACCTCAATGTTATTCATATGGTGTCATGATGCTGCCAAGAAGATTTCAGAAGACCAGGGAGGCCAGGGAGTGTGCCCCTGTGTGGACAGTGCATGAAGGTGTGAGACAGAAAGTGTAAGTGCAGGGGAGACCTAGGAGATACGAAGAACATGGAAAGTCTGCCATGAAAAACCACGGATGGTGAACTGAGCTTTCTCAAGAGAGAAGCCATGTGAGATAGGACTGGCAAGGCCATATGAGCAGGGCTGCTGAAGCTTTTTGAAGCTCATATCTCACTACAAACTGCCCCAGGTGGTGGAGATGGAGTTACAAGATTTAATGTTGGTCCTGCAGAACTTTGGTCCCATTTCTTGCTATCTTCCCATTTCTCCCCTTTGAATCACAAATGTTGATCTTGTGCCATTATATACTGAATATACTTAAGTTGTTTTTGATTTTTTACAGGGGCTCACAGCTAAAGTTTTGTCTTGAATCTCAGAGAAGTCTTTGGATTTGGGCCTTTTAGAACACCTGAAACTTTAGTGACTCGGAGCTGAGTGCATTTTTCCTAATGAGATGGACACAAACCCTTTCAGGGCCAGAGGCCAACTGTTATGCTTTAGATCTAAAATGTCCCCCAGAAGTCTTGAGTGTTTGGAAGCTGACTAGATCATGGGGACTCTGTTCTCGCCACTGGATTCACTCACTGGTGACTTTCGTAACTGAATGTGCTATTAGGAAGTGGGACCTGGTTGGAAGTGGGTCACTGGGGGCAGGATGTAGAAGGGTGTGTCCTTGTCCCTAGCTCCACCCTTCTCTGTGTGTTTCTTGGCTGCCATGGGGTAAGCGCTGGCCTCCCACCATACCCTTCTGCTATGCTTTCTCTGCCTTGGAACCATCCAACTATAGACTCAGTCCTGTAAAAGTGACAAAGCAAAATAGAACCCTTATCTTTAAGTTGCGAATGTTAGATATTTTGTACCAGCAACAGAAAAGTGACTAATACATGCCTCTTCACATCCATTTTTTCTCTGTCATTCTTAATTGGTCAGATTGCTCTACTAGAGTACAGAGACCATATCTTATCTGACTCTTTATATCCAACACCATCTACAGTGCTGGGCAAGCCCAACAAATGATAATTACATTACAATGAACAAATATTGCACAGAATTCAAACAGACCTTACAGATTAGGCTGACTGGGTAATAATAATAACTAACATTTGTAAGGAATTCACCACAGTACATCTTCTGAGCTAAACACTGAATTACTTATTTCACTGTCCAAAAATACACGAGGAATTACCATTGTTTTCATTTTAGAGATAAGAAATAAAGAACAGAAAATTTATGTACATTGTCCAAGGTAAAAACAACAGAGGTAGAATTTAAAATCTGTATCTCTGGAATTCATACTCTTCATAATACTCAACTTTTTTGATTATCTATAGTTAAATTGGAGAACAATTTTTTTAGAGAAGAGAGGAACCAAAGAAAAAACCAGAAGAGCATGAAAAATGACATGTTCTTATGGTATACCTGCTATAGAACACTTAGTTCTTTAAGAATGTGGGATATACTACTCTGAAAAAAGAGATCATCAAGAAATCAACCAATAACAAATGCTGAAGGGGCTGTGGGGAAAAAGGAACCCTTCTTCACCAGTGGTGGGAATGTATTCTGGTAAAAACACTGTGGAAATTCCTCACAAAACTAGGATTAGAGGTCCCACTTAACCCAGCTATGCCCCTCTTGGGTATTTCCCCAGAAAAATTGAAAACATCATACAACAGTGATATATGTTCACTCATGTTACAGCAGCACAATTTGTCATAGTTAAACCTTGGAAACAACCCAAATGCCCATTAACTGAGGAATGGATAAAAAAAAATGCGGTACTTTATGCAATGGAGTATTACTCAGGAATAAAAATGAAATTTGAGGCTTTCATAGGTAAATGGATGCAACTAGGGACCATACTCATAAGTGAAATAAATCAGGTCCACATATGAAAACACCATACTGTCTCCCTAGTGTAAAACCTTGAAAGAGTAAATAAAACCCAAAAAGTACAATAGATAATATGAAAGGGAAAGAAATTGCTCAAAGGAAGGAATAACTAGAATGAGGAAAAGGAGAAAAGAAAGAAGATAGGAAAAAATATATACGAATATACAAGGATAGCTGAGATAATTGTAATGCTGACATTTAATGGTTTATTGAAAAGAACGGTTAATCCTTAATTTTTTTTTCTTGAGCAAATTTACATGCTAATATCTGGTCATCTGAACAGCTAATTAGAAGACAACAATATGCAGTATAAGAACCATTGTTGAATTCCTACCATCTTGTTTAGCGAAGCTCTAGTGTTCTTTTAATTATTTTTTATTCTCTGTAAATGTCTGATCAGTCTTGCATTCTGGTAATCTGAACAACATGTTGAAGATAATAATATGTAATATAACAACCACTGTTAATTCTTATCATTTTGTCTTGAAATGCTGTATCATTTTTATTGTATTTGTATTGTTTTATTTTTGCCTTTGTTGTTGTTATTTTGTTACTGTATTTTTATTCTCTTTAAAATAAAAAAAAGAATGCTGGAATATCAATAGAAAATATTCTTAAAGGATTGGGAATGGTGGGTGACTGATGAAGTCCACTTTAAAAGAAGTCTCACAATATACAATACACCAAACAGAAAACTCAAGTCCTTCTTGTTTCAAATTGTTTCTTACATAGATCTATAAAACTTATAAAGAATTTTCCTGATTTAGTTTTGTGCAAAGTGAAGCTGAAATGCAAGCTCTTCAAGGGATTCAATGAAATAACTGGGGGAAATAAATTCATTTAAGAGATATACACTGAGAACCTACTGTGTGACCCAAGAATTGTGTTGGCCAATGAAGACATGTTAAGAGTCAAGCAAAGGTGGTCCCTACCCTTACATCATTTATAAATGATGAGAGCCAACAGAACCAGGCACCATGCTAAGTGTTTAAAATGCATTTAATCATCACACAACTGTTTAGTGGGAGAGTAAGTAACAAAAAAATTGACTGGTCTAATCATTTAAATCAGTCAGTGGCAAAGCTATGATAAAAATTTGGGCTACTAGCAACACTCTTCACAAAACTGCAAAAGACAATACTGAAATTCATATAAAAGCACAAAAAATACCAAATATACCAAATTTCCTCAGCAATCCTGAGCAAAAAGAATATTGCTGGAGGAACAAAATACCCAATTTCAAAATGTACCACAGAACCATTTTACAATAAATGGTATGGTTTTGGCATAGAAGTAGAAACATAACCAATGGTATAGAATAGAGGATCCAAAATAAATCCATGTACTTACAGCCACACAACTCTCTATAAAAGAGTAAAAAACAAACATTGGAGAGAAGACAACAAATGGTGCTGGGAAAATCGGACATCTACCAATAGAGGACTGAAGCTAGATCCTTTTCTCACACCCTGCACAAAAACCAAATCAAATGGACCAACAACCTTACTATAAGAACTGAAATTTTGAAAGTACTAAAAGAAAATATAGAGAAAACAAACACTTCAAGACACTGGTATGGGCAATGATTTCTGAACAGGATTTCAATAGCTCAGAGAATAATAACTGACAAACGCTTTTGCAAATAATTTTTAAATTTCTGCACAACAAAGCAAATAATCAGTACTAGGAAGAGACAGCCTACAGAACCTGAAAAAGTTCTTTGCCATTCAACAACTTCTTAAATAGTCCTCCAGTAGCTCAGGAAGTGATAGCAAGAACTGACAAATTGGCTGGCACCAACTTAAAAAGCTTTTGCAGGGCAAAGGAAATAACAAATGAAAGAGACAGTTTATAGAATGGGGGAAGTCTTTGCTAGACATTCATCTGACAAGGGATGGAAAAAAATTCAAAAAGTGATCAGTTAAATAAAGTAAAGCAAAATTAAAGGCAGGTTTGATTAACTCCGGGACCTGTCCTCCAAGCCAGTGGATTCACGCATTCATTGCCTTAGTGCTACAGCCATAGAACCAATCTTACAAGAATCATAATCACCACGTGTTAACAACTAACCCATTCTTTTTACTCAATCTTTAACTTACATTCATAAAAATTGATTTTTAGGCAAGCACACTTGGATTATTCTGAATTTTTTTCAGTTTGAAAAGGATATAATCCACCAGTTCTTCCTTCAACAAAAAAATTCTATTTCTTTTTCAGACTAGGCCTTTGGAGGTTGCCTCCTTTCTTGTTTGTTTTTGTTTGTTTGTTTTTGAGCCAAGGTCTTGATAAGTTGCCAAATTTGGCCTCAAATCCCTGGTTCTGCTGCCTCAGGCTCCTGTGTAGCAAAGTAGCGGGGATTACAGGCATGTTGCACCACACCTGGCTCCAAACTTGCATCTCAGCTCCAGCATTGCATTGATTCCTGACAGCACTTCCCCAGATCAGCTCCGAGAGTGATGGTCACGACATTTGCAAATGACTACTGCCGAAAGCTTCCCCATGAGTTTCCCTTCTCATTCCTGTGGTTACTTCATAACTACTTTCTTTTAAAAAAAAAAAACAAACAATATTTTCAACCACCGTATTATCTGACCCATCATAACAAGAGTAATTTGGTCTCTAAAAAACAAACAAACAAACAAAAACTCATGATTCAGTTTCATTTTGTATAATCCTCCCAAACAGGTGATAATTCATCTTTGGAATGCTGGATAAATGTTGGCTAAATGATTAAAAAGTTTGTTGAACAGCAGAAAAACAAATTTTTTCTCTCGAAGGAGAATGGGGACGTATGTCTCATTGCCAGAAATATTTCTTGGAACTGCATTTCCCAAATAACCTAGGTTTTTAATTTCAAGACACAAATACCTGATTTTAAAAGATAAGTATCTACCCTCTGGGCAGAACTGATGATTTCTTATTTTTCTTGCCATAAAAGGAGGTTCAAGAACCTTCCAAATTATAGGTTTCAAGCAACCATTTAATTTAGATTAAATTAGACAGCAATTGTATGTTAAATAAATATGAAATGGCTCTAGATGTATTTGTGAAAGATTAAGAATTCTGTAATACGTAGGCTTCTATTACACATTTGTTATTGCTGATTTCTAAAATAAATCACCATTTAATTGAAATACTTAAAGAACATTTGCAAAGGAAAGCATAGCATTTAGCAAACCTCATGAGAATCTCATAAACCCAATAGGGCAGTTCTAAAAAAATGAGACCAGTCTCCAAGATCATGGCAGAAAATTTGCCAAGTAAACATGGCCAGAATCCTACACAATCTTTACAAATGCTTCAGTCTGCCAATATGGACAAAATAAAGGCTTTACTTCAAATATTAATTATGAAAATGACTTGTTTTGTGTTATGCTAATGCCATTTAAAATCCTTAAATGAAAATAAAGACATATAGAAAGAGCTTCCTCATATACACATCAGTCATCTCAATATAACTATCATATTTTGAGGAAGAATGCTAAATATTCCAGAGTACATTACATCATGAATGTTTTCCCTGCTTTCCTAGGTTAGAAGTGTGGGTCACAGAAACGTATACAGGAGAGGTCTCAGAACCTAAGGAATAGTTCCTTGGGTGAATGAGATCCAATTTCTAATTGATATTGCATAAAGTATTCTAAAACCTTCCTAATGGCAAAAACAAAGTATTTCAGAGACCATGGTCGCATTTTAGGTCAGATACTTCACGACACTTAAGGGATCTGAAAGATGAGATTACAAAATTGAATTTCTTTTTTGGTTTTTCTCTGGTACCGGGAACCGAACTCATGACCTTGCGCTTGCCAGGCAGGCGCTTTGCCGCTGAGCTAAATCCCCAGCCCCCTACAAAATTGAATATCAAGAGACTAAGTAGAATAGAGTCTAGATGCAGGATAGGTACATCAAAGTTAAAGAGAAATTTCCAGGAGTTTGGAACCAGTTTGGTATGTACTAGAATAAATGATGAAGCCTAACCTGCTGGCTCTTCTACAGTCATTAGAACAGGGAGGTCATGGACATCTTTCAACAAGAGTCTATAATGAGATTAGGAAACTGAATTTCAAACCAAGATGCTCCCAGAGGCACTAGGCTGGGAGTCAAGCTGGATACACGGGGATGTGCAGCTGTGTGTTCTGTTGCTCCTCCCTTAGACTGTCATTCAGATTTTCTGAAAACAGTTGAAATTTCATAATCTGTATACTAACTGACCGACCCAGAAGATGAAAAAAATGCAGAAATTTTATTAAGGTGGGGTCATTAACATTTGTTTAACCTAATCACAATTGTAATATTTAGAACAAAATAGTACCTGGGTGTTTAAAAATGCCTAATTAATAATGGATGACAAAAGAAATTATTAAGGTGGGGTCATCAACATTTGTTTAACCTAATCACAATTATAATATTTAGTACAAAATAGTACCTGGGTGTTTAAAAATGCCTAATTAATAATGGATGACAAAAGCCATTAAGAATATGGCTTTTGTCATAACCATTACATCTCAAAACAGTTGTGCAACTCATCATCATAATTTTCAACTTCAGACAAATTCATTAAACAGAAATTACTGCCCTTAAGAGACACCCAGATGTCCTCCACCAGCTGCTTAAATTATCCCAAGGCATTTGTCAATTCTTATTTCCTAAAAATTGTTAGCTTCTAGAAAAGATTATTTGGACTGCTTCATGAAGCATCAGTAACAGAACAAGGGAAGTATCACTGATTCTAAATTTGGATAATATCAGTCAACAATTACAAAGAATATTATCAATGAAATTCTAGGATCTATGACTTGCTAGATAATTGGACCTGCCAATTCTTATCTCTAAGTTTTTGTTTCTTTGAGAGTGAAAGACAAGTGAGAGGCTAAATTAGTATTTTGTAAAGGGAGGTTAATCTTTGGCCAAACAGAATCAAATGGTGTTTGTTAAAATGCAGATATCTGAGCCTCATCCCAGACTAAGTTTGGATATAGATCTCTGGGTTTTACCCCATACTGCATTTAAAGTAAGTCCTTCCAATATTTAGCTATTATGAATTATTCTGCCATAAACATGGGTATGCATATGTGACTGTAATACGAAGTCTTTAACTTTTTCAGAAAGATACCTAGAAGGGGAATAGCTGGGTCAAGTGGAATTCCTAGTTTTAGTTTTGAGGAATCTCCATGTTTATTTCCAGAGTGGTTGTAGTAGTTCACGTTCTCACCAACAATGTAGAAGGGTTTCTTTTTCCCCAAGGGCCTCACCAGCATTTGATATTCTTTGACCTCTTGATGATGGCTATTCTTTCTGGGGTAAACTGGAATCCTCATGTTGCCTTAATTTGCATCGTTCTTGTACTGCAAACACGTACCATTAAAACAATGTCCTTCTACTAAGATTTCAGTCCTCTTGGGATGCTTACACATGCATTGAGCTATAAGGGCCATCTAACTACAAAATGTTGGAGGCTCCATCCAGCTCTGCTATTTGAGTTTATCCATTAATATTGTTTCTACTTTTTCAGTAGTCAACAGTTTAAACTTCTGGGTATGGTGGTATGCACCCCAAATCCCCGCACTTGTGAAGTTGAGGCAGGAGGATCACCACAAGTTGGGGGCCAGCCTGGGTTGCATAGAGAGTTCAAGGCCAGCCTACATACCAAGACCCTGTCTCAAAAACAAAGAAACAAAGAATCAAACAAACAAACAATTTAAACCTACTAGGAATAAAAAAAATCCCTCAAAGAAAACAGATCTAGGTTTGTTTATTATCAAGATAAATAAGTATTACAATCAAAATAATAGGGTGCCATTACTCTTGACATATCAACTTCATTGGATTATGAAATGCCTAGCAGATTAGGAAAGCATGCTCCTGGGTATGCCTAGGTGCATCACTGAGGTGTGGCACTGGGTACTACATATAATCCCTCATCCATTCCTCTCTGGTGCAGTTCCCCTGCACTGATACCTAACTACCATAAACTGAGCAGCTCTACTCCTCCATGTGTCTACCTGATGATGTTTCTGCCTGGGAACAAGGAAATCAAAGGCTGAAAACACAAACCAAAGAAACCCTTCCTCCTTTAAACTGTGAGTGTTGTGTATTATGTCAAACAACAAGAACATTAACTAATACAGAAAATTTTCACCAGAAAAATAGGGCCCTTGCTGAGATTGTACCTGACCTTAGGATTTAGAAGCCTTTGGAATTGCCTTGTGGGAAGAGTTTGGAGAAGTTTGGATGTGCTGGCTAGAGAAACCATAGAAAACTATAATAAGAGCTTGGTAGATGATTCTGGTCAGAGCTCACAAGCCCAGAACATTGATAGGAATGTGGACAGTAAAGGCCATGCTCAAGAGGTTTCAGCTGGGAAATGGATTCAATTGGCAGTTGGACCACAGATCATGTGTGTTACAATTTGGCATACAATTTGTCTGCATTTTTCCCAGGTCTTGAGACTTCACAAGAGACTAAAATGAGGGCAACTCAAAATTCAGGCTTTGGTATAGGAACTGCTGCCATGTTTAGCCATATTTATAGATAGAATCTGGGACAAACCAATCAAACTTAAATTCTGATGCAAAAGAGACCATGGGTAAAGGTGAAGCCAAAAGAAGTGCGGGTGCTGAAGATATTACCACCATTACAAAGAAACAAAGCACTTTGTACAGAGTTAAGAAGAAAGATACCTTGAGGGCATCTCAGCAATCACCCACATGTTACACACCACAGATTTAAGGGTGAAAAAATAAAAACTTTTCATTTAAGGAGAAAGTTCCTGATACTCCTGCTCAAGAAGGGACTCCTAGGTATTTAGTCCTTTGATGTCTTAGTCACTTTCTTTGTTGCAGGGACAAAATACCCAACACCTTCAAATTAAAGGATAAGAGGTTTATTTTGTTTCACCATCTTTTACAAGTTTCAGTCTATAGTTAGCTGGCTCCAAGGTGGAAAGGCATGGTGGAAGGGTCTGAGGAGGAAAGCTGGCCACATCAAAGAGTGAAAGGAGGAGCTGGGAAGGAAATATGCTCTTCTAGGTTACACTACCCATTTCTTCCTATCAGACCTTGTCTCCCAATAGAAAGTCAGCAATAGTGTCAGCATAATCCAATCACCTTTCAAAAGCCCTGCCTATGAATACATGAGGTTTTAGGGGGGTGGGCATCTAGATATAAACCATACCACTTGAGATGCACTTCAGCCATAGCCATCCAGAAACTCAGAGACCACTACAGCCAAAATCCAAGGGGTCTTGACTGCTGTACCTCTGACGGCAGACCTTAGTGTTCACACAACGCTGGTTTTAGCAGCATGCCAAATGCAAGAGGTGTGGAGTCAGGGAGAATTCCACCTAGATTTCAAAGGAAGACCTGGAAGGCCAGGCAAAGAGCCCCAAGGACAGTGCATGAAGCTGTGAGAATGAAGCCAAACATGGAGAGAAGACCCAGGAAGTCAGAGCTGCCACGACTATGGAACATAAAACATCTGCCAAAGAAAAGTGCAGGCCGTGACTGGAGCCAGCCCAAGAGAAGTGTGGTTTGCACCCAGCTGGTCCATAGAGGAAGGGCTGCATAAGCCCTCTGGAGCTCACATCTTACCACCACTGTGCCCCAGATGCCAGATAAGGAGCTATAAGACTTAATGTTTGCTCTGCTGGGTTTCAGTCTTGCTTTGGTCTGATTCTTTTCTATTTCCCTATTTCTTCATTTCGGAATGGGAATGTTTATCCTGTGTCATTGTACTTTAGGATTATGTAACTTGGTTTTGATTCTTACAGGTTCACAGATAGGCATTTGTCTCGAATCTCAGATGAGACTTGGATTTGGACTTCTAAAACATGCTGGAACTTTTGAGACTTTGGGGAGGCACTTATTTCATTTCCTGATATGATAGGTGGAATTATAAAATTGCCATTGATTTTATATGGAGGTTAAATATTGTTTTATGAGATGTGTTTGAGTGTCAGGTTGAAAAGAAGTGAATTATGACTGTTCATCCAGATATGTCAACTTCTTGGATTAAGAAAAGTCTAGCTCATTAATACAACAGGTTCCTGAGTGTGTCTGGGTGGGTTATGAAGACATGGCTTCAAGTACAGTATATGATGATTCACCCATTCCTCTCTGCAACTTTCCCTGATCTGCATCCTGGCTGCCATGAACGGAGCGGCTTTGTTCCTCCAAATCCTTTCTCCATCCTGCTTTTGCCTTGGATCCAGTGGATCACAGACTGAAAATACGAGCCAATGAAACCTTTCCTCCTTTACGTTCTGGTTGTCAGGTATTGTGATATAATATAAGTGCTTTGTTACTGCAGCTTAGTGCCTCTGTGTAATTATAGGAGTAGTAAACTTCCAACCCCACTCTTACCCCTTCTGTCCTGGCTGCACACTAGACTCTCTTTTATGTGCTGTGTTCCTCTTCCCTCTTATTCCTACAAAATCTGCTTTCAAGAGGGGTTGGACACAGAGAATTATGTAAAGGGGTTGTTCATCATCAGGTAGCCTTTCAATTTGAGTGCTTCACTTCAATATTTAAATGTTAATACTTGTAATTCATGAAAACTGTCAGATGCATTGTTGCATGTTTATTTCAAAATAATAAAAGACTTTTTATTCTATTAGGAGGAGTTGTCAAATGGAACTGATTCTTACAAAATATAGTCTTAAAGGAAGCTACTCACATTTAAGACCAAACCTAGTTAGTATCATTTTGGTTAATCTTAGGAGGAATTATAAAGAGAAAAATGCCAACTTGAAGAGAATCCTTGACAAATAGTAAGCAACTAGCTTAGGTTATCATGATACTGGACATCTCCTTGGAAATACTGATACAGATGTGGCCTTCTGATCTTTTGTTTCTAAGGATAATATATTTTCCTCTAAGGACATTAAATTTTCTTTTACTAGGCCTTGAAATTAATTGTAATTTATTTTATAGCTGAAATATTATTTTATAACTGAAGTATTAACTTAGAGATATTTTCTTTGCTGTATTTGTCTATTACCTACTACTTAAAAAGGTAAAGGCTTGATTTAAATAGAGGAGTAAGATAGATTAAACAAAAGTTATTCAGGCTAGGTTGAATCAACTAGAGAATTAAATTTGAGAAAACAGGATCCTTAACACAAAATCACTTTTCAGACCTTTGTGATTAAAATAAAGTTTGCTAATGATTGAATTCTGATTATTTTTGACTGCCATCATTCAACACACAAGGAAAGTCAACTCCTTAGGACCTCATTATTAAGTTTTGTTTCTATATGAAACAACTGAGGTGATGAAAATTTTAAGGATGTATGGCCAAACAATTGTGCTCTGTTTGATGATATAATCCAAGAACATATTATTCTTTTAGTGAAGGAGAAACAGACAATAAACATGAAACAGATAATAAGAGCATAGTTATTCTGGGGCTTAATTCTGGAGTAACTATCAATGGTGGTCTCAAAGAAGCCTGGAATTCTCATGTATGTTCTTGACATAAGTGGGGAAAACTATAAATAATTATATAAATATCTCACTTAACTACATCAATCTATAGAACATCTCTTGAGTGACACCATTATTAACATATTATTGCCCTTGCTTTATGAAACACTCTTCTCCACTGACCTTTTGCCTTCATATTGTCAGAACTCTCCTCTTCCATTCCCTCTCTTCTTTCTTCTCTTGTTGGCTTCTCTACCTTCTGCCTGAGCAACATGATCACTCCCAAGCTCCTGTCATCAGAACTCCACTCTCTCCCAGAATGTACTCTCCATCCACGAATGTTTTCACTGGCATAGTCATGTTCACCATCACTAAGCCAAACACTGACATCTCTGTCTTTCCCACTCTCATTTTCTAGCTGTTATCTTCTATCACAAATGGCCAGTAGGGTATTTCTTTTTACATTCACTGCCTGCAGGTAAGCATGTTGCAAAATTATCATCCATTGTCCCATTCTCTCAATTTCTCCTTCTGATGTCCTTACTTGACCAGTAGATCATCTAGTTTGTAAATTTAAACATTTGTCAACGATACTGAAGAGACTGCTCAAAATACTTGTTGGCTTGGTAATTAGAGCCCCAATGTGCTATTATGTCAAACTGACTTTCAATAGGCTTTCCTATGGAAAGTACCTTAGGTAAGAGGATAGATTTTGGAGTTTTAATTCCATCTGTCTCACAATCACCAGTGTCATCTCAGACATGTTCCTTAATTCTTCTGAGTTGCCATTTCTTCTTCTATACACTGGGGATACTATAACAATATCTGAGGTATAGTGAAAATACACAAAACTAAATATACTTATTTAGCACCATACAAGGACACAGTAAAGGCAGTAAACATCACTGAAGGACCAATGTGATATGGCTGGTTACATCATTCTTTCTGTTTGATTTCTCTCATTCTCTCATCTCTAACTCATCATTCAAGAGCAATTCTGCTGTCACCATACTACATTCAGAGGAATTTCTCTGACTGCCCCACCCTACCTTCTGTTGGCAAAATTATTCTAACCAGACAATGTCTTTTCTAACATGTATGATTTTCAGTTTAATTGTGTGATTTTGAAGGAAGAGCTCAGTGCGCCAATTCTTGGCATGTCAGTCAGAAACCAGCATAGTATATTTACTGAGAAGGAATGATTCAGCTTCCCTCGCATTCATGGCCAGAGGGCCATTTTTTATTTCACAAAGCCCATGCCTGAATCTGATTTCATCTTCAGGACTGACTACAGATGCTGTGACGGGGTTTTAGTTTGGCATTCTCTGTATTCTTTCCCAAAGAAAGTATGAAGACTTCCTACTCACAGACTTTGAGAGCATTTCCACTCACTTTTACTATTTTCTCTTCACCACACGGGCAGCAGAACTTCTAAGTGGAAACTGAATTGCATTGTCTCCATTTGGCCACGATACACTCTCAGAATGTAACTTAACATGAACAAAACGCGGTCTCTACTCCACACTCAGGAAAGCCTCTCGGGGTCCGGAAATAAACATTTTTGGGATGTTCTGCAGGCCAGATGTGCAGACTGTGAGATGGCATTGTGGGAGAAAAAAGAATGAACCCAAGCCCATTAAACTTAGGATATTCACAGAGAAAAGCAAGCCGCAAAAATATGGCAGGAAACTTTTTACTCCTCATTGCTATTTGTCCGTGCTTTCTGGTTGTTTGAATATCAATTAAAAGAGGCAACCAGAGGTAAGTTTCAGAGTAATGGTTCTCATAGGCAGGTAGAAAACTGTAACCAAAGACAAAGTATCTACAGGTGTGTTTCTCCGTGAAGCCCAGTATTTTTATGTCTTCCTCATAAACCACATCACAGAATTCACCAAAATTCAACCTCACTTTACTAGCTGCATTTTCTTGAGTAAAAAAAAAAAGTGTCTTCACTTCCTAATTTGTAAAACTGAGAAAGTGTTGTAGATAATATCGAAGTCCCTTTGCATAGATGATTCTAATCACTCAAGATTCATATTTACCCCCACAAAACAGAGCTCTTCAGGTCAAATTCTAATTACTCTCTTCAATGCTCCAAGAAGTGGTTGCCAAATTGCTGGCTAGTGACTGACATCTCATATTCACGCTAGTGCACTTTCAAACACAAACCATCCCTGGGCCTTTCTTTGTTCTCTGAGATGCCTGTTTCCGTCATCCTAAGAAAATGCAAGAACAGTCAAATGCAGGTGTTTGAGCAGGGCCTAACAACTAAGGTTCTTTGTCTCTTTCTTTCTTTCTTTCTTTCTTTCTTTCTTTCTTTCTTTCTTTCTTTCTTCCTTTCTTTCTTTCTTTCATTTTCTTTTCTTCCTTTTTTTCTTTTGTGAGAAAGGATCTGTTTTAAGGTGCAGGAAAAGTCACACAGGCTCCTCCTGAAGACTTGACATCCACTCTAGCTGTCTGAAATACTCTCTGAAGTCCATGGGAATCCTGCACTCCATAGGGCCAGGCCCATAATTACTAAATAGGAAATGTGCAAGGGAACAGAACTGTAAAGTTAACAAAGGGGAAAAAAACTTAAATACAGAAAAAGTGATTCTGTTGTTGTTGTTGTTGTTGTTATGGAAAAAATGGAAGTTTAAACAGTACATTTATTTCGTTTTAATTTCTGGGCTGTCAGACATCAGCTCTGAAGCTCTGATTTGGAACATATGCGAGGTTCCTTTGAAGTTTTGGTTGCTTTTTTTTGTAACAATGGCAGAAAGATATAAAGAAATTAAACTTCAACATAATCATAAAACAGAACTTCTGGATTCTGATTTACAAATTGTCATTCTTTCATTTTTTTTCAAGGCTTCATTTTCAAAGCCTTGTTGTGGCACATAACTTTTTATATTTTTTCTCTTTAAGCTCAATCTTCATCTATTATTTTCCCTCCGAAATAGGGCATTCTACTTTCATTTTATTCAACTAAAAAATAGTTTATTGTGGTTTTCTGAAGACAAGAAAGGAACAGGAAAATCCAGAGCAATTTACTAAATGGAATCTTTTTGATAAAAGCCATAGAAATGCAGGGGTTAGTTCTTAAATTGCCTAATTCTTTTTGCATAAAGACGAAATGTACCTTAAAGTTTAGGCAGCTCAAAGAAAAAAATGTCTGTCTCATTTTCATGCTCTAATTACAGATGATCCTCACAAAAGATTTCAAGGATTCTTAATAAAAACTGTGCATTTAAAATTTGGCCTGACAAATGCCACATTTGAAAATACATAACTCCCTCCCCATATACATATGTACAAATGCATAAAAATTGAGTTAGTCAGTGCTGTTAGTCAATGCTATAATATTTATTTGAACAAGTTACATAAAACTTTTATAATTCAACAACCCCTTTTAAATGTGAATGGACATATAAACAGGCTGAAAAAACCTCAGCCCTCCAAATTATCTTTGTCATTCTACATTGTTGTCAATAACCTCTTCTAAGTTTTATCATATGAAATATTCTGATATTTGTATCCTTTTCAAATACAGCTATGTTGCATTCAACCTCTTTGCATATTTGTATTGAAACTACTACACTAGGGTTTCTTCTTTGTATCTTTACTGATCAAAATTTCAAAAATTGTATTTTTCATTCAATGCACTGACCTTCATTACACCTACAGTGACTGTTTGTCATCTTTGCTTCAACTTTCACATCTGTGCATCATAGGGAAATGGGAAGCAGAAATAACTAACTTCACTAGCAGGGTGCTGAGGCCAACTCATGCTAACGTGTGAGAACTGATGTTGCTAGATTTTTAGGAATTTTATGAGCCAGCCATTGTTAAACATTAAGTTATAAGATTACAATTGACAAATTATGCTTTAAAGTGTAGAAGGTACCCCAAAACTCACCATTTATTATTTTACCACATTTCCTATTATTTGTGTGTGAGGGTTATTTACATTTATTGTGTCCATACATTAAGAATATCAATGGTGGTTTACTTGTCTTAGTGTCTTCCACTTTGGTCACCTAAAATTGGTCCTATGGGTATCTTAGTCTATTTGGGCTGCTGTAACAAAACACCATAAACTGGGCAGCTCATAAGGAATAGAAAGTCACAATTTTGTAAGTTGGGAAGATGCTATAAGAGCAAGATGCTATAAGTTTTGGTGCCTGGTGAGGGCCCACTTTCTGGCTCATAGGTGGTCTCTTCTTACCATGTTTTCACATAGTGAAAGGGGCAAGGTAGCTCTGTGCAGTCTCTTGAGGACACTCATCCCATTCATGAGCACTCTACAACACTTATGCTTATTCATCCTTCAAAGGAAGATGTCAATTTTTCAACATTCAGACCATAGCAATGGGAATATTTTGTCTGTTTTATTGTCATAGAACAATATTTTTTTTCTTTTGCAATACTAGGGATTGAATCCAACTCCTCTTACATGCTAAGAGCTATATCCCTAGCCCTTATTAACATTTTGAGGGAGGCTCTTGCTAAGTTGTCCAGTCTGGCCTTGATTTTGTGATCTTCCTGCCTTCCTCCTAGCTGTGATGACAGGCTAGCAAAGAGCAACATATTTAAAATTTGCCTACAGAAGTAGGTGCATTAATAAGCCCTTTATTAATTGTCATCTGTACCTGAATTATTTAAGAAAGCTAATTTATAGCTATTATTGTTTATTTTATCTTGGGTATTTTGAGTAATAACTGGTAGATAGAATTTATTTTTGTTAATGTTCTTTTTGGGGAATATTGAATGGGAGAATCAGAATATACAGGACTCTTCCCACTTGCCTACAGCCTGAAACTAGTCCTACATTTTTTCCTTTTTTCAATTTAAAAGATAATAAAAAACAATAAAAATAATACAGAATTTCAAAACAAGATGACACGAAATTAACAATGGTTTTATATTGCATATTGTTAACTTAACATAGTTGCTCAGATTACCAGAAACAGGCATACAAGATTGCTCAAAACATTTCAATATTAACTGTTCCTTTCAATGAACTCATAGAAATAAGTAGTACAATTATCTTAGCTATCATATATGTAACTATATATACATATATATATATCCCTTCCTTCTTTTCTTCTTTCTCCCATCCCAGTTGTTCTTTCCTTTTGGCAATTTCTTGTTTGGAGATTCCTAAAAAAACTAGGATTGGAGGTCTTATTCATACTTTTAACTGTATATTATTCTTTAATCCTTTCACTGCTAGTCTATGTGTTGATTTTGTTTTGATAGTCCCATCTTCGAGGATTTTAACTTTTCTCCTTAGAATAAAATTCTGCATTTTCACATCTCTGGAGCCACCTCTCATAGCTTTAATGAAAACTTACATATGCTGTGATGTCCACAGTAATTAGAAAGGCTGGTATAGGATTCCTCTTACTTTCTGGCAAAGGATCAGGTATACATGGCCCAAATGAAACAGGAAGAAAATTATACATATTATCCTTTTGAAGGAGGAGTAAAATGTCTATTGCTATGTCATTATCTTAGAATTTTGGACTGTAAGTGTCTAGAAGGGAGGAACCATGTACGTCAAGTAGCCTAATCCCTTAAGTATTAAATAATCATCAGATGGATTGTCAAACTTCCTCCCAATTCTACTTTGACAACAGCCTTCATCCACAAATGAAAAACATTTCTATGTCAAGTGGTTTAAATTCTACTATTCTGACATAAATGACTGTCTTGAATACAAACAGATTTTAAACATAGAGAATTAAGATTTCTTTCTCCAAAAGTGATGTGGAAGAGATTTGGATAAGAACTGGAGAAAGTCTGACCATGGAAATTACCCACGTGTTGAAAAGACTATTATTTATATACATATGCACATGCTTTAGTATCGTCCTCAAGAAGGCTAGCTGACTCTCACACTCAAGAGAAATGGAAAGTTTTAAGCAAAGGAAATATTCATTTGCATGTGCTATACCTGAAGTTATGTTTCCACTGAAAATATATCTACCTTTTCTTTAGACAGTTTCTAATATTTAATATTAACATTACTTGTAGTAAAGGAAGAGAAAATTACTAGCCATATTATTTAAGCTCTGGTTAACATCATTTTCAGGAAGTACTAGCATGCTCCTCACTAATTGTAATCTTAAGCCTGCCTATGTTTAACTCAATCTCTCTAAGTGCAACTTCTAAGCAATAGAGGATTACTCTTTTATTAAAATGTTTACGACACGTCATATATGTATATTTGTTTCTCTTTTTTTTTTGTTTGTTTGTTTTTTTGTTTTTTTTTCTGGTACCGGGAACCAAACTCACGACCTTGCGCTTGCCAGGCAGGCGCTTTGCCGCTGAGCTAAATCCCCAGCCCCTTGTTTCTCTTTTTTAAAGTTAAAATGTGAACCATATTCTCAACCTCCACACCACTGACATTTTGAATCAAAAAATGCTTTATTATGGGAAACTATCCTAAGCAGTGTAGAATATTTAGCAACTTCCCTTGGCATGTCCCACTAGACGCTGGTAGCACTTTATGACAACCTCAGTGCTTCCAAACATTATCAAATATACCCTGGAGTGCAAAATCACCTCCAGCTGAGAATCACAGAGTTACACTAAAATTCAGAGAAAATGTTAATTTGACATGTAACATATGCTCAGATATTTCTTATCTATTGATAAAGAAGGAAAATCTGTAATAATAATACTTTGTTCCACATCACAGAAGAGAAACAGTGCATGGCAGGCAAAAAAACCAGCAAAAGCAGCCTCTTTCTGTCTTTTATATCTTATGTAGGCTACCTGGCCTTAGGGCAGGACCACTCACACGCTTAATCCTAGTGCTCTTTAATCCTAGCATTGTATCATGAATCAATCCCAGGATCCTGTGCTCTAGATTCAGCCACCTCTGAAAAGCTCCACCTATGACTGTATGAGGCTTTGGGGGTCATCTAGAAAAAAACATAATAATCCCTGACTCCCAAGATTCTTCTGCATGTAGATGATGCTGAAAATAATCAGACATTCTAGTACCGACCCTCAAGATGACACTATTCTACCAACATGTCACTGCCCTACCAGGAGTCGACTGTAAGAATGCTATATACACTTTACATGGTCCCCTTGGGTGAATTTTGTTTTCTTTTCATAACTGTCTGATGACACATCACTGAGCTGCACACATTGAGGTCCCCCCTTTCCCAAGGAACTACCTTACAATGGCTCCAAAGGCTGCAAGACTCTTCCTTATGAGAAAAGCCACAATGACATCCTCACTAGATTCTACTTGCTTTTCATGCAATATGATTTTTGTTTAATTTTGCCTAAAAACAGCATTACAAGACTTTTGTTGAACTGTTACACTAGCAATCTGATTCAACTGAGAAAAAGCTAAGTAATGTAATACTTTTAAAGTGTTTTATTTCTAATTGATACATTAATTATACATATTTATGAGATACAATGGGTCATTTCTGCACATGTATACAGTATAATGACCAAGACAGAGTAAATGGAATATCTATCCCTCAGATGTAAATCGTTTCTTGGTTTGAGAACATGCAGAATCCTTTCTACTGCCTATTTTGAAATACTGAATTAACCATTGTCTACCACAGTTATCCGACCCTAGTGTAGACCTCCTGTCCCACGGCACCCCTAACTCCATTAACCACACTCTCTCCCTCCTTCCCCCTCACTCATCTCAGGCTCTGGTAACCACTGTTCTGCTTTCTACTTCTTTGAGATCAACTTTTTATCTTTCACATATAAGTAAGAACATGTGGCAATTTTCTTTCTGTGCCTGATTTGTGTCTTGCAGTACCATCCATGTTGCTGCAAATGACATAATTTCGTTCAATGTGATACCTAAATAATGTTCTGTTTTACATGCATACCACATCTTCTGAATTCATCTGTCTGTCACTGGACACCTAGGGCGATGCGGTCTTGACATTTATCACAACGTTTTATTAAGTTCCCCTCTTTAAGTCTTTTACAACAAAACTTCATCACTTATAGATTAAGTAAATTGAAATTCCCATTATGGCTCACCTAGGGACAAACATGTTTCACAGTTACCCTGGGCATTCTTCTATTTTACCTAGTAAACATTTGGCAAAACATAACATTCAGATGAGTTGAGTGAAAAACACTATATTCTACTTTGAAATCTGTTTTCCCATTTAAAAAAAAAATAAAGAAAAAAATATGCATCTTTTCATATGTTGAATGGAACACTACACTGCAGAATAGATCCCCACCCTGAGGAACACCTGGTTTTTATTGGAGGTTGTTTCCATACTGCCTCCTTGTGGTTCTCAAGCTTTTGGACACATGGATATGGTTTCTTCCTGGCCCATGAGGATGCTCCTAATGTGAAAAGAAAAAAAACAGCTTCCTCCCAGACTGATGTCCCCTCTTCTATATTTGCACCCAAACAATCCTATGTCTAGGACATTAGTTCCTGTCCTTAAAACTTTAAGAAATATGCAACACAGTCATGATCATATTAATTCTTACCTCATCATTCCTATGTCAATAGTCCTCACAATTTATTGTAAATATTGAATTAAGAGCTACCAGATTGGAACCTCTGGCTACTGAGATGAGGAATCTGCATTTTAAACAAGACTGTTCAGATTACGCAAATCTAACTACGACTTTACAAGGAGGCCTTAAAAATCATCACTGTACATTTTTGCAAGCTGTGAAGGAGCAGATGTGCCAGGCTTCCTTCAGCACTTTTGTGAGCTCTCTTGTCTCTTTACCCTAACTTTCCCCAAAATAAGTAAACCCTGTACTTTACCAATTCATGAATTTGTACTGACATATAAAATTATGTTAACTTAAAATGTTCCTGGAAAAGAAACTTTAATTATAAAAGTACATTGATGGGGGTCAAAAATTAGACCCAAAAGTTGTTATCAATGATATTAACAAAAAAGCTAAACTATTCCATAGTAGAAGATAAATAACCCTAATGTAAGGGCTGGTGAGGAGGAATCTGGAAACATGGAAGAAAGAGTACGTAGACAAAGTAACATGTAGGAGACTGGGGCTTAAAATGCAGAGATAGCTGACATGCTTTTAGGAACTGGGCTGTTCCATTTCATTCTCATCTGAAATGGAAATCCCTTCAACTCTCTACATATTCATAAAGGATTTCACCCACACAGAGTTAAGTTTGTTTCTTCACGAAAGAATTTTGCAAAGTTTTAATTTCATAGCAGAACCAGTATGGTACAGGGAAAAATGATACTAGTGAAGTGTGTAGTATTAACATGAGTTTATTAACAGCAAGGAGGTATACAGAGCTACCATATTATAAAACTATAAATACCCCACTATCCTCACCATTTCAACATTTGCATAATCTCTGGGAGAAAAATGGACTTCCCAAGGTCTACAGAAAGGAGCTTTCAATACAGCCTATCTAGCCTCTAAGGAACAAGCTAGCCTTAACATACGTCTACCTTCACTGTATAAAACGTCATTTAATCCTGCAAGTGTTTGCAGGTAGCAGGGACACAAGGCAAGACAATGGCTTACAACTGAACCAAGACAGAGGAATGAGGAGAGATTCCTACATATCATGAGGAGTTAACAAGAGATGGGATGATTAGAAAGCTCCCCCATTAATTAACTTATGTGCCCATTAATTTAAGCTGGAAGCTGAGAGTTATGGTTTGTGTCTACATGTCCCCTTAAAGCCTCATGCAATCATGGATATGGGCTTCTAGAATTTGTGATTGGTTCATGGTCCAATGCTGGGATCATGGGTATGAGTGCTATACACACCCGGTGCGGGTGGGTAACCTGCATACAATATAAGGGAGAGAAAGAGGCTTGCTCTCTCGCTACTCCCTTTTTGCTCTTGTTCCTTATGCTGTCTTCTGTCTTATGTTCCTTATGCTGTTGCTCCTGTGCCACACCACTGTGCCTTGGAGCTCATTGACAATGGACTGAAACAACTGCAAATTGTGAGCTAAATAAACCTTTCTTTCCTTAATTTTGGGCATCAGATATTTAGTCCCAGCAAGGAGAAAAAATGTAACCAAAACAGAATCTGGTACCAAGAGTGGCGTCATTGCTGTGATTATACCTGACCATATGGTTCAAGAGCCTTTGGGAATGGCTTGTGGGAAGAGTTTGGAAAGGTTCAGAGATGCTGCCTGAAAGAGTAGGACGGGAATGCCTTAGGCTATTCAGTATGGCAGATTCTGATCACAGCTCAGATGACCAAAGGCTGATAGAAATCCTGCCAGTAAAGTCCAGGCTTGGGAGGTTTTTGCTGGGAAGAAGGACTG
>NW_004955410.1:21746501-21841868 GCF_000276665.1 Chinchilla lanigera | reverse complement strand
TGTCATGTTTGCTACTGGATGCAGAAAGCTCAGTTTCTCTCTTCAGTAGCTGCACAGCAAAGGCCACTAGTGTCCCTAGTTTTCCTGTTGGTCAGGTTTGCCCATCAGTGACCCCTGAGAAACACTATTTAGTCTCAGGTGTTCCGGCAATTGTTGATTTGTATCTAGTTATCCCCTGTCTCAGACATGGGCATTGGTGTCAGCTGATGGCAGATCATCTGATCCAGTGTCCCCTTGCAGTTTAGGGTATGTGCACTTCCCAGACTTGGGTTGCACTGGTGTGACAATCCCAGTCCAGTGGACCTACATCCCCAGTCAGTTCAGGGTACAGGCCAAACCCAGACACAACCTGCAGAGTCGATAGTTTGTGAACCACCTGATTCTGTGTCTCCAGTCAGTTCAGGACACATACACGAACCAGATACAGGCCGGACCAACAGCAGTCACAGACTGCTGGTGCCTGCAACCCTGCAAGGGTCCAGGTGAAGGTAAAGCATGGACTTGAACCACGGGACCAGCAGCTCTTGGAGCACTCTCTCACTCAGTGCAGGGCCTGTGCAGGGAGGGCCCACACACGAATCCAGATGACAGCAGTCCCTGGGGCTTCTGAGTGAGGACCTCCTGTCTGGCTCTCTCCACGTGTTTCACCTGGGAACTATTGTGGTGGGAGTAAAGCATGGACTTGAACCATGGGACAGCAGCTCTTGGAGCACTTCAATGCTGTTTTAATTTGCATTTCTCAAATGACTAATGATGTTGAACACTTTCTTTTATTTTCTACTTTTTTTTGTTTTGTTTTGTTTTTCCAGTACCAGGAATTGACCTCATGATGTTGCACTTACCAGGCAGGCGCTGTGCCACTGAGCTAAATCCCCAGCCCAATGTTGAACACTTTATCATGTATTTATTTGCTATTTTTATTTATCTACTTTTATTGTACAGATATGTAAAGCAGAAAATAAACTTTACTATTTCAGTAAATTCTTATTTTCACTAAAGTAGTAAGTAAAATTTATCTGCTTAAAGGAAATCAGCAAAATACCTTTTTTAGAATTTAAGGTATGTTAAAGTTTGTACTTGTTCCAATTGTGGGATGTTTTCGGGAAAGATAGGAATTGTGCCTATTGTAATTATTTCTACTGAAACTGCAGACATTCAGCAGAATCTCTGTTCCCAATCGGAGCCAGCATTATTCTGATCTGAGATCCTCTGCAAGCTGTGTAAAGGTCATGTGGAGGTGAACAGAATATGAAGTATCTGGCTCCAATTCCATTTGGAACATTAAAGTAACTCCAGATTGATAAACTAGAGAGAGGGAACAGCACGCTTGACTACAAAGATCTTCAGCCAGAGTGAGTTAAATGGTACATTCTTGAGTAATGGTGACTGACAATGAAAGGAGGAAGAGAACTTAGGAATGGGCTGAAGTTCCACTTATCAGGGCTTAATTTAAGATGCAGTCAGAGTAAATGAGAATGTTTGGCAGAAAGATAACTGAAGACATGAAAGTAAATAGCTAGCACAAGGGATGAAGACATTGTTCATCTTCCTCAGATATGAAAACACATCCTTTCCCTTTCATAGTCAAATACTGGCAGCTCCTGAGATAATGACAAAAGAGGAAATTAAGGTAGCTAAAAACAGATATTGTAGCTGCTCTGAGAAAGTGGAAGAGAGGAAATTCCACTGATGGTCTATCTGAAAGATTGGCAAGAGGAAGAACATGAAATAAAGAAGTAAAAAAAGATGAAGACAGATTAAAATTTGAACTAATTTTGGTCTAACACCATGACTTATGCACCATGCAAGCATTTCACATAAACTGTGCAAAAATACAGTTATTGTTTCTATTTCACACATGAGGAAACTGAGGTTTAGAGAAATCAGCAACTTGCTAAAACCATGTCCCGCCAGGACACAAGTACAGGGTTATCTAGTCCCATGGTCTTTGCCATAATTATGCTGAAATATCAGCAGTTCCCAAAGTAGCCCTTTTTTCCTATTTCTGATAAATGGGCATATTCCCTGGCTTGAAAATGTAAAGTCTTTGCAAATAGCTTATGCAAGAAACCTGTTGAGCACATTTTTTCACTTTCTCCTGAGTACCTTTTTGTATCGTTTTATTATTTTATCAGACTGACTTTTCTTATAAGCCCAGGAGTTGCTGGACACAAACTTGTTCAACTCTGAGCATCACACCAAATATAGATCGATACTGTTGCCATCAATGATTACCATTGTTTAAAAAAAGGAATTTTTTTGTTAAAAATCCCTAAAGGAATAAGTCTGGTGAGAGTTTTGGTATCACAAGTGTACAGGTTTAGGGAACAGATGCGTTTCACTAATAAATAGTGTGAAACTTCTTTTCCCAACATTTTTTGTCCCCGAGACACTAACATCAAAAATGCTCCCCTTTTGTCTTAGGTTCTAATTCTATTATTTAACAAAATAATTATATTCTAGGAAATCCAAATGTCTCACGGAGGTAAGTGTATTTTTATGTATTTCAGCGACGCTGCACATTCAATCATTTCCCCCTGCCCTTGTCAATTGCTTCAGTTACTCACAGGCAATTCTATTAGAAATGAAATATTGTTAGAAGGGGTTCTCAAAAAGTGCTTTATCTTCATTATATTGAAAATTCTGCTCCAAACAAACCTTTAGGGAAATCTTTTTACTGACATACTTTTGTTTCATGGTTTTGTTTCAAACACAGGGAGTTTTTCTTGCCAAAGCTTCATTTCCCTCCCTCTTTTTGGCTGAGGGCAGTCTTCTGGAGACTTCATTTCCCCCACCCCTTGGTGGATCTCGTGGTGATGACTCTCCCAAGGACACACTAGAGGGCTCTGCCCTAATCCGTGCTTTACTAAACAGCCCCAAGAGGGAGGAAGACCTTCCCTAGGATTTGATTAAACAGATTTCTTAAAGCCAATAACAGGTTTCAATGGTAAGAAAAAGCAGCGTTAGCACACATTCCCCACTAGAGCAGACATTCCACTCCTTAGTCATCCTTAAGGAGTACAGTTGGGAATGTAGCATATTCTCCAAGATTAGTTCCAAAGGCTTCAGTCTCTAGGAATGATCACTCCTGAGAATCACATTATTGCCTAGCATGATGCAGTTGTGACTGAAACTGTTCCCTTACATTTCAGGGTTATGTGTAACTTTTCCTCTGCTACTTTATAGTGTTAGTGAAAGGGTAGAAAATAAAGTTAAGTTAAGATCAAACAAAGCTTATGATGAAACTGCATTTGGCATCAAAGAATACAATCTATCCTTGATAGAAATGAAAAGGAAAGCTACTTGTTAAATATAGTAGAGTATATTATATTAGACTAGATTAGATATCTATAATAGATAGATATGTAAATATGAACATTTAGGATTAAAAATATTGGGCTTGAACAACAAAAACAAAGTAAAAGCCAGCACATGGTGGTACAGGCCTATAATCCCAGAACTCTGGAGGCAGAGGCAGTAGGATTCCTGGGAGTTAGCAGCCAGTTTATGCTACAAAGTGAATTTAGGGTGAACCCAGGCTACATATAACATCTTGTCTCAAAAATACACAAAATTAAATTCACTTAATTTTAAAAACATTAAACTAACATGTCAAGCCTACTTCTATGATCAAATAGGATTTGTTATTCAAATCCTACAGAATGGTCAAGAAATAGTTTAAAGGAATAAAGTTGGTTGAAACATAGGTGTTTTGTGACCATATTTATTTTTCATAAAATATGCATATTCTCCAGCAAAGAGAAATCTGGCAGTTATGTGGTTATTTTGGTCAGTCTCCATAATCATAGAGATTCACGGGGTCTATTCCCTATACAAACTGGAATCTCCCAGTTGACTGATAATAGTAAATAGGCTCACTAGGAACAAAGGGTTGTAAAATCTCCACTAAACTATATGTTCTATAGACACAGTTTAAATATCAAACCTTGCTTTTCTTTTTCTTGATGTCAGTAATGCAGACAAATAACAGGCCTTTGGAAAAGAATGATTTTTTTTAAACATTGAGATATTTTAATTCTGTCCCAGCAGAGACTAGAAGAAACACAGAAAAAAATATATTATTCACACACACACACACACACACACACACACACACGCTTTACATGCATAGAAATATATAGCATTTGATCTGTTGCAGTATTGGGGCTCTGGGAATAAAACATATTGTTGGGAATCTCTGTAGCTTTTTATTAGACAATTATGATTAATGTCACAGGACTTAAGCAATCTTTGAAAAGAAATCAAAATGTGCCACAAAAATTCATTTGATTGTGCCAGTGGGAATATTTCCTAACTTAGTCCCAAACTTCAAAAGCAGCATAAAGCATGCAAATGGGGTGAGGGGCAGAGCTCATCCATTTCTTCCCAAGTATATTCAACTTATTTAAGAGAAGAATGTTGGGAAAGTTGTGGCTCTCATTAGCATGAGAAAGGACAATCCTGAGGTATCCTACACTGGCCTGTTCACATGGTGTTTTTCCCAGGGCAGGGGTGTTATTCATATATCTTATGGCTTTGTGTCACCAGTCTGCAACCCAGATTGTAACTTTAAGATGTTATCTGCTGGCTGCTCAGATAAATAGCCTATTACGTTTTTATGATGGGCAGTTCTGAATCCTCAGGGGATTAGAAGATATTGGCTGGAGTTTGTGGTTCCCTGCTAGACCATCAAGGGGTCCATGGAATTTTGCCCAAACTATGTCTTTAAGCAAACACTTCTCTCACCGAGGTGTTCTCACATGCCTTCTTGGCCATGGACTTCAAAAGCTGATTGCAGAGAGGCCAAAAAGGCAATAACCCTTAGTATAACAGAACCAGCCTAGCAGGGACAGACAGGCCAAAGGTAAGGCGTCTCGGAGGTTGGCATTTGTGTGTTTAGCCGCATGAGGTGATTAGGGGGCCATCTGTTCTTCAGTTGGCTAACTCGTCACTTTCACGCCACCCCAGGATCAAGTACATTTCATGTTTAATGACGTCGGCCCAGCAGAGCTTTCCCAATCCTAATGATACGTATTCTAAGCTTGTTTATCTTTGATCTCTAAATAATGACAGTATAGATAGATACTTGGTTACATACACAAATTTGTGTGTGTGTGTGTATGGTGTGCAATGTTTTTTGGGAAATTTGAATTGTTTTTGTGGACTTGACAGTTAGATGATCACAATTAAAACAAAACTCAAGTATGTATTTATAATCCTTTGAATAGGAAAAAATCCTCTGGAATACTGTGCCATTGGGATTTTTTATTTTGTTCTGGTTGGGTGTTCTTTGACTAGTTTAAAAAAACTGGAGAAACTCCCTGTTTGAGATTAACAGAGAAAACCTGTTCTTTCATCTTTTAAATAGTTGTGTGTATCCTACCGACTATTCAAAAAAGACTTCATTTACAAAAATATGCATTCTAAAATTTTGACATCTGAAAAATGAAATAGAAGTCTGAATTTTTTCTGTTAATAACTTTTGTACCCAAGCAAAAATTGATTTTTATATAAAGCATGTCATGGAGAGTATGCAGCTTATTAAACATTAGATATGATTTATGTGAACATCTGTGTTTTGCCATGCTACTTGTTAAATGACAAATTACATATAATAATTCACGGTTTGCATGGTGGTTTTAAATACTTAAGCTTATTGTACTCATATTAATTATTTTGTAAGGTAGCTACCATGTCTCCTAAAGAAATAATTAAAATACTAATAATTTAAATTGGACTAAGCTAAATGACCATAATTTGTATTTTCTGGAACCTATAAAACTTTAAAAATATGATTTGTGCAAAAGATACAAAATTAGCTGAAAATTTCCACTAGTGGTTAACAGTCTTCCTTTATCTTTAGCATTCTCTTGCCTGGTATCTCCGTAGAAATAATGAAAAAGAAAATATGCAGTTCATGTGTAGGTATAGAAAGAGTTTCAGAAAAAGAGATGCTAAGACTAACACCGGAACACCAGGTGAGTTAGTTCAGTCATGCCGACTGCCACTCACCACGAAAGTGCTCAGTTCAGGCTAAGCATTACACAGGAAGGGCTCTCTACTACGAGACATCCAATTAGCATTTTGATTTGAAGGCAAAAAAGTCTATCTCATCCAAAAGTTATGTTTTCAATCAGTGAGACCATAGCAAATACATACTAAGATTAACATATGTTTCTTCATTAATAACTGTTCAGTGGAGGTTCCAAAACCTAAGCTGTCCTTTGGAAACTTTCCCTGAACAATAACTTCCTAACTCAGTAATCTTCATACTTTATAGGGTAGCATAATCTCTTTTTCTTTCAAATTAATTTTAACTGATACATAAAAGCATAAAAGTGTACATATGAGTAAGGTTACATTTGATGTTTTGATATATGCATGATATTTATGTTAGGTTAAACACATCTACCTCCTCAGAAATGTATCATTTCTTTATGATGAAAAATTTCAAAATATTTCACCTAATTTTTTGAAATGTATGACATATAAATATAATTATTATCTGTAGATAACCTACTCTGCTATACATAGTACACAGAAAATTCTCCCTCTGACCTAGCAGTAACTTAGTGCCCACTTATTAATCTTTTGCATGTGCTTACTCTTTCTGGTCGCTGTAAGTGGTGCTCTCCTCCCTGTTTCTATGAGGTTAATTCTTTTAGATTCTACATGAGTTAGATAGTTCAGTACTTGTCTTCTCGTGCCTGGCTTAGTTTCACTTAAAATAATAATTTTTCAGTTCCATCTATCCTGTTGCAAGTGACAAGATTTCATCCTTTTAAATTGCTGAATGGCACCACGTTGTGTATATGTACCAAATTGTCTTTATCCATCAATCTAAACAGAATTTGAATGGATCTAAACAGATTTGTGATTTGAACAATCTAAACAGAATGTACTTCTTTTATATTTTCAGGGAATATCTAATTTTTTTTGTTAGTACTTTTTAAAAAATATATTTTAAACATACTGTATAAGAGATTTTTATAGTATTTCCCCAAACTACAAGACCTTTGGATTCTGCTCAATTTATGGAAAATGTCGACCATACAATCAAATTTGCAATCCTAGTACTCTTTGTCACACCTTGAAACTGAATGGGAATGATTTGGTTTTTGGTCAGGAAAATGTATTATTCTTTTTCTATTCAAATATTATGAATATGAATTTCATAATAAGTAGATAAGAGGTAGATGGACAGATAAACAGACAAATTAATTAGGTAAATAGGTACATGTACATGTACGTATACATATGGAAACATATATACATAGAGGCACACAGCCTGTAAGTTTATAACTTAGGTAAAATGAGATGTTACCTCCCTCCATATTTTTTTTTTTTTCCGGTATCAGGAATTGAACTCACAGCCTCACGCTTGCCAGGCAGGCGCTGTGCCACTGAGCTAAATCTCCAGCGCCCTCTCCCTCCATATTTCTTATGAAAACTCAGTTCGCTTTCTGGTCAGTGGAAACCCTCTCAGAAAAAATACAGTCTCTTAATCACTCTCCTTCACATACTTTAGTTGCTATCCACCAGTCATTTATTTCTATTTCCCTGAAAACACAATGTTCGTTTAGAATTTATTGTCCATTTAGGTGAAATTCTTTTAGCTGTCAGTTGGGCAAATACCACTTATGTTTTCCTACACTCAAGTTACCTTGTCTGTGATGCCTCTCCTCAACCAGGTAAGCCGATCTTTTTCATTTTTGTTGTCATGCGTTATTAAAAATATTTTACATCTACACTGTCATAGCTTTATACAGGTATTTCTTAAAAGGACATATGCTCATCATATGATGAAGACTCTAACTGTTTTTAAATGAAACAAATGATTCAATAAAGAACTAGTTCCACTGAGAAATGTCTAAAATGATGCTTTATTAAGACAGTAACCATGGGTAAGTTCACAGTTCAGTGGAAATGATTCCTTTAAAGAAATGCATGAAGTATATTGTACTAATTACTACCATCCACATACAAAAGTATGTTATCATCCTTCTTTACCCAAAAAGAATTTGATTCATAAGTAACAGTTTAGGAATGACAGTGAAAAGCAGTGTCAAGAAAGACCACACATGGATAGAGACTTTCCAAAGTATGAGATCCATGCAGGGCTCCTGGGTAGCAAAGAACCTTCTCTGGATTGGGGGTGAGTGATGCTGGTGGGAAATACTAAAAAATCCAAATTTTTTGATTTGGATGAGGAAAACAAAAAAAAAAAAGACAAACATTTGGATGAGAAAAACAAAACATTTGTTTTACAATCAAGCCTAAAATTTAATTATAGCCATTTAACACATGTAACAAAATATACAGAATGGTAGTCCTCATTAAGCTTCTTAAATTGCTATTCTAAGCAGTTGAACTAGGTCTTCTCTAGTGTAACAAGGCCAAACAGAATGTGATCAACAAGTTTGATTATGCAGTATTTTGCAGATAAAGGCAGCGGAGCACACACTAAAAATCAGAAGCATCCAGTCTCCCTTAAATAATATAGGATGAACTGATTTGGATTTTAGGTCTCACATGATATTTCTCAAATATCTTCTAGCTGTATTCTAAGCAAAGCTAAAACAAGCAATATCCTAGAGGTTTGGCAAAATATGGATTCTTCCAACTCTTGGAGCATTGTTGAGATTTTCAGGAATTAGGCCTGTAGAAAAATATCACTAAACTCATTTCTGAAAAATTCTGTCAGAAAAAATTTTGGTCTGTATTTTTCTACAATTTAATTTTTTAAAATAGAAAATGTTAGTTCAAAAGAGCCTTAGGAAATTCAAGACAGTTATAGGTCATGATTTTAAACTAGGGCAAAAAAAAACATGAGAAGGGGAACAAGAGTTAAAAAGAGCAGAGAGGGGCCGGGGATATAGCTTAGCAGGACAAGTGCCTGCCTGGCAAGTGCAAGGTCCTGAGTTCGATTCCCAGTACCAAAAAAAGAAAAAAGAAAAAAAAGGGGAACAGAGAAGGATGGGAGGGGCAAGAGACAAAAAAGAATTAGGATGTGTTTTGTATCCGTACAAACTCCCCACAATACATGTAATCACTATGTACTGCTGGCATGTACTAATAAAAATAAATAAAAATAGAAAAATTAAACCAGGAGGAAAGTATTAGTTTCTGAATTGAATGAACAAACGCTGTTAAATCTTTTACACTGCTGTAAACAGGGGTAGTTCAAAACACAGATTTTTCCTTTTTCATGCCTGATCTCAGAAACTGAGGATAAATTTTCCTCACTGGACAAGTTAGAGCTTAATTACCTTCATTATTTCTTTATAGCTATCTATTCCTTGTGAGGAAAGTTTTAAGGATGGAATGTGCACCTTTAAGAACTAGGGAGAGGCCGTGTTCTTGCTTCTCTAATGAGCCACAGGTCCTCAGGAGTGCTGTGTGACCAGTGTCACCACCATCATCCGTTCGGCTTGTACAAAAGAAAGACTTTTAAACATAAAAATACAATCTTAAGTTACACTCTGAAAATTATTGGTTCTGACACTGACTTCCATTATGCTTTGTGTTATTTGTGAGGGACAAAGAAGAGCATGCTCAAGAATGCAAAAGAAAACACTTAAGGGGGTCTGGGCAGTTTTAACAGCATGAGTGAAATCCAACACCAAACAGGATGTCTCCATTCCCTTTGAACTTGAGGCATCCCATGGACCCAAGCTACTGAATTCTCTGCCTAGTTATGTGGTGCCAGACCTTCAGTGGCACTTAATGAAGATAAGTTTCTACCTTGTGCTTTAAAAAGTAATGGTGAATGAACCCTGCCTGACCAAATTGTTTTATCAAAGTCATGCTAAGGTTGAAGAAAATATACATGCTTTCCTTGGGTCTTAAAATAAAGCCATTTGTTCCTTTTCAATTTTTTAACCACTGTATGCCAATACATTTTCAAATTAGGAGGCAGAAATGTTCCCACACTGACATTCCAAGAACGTAAGTATTATTTACCTCTTTATTTTGGAAGCAAATACAATTCTAATGGAAAATAAAATTTAAGCACCAACTGATTATATTGTATCAAATATTTTCTTTTTTCATGACTTGCGCTTAGAATTTCTTACACTTTAGGAGAAGTATCATCTTGATTTTTTCCCTTTTGCATTAGTGAGTATTCTACCTGTCCCTTAGAGGTTTCTCTCATTATCCAAATAAACAGGTCATTTCTTTACAGTTGTATACTCAAGGAGTATAAAATCCAGACCTATGACACTATCATCCCTCTTGTTTGGAAATATATTTGTTTATGCAGTGCCTAAGCATCGTGAAATAATGCTGTATGGATGCTAGGCTTGTTTTTGAAATCACTAAGAAATTTCTATCCATGGCAAGTGAAATTGGGTGTAATAAGTTTAAGCCTCATATGAAATACAAACTCCCACTTGTAGCCTCATAGGAGAACAGAAGGTCAAAGAGATCTATCTGATGTAAAAAGGAATGTACTGCTCTATTGCCCTTGAGTTTTAAATTTAATCATAGAGTTATTCTTCATCAAAAATTTATTTCATAAAGAGATGGCTCACTTGTGTCAAGATATAAAGGATCTAAAACAAACTCCCTTCATGGACTGATCTTTGGAAAGGCACTTAGTGATTCACTCTTCCGGTCATGCTTGGGCACTTTCTTCAGCAACAATTAGAAGCCTTCTTTAGTATCAATTCCTAGCATATTCACTTCGTATTTTTGTGTTCCTTCACTGTACTTTTACAATGGCTATCATTCTGGGATCTTCAATCCATTGATCTTAGATACTTTTCATTTTTCTTATCCATTTCATTTTTTCCCTTTTCTCCTTTCACCAGTTTAAAATTCTTATTATCAAGATAGTTTCTTGAGGGGTTGGGGATTTAGCTCAGAGGCACAGCGCCTGCCTGGCAAGAGGGAAGTTGTGAGTTCGATTCCCGGTACCGGAAAACAAAACAAAACAAAACAAAAAGTTTCTTGACTCTTTCACTCTAACTCAAACCTAATTATATTCAACTCTCTGCCTCATAGGCTAATGAAAATTATATGATTATGTTCTCTGGTATCATTTTCAAGTGATGTCTATGAAATTCACATTCACTCTTCAAGCTGCCCAGAGCCGTTTTTCTCTAGTAGATTCTCTTGCCTACTCTCTTGGATAATGATGTGTCATGTTTCTGTTTTCCAACCTCCACAATTTTCTCCCTGTTCTAATTCTCAGTGATTACTTTGCTTCTCACTTCACTGAGGAGAAGTCAACTTGAAGTTCATTTCAGAAATCTCCCAGCATTGCATTCAGCATCACCAGCATCTGGACCGCATGCTTTGCTTTTCCCATGGTTACTATAGATGTACTGTCACTCAGCTTAGGCCAAGCCTTCCATTTGTGCATTAGATCTCATTCCTTTCACAAATTCAAGGACATTTCTACTATAATTCTCTCTCTGTAGCAACATCATTTTTCCTTTCCTTTTGTATTATTAGGTCACTACCAGCATCTTATAAATATGCTCTTATTTTACTAATAGTACTTTTACTATTTTATTCAAATTTTTACCTCCTTTCACCCACTGCCCTGTTTCTTTGCTCCCTCACAGCACAATTCTTTGAAAAAAGAGCAAACCATTTTTACAGTCTGTATTTCCTTTTCTATGTTTCCTTCTTCCAACCAGGATTTTAACTCATTGAACTTGTTATCATCAAGATCAGCGGTGACCTCCATGTTAAAGTTACCGGTCAGTTCTTATCTCACTTGATTCCTCAACACTCTATAGAGCTCCTCTTTGGACCTCTTGCCTTTGGTGAGCTGCAGGACAGCACACTCTGCTAGTAAAAATCAGCAGCTCTTCTTCTGCTCCTGCCTTCTCAGGCCTCCCAAGTCTTCATGTGGGAATGCCTTGGGCTGCAATCTTTAGGTCTCTTTTCTATCTGTGTTTTTCCTCTATGTGATCGCATCTGGATTCAGGACCCTAAATACCACCTGCATGCTGAGAACAACTGCACTTACTTCTGCAGCTCTCCTTCTACCCCAGACTCCAAGTGCATATATCTAACTGCCTTCTGGACAGCTCCGCTCAGATGTCTGGGGAATATCTCAAATCTAACTTGTACAAAGCTGAACACCTGATCATCAGCTTAACCCTGTTTCACACATTCCCTCATTTTAGCAGCAGCATCCTGTCTGGTGCCCTGACCCAAAACCTCGTTGTCATCTTTTAGTCCTTTTCTGCCTCCAACCTCCCTCACTGCAGATCTAGTCTATCAACAAATCCAATTCAGTCGCCTTTAAAAGAAATCAGAGTATAACTAATTCTTACCACATCTTGCCTTTTCTCTAGCACTCCACCTTATTATTTGCCTCCCTGTTCTAGAGTACTCCAGGGCTAGGCCTGCCTCAGGGCCTTTGTCCTTGCCTTTTCCCCCAGTGACAAGGTCCTTCCCCAGGAGGGATTCTCAGCTTCCTCCCTCATCTCCTCATGCAAATGGCATTCACAAGTGAGGCCATCCCTGCTGACTCTTTCTAAAATCACAAATATCACTTCTTTTAGCATTTCCTGACTTTTTCCTTGGTTTAATTATATTAACAGAATATCAGTTCCGAATATGCTTTATTTTATTTTAGGCTGTAACCCCTAGACAATGCACTCCACAGGAATTTTCTGCACTGAGATCAATGTATCAGTGCGCTCTGCATCAGTGTGGTTCAGTGTGGTGGCCAATAGTGACCCATGGCTATTGAGCATTGGAAATACACTGTCTCATTAACTTAGGTTGAGGCTGAAATTCCCACATATAGCCAGCAGGCAGCTTATTAGACAGCATGGTTTAAACATAAGCTGCATGAGAACAGAGGACTCTGATTCTTTTGAGCTGATGTAACTCTGGCACCTCCAACACCATCAAGCACACAGCAGGTTCTCAATGTATATCTGTGCATAAAATTAATCATGTTCTCTTTCTTCCTGCTTTCATTTCCCTGGTTGAACATTGCCTCAAGCCATGGCATTTGGTTGATGAAGAGAGCAGAGGCTATATGTTAGGCCCCATTTACCTTGCAGCCCATTGAGCAAATCATAGCCCCGGGTGGGTGACTTGGTCTTCCACGTATCCACCAAGTTGCTTAGAATTTGTAGCATCGTCTCTGCTGTCAAATACCAAACCACTACAAATATGTAAAGAAAGAGAAGGATACAAAGACAGAGCCTGCGATATGGAGATGTTTGCCTATCTTTCTGCCCTCACCACCTTAATGACAAATGTACCTAAGGTCCCACTTTTATTACTATTACTATTATTATTATTATTATTATTATTATTATCATCATTATTTGGTTTCAATTCTTTTATCAGTTTAACACTCTGTGTAGGCTTTCAACATTTAGATGTAGGAAAAAAGGTCAGATGTAAGAAGAAGTAAGTAATTCCCTGGGAGGAAGAAAAATAATCAATCTTAAATGGACACTCCTTATACTTAATAGTAATTACCCTTAGAATATAAACCTCTTCTCTTCAACAAGAAAAACTTTTCATCAATCTTACAAGGAACAGATTTAATGACACTGTACAGATGGGACACAATCAAATACCTTCCTATCCCTTCTGAATTTGTTTCTGTGCAATCATTCTTTCTTCCACAGTTTCTTACCTATTAGAGAAAATTAGATAATGGGTACACAGAGACCCAGGTTACCTCATTCTATCTTTGCAGGGCAAGGACCAAGTTTGTTCAGGTGCAGTTATGTTCTTCTATGCACAAAATGATATTCAAAGACAGAAGCGAAAATAGTGCAAATAGCAGAGAGGGAAAGTATCTCTCTTTGTTTTCAGGGTCACTTCCTGACATAAACATAAATAGATAACATATTCTGTTCAGCCACAATGCCAGAAGTCCAGCTCTAGCTCTTTCATAAAATCGACTGTTTCTTATTTATACTTTAGTTGCCTCATCTGTAAAGTGGGGATCATAGTAATACTGATCATCATATAGTGTTGTTTTAAAGATGAAATAAAAATATAATATGCTTACTATAGATTATGTGCATTTCTTTAACGTTTGCAGCTACTGCTACCTTAGATAGAAAATTTTGAACCACTGTATTAGTTGGCCTAAATAATTTCTTTTTCCAAAGGAGGACTGGAGATATTAATTCTTTCAATGGAGACTAAGTGTCTGAATGAGGACTGGAACATTGGTCTACTACTTCCTAGTTAGTATTTTTGTCATATTCCACCCTAATTCTCACCATTTCCTCTTATTCCTTTCCAGTTTCTTCTTGACTGCTACATGGGAATAAAAGGGGAACCAGAGCTGGAAATTGTGATTTTGCTTGCAAGCAAGATATTACTCCTTTTGCTTTTCAATTTTGTTCTTCACCTGACTGGGAAATTATCTACCAGGTCAGTTAGAAGCTGTCTACCCATACCCAGAGGGAATTGTCCTTACCCAGAGACTTCCAGGTTCAGGTGATTAACTAGTGTCTCTGTCCTATCTGAAAGGTAGCTCTAGAACCACCTTAGATAAATAGATACAGCTAAAATAGACACTTTCAACTTCCAGGTGGTAAAACTTCTAAACCTTTGATGATCTATGCTCTTGGGATCAAGAGTTGATTCTCGCTGCCATTCCAACTGCCTTTCCTGAACTACCATTTGAGCACTGCCTGTGAGGTGCTCACACCTGGAGCTAAGAGCTCAGGAAAACTAAAGGAGTAAGAAGCCAGACTCGCCAACATCTTTAGGCTGTTACTTTTGTCCTGGTACTGAGGAGTTATTCAGTCTGGTACTCAATGATTTACTCCTCAAGTGTCTGCAGTGGTGTCTTTTTCTAATTGCTGATCTCATTTTGCACCCTAGTGCCAAATAGTCCCCCGGAGACTACTGAGTAAAACAACAGGAAAAGTTCCAATAACCATCACAGATCCTTAATAAAATGCAGCTTTTAAAGTAGATGACCTTCCTGGAACCATCCCAAGTATCCTGAAACTCCTGTTTTCTTTAGGCACTTCTTGTGCCTGTCAGTTACTGAAATTAGCTCCATTTAATAAATGATTCCCTCTGCTGGCTACTTGGGCAATAAAGTGGTTTTAGGGACTCTGCTATGTGCCTTATTTAGATAATTACCCTAAAACAGGAAGGAAATATTGTGTATAAGGACAAGGCTGTAGGGAGAAATTTTTGACTAAAAATAACATCTGAGAACACTGTTTATAGTACATCCAGAAAACTACAAATAAATGAACAGAGCTGGCAACTCATTTTGAATCTGAGATAAGGGATTCTAAATGAGACTGCTGGATTTCATAGAGTGCACAAGTATGTGCTATGAATCCCAGATCAGAGAAACTCGCCAAAATAGCCGACATGGTGAGCATTATGTAAGGGTGGACCAAATAAATCAAATCCTGAGTACACTGTCTTGGACTAATTATCTGGACTGTCTAGGATTACCTTTGTCTTTTCAGCACTATTCTTTCTCCCTATTCTTTTATCTTTCTAATTTCTGCCTTCAACATTTACATCTCAGCACTATCAAAGATAACTTTCTATATTATGACTCAGAAATAAATACTTTTATGATATACTGTAGTAAATTTCCTTACATTATAACTTTTAGAAAATCTGCTTTGGAAAAGGTAATTGATCCTTATAGATGTGGTATAATTCTAATTACTAATAAATGATCCCTCACTTTTATTCCTTGTTTTATCTTGAACAACAGGAAGAGTCTTAGTCTGTATGAAAATCTTCAAGATGTTTACGGAAATGTTTCTGAAATGAAGAAGTCTGTTACATGTCCAACTACCACTAACTTGTACTAGCTACATCTGTACATGGCTAGCTATGACTGCTATACAGCGGTCTGAGAGATTCATTCCATCAAGAGAGTGATCTCCCAAAGGGTACTACTCATATTTTACAGGTTTTCATTAAGAGTTGCTCATTATTTCAGTTTTCATCTGTAATCAATTTGAAGCAGTTAAAAAGGTATATATTGCCATCAAGACACAGACCTAGAACTGTTCAACTTGCATGTATAAGAGCACTATGCTATGTACACATGAAACTTGTGAGGATCTAGAGCACTATCAAGGCACATTAGAAAGTTAAGACTGTGTAATGTTGCTAATGTTTGTTGAGTGCTTGCTAAACATCAGTCTTCAGATTGAGACATTTTAAATGGACTGTTGTGTTTAATCTTCACAAATCTATACAATGGTGTCACAGAAAATAAAGTATAAGCAGCAAGGCCTGAAAGTCATATTGCCAAGCCTGCCTTTTGAATATACTTACAGTTGCCTGGCAGGCTGGTTATTGGTTTTTTTTTTGTTTTCTTTTTTCATAGCAACACACACAGCACCACTCAGATGTTTATTATGAAAATATCTTGAATATACACCTGAGCACTGAGTCTTCAAGTAAAGGAAAATATGGATTGACTTTATAGAACTTAAATACATTTTAAATTAGGTTATTTAATTTGCTAATATTACTAATAATAATTTAACAAATGGAGGTAATACCTCCATTTGAAATTGCTAAATTTGGACATGTAACATTGAACATGTAACATTTGGACATATAACATTGTCCAACTAAAGTTGGACATGTAACATTGAAACATTGAAAATTGATGAGGTGATGGTTTAGCCTCTGAAGATAAACGGTGGTTAAAAACCCACAGTAGTCTCGAGTGGTTTAATTCTAACAAACAGATTAGAGAAGGAAGTGGAGGATAGCTAGGGAGGAGTGGTTTAATTCTAACAAACAGATTAGAGAAGGAAGTGGAGGATAGCTAGGGAGCGGGTACACAGGCTGGGGAGGGTGACTTCTAAGGTGTGAAAATAGCGATGTCACAATGAACGAGTGAGGGTTCCAGACAGGTCCCTGACATGAACCTCATCTGCCTGCAGAGGAGGAAGGACTTGCCAGACTGGAGCCTAGTGACCAAAGCAGGGGGCAGAGGAGGCCAGCACTGAGGGAGAGTGGCCAGAGGTACCTGTGGGAGGAGATGTACATTGCCTTGTGACTGCCGGAAAGGGGTATTAAACAGGGATGATCTTTCAAAGACAAGCAATGGTATAAAATAATTTCCGGAGTAAGCCATTTCTCCAGTTGACAAACAATTTTTACCAAGAAAGAAAAAAGACAAAAACAGTAAGGACTAAATATCTTTTTGAAAGAATGTACTATTATATATTTCAAAATACAAGTCCTTCTTAGAAAAGGATAAACATTACAAAATATGCAATAATCAAAGCAGAGATTTGAAAATATAACTCTAGGCATTTCTGTTTCTCTTGTACTACTAAAATAAACCCTTATTTTACATAAGTGACTCCCCCCATTGAAAAATCCTCCATTCAAAATCTGAAGAGCGGACAGATGAGAAGAGTTTATGCTCTGGTTAGATCCATACAAGTGCTTATGCATCGAGCTGGTTCTGTGGTCTGCGGTAGAGTGAAGGTGAGAGATGGGATAAAGATGATTCTCTGAACGAAATCTTGCATTTTTTTCTTTCATTTGTTTTTTAAACATATCAGTAACTTAGGTTTTTGGTAACACATTTAGAGCACCTATCGTGCAGATTAATTCCATTTGAACAGAAACAGATCCCATGTAAACCTGGAATGGAGTAATAGTTTTGATAATTTTTTTATTGGTATGTGATTGTAATACATAATAATTACATTTACCCTGGGGAATTTATATATATATATTGATCATTTTTACTTCTTTTACCCCCACCATTCCCTTTTTTCCCTTCCCCACATCCCTTTTGCATCTCCACAAAGTCTGATCCTGTTTCCTATCATCTAAGTATAATCCTGTGTTTCCTATCATCTCTCTTCATTTTGCTCTTTAAATTATTTATATTTTGGGTTTTTCATATAAGAGACACTGTGAGATTCAACCTTCTGTATCTGATTTATTTCACATAGTATTATGTGCTCAAGATCCATCCATTTGCCTACAAATGATTCAAATGCATCCTTCTTGATGCTAAACAGTGCTACACTCTGTATACAGGTCACATTTTCTTTGAGTCCATGGCTTCCTGATCAGCCTCATGCTACTCTGTAATTTGTATTTCTCTATCTCTGTGTGGAAAATCTCCTCATGCTGGTGTCTGAGCTTTCTCAGCTTCTTGAAGTTAAGTCAATACCAGTGAGGCATTTAAGGATTTTTACATTAATGATATGAAGTTTTGTGGAGGTGGCAATAACAAATTTCTGATGTGTTCTGCACAAAGTAACTCAACTGAGGGAAAAGGACCCAGCCACATGTAATAAGCCACTGTTCAGTTGCTCCAGAAAACCACTCTCTGGCCTCTGTGGCACCCGTTGAGGAGAACCAACATGGCACGGAGGCATACTGCTGCACTTTTTTCACAGGCTGACAAATTCATGTGAAATACGATTTTCACATGAGATAAGGCTAGAAATTCTGTTGAAAAGAAGCTGGGAGAGAAAAGTTATATGGAATTCTATCTCTTTATAGAGTGCAAAAAAAAATTAAAGATTTTAAATATTTAAACATTCTAAGTATTTTGATATACTAGTATTCACTGTCATCTACAATTATAAAATTATTTCAACATACAAATTCTGACCCTAGCTTGCATATAAATGAGGAACCCAAAATTTAATGTATATAATGTCACTGATAACTTATCTGTACAGTGTCACAACTTGCAAAGCATTTTCTCAAGTTTATTACTTCATTCAACATTCACAATGGCCCTATATTTAGCTAACAAAGACACAATGTATGATAAGGTAGGAGCATAAGTACACATGTACATATGGTAAGAACATCAAGACACAAAACTGTGAGTTGTTCACCAATTAGATGCAAATTATACCTCAGTCAATTCCAAATCCTGTGTCATTTCTTTCTCAAAGTGACTGGTTCTCAAACTATTATTTCTAGTCCTAGAGTAGCAGAAAAACCTGGGAACTTAGAAATGCAAATAGTAGGCCTCTTCAGCATCAGAAATTCTGGGGTGGGCCCAGCACACCTACTAAGTTTCCTTGGTGATACTGACACCTGCTAGTTAATCCAGCATGGGTCTAATTTTAGTCTTTGGCTTATGGAAAGCCAAGTTATACAGTACCATTTATTAAAGAGTCTATCTTTCTTCCACTGAACATGTTTGGCCCCTTCAAAGATAAGGTGGCTGAGTGTGTTTGTAGTTTTGTCTGCATCTTCTAATCTGTTTCACTGATCCTCAGGTCTATTTTTTTTGCCAGTACCATGCTGATTTTATCACAGTAGCTTTGTAGTATAATTTCAAGTCAGGGATTATGATGTCTCCTGCTTTTCCTTGGTTGCCCAGGAATGCTTTGGCTATTCTAGGTCTCTTCTGGTTCCAGATGAATTTTAGGAATGTTTTCTCTAGATCAGTGAGGTATACTAATGGTATTGTAAGTGGAATTGCATTGGATCTGTACAAGAATTTTGGTAGTATGGCCATTTTCACAATGTTGGTTCTTCCTATCCATAGCAAGAAATAACTTTCCATTTTGTGATCCTCTTTGATCTCTTTTTTTTAAGAGTACTGTAATTTTCATTGTATAGCTCTTTTACTTCCTTTGTTAGATTGATTCCTAAATATTTTATTTTTTATGCTATTATGAAAGGTGTGGTTTCTCTAATTTTTTCTCAGTGTGTTTTTTGTTTGTGTACAGGAATGCTATTGATTTTTGATTTCTAGTTTTGTAGCCAGCTATGCTATTGAATTTGGTTATTAAATCTACATGTCTTTTGGTAGAGTTTTGGAGTCTCCTATGTAGAGTATCATGTCATGTGAAAATAATGATAATTTTACTTCTTTCTTTCCTACCCTTATTCCTTTTATTTCTCTCTCTTGTCTAATTGCTCTGGTTAATATTTCCAGCACTATATATTGAACAGGAGTGGTGACAGTGGATATCCTTCTCTTGCTCCTGATTTTAAAGTGAAAGTTTTCAGCTTTTATCCATTTGGTATGATCTTGGCTGTTGGCTCCTCATAGATGGCTTTTATCAGAGTGAGGTAAAGACCATCTATTCCTATTTCCTACAAGGTTTTTTTAATCATGAATGAGTGTTGGACTTTATCAAAAGCTTTTTCTGCATCTCTTGAAATAATCATGCAATTTTTGTTTTGGGCCCTATTGATTTGGTGTATTACATTAATTGATTTGCATATATTGAACCATTGCTGAATTCCTGGGATGAATCCCACTTGCTCATGATGTATAATCTTCTTGATGATTTTCTGCATTTTGTTTGGTAGTTTTTATTGAGAATTTTTGCATCTGTGTTTATTAGGGAGATTGGCCTGCGGTTCTCTTTTTTGGTTGGGGTTTTCTCTGGTTTTGGTATCACTGTAATACTTACCTCTAAGAATGAGTGAGGGAGAATTCTTTCCCTTTCAATTTGATTAAAGAGTTTGAGAAGAATTGGCATTAATCTTCTCTAAATTTCTCATAGAATTCAGCTGTGAATCCATCAGGACCTGGGTTTTTCTTTGTTGGTAAATGTTTTATTCCATGTTCAATTTCATGGCTGATGTTGAGTTACTCAGGATTTTTATATCTTCTTGACTCAGCTTTGGTAATTCATATGTATCTAGGAATCTGTCCATTTCCTCTGTGTTTTCCATGTATAAAAGTAAAGATTTTTTGAAATATGTATTGATGATCTTCTAAATTTCTACAGGATCTGTAGATCATGCTTTTCATTCTTTATTGCATGAATTCATGCTTTTCATTCTTTATTGCATGAATTTGAGTTTTTTCTTTCCTTTTTTGATAAGGCTGGGTAGGCATTTATCAATTTTATTAATTCTTCCAAAGAATCAACTCTTTGATTCATTAATTCTTTGTGGTGTTTTCTTAGTGTCCATTGTGTTAATTTCTGCTCTGATCTGTATAACTTCCTTCCCATGTTGGCCTTCAGACTTAACTTGCTCTTCTTTTTCTAGAAGCTTGAGGTGTAGCATAAGGTTGTTCATTTGTGTTCATTTATTTTCCTGATGTGGGAATTCACTGCCATAAATTTCCATCTAAGGACTGCTTTCACTGTGTCCCACAGGTTCCTGTAAGTTGTATCTGCATTTTTGTTAGATTGTAGGTATTGCTTAATTTCATCTGTGACCCATTGGTTGTTCAAGAGGGTGTTATTTAATTTCCATGTGTTTATGAAGTTTTTGCAATTTATTTTGCTGATAATTTCCAATTTCAGTGCACTGTGTTCCAGTAGTATGCATGAGGTAATTTCAATTCCTTTGCATTTACTTAAGTATATTGAATGGGCTAGTATATGGTCTATTTTAGAGAACATCCCATGTGCAGCTGAGAAAAACGTGTATTCTGATGTTGGGTGGAACACTCTGTAAAGGTCTTATAAGTGCATTTGTTGACAAGTTTGGTTTAGTTCTGTTATTTTTTTACTCCTTTTCTGTCTAGTTGGTCTATCTCTTTGTGACCATGGGGTGTTAAAATCCCATTGTGACTGTGTTCCTGTTTATTTGATTTCTCATATCCATTAAAATTTGTCTTATGCAGTTGGGTGGTCCTATATTTGGTGCATAGATATTTAAGATTGTTACCTCTTTCTTTTACAGTTTCCCCTAACAAGTATATATTGATCTTCATTATCTTCTTGAATATTCTTTGTTTGAAGTTCACAGTATCTACAGAAAGAATAGATAGCCCTGATATTTTCTGGGTTCCTATTGCATGAAGTATTGCTTTCTATTCTTTGAATTTCAGTCTATCAATTTCCTTTTGAGTTAAATGTGTTTCTTGTACAAGCATATTCTTGGATTTTGTTTCTTGATGCACTGTCTGATCTGCTTCTTTTGATTGGTGAATTGAGGCCATTTACATTAATGCTTATCACTAATATGTATTGGCTTATCTTTGTCAAGTTATTTTCCTGGTGTTGGTTCCCTACTTTCCCCCTTTGTTTAATTGCTTGTTTTGCTTGATGGTTTCTTTCAGTTGTTGTTCTTGAAATTGTGTTCATTTTTATCTCTTTCCAGAATATCTTTCAGTACTGTTTATAGGGTTGGCTTGGTGCTCATGAATTTCTTCAGTCTTTTGTCATAGAAGTATTTCATTTCTCCATTAATTTTGAAGGATAGTTTTGCAGGGTACATCAATCTGGGTTGAAAGTTGTTTTCCTTCAGGAATTGAAATGCTTCACTCCAAGCTCTTCTTGACTTGATGGTTTGTGTTGAGAATTCTGCCATCATTCTGATGGGCTTTCCTTTATAGGTGATCTATTTCTTTTCTCTAATAGCTTTTAATATTATGTTGTTTTGATGAATTTCTGGGATCTTGATTATTATAAGTCTGGGTGTTATTTTATTTTGGTTATGGCTAATTGGAGTTCTATATACCTCATTTAGTATGTCAGATTCTTTTGCCATGCTTGGGAAATTTTCTTGTTTTACTTCTGCAAATAGTCTTTTTATGTCATTTGTGTTGTCTCCTGCTGTTTCATTGACACCTATCAGTCTTATATTATTTTTCATTGCATCATCTTGCAGCTGTTGAATTGTTATTTCCTTATTCCTTGTTCTTTTTAAGGGATCTTTCCTTTCATGGTCACTAGCTGCAATGCTGTCTTCAAGGTCTGAAAGTCATGTTCAGTTTCATTCAAGTGGTTTTCCCAGCTTTGGATGGAATTTTTAATTTTCTTGGATATGTCTTTAAATCTGTTTTATGCATTCTAATTCTTTCCTATATTGTTCATTCAAGGTTTCCATCATTTTTCTGTTTCCTTATTTTTTTAAGCTATGTCTTCTTTAGACGTGCTGAGCAATTCTTTCATTACTATTGTCAATTCTTTTTTTTACCTGAGAGATTATTTCTGATCTAATTTCTTTTATAACCAATGGAGTTGTTTATTTACTTCAGTTGTTATCATTTCAGAAATTTCAGGTGTGTGACTTCCAATCTTTTCTATGCAGATGTCTCCTGGACTTGTTCTCAATGGGGTGGAGGTCTGAGATTGCATTTTGCCCCTTCGTTTTGCCATTTTCAAAGATCCCAAGGTTCCCCAGAGCTCTGAGTCACTCCCACAATGGTGTGGGAGGGCAGGGTGCAGAGTTGCTCCCCTCCCAGGTAGTTTACTGAAGCCCCAATTTTCCCCAGGAACTCAGGGTCACTCCTATGGTGGCGGCATGGGGCAGAGTGCAGTCTCTCCCCTCCTGGGCAGCTCACCAAAGGTCCCGAGTTTCCCCAGGGCTCAGCATCATTTCCACAATTGTGGGGATGTGGGGTACAGCCAACTAATTCTTTTTTGTGCTGACTGAATTTGTGAAATGAATCAGGAATTGTGTTACTTATAATAATCATTGTAATAAAGAACAAGGGCCTATGGTCATGGAAGTTACAGACCAAAAAACAATTTTTGTTTGTTTTGTTAATTTTAATTTATGCTTTCTTGGGATTTCAATCACTAAAAGTCTGGAAAGGATACATAAAATGGAAATCTAAGCTATAATTTTAGTATGACATTTGGCTGGATCTTACAAAATGTTTCAAAAAGGATAATACTATATTTCAATAAATCTACAATGCTATCATTTTGTGGCACAAAATAATTGTGAGCATTATTTTATATACCACTATCAAAGTAAGAAAACACAGCCAATCTAACTAATAATGAAATTCCACCAAACACAAGCAGCATCCAAATTTGAGACATGTTAAAATGAAAAAGTACATTTAGTATTAATGAAATACAGTACACAGTTTAATATACAACTGCAGCTGGCACCCTCCTGCAGGGTAAACTCTGCTTATATATTTTCTTTTCATGAGAAATGTTGATCTGGCTCTCGTTATGGTACATTTATAGTAATTTTGCCCTTCAAAGTTAAGCAGTAGTCATCCTAGCCTAAGGATTGTTATATGACATCAGTAACTAAACAGTGCAGATGGAAAGTATTCTTCAACAATTTGGTTTCTGAGTTGTCATATGGTGTAAAGGAAACAGGCAATTGAGTGAGAAAATGAAAGAAAGGTAATAGTAAAACATGGAACACTCCTTCATTTGAATAAATCTTTTGATTGCCATTTATAAATAAAATCATCCCCAAATTTAAGATGTTACTTTTTATATGCTAGCATTGTTTCATTCTTAGTCATGTTGCTTATTTATGTTAGCTATTAAATATATATAAGTAAATTATGTTGCATAAATTCATAAATGTCATGCAAATCTGCTCCCCCATCCTGGCTCTGCAGGAGTCCATGTACTTGTGCAAGAATCTAACAAAGTGACCCAATGGTATGCTAAATGTTAAGCCAAAGACAGATACCCTGACTGGTGCTTGCACAGAATGTAGGAAGATTGTGCATTCACTGGTACTATGGGAGAAAAGCTCTGTTTACATTTTATTTTCATGACTTCTTTTTCAAATAAAAAACTCATTATCATGAAGGTGTCATTTCATTTTCTGTATTTTCACAATGCAGAGTAAGTGTCCATGGTAATCAAAAATGCTACCATTTACTTGGATATTTTTAGTATGTCGCTAAACCACTGGAGAGTATATGAAGGTGGAGGCAGATAGAGATCAGGTTGAGATCAGGTTGTGAGAGAGGCACTTAATTTTTCTAAAATTAAAAATTTAAATGATTGCTAAAATCTCTGCAGTGATTTCAAACTAATAAAATATAAGAATATAGTAACAATAGTATATAATTTTATATATTTACCTCATTCAACAAAAAATGAAATTAGATAATGCAGAGAAATACTAAGCATAGTGCCTAGCACAGACACTCAGTGATTTCTACTAAGTACTATTAGTCTATCATTAATAACAATAAAATTACCAGGATAAAATTAATGTTCCCTTTCAGTCAAGAAAGTAGCCTTCAAGAGGTTGTTGTCCTTCTGAGGCTCCATGCCCAAAATGTGACTTTGGGACTGTTTTCATATTTTGGGGGTCATTTGACATTAGTCCACAGAAATGTTATTGATTTATGTCTGTTAAATCACATCACACAACTTTACTGTATTTATTGGTCCTAATTTATATAACATCTTAAGATTATCTGCAAACAGAGATAATTCTTCCTTTCTGTTTTAGATGCATTTTTTCTGGTTAGGACTTCCATTATTATGTCAAATGTAAGTGGCAAAATGGATATCTTTATTTTATTTCTGATCTTTCAGGAAAAGCTTCCAACATTTTACCAATGAGTATGATATTAGCTATGGGCTTTTCATATATGATCTTTAATGAATTGAGGTACATTAGTTCTATACCTAATTTGTTGGGAGCTTTTATTGTGAAACTATGTTGAAGTTTGTTAAATGACTTTTCTGCATTAATTAAGGTAATCATATGGTTTCTATCCTTTATTCTGTTAAAGTGGCCTATCACACTTATTGATTCACCTATATTAAACTATCTTTGCATTTAATGGGTAAATTCCACTTGATCATGGTGGAGAGTCCTTGTAATGTGCTTTGAGTTATATTTGATAGTATTTTAAGACATTTTTCATAATCTTAATTGCATTATTTCTGATTCTTAACTATGTTTACAATTCAGCTGTTAAACAAGAATCACTGGATAATTTAATCTGTGTCAGCCTATTTAAATGTCAAGAGTATAGAACATGAAAATATTCTAAAAAAACAGAACATTTAGATAAGAAAGGACTGAGGTATCCTCTTCACAAAATAATCACAAATTATTTTCTTTTAAAAGTATTGATATCTTACATGCCTATATTTATCTGAGCAATCAATTTGAAGATATCAATATGCAATATAACAACCATTGTTAATTTCCTATCACCTTGTCTGAAACTCTATATTGCTAATATTGTTTTTGTGTTACTTTCTAAATGTATGTGTTTGTTAATATGTTTTTTTTCTTTTATCTTTAAAATTAAAAAAGTATTGATATTTATTACAATTGCCCTTGAATTTACTACAAAATAGTCATATACACATATAGAGACATGTGCAATGCAGGCATTTTTCCTACTAAACTGACTTTTAATTAAATGGATAATGCACTTACCATTTACTTAAATCCCTCCATTGTTACCTAGGATTTTAGCTATCCTTTTATTTTGATCAAAAAAGAACCTAAAATATCTTCAAGTAAGTTACAATATTTATGTTGTATATTTTGTATTCATTTAAATGCCCAGCTTTTGACTAAATGTTTACATTGTTGAAATGATACAAAAATAAAATTCAAAGCTATTGACTCATAGATATATTGTCTCATAGATTCAAGTATTATCTCTGTATTCCAGCCCCTATTTTTTCTGTTAAGAAACTAATTTGATTACAAAGTGAGAGAAAGAAACTTGAAATTTGTACATGGATGTTCTGACACCAAAACAAGCCATTCTGTACTCTCTTTTAATTCTTCATGTTCATTTCAAGTGCAGTATTTAAAGGATTCCATAATCTCCCACCTGCTGTTCTGAGCAGAGAAGAATGAAATGAATTTATCACATGAATTAGAATCCAGCAGGTGTCAACAATTGGGAGAACTTGGTACTTTTGCCCAAGGCTCACTGCTACAAAGAAATCATGACTTCCCCCATTAATCCTTATATTCTTTTCAATATTCTTTCTTTCTTTTTTTTTTTTTTCAATACCGGGAACCGAACTTGCGACCTTGTGCTTGCCACGCAGGTGCTGTGCTGCTGAGCTAAATCTCCAGCCACTCAATATTATTTCTATTAAAGGAAGTAATTAAACAGGTGACTATTGTCAGAAACAACTTTTAGAAACACAAACATGTATAAATTAAAATATTATAAGAGATATGCATATGTAGTTCAAAACCAAAAAAGAAGTGATGAGTAAATAGCAATGACAAAAAACTTTCAGTGAAATCCTAGCTCATGTAACATTGAATGTAGTGGGAACATATACACATTAGTTCAAATTGTAGTTGGATGGGATAATGCTTTGAATTATCAATGCTGCATTATAGCACCCCAGCTTTCAGATTATTCCAAACAACAGAAGCAGATAAAGCATAGGGTTGATGCTTTTTTTGAGGGGTGACCCTTTAAGAAGTGTCATCTGTTAGGTGACTTCCAAACACTTTCTTCATTCTCAGAAGACATAGATTCCCCAGTCATAGATAAATAGTAAAAGACACAGCTGCCGAAGAGATCTATTATACAGTCTGAAATACACTCACATTAAAAAAATATATAATCATGCATTTAACAAAACACATAAGTGTGATGTGGTTCTTTATAAGCTGTGATAATGAGAAAATTACAGAGTTAGGACAGCCAAGAGCATTTTAATGAAGGGATAGAACCATCAGTGAGAAAATACAAAAAGAATCAACTTCACTAAAATGTTTTCAGTTCTACTTCAGTCTATATTTAACTCCATGGATAAATAAAATGTGTAGTGAGAGGCCCTTTTGTGCGGCAAACCCTGTATAGTCATGCACATAGCATGATGTATATACATGCATTATTAACTGATGACACAGACCAGCACAGCCTGGTATGTTTAACATTTATCTCTTGGTGCTAACTTGTTGATTGGATCAGCACGCAACTTTTTTAGAGGCTTAGTTTTGGAGGACATCTGAGAGAATCTTGTTCTTCCCCCAAGGACAACTCAGAACTAAGTGTGAGTTCATTTATACAGGTGTCTTCCCTCAACAATTCTCTCTCTCTCTCTCTCTCTCTCTCTCTCTCTCTCTCTCTCTCATACACACACAAACAGGAAAGAGAGAGAGAAAGAGAGAGAAATATTGATTTACAAGGGTGAGGAATGAGAGGATTACCAAAAATGAGCCATTTTCTACCAAGGAGAAGACAGTAATTCAAGACAAACCCCCTCTATTACTTGCAAAAATAATACTGTATTCTCTGAAGGAAACAGTTTCTATCTCAAGGATTGTAAGCTCCTACTAACAGGACATATTGTATATGTTTATAAAGCAATATTTTTTACTGGATGTATTACCATCTCACAGTGACTTTTGCATGATTCCAAAGAAAAATTCTTGTGAATGTGATAAAAGCAATTTGCACACAGGAATTCATTATATAATAGCAATAAAAGTACAGCTTGTATACGTATGTTAAAAGGAAAAATGTTTTGCTATAAAATTAATTTGAACAAAAACTTCCTTTTTAAAAAAAATGACAACAGTATAAGCCAAGGGATGCTGCAATATTAATATCAATGTTCAATCAATTTTATTGTTTAAACATGGCACTTAGATGTCAGGAAAATATTCTTAACTGTATCCAGAAGACAATTAGATCTGAACTAGAGTATTTAGAAGGAGATGAAGTAATAACTTGAGGTAAAGTTTGAGGCAGAAAACAAAGGTATTTGTTCTTTTCTCGGTAGAACTTAATCCTGGTCTTTATATGAAAGGACAGCATAGATTTTAAGTAAGCAATTAGGATACCTTTATAAAACTTTATCAAAAGCCAATTTAAATATTTTTAAAATTAAACATTAAAAAACATAACATGTAAAGACATGAGAGAAGAAGAGAGGAAGGAAGAAAAATAGTATTACTCATGAATTACTTTAAATTTTAAATTACCTCTATTTTGGGGATGAGTCTTATCATAGCACCTACCTTTCTTTTTTATAATCAGGAACATAATTAGATACTTCAAAAAAGCAAAATGCTTTGCTGTTTGACTTGATGTCTCTTTTTCTTTCAGAGATATCAAACAAAATTGTTTTAAAAGATTGACTCAATGTGCTATGAAAACAGAATTTTTTGACTGTATGACATGATGGTTTTCTCAAAATGGCAATCTAAAATCATTAAATATTCTGCTTAGGGAAAAGATGAGTTTAGTGAGAAATGAAAAAGTTTAGGATAGGTATTTGCTTTTGTATCTTCTACCTATTTCAGACTTTTAACCCATTTCTAAATTCCTTTTGAGAGTCCCAGAAATGGAAAATGACTTCTGGCACAAGACAGTGAAAGACCAATTTAAATTGCCTATCCAGACCTTTCAGACCAAAGTAAAACAAATACATCTTCCAGATGGTTAGAAAGCAAGCAAGCAAACAAACAAACAAAAAAAAAAAAACCAGTAGTAAGCCACTTGGGAAATAACTACAGAGTTGCACATTAAAACCAGTTTCTATCCGGTGGTACCAGCCCTGTCGAGAAAATGATGCTGTCAAGCTAAAGTCCACAGTTACCTAGAAGTGAGGCTCTGTTTTTAGTATCTATCTCAGACCATGATGGTGGAGATTAAGGTCTTGGGCACTAACTTGTCTCTCTAAAGTGTGAATCAAAGTTTCTGTTCTCATGCATTTGATAAAATAATCATTGCTTTAATAGAAAAATCCAGTGAATGCCTCTCACAGTGCCATCTAACTATAAATTCAGAATGAGATCATTGGTTTTAACTTAATTTATTTGAGGTATTAGAATAAATTGTTTTTCTCATCTATAAAGTGTGTGAACTCTTGTTAGACAGCCTCTACCATACTCCCTTTGGGGTGTAAGATCCTCTTTTCTCATTGTATATCTTTTCCTTATTTAAGGGCAAATGTTTAGCAAAAATGTAATTATTATATTATTTAAAAACTTTGTCTATTTGCTTTTCTTAGGAAACAGGCATCTTGCACAAAAGCACATGGTCTATTGAATTAAAAAAATGTCCATGAGAAGAAATAGATATACAGAGAGATTGGGAGTAGGAAAAGGAGAGATGAAAGGATTTTATATACTCAAATATATTCTGGAATAAAAAGCAACAAAGAATACCTCTATATGCATAAATATATACATACATGAATAAAAAATAATGTTGGTTTTATTGCAGCGTACTTGCTATAGTTTGAATCTCAAATGTCTCTCAAAGGTCCCCAGGTGGAAGGCTTAGTCCCCAGCTATTGGAAGTGGTAGAACCTTTCAGAGGTGTGGCCTAGTAAGAAATCCATTGTTCACTGGGGATATGACCTTGAGGGGACTGAGAGTACCCTGGTCCCATCCTCTCTTTTGCTTTCTGGCCATGAGTAAACGGCTTTGCTCTACCACACTCTCCTTGTCATGATGTGCTATTGTGCTACAGACCCAAAGCCAACAGGACAAAAGCCCATGGGCTAAAACCTTCAAAACGAAGAGCCAAAATAAACCTTTCCCTTTATAAGTTGATTGTCTCAGGTGATTTGTTACAGTCCTGGAAAGCTAAAATAGTATTGAAGCTAACCATGCCACTACTACTTTCTATTCTAGCTTCCAGGATGACATGAGACTTGAGTTTGATTCAGCCAAAACAGACAAACAAAAAGTTTAATCCCTTCCAACTAGTTCAGACAAAAGGGCACATTAAAACTTGCCTCCTTGGCAAGGAGAAAGCCGCAAAGATTGATATTGCTCTCTTCTGAGAGATATTATTGGATTTAATGGCAAGGAACACCTTTTCTAGATTTCTGTCTTGGTTCTCCATGTTTTTTATATTGTCTGTGTTTTTCTTAATTCAGGGTACAGTTTTATTTTCTTTATTTAAACTAAAGTATTCACCAGTCCTGCCCCAAATGAGTTTTATCTACAGTGGAAAGACTGAGTTCTATTTGCATTGAATTCCATGAACAACAACAGAGAAGGATCATAAAGATATTTGATATGAGCAAACACCTTCTTATTCAATTTGACTAAAATTATGCATTATTATGCTTTTTCTTGTCTTTGTGCAGTTGCCTGTTTAAATATGTTTTCAATAGACAACAAGGCACCAAGAAACCGTGGTAAATAATAGATGTTAAAAATAGCTACTACCTAACAATGTTACTGGAATAATTAGAGTGTAGAAAACTCTCTCATATGAGAAGCCAACTGAAAACAAAGGTTGGCATGATGCTGTTTCTTTGGTTCTTTTCAAATTAATACAGCACACTTGTTCCAAACTCATCTCTCCCACTTAAAACTATTTGGATTGTTTTTGCTTTGTTTGCCTTTCAAATTCCCCTAAAATATACAATAGTGGATCCTTGTCTTTGTGCAGTTTCACTCCCCCCATCTTTTTAATAGATTCTCATAGCACCAGCATACAACCGGATGCATGCGTTACACATATGCCTTGCTTTTATACTCAGGACAAGGAAATTATTCTTAAAAGAAAAGCCTCATTTGTAGCCAGATTCCACTGAGTCATGTTATTCAAATTCAACATAATATGAAATTCATGTCTTTGTGTGGTGTATGGCTGCTAAAGAACACACCCAGAAAATTCATCTTTGCAACACCACAGAAGACCAATAGCAACTCTGAGGATTGTCCAGGGATAGCACAGAGCCAGTGAGCAGGGGAGTATACTTTTATAATCAAACCTGGAAGACCATAACATTATTCAGAAATAATTATTGCTACCCCAGGTACAATGCAATAAAACAGTGACTTCCACTAGCCTCCCAAAAAGCTCCCAAAAAGTCATTAGCTTTTCTAGACTCATGACTTCTCAGGTCAGTTATCATATTTTAATCAAAAGATTTATCAGTTGTGCTTTTAATGAAGAATGAGGCTCCTGAAGGGCATAAAAGCTCTGACATGTCCCATTGAATCCACCAACAGAAACTTCAGCTTTCCTTAGAGGCCATTTTCCGTAGAGGTATGAATTGACCGAACAACAAACACAATCGGAATCATCTTCAAAACTCTTACCAAATTTTACTGGATTCATGTAGAACATATTGCTTATTTTAAAGACCTAAAAGATGTTATGATTTCACAGCATTTCTTAAAGATCCCGAAAGACATACTTACATTTGGCTGTCACTTTGTACCCTCCTAGAGGAGGGGTGTGGCCTTCTAATGCATCAAATCCAGCGGAAACCAGGACCATGTTTGGATCAAACTCTTTGGCCACAGGCATCACGACAGTTCTGTAAGTAAAAAGGCAACCAGTCACACATGGGAATGGCAGATGCCTTTAAAAGTTGTTCAGTGAAAATGACTTGGCACAACCTCAAGAACTTCCCAAGAATAAAGAAAAGGGGGAAAGAAAACAACGTTTAAATAGATCAAAAACTTATCATTTCCTTTATAGTGCATCACTGTTATTTTAGCATACCAATTCCTTCTTCTTTCTTTCATCATTTTTCTTACTATTGAGAAAAAAACCCACGCTCTGCAGGTACATTCAAAAGCCCATCATATTACACGCACATCTGTAGCTGTTTTATCCCTCTGCCTATAAAAAATTCCTGCTTCTTCCAAGGGAGTGACTAATGTTTCACAGAGGAAAGTAGAAGCTTTAGCAAAAACCTAGATTGCTCTAGTTAGGGCAAACTTGGTGTAAATTTGAACTATAAATTTCTTTTGGGAAAAAGTTTGCTTCTCCAACTTAAAAAAAATATTTTAAAAATATTTGTCGTGGTAGGGGGTGACTCTTGCAAAGGAAAGAGACAAAATTCCCTTAATAGAATCCAGACTATAGTGTTAAGTGAGTCCAAGGTCAGACACACCAGGAATGTGGCAGCCTCATCCGTGACAGCTGCCCCTGCTGGCCCCCTCTCAGACAGGTCGGCGCTCACCTCCACGCACTCCGATCGCCCTCGCCCCTGCTCAACAGGGCTTGTCTGAAGAAAGAGAATGACTAATGTATACCACAGAACTTTATAAAAAAAATTTAAAACCTTTCAAGTAGGCTTCAAAACCAGTGTGCTGCCATAAAAATTCAAATTTCAAAAGCTATTTCATAAAATGGGGAAACTGCACACTATCATGAGATTTAAAAGCAGTAAGATCTCTTACTGTGTGTTTGTGAGAAAGGACTAAAAAGATACTAAAATAGTGATCTTTGAGCAGTGAAATAATTACTTTTGCTTGCAAGCTTCCAAACATTCTACAAGGATCTTATATTAATTTCTTATTTTAAAAATCTGAATTGCATGTCATCAGTGAGAAGTTGTTGAATGTAGAAGATGACATATTTAATGAAATTTATCTAGAGATAAATGCATAAAACATTATTTTTAATAACTCCATTGCTATCATACACGTTCTACCCTTCAAGCTTATAAATGTACACATAAATGATTTCCATGATGACCCTTCCAATAATGTGAAAACCACATAAATCTGAATAGCACATCAATGGAACTAAGTAAAAGCCTGTAATTATTTACTATGTACAATTCCATTAATCTTCTCCTTCAATAAAATTAAGACTCTCTAATACAGCCATGTTGTCTAATTCTTTCTCCTCCCACTAACACCAATTTTTGTAGTTTTCATTAAAAATGCTACAAGTGATCAATTATTTTTCAGATGAGTAAAATAGCCATGCATCATTGAGATATTGGAATACATTCTTCCAATGAATCAAGAGCATTCTATCAGGATACTCTTTGATTAATCTTATGCACTGTCTTAGGGAACAAATGATTTGGTTTCTCTCTAAAGCAAGCAGCAAGTTTATTATGTGGGTTATTCATGAATTCACAAACATGTGGGTTTTACACCATCACAAAGGTTTCCAAAATGCTGCATCTTATACATTAAATTCAATCCAGAAAATAAGAAAGTGATCGAAACTTTTAAAAAAAATTACCTGATAGACTCCGTGCACTTTATATATATCTAAAATTGTGTCTTAGTAGTAAATGTTTGTTCAGTGACATAGCTATGCATGATTAGTACAGACCTATGTGAAGTTATATTGCAAAATATGCCATGAATTTTCTACTAAACAGAAGACATACGGCAACAGATACTGACAAAAGGTGACAGTTGTGAGGGTCATTCATTTCAACAAGTATATAACGAACACTTGCTGTAAACACTTGTTTTGGCAAAGATGTGTTCAATTTTGAAGTGAATCCCACTGATTTGCCTACTGCTGATATTAAATACTTCCTTCCCCATTTCTCTGATAAATGAATGGAATTAACTCCACATATCTTTTTAATTTGACAATTATTTTAAAAGTGCCCACGGAAGTGTCTTCACTCTATGTCAGTCTAGATTGATACTGATTCAAAAGAACGGTGGTATATAATATGATTTGGAGGTCCTTCCTTATAATTGCCATTGTAATTTAGAGGTAGGGCCTCTAAGAGATGATTAGGCTGTGAATGAGTTAATGACATTATCATGGGAGTGTGGTCCTGACAGAAGGATGAGATTGGGCCACTTTTTCTCTTTCTCTGCTTTCTGCATGCCTGCATGCCCTTCCACCATGGTATCAGACTGCCTGGAGGCCCCCCCCAGATGTTGACGCCACAATCTTAGACATCTGGAACCATTAGCTAAGTAATTCTTCTATATTAATTATCTAGTCTCTCTTATAGCAACACAAAATGGACTAAGACAGTGACTGAAAGACAGAAAAACATACTAGAATAATGAGTAGGAAAAACAACATAGTTTTTCTGAGATCAAGTCCTAGAAGGAACTCATTAAATTTTTCTACAGAATTTGGCTTTCTACTTAAAGATGGCAAGCAAGCATATCTCTTTGCTACTCATCTTTTCCAATAGCCCATGAAAAATAAAAGATGCAGTGCTTCTTTGAAGTATGACATGGCTTACAGAGTAGCCACTGAGAGAGAGAATAGTGACAGTTGGTGAGGCAAGGACAGGCTGACTGGGACTGGCACTTTGATCTTCTAGTTTCCAAGGTTGATTACTTTCCAGATAGGCCTTATATTTGGGGGGACACAGGATAGAAATACATTTATGAATGTGTGGCTTTTAATATGCATATAGAAATAATGTCACTTTTATATTTATGCATAGCCTAACATAAATTTTCTAAAAATAACAACACCTTGGTCACAAGGAACAGTCACTGCCAAGATATTATTCTCTAATATTAATCTCCAACAAAAGGATCCAATTATTCTTGGAGAAGAGGTTGATTTCAGGACTGCATCTCAAAAAATATGTCTCTGGAATATTTCATGGTGACAGAGAGAAACAAAATGCTCACAAAAGGATGAGGACATGTTAGTAGGGCATATGAATTAAAGCAAAAGACATGCCAATGTCTAAAATAGAACAATTTTACAAACAAAATACATAATGAGAGTATTGGGTTAGAATCTACAGAATCAAATAAGTATCCATGATTTCACAGTATCACATATAAATAACTAAATAAATGAAGAGGAGAAAAAGCATCTCTTCTTTGTACAGAAATATCAACTAATATATGTAGAAGAAATGAAGGAAATAGAAAAATCACCATTTGAAGACAGAAATAACTGATAGTGTTAAAATTCATAAATGGATACTGAAATTATAAGGCAGACCTTGGAGGATAAACATGGTATTTGTATAACACCAATGTACTTTCTCCAAGATATTATATAGAAAAAAAAAAAAACTCTACAATAAAGAAAATTTCAGGCATCACCTAAACTAAGTGAACAAGGTTAACATTTCCAGTGATATGACACATCGGTATCAATACTCCCTACATGATGTACTAGGACAGGTAGTTCTGTTCCATGGTATTTTTGCTAAAAATAGATAACCTCAAATCTAATCATGAGAAAACATCAGAGAAACAATCTGAGAGCCATCAACCAGTCGTTTTCAAAAGTCATTGCTGTGCAAAACAAAAAGGGGTAAGGAATTGCCAACGATTAGAGGAGGTTAACAGGGGTTTGGTATCCAAGTTTAGGGATGGGATTGCTGGGCTGAAGAAAAAAGACATCAGAGGAAAAGCTGAAGTCCTACATAGTTTTTATAGTTTAGGTAATGGCATTATACAAATATCAGTTTCTTAATTTTTATATGATTACCAGCCATATTTTTAGTATAGGGGGATCCTGGATATCAGAATACAAAGATGCTATTATTTTGACAATTTTTCTACAATTCCAGTATTATTTCAAAATAAAATGTTAACAAGTATGAGATTTAATATAGAGAGATATATATTACATAAAGATATAGGTATACTTTGATATATATCAACAAAAGCAAATGGGAGAGTTGTCAACAGAGATTTTTAACAAATTCCAGAAGAGGGCAAGTGACTGGGAGCATACTGACAAAAATGAAACAAAAAGAAAGCTACTCCCTGCACATACCATTGAGAGGACCATGGAAGAGGGAGCAGACACTGCCCTCTGGAACCCTACCGAGGAAGAGGGCATAGTGAAGGGCAAAGGGGAAGCATTCAAAACAAGAAATCAGGAAAGTCTCAGCCAACAATGAATACCAGACTATATCTCAACACCTTAATTACCTTTTCTCTGTGCTTGAAACCATAACAAATACCCAGATTGTCGATCTCTTAAAGAAAAGGATAAGCTGGGCATACAGTCCCTGTGCTCTGAGGCAGGAGGATTAAAAGTTTAACACCAGCTTGAACTTAGCAACTTAACAAGTTAATGAAATTCTCTTTTATAATTTAAAAAAATTTAAAAGTATTTTTAAAATTAAAAATATATGTAAAAAGGAATGGAGATATCACTCAGTGAGAATGTTCTGGATTCTATCAACAGCAATGAAAAAAAGAAAAGGACATCCCCAAAAGAAATAGAAAACAATATAGACAGAAAAGCCAGATTCAGTAACAGTGAGGGTCTACATTGTAAAGGAAAGTGAACTCTAAACGTTAATTCTAATTCCAGCCATCCCACACAAAATAAATACAAATACCTTGTTGTGTAATGATTCAGGTGTTTAACTCCAATATACCCTCTCTGAAAAAATTTACTTGAGAATGTACTTTCGTGAATATATCAAAGAAACCAGCATATGACAAAATAGTTTGCATACCACAGGAAAGTAGAGCAGATCCCTTAATGACTTGTACAGATACTCCTTTGCTAGAAAATAAAGGATTAAAGTAATACTAATAGGATATATGCTTTTTCTGTCTTCCTCTGATCACACATGACTCTGGCATGCTCTTCTTCGAAGAGCAAACTTCCCTCTTCTTCCCTACATGTCTCCACTGCAGGTGAAGCCTGTGCTACCAAGAGTATAATGACCTTATGAAAATAAAAGGATACTACTCCTAACAAAGGTAGACATATTACATGGCCATCCGGGATATCTTTCCATGAGATCAGGAGTGAGTGCTTCCAAGTCTGAACTTCCTCAGTTGGAATCAGACCTCTGGAACAATTTCATCTCTAATCAATGGCCAAACCATTGACCTCACTGTAAATGAGTCAAGTGAAGTGTTGTCCTCAAGATGAACCACACTAGCAATTTTGCATGACTCACTCTAGCATGTCCACAGCAAACAGTGTAAGTTGCAACCCATTCATTTGACACACTCAGTTGCAAGAATGGAACAACTTAGGAGCTCTGTTCTGGCTTTAAAGAATTGAAGGCTCAGCTCCACAGCCTGCAACCCCTATTTTAAAGCATTCCAAAGCATCTTAATCTATAGACTCAACCAGCAATATTGTTGTACTCCTTCCGCAGACATTTGTTGAGCCCTTGCTTTGTGGGAAGCACTGGGATAGAACTGGGATTCAAAGATACAATAAATTATACCTCTTCCCACAAGGAGGTGGAGGATTAGAAGAAAAAGAGGGGAAATATGGCTTTGCAGTATGGTACAGTGAATACTTCGGCATACATAATGCACCTGGAGACAAAAAGGGGGAACCATCAGGGAAGAAGCAATACGATTCCATCAGAAGGAAGATAATAGGTGAGTTTGGACATTCACGTAGGAATTATCTAGGGAAAAAAGTAAGGAAGATAATGCTACCAATGGAAAGCAAGGTCAAAGGCACAGGAACATGAAAGGGCATGAACAGTTGTTTGCTATGACTGGGACATAAGTGCCTAAGATGCAGCAGTGGAGGAGGAGGTTGTAAGGCAAGGGGACCCCAAACTCCCCATGTCTGAAACAGAACCAGAAAGCCTCCTGTTTAGGAATCTGGAGAGGAAGGAACAGAGGTGTTGGCAAGTGTTCCAAAAGCTGGAGAGTGACCAACTACATAAATGTGCCATGAAGTTCAACCTATTTGCTCTTTTCACTCAACAAATCTTTACCAACCATCTGTGACTCATGTGAGGTACTGTCGTAGGTGAGGGTTCAGGCAAAGTCTCTGATCTCTTGTTTTTATGTAGTTCATGTTTTAATAGGGGAGAAAGACAGTGTAAAATCAAACAAGCAGGCATGTACATATTATGGGCTCAGGAGAAAAGTAAATTAGAAACCAGCTGTGGTGGCACATGCCTACAATCCCAGAACACTGGAGGTTGAGATAGGACTGTAAATTCCATTCCAGCCTGGGGAATGTAGTACTTTAGTGAGACCTTGTGTCATAAAAGTTCTTTTTAAGAATTGGAGATGTAGCTCAGTGTGAAGACCATGGGTTCAATTCCCGGTACTACACACAAAATACAATATATAGAAAGTCATGGGTGTGGTTTACATATGGTTAAACAGGAGAGGGCCCTTCTGAAGTGGAGAAGAGGGAGTTGAGAACAATACCATACAAAGTGAGAGGCAAGTGTCAAGCAGTTATGGGACCACAGCTGCCTGAGGGGATGGCATATGCAAATGTCCTCAAGAGGGAGGGCCTCCTGTGTACTCAGACCTTCACAAGGATGTCATCGTGGCTGTTACGAAGTGGACGAAAGGAAAGATTGTTGGAAACAGGGTCAGAAATGTGGCAATAAAGACAGTTCACGTAGAGCTTCAGAGGTCATTTGGATTTCATTCCAAACAAGAGCAAAGCCTGAAAGACAGGAGTAGGCAGTGCCATGGTCTGATTTATGTCACCTCTGAGACAGCAGATTTGGATTCCTTGTATAATTTATAATGGCATATTATAATCATGCATGTGGGAATTATAGGTGTAAACCCAAACCTACATTTTTCTTTATAGTCTAATTGTAAGTCATGGTTTAAAACATCACATTTTTAAATTACACATTTTCAAATGGTATAAGGACTTCTGCTCTTTTTAGACGTTTTTTACAGAAACAAAAGTGCCTGTTACATTATACATATTTTCCCATCCATTTTCATATAGCTGTGCATGAATGACAAGCAAAAGACACTTCCAAATGAACTCTTCATGACAGTCCACACTTGAACAAATGGCTAAGGCAGCACATCAAACAACAATATATAAAAACAGATTCCACCCAGTTGTTGGGCTGTTGGTGCTTCAGGACCTCCTGGCATCTCATACACCACTGGACCAGTGGGAGAGATCTAGATGAAGGGTTATTACTGCAGGCATTTGTGGGAGAGAGTTGGTGCCAGAAATCCACAGCACACCAAGTACAGTTATTCACCACCAGCGTTACCAGCTCTGACCTAAAGAAGTCCTGTTCTTTCTTACCCTTCACCTTACCTCTCCTCACACAACACACATGCATGCACACACGCATGTACGCACACACAGGTGCGGCTCTCTTTTGCCATATGGCCTTCGCTGTTTCTGTCTCAATTTTCCATCTTTGGCAACACCCTTTCTATGTCACATACCCATAGCAAATCCACGGAGAAATACTATGGTCTACACTCAAAATACATCCAAAAATGTACCACAGCCCAGCATTTCTGCTGCTATCACTTGCCATTCTCCTGCCTCAGCTGCCTGGAGAGCTGCGGTTATAGGCATATATCACCATACACAGTCAAAGGGATTTCTTTCACAATTAAAAAATCTTTATCCTAGTAACATGTATGCAAATAAAAAATGCCATTTAACTGTTTTAATGTATACATTCTAGTAGAATTACATACACTCATAAATACGCATCTACCATCAAACTCCAGAAATTGTTCATCTTCCCGAACTGAAACTGTGTATGCATTAAATGATCACTCGGTATCCTGAGCCTCTGACAACCACCGTTCCACCATTCCACTTTGCAGCCTCTAAATATAACAAAGCTTTTCGTGTAAGGGACTTAAATTATCAATTTTCTTTCAATTTTCTTAGTTTTCTTCCTTCCTTTTTTCTTTCTCTTCCCTTTCCTTTCTTTTATTCTTTCTTTCTCTCTTTTTCTTGACAATTTCCATTTCCCTCCCCCCCAGGCCCTGGTAATCATTGTTATATTCTTTGCTACAACTTGGATTATTTTAGATACTTCATATGCGAGATGTGACCAAACAACACGGTGACTGTTCAAATAAAATTTTTTTAATCACAGTGAAAGACACATTGCCATTAGTCCTTCAAAGTCCTCTCCTTTGCTTTGAACTCACTTATCCCAGCACTCTTGCCACTTTCTGAAGCAGCTGAGGAAGTCTCTTCCTGGTGTTTCTTTTTGTGAATGTCTCCATGTCAAGAATCAATTGGAGACATCTGCAACAATTTCTGTCAGATGAAACTATTTCAGTGTTTCTTCATCTGCCTTATTCACCAGATTGGGCACCATGAAACTTATGGCTCTTCTCCACAGTCAAAAGGACTATGAAAGGTAAAGATTTCAAATTGATTGAGAACTTTGAGGCAGCCATTTCTACAGCAACTTAAAGACACAAAAGAGGACTTCTGAATTGCTTCAGAAAGTGACAAGAATGATAGGATGAGTGTGTTCAAAGAGAAAGGAGAGTACTGTATTTTTCATGGGATGAGTGGTAGTGTGTCTTTAGCATAATAATTTTTAAACTTATATAGTCACCATATTTTTGGATCATACCTTATAAGTGGAATCATATAGTATTTGTCCTGTTGTGACTGGCTTACTGCACTTGGTAAAATGTCCTCAAGATTCACACATGTTGTCACGTATGGTAACATTTCTTTATCTTTTAAGACTGAATGATCTTTCATTATTTATTATATTATATTTTCTTTATCCATCTATCCATCCTTTGACAGGCACTTAGGTCGTTTGACGTGGAGAAACGGTACACTGCACACTCTTTGTGGGAATGAAAAGTAGTGCAACCACTGTGGAAAACAGCATATGTTGTCCTCAAAAAATTTGAAGGATACCTACCATGAATACCATATGACTCAGCAATCCCACAGCTGGAGAATTTTCCAAAAGAATTGGAATCAGGATCTCAAAGAGATATATGCACTCCCATGTACATTTAACATTATTCACAGCAGCCTTAAGGATTTTATGGTGATGACACTTTCTGCCTGAAATGCTCTAATAATGCAAATATATTCTTTCTGCTTAGAATGCTCTTGTAAATGTACTTGAAATGAATCTTTTAGCAAAAGGCCATTCATATTTCTCTTCTTTTGCTGTATATGAGTTTTTGTTTTGAGTATATACATCCAAATATCCTTCTTTCCTCTCCTATCTGGCTGGTTACAAAACTTTCTAAAAACTTCCGAGAAACAAAAGAAGAATAGGGATAAAAAGTACCAGAATATTCAAATACTCATTTTAATCTATAAATAATACTAACAACAAATAGGGATTTAAAAATTTTCAAATCTTCCTAGGTGACATCTATAGAATGCAGCTTCTATTTCTCTATACAATGTGATGTTTTATTTTCCTGTCCTGTTCCTACACAGCTTTTCTCTGTCTCCTTAACTCTGCTGAAAATGAATTTTCATTTCTCTTGTTCTGTTGTTCATTGATACAGATATGCTTCTCAGTGCCCAGTTCTTTGTATTTGGACAAATTAATCTATTAAAATAGGAATTCTGCCAGTGTGGAGAAAAAAGTCACTTTCCAACCATCTTGCTTTGATGTACACTGGAACATTTTATAAGCAAGGAAGAGAGGATAATGGTGGACTTTCTCCAAATGCCTTCAAGAAGGAGGTCAAATTCAGCAATGTTTTCTACTGGGTACCATCTCAAAATTGAATTCTGTGGCTTCTGTGCAGAAATTTTAGTGGGGTGGAAAAATGCCTGGACTCCGACTCCATACAGCCAGTTTGTGTTCTTGTCATTGCCTCTAATTGCATGAATTTACTAAATTATCTTACTTTCCTCAACTATTCAATAGTCAGGGGAATAACCTAAATGGACTCTGAAGTCACACGCAGCTCTTACATACAATGACTGTTTTAGGTCTCAGAGCAAATATATGTAAAGGTCATTTTTCCTTCTCATTTTCTTGTCCTTGCTTGATAAGAAAAGCTGTTGTCTGAATCTTGAGATGCATTTTGCTCATCATTTTACAACCCTGTATCCTTTTAGACAGATTCTATTTCTTTCTTTTGACGTCTCTGAACTCTGTGATGGAGAGAAAACTGCTTCACTCCAAGAACAAAGTTTACATGAGCTATATTTTTGGAGAAGAATTATCACTTCTAAAGAGAATGGAGTTCTAAATGTGACATTTAGCAAGTTTATAATTGCTCTGCTACACTAAAATACCAGTGCTTATTATAGTATTCTGTTTTTGAAAGGAATGGATTTTTGATAAGAATAAGGAACCTATGTACAAATAGTACATATTTATCAGAACACATTATATTCTAACTAGGAATATGTACATGTGTATGTTCATATATATTCAATATATTATAGTCCAGAAAGTTCATTCTTTCAATTAGAGTTTTCAATGTGATGTTTAATAAGTTTATATTGTTTTAGTACATTAAAATGCCAGTGCTGATTTTAGAATTCAGTGCTTTAAAAAAATGAATAGGTGAAGGAAGTAAGGAACTTTCCATGCTTAAAATGTGTCATGTAGTCAGTAATACCTGACTAACTCAGAAGTATTGCCCAGTGTGCCTCTGAAGTGAGAGCTGAGATATGAAACTTTCTGAACACATCTCATCCTAACTTTGGGATACTGCTAGTGTATTATTATATTCATGTTAACATACTGGTATTATGCAAAATGATGTTGCTTCTCTTACCAAAATTCTATACTTATGCATAGAAACAAGATAAAATTATAAGACTGGTTATCTGTCAAAATGAATAAAGACTTTTTTTCTGATTAACAATATACACACATATATAATTTATATGTGTATATATGGAATATACATTAACAATATAAACACAATGCTGCCTGGCAATGTCTTGACTTTAATTCCCAGTACAAAAAAAAAAAAAAAAAAGACAAAAGAAAACAGGAACAAAGCTATAAAATTCACAAATTTTCCTTTTGTTGAACTTTGTAGTGAAATCTTGTCTAGAAAAAAATCAACACATCACGATTAAGAAATTCTTGGAGGACATAAGAATTTAGGGAGACAGAACACGATGTTTCAACTTTGTTTCCTTAAGTGAAGACCAACTAGCAAACCAAAGAAGAACATAACCCACAAGATTTGAGCAAGACAGGCAAAACAAGCTCCTGTGACAAGTATCTTTCCAAATCTTTGTTTATTTTTATTTCTATAGCAACCTGGTGGTTGTAAAACAGCGCCATAATGAATAGAAAATAGAACCAAACGACAGTAAAATGTTCTTGTAACTGAAATAGCAGAGATTTGCGCAGAGAATTTGGAAGGGCTGTTTTGTTGTTTTTTTTTTTTTCTTTCATAAATGGGCTCATAGTAGAAAAAAAAAATCTACCTAAGTCCATACTAAGTTTTCCCTCCAGAGGGACAATAAGATGCTTATGACACGTGAACTCTGGAAACTTAATTATGTGCCCATTTCTTGTTATTACTTTCTTTATCCAAAAAATCCCTAAAGAGATTTTACTTCCATCAAATCAGTCATAGGGATTTCTATGCTTTCAGTGGGGTGCAATGAGAAGCTTAGTACACATATTGCATTTCCCATCACCCCGTGAGCAGCACAGAATATTCTTTTTGTAAAGTTTCAAATGAGCCTCTCTTTGGTCTTTGCACAAGTGATTGAGTTCCATAAAATATTATTATATAAAGCCAAAGGACCCTGGCTAAAAATTAAACTCGGTACTCCAATAAACTCTCTCTCTCTCTAACACACACACTGTTAGCCTTTATATTTCTTCTGAAGAGCTTTATAGACAGAAAAAGAAGGAAAAAAGAAAGGTCAGATTTTACCATAAGTAAATGTTCTGTGGTTTATAGAATTCACAAAACAAATTACAGTATGACATCCTTTTCAAGGAACTGTTTGTGTCTTTGGAAAAAGTGTGTATTATTTTTGGTGAACTCTACCTTTTGATGTGGCCTTTCTGAGGGAGTCAGCATCATCAGGATTTTTTTAATTGAATAACAATGTAAGATGAGCAAGACAAAAGGCAAACTAATTTAGTAATTTAAATCCTCCTTGTTCCCTGAGGCACAGCCAGAAAGAGGCCATGACAGAGAAGAGAAATTGAGGCCTGAATGGTGCTGTGAAGTGCAGAGGCAGGCTATGCCCACAATCAAACCAGGCCACATTCAACAAGTTTCCATTTAATTCACATTTAAAATGAGCAGTGGGTAGGATTATTCTCAAATGAAATAGGTCATTTATGTTGGGGGTAACTTAACTTCTTTCTTTTAGCAACAAAAATAAAATAATTAACCATTTCAGCAATGTACTATGTTCCAGTCAGGAAGTTATAAAGTTTAGATATTCCTTCTAATGCTACAATGCTCACCACAAACTTGAAATTATATACTGCAATATCCCATTTTATAGATCATGAAACTGACACTCAATGAGGTTAAAATATGCAGTCAAGATGAGGTAGCAAATACCTGGTGGAATCGAGACTGTCTGAACCAACGACGATATACTCTGAAACTTTACATTTTTATCATACTTTAACAGCATTATTGGATGAAAAATTAATGTTTCTAAGTGATATCATTCTATAAGGTCATTAAAGGATCTCATGTGCATCTAATTAATCACACCAATATTTGTGTGAGTTAGAAAGGTAGCAGGTAAATCACTCCCCACTTCACATGAGACGGTAGATAGCAGACCTTGCTGCCAATACACACACAAAAGCAACTTTTCATATGGCACAGATCCAAATCCAATGCTCATTCCACACAAAATATGTACTTTTCATGTGGTATGACAAAGTGGTTGATGTGTATGATTTCATTATCCATGAGAAAATATGCCCTGATTAAATAGACTATGTGTTGTCAGTTGGATTAGCATGAAAACAACTTCTAAGAACACTTGAACAGTTCACATGAGAACTGAAAAATAAGCTGATTGTCCATTTTTCCACGTATCCAGGTGTCTGGCTTCATATAGCTAGCTAGCTATTTTCATTTTTTTTAAACTGAACGTTATGGTGGCACACAGCCACTGCTCTAGTGACATGGTTGAGTACATGGTGGAAGCTGAGATCCCAATGTACAAAATACCTGAAGACTAATATATTAAGGTGTATATTTGTCTTACCACCAAAGAGTATGTCATAGTCAGCATAGAAGCATGACACTTTCATATTAAAAGATTTAAATCTCTGATTGTATAATTAGCAGATGTCATATAAATTTATTGCAAATGGTTTGTGTCTATCATATTCCCTTTTGAGAACAAGGTAGTGGAAGCTGACTTTGACAGTTTTTTCTTATTCACAGATTTGTCCATTTGTTCATTCTTTAATGTATCCCCTAAACATTCATTAAGCATCTACACTGACTCAATGCCAAGGTGCCCATTGGTGAAGGCCATATGGCATGTGTGAAACAGCTCTGCAAACCAACTTTCCCAGGTGCAAAGTAATACATTCTAACAGAGATAGAGTTTTTCTTTCCTTTCAAAATTATAATTACTGTAAAAAAATCTATGGGTAGAGATACAGAAAAGGAAGTTATTAATTGTCCCTTAGTAAGACAGAAGGGCATTGGAGATAAAATGTTTTAATTGGCTTCTTAATGTTTTGTTGGGTTTCAAAATTTTCAAACCCTTACCAAATGCAAAACACACACACGTATGTGCACACGTGCATGCATGCATTTTGCCTTATGAACTGTTTTGTTACACAATTAAAACATATTTGTGAAATGACACTTGTACTCTCATTTTTCTGTTATATTCCATTGCATTCTATTAGAAATGCCCAATTTGACCCATTGGATTGATTTCATAGTCTTTTAATGATTTGTAATTCACAGCTAAACACCATTACTTTAAAGAAAGAGAAGCAATTATCCACTTAAAGAAAATAATTCCAGACAAAGGGAAGAATATATTTCATTCATGAAATTACTGAAGCCTAAAAAAAACAGAGAAAATGGCAAACATTTCCATGGAGTTGAATCATGAAATGCACAAGGGCAAAGAGTTGAAAACTGGACAGAAGGAACTCAGGAAAGAAAGGAAAGGGAAAAGTAGGGAGGTAGGAATCCTATGAGGAACATACTGCAAATACCTGGACTATTACTTCCTTCAAAACATTTTATAGTATGACAAGTCTGACCCAACAGATAGCTCTGAGATGGGAAACAAGAAACCCCCTTTGTTTTAGGGAAAGACCAGGATGTGGGAGAAAAGACCAATACTCACTGAAAGAGGAGAAAGGAAAAAAATCATGAAGACCTCAGCCACAGTGTTGGCAGTGAGGAAGGGAAGTGATGGACAACTTCAAGCGCTACTCCTAAGAAAGGATTTAAGTTCAGAGAGCTGGCTGTATAGCACACAATCCTAGCAGCAAAGAAAGAAACAGACAGGTGAAGCTGAGATGCAATATAAACAGTTTCCAGCTTCGAAGTTTAACCACTCATAGAGTTAATATTCTAAAAAATTCAAATAATTCTTTAATTATTTCAGATAAGAATTAATGATTCAGTAAATGCTCATTATTTTTAAGATTACCCCCTTATAAGTAAACAGATAAATATAAATTAACAAAAAGCAATATGCCATTTTCAATTACTAATTGCCAAAGTTTTTTTTAAAATTGATATTCTATACTGGAGAATGTAAATTGAAATTGGTGCTCATATATATTATTGATAAGACTAGAACTTTTAAAATTTTTTTTCACAAATCAGTTGTGCTGTTCCTATCAAGATACTTAAATATTATCACACCTGTTGATCAATAATTCAACTTCTAAAATTATTTTTTATGCCAACATAATATTTAGAATAATGGAACTTTTAAAATAGCTTAAAAACTACCAATAAGGGACAGAGACAACAATATTATAGAGCTATTACAAATTGCTTTAATTTGACTTAATAGAATAGATTGTATGCATAATGTAATTTAAACTATGTTTTAAAGTATAATTAATGACAAAGGAAGATCTGTTCATTTTAAAATGCAAGAGCCAAAATTCATGTGTAAGATAAATGGAATATGTGAAACTATTAAAACTACATCAACATTGTGGAATTACAAGTAACATTTTAAATTGTATTCTCTATACATGTCTTAATTTCCATGTCTTCTGTAGTGAACAAGCATTGATTTTGTAATCATAGTCTATAAATTTATCAATATTTAGATAAATTACAATCATTTATATAACATTTCTTAATAAAAACAAAATTTAAAATTTTTGTTTTCTTTTTCTTTAAATAGGGTTAAATTAAATATTATATTCCAGAGTTTGAAGGATTAAATGATATTATGAAACAAAGAGCGCTATTTAAAATATATGTTTTTGCCCTGTGTGGTGGTGCATGCCTGTAATCCTAGCACTGTGGTGGCTGAGGCAGGAGGATCGTTGCGAGTTCGAGGCCAGCCTGGGCTACAAAGTGAGCTCAAGGCCAGCCTGAGCTGCATAGCGAGACCCTGTCTCAAAAATGACAAGAAAAAAGGAGTAAAATATATGTTTTTATTGAATTATCATATCTAGCCTGAACTGCATAGAAAGACCCTGTCTCAAAAATGACAAAAAAAGGAGTAAAATATATGTTTTTATTGAATTAGCATCTATATTTTTCTATCATATTTTCTAGAAAAGATGTTGGATTGGTATAGTCAAACTGACTTCTAAACAACAAAAAGTTCTCTAGTTAGCATTTACAACTGAATTGAGTCAAAATTTTACAAGGATTCCAATTTAAATTTTCTAAGGGGAATGTAATTTAAGGTTTATTATGCACTCAAAATTATAATTACAGTGTTTACTGAATACAAAAAATTCTAATTCTTACTTTCATCCTGAAATCATTATACTATCTTTTGTGAGAACCTTTGTGAGTTATTTATTTTGTATTTCCATTTTCAAACTTGTCTCTAACATTATTATATTCTTTTTACCAGCCTAAATTTTGAGTATAAGCCCTTCTATTACAGGACTTAGATCAAGTTTCTATACACAAAGAGAGTTTACACAGAATCGTGGACACTCTAATCTTTCAGGGAGCTGACAAAATAAAATAAGAAATCACCAAAGAGAACAACTCTTGCAGGAAGAGAGCCGAGAGTCCACAGGAAGAGATTGAAGAAGGTTACGAGTTTCACAGACAGATAAAAATCAAGAAACAGTGACAACTGGAAAGATAACAGGCTAAGAAAACCATTGGCACTTTGGACTTGATGAACAGGTGCTAAACCAAAGAACAATTTTATTGAAGAAATATAAACAATTGCAGTAGATGATAATGAAATCTAAATAAACAGATATAGTGAATTCTTTTCAATACAAATTGATCTTGCCTAAAACAGTTTCACAGCATTCATTTTTAGCCAATGGTAGATGAACATTATCCCATCTCATTAGTTTCAAAAAAAAAAAAAAAAAAAGCCCCAGAATCCCTTTTCTAGTGAGTTCTAGGCATGGCTACGAGCAGGAAGGAAGTGCTCCTCAGAGAAGAGAAATCTGTGCACATAGCTCCAGGCAGCGTTTTTGATTCTCTAGGTCAGTGATGGTGAACCTTTTGAGTTCCCAAACTGCAACTCAAAACCCACTTATTTATTGCAAAGTACCAACACTGTAATCAAACCTGGATACTGAGGGTTTAGTTTTTTTTTAAAAAAACTCATACATTAACATCTTTTGTCTTAAAACGAAAGCACAGTAGCAGAGCTTTCAATGATACAAACAACCCTTTAGACAGAAAAGTGAAAAGTTTGCATTTGGTGTGCTTTTGTGTGCTGTTATCCAATGCGTGGCTGCTAAAGCAATGATGGGGTGACTTGGCCTGCGTGTGACAGAGAGGGTTCTGTGTGCTTGCTGCGGCATGGGTGCCCTAGGTTTGCCGCTGCTGCTGTAGATATTCACACAGTTTTTTGACACTATCTTTCCACAAAAATTTGCATTTTATGTGACTGAGAAATGTGGTCCCTTAATGCGATATGTAACCCTTAGAACACATTACTCTGAGTAGTACATGGTTATAATTTTCCTATGTGTTTGTGGTCATTTCTATCAAAAGTTAGAGAACCTGTCCTTAGTCAGTTAATATAATGTTTCTTTCTTTTATTAAAATCTCTTTAAAAACTGTTCTAGGCACCTAGGTTTACAGCCGGACAGTTTGTAATAGCTACATCTTGCAAATAACCCAAATGCCCATCAACCAAAGAATGGATAAAAAAGATGTGGTCTTTTAAAACAATGGAATACTACTCAGTCACAAAGAAGGATAAACTGGATACTTTTATAGGTAAATGGATGCAACTTGAAACCATACTCACAAGTGAAATAACAAGATGCATATGTGTAAACATTGTATTGTCTCCCTAAGGCGAGAAGCTGAAAGAATAAATAAGATCCAAAACATTCAATAGATATTGTAAAATAGGAAGAAAGTTCAAAAGGAAAGAGAAACCAGGATGGGAGAATGGAGAAAAGAAGGAAGAGAAAAGCAAAAAAAGTTTATATTATATATAAACGTATATATATATATATCATATATATGGTAGCTATACTACTAATTTCTCTTAGTTCATAGAAAAGCACAATTTGTGCTAATATTGTTTAATGCCTATATCTTGTACTCTGAGTATCAAAGTTAAAGATAATATTATGCAATGTATTAACCATTGTTACCCTCCTATTATCTTGTTTTGAAATTTTGTGTTTTTCTTCATTTAAAAAAAAAAAAAAAAAAAAAAAACTCTTCTAAGAACAAAATATCCCAAAAGCTGGGAAGACAGCATATGATCTGTATGTGGCTAGTGTTGTGATAAAGAGGAATCACAATTCTTACATAAAAGGGATGTAGTCATTAGATCATCAAATATAGATTGATATCAACTATTAAAATTAGAAACATTATAAAATCAGAATATGTACTAGGAAGATTTAATCTAATCTTTTTTCTAGTTACTTACTGTAACTAAAGTGACTTTACCACTCTAGGAACCTTATTTCAAAATTGCAGTAATAATAACATTTGGTGATTACCATACATCAAATGCTATTTAGAGTACTTAATATAAATAAACTAATCCATTCCACAAATAATCCTGAAAAGTACTGCTATTAATTTGTCTCATTTTGCAGACTTGAAAAATTAAGGTGTCTGTGTTAACTGACTTGCCCAAGGTGACAAAGACAGTAATAAACATAAGACCTAAAGTCTGAAAATAGGTAGTTTGGCTCTTGAGCTCACTCTTAACATGTTAAGTAATTAGATAACCTGCTTTACAATATGGTAGTGAACTAGAAAATCGGTTTCCCAAATAGAAAGAGTTTCTGCCTGAGTTGATATTGCATTTGATTGTACTGTGCACTTTCTCCTGAAAAAATGTTAACAAAAATTAATTTGTTAAATCACTGTTATTTCCACAGATAAATGCATAGAGAGTTCTTTGATTCCTGTCATTTATATTATAAACTAATAAACTGAAATTAAGGAAAAATCCTAATTCATGAGTAGAAAATAAATTTCTTTTTCCTAATCCAAGTTCTGTATAAAAAAATAGAGACCGTATCCACGTATTTTCTAAAATCAGCCACATCCACATCTTTGGGACCTATTGCTATGCAAGTGGCCATGAGTACTGGGAGAGATAATCATGTACTGAAATCCCTCTGTTCTTCATAATGAGCAAGATATATCCTGATTTGTAGGCTATTTTAGAGATTGGATCTACCATTAAAAATCTAAGCAGTTACTCAGTTTCTTATGAGTTATGAGCCTTTAGCTTGAACCTATGCTGCACTTTCTCTCAGGACCAAAACATCAGGACCCTACACTAACAGCACCTTCTTTCAAAAATATGCATTTTAAGAGACCAGCAGGATTCAGCTCCCATTAAAAGCCCTGCTCCAAAGATACAACAAATGTTGGATCTGTTTGTAAAGCAAACATCAGTCCTGCTAATGCGGCCTGTGCTGAATTCTTCATGATTAGACATTCATCCCAGAGCAGATCCAAGGTCATTAGAGTGAAAAGCTTTAATGCTTACAATTATTGTGCCTTGCATGTTACTCTGCATGAATTCAAGGAAGACAACAGTGCAAAGGAGTAAAAGAAGAAATGTTTCCACTATACAGAGGTCTCTTGGTACCTTAGGCTGAGAAACAGAGACCACGTGGGTAGTAAAATCAGCTACTGTTAGGTTAGACAGCTTGACCTGGATTTGGCTAAGGATTCCCTCTCCCTCTTCTCTTTCCCTCCCTCTCTGCCTTCTGACCTGTGCAAGGGAAACATGAACTGATAGAACGGCAAGCAAAAAACTAAGGGGCTAGCAACCACAGCCTAATTAAATTTAACATATTAAGAAGTGGTGAAACCACAAGCAGCTGAAAAGGAGTGCTCAAGTTCAGCATGGTCACCATTTCTAAACACAGTGGGTGCCATGAGCCGGGAACAGAACCTGCAGAGGAAAGCAGCAAAGAATGCTCAAGATGAGAAGATGAAATACAAGGGTCTCTCACAAGGATAGGACAGAGCTACTGTCAATGGGCCAGGTTTTTAAAAAATGAAAACTAATAATATAGACAACTGTTTTCTCTAAATAGAGAAAGTCCACACTTCCATCAGGTTCACAGAGAATGAGCAATGTAATCAATTAGTCAAGCTTTCAACTCCCTTCTTCATAATGACACAATGTTGGCACAAGAAAGATCTTTAGGGAATGCATATTGAGAAAAATTTGCCTGTGTAATCTACCCTAAGTAAGTCCTGGGCTGGACATTGCACAACTTGTGGTTGAAACCAGGCTCTGCCAGTCATGGGTTATGGGATGTGGACCTGTCCTGTTACTTCTCCAGCTTTGGACACTCCTTTGTCAAATAGAGTGCAGAGATCGAAGGATCCCTTTCAGCTAATTATGAAATACCTCTAAACTCTAATGTCAATCACTGAGCCACCAACTGTGTTAGTTTTCCCATCATATTATAGAAGTAATTAACATCAGTGATATCAAAATGTTAAACAATAACAACACAAGGTTTGACCAATTGATAGAGATATTGACCATGCTGCCTCTTTTGGGGTTTTAAGTACACTGTCAAAACAAACAGATCGTATGTATAATTTTAGTGACTGATCAAATCTCATTTTCATAATTTAGAGCTATAAGTAAAAGTAATAGCATTTACTGTTTTTGTTTTTCCTTGCTGCCATGTATCCTTATTCCCACCTATTTATAAAACATCACCCCTGATGTGTTTTACTCCTCCATTAGCATTTTTATAATTTTCCCCAATTTTTATAATTTTCTCCAACTTTTATAATTTTCTTGAGTGTTCCTAAAAGCATTCAGTGCTTATTTTTGTACTCCGCCCTCATTTCCCTTTGTCTTTCATAGACATTTCTATATTTTACATTATCTCTCCACCGACCCGGCTTCTTTTTGTCTTTTCCAATTTTTATTTGTACATATTTGCAGTACAAAATGATCACATTCCCTGTGGGGAGCTGGTGCATGTGCACAACACATCTTAATTCTTTTGTTCTTTCCCCTTTCCTCCGCTCCTTTCCCCATCCCTCCATCTCTTGATGACCCAGCTTCTGATCCCCTTTCTGCACAAGTTATAATGCTCCAAGAGCATCACTGACTCATTTTCTGTGCTATAAGATACACCTTGTGGGGCTGGGGATTTAGCTCAGCGGCAAAGCGCCTGCCTGGCAAGCGCAAGGTCGTGAGTTCGGTTCCTGGTACCGGAGAAAAACAAAAAAACAAACAAACAAACAAACAAACAAAAAAAAAGATACACCTTGTGCTATAAGATACAGCTTTGGAACTCATTAAATAACCAATATTAACATCATCACACTCACCATCTGTAACATTAGCCTCATAAGAATACTGCTTCCTTAATATTCACATCCAAGATATCCCAAATAAAACCAATCTTTCAGCTACTAATATAGGACAGTGAGTAAATGTATCAACTAGCAGATAGAGTTAAAAATTTCTCAGGAATGTGCTGAAAATGTTTTGGCTTTTTATTTTCTTGTTTTGCATATTGACAGGTAGTTGCCTACTGATAGGCTCATCAAATACCCACAGCTACATCACATGAGGCAAATTTCTGGTGAAATCTACCCATATAGCAAGGTTATCCATTGCTGCCCTTAGGTTTTGTTTGTTTATAGTGAAAGGGATTGAACTCAGGGTCTCCTACAGTTGTGACCACTGAACTACATGTGCAGTCTAAAATGATTTTTAAAAGCATAAGTTTTATTATTTTACTTTCATAATCTTTTTTTTTTCTTTTGTACTGGGAATTGAACTCAGGATCTTATGCTTGCCAGGCAGGTGCTGTGCCACTGAGCTATATCCCTGACCCTACTTCAATAATCTTGACTTTAAAATGTCTTCTAAAAACAGATTACTGTTTAGGACTATTTCAATATGCTTCCACCTAGTAAACTTTTTCTTCCTTCCCTAAGTCTGGTTTTACTGTCAAAATTAGTTTTCTAAATTATAATTCAATCAGTGATTAATATATCCAGACATGAGAATTATTCCTTTATCCAATAGTTTTCATCAGATAGGCAATTTCTGAGAAAAAAATCAGGTCATTTAAAAAATCTATTCATTCAATAAATTTAATTTCTATAAATTTAATTACACAATCATGTTGTGTATGTAGAGACCAATGCATCCTATTACAATATAAGAGTTGAAAAGAATCCTTCCAATGCTTATAAGTGCTAGTAAAGTGACTTGCTCCATATTAGTAAAACGATAATAACACTAGAACTTAAGATCCTACATTATAATACTTTCTTAAAAGATAAAGATCATGTGTGTTTAATTCCAAATATAATAAGGAGGCATAGTATTAGATTTGTAAAGATGTTCTGAATATATTCTGTGAATCATGATTTAGACATTAAATTTTTAGAAGCCAGTCAAAAGAATATTCTAAATCACAAAATAAATTATTTTAGAATTGATAATCAGTGTCCAAACCTTTCATTACTGATCTTAAAGGCTGCTTAGAACTTTCAGAATTCATAAGAAAACCCAAAACTCATTTTTCCCTAATGGATTTAACCCTGCCCAGGGTCACCTGCAAATTTATTCTGCTATGTATTGAAGTCTTCCATTTGTTTCAATAAATATAATCATGCAAAAGTCCTGGCCATATTTGTTTAATATTTTTAAAGGAGACTAGGATGTCAAGGGTATTTTCTCTGTTTCATTTCATTAACATAAATCACTCTGGTTAAGATGAAACACCTTACACATGAACTGCATTAAAGCAACTCTCCCCCTTAGGAGGAAAGTTAGCTAGGCCAGTTCAGGGACTAGTCTCAGTCCAGATTTTGAACATGTCCACAAACAGGTACAGACTGTTCACAGCACAACCAACGGAAAGCTGCCTGCTCCCACGTAAACATCAGTTGCTCTCCCCAACCCATTTTGATCTGTTTTACACTGTTTGTGTTGACTTTATTTCTGCTTGATAGTTTCTGTTTATACATTATACATACACATATACTTATACACACACTTCATATTGGAGAGAAAAAATACCCTTTTCTTTGATCTTGGTATGTTTCCTCAGGTAAATATATCCCAGTTGAATTTTTATATCTAGACCATTAATGGTGAACCTTTCACAGCTTTCAGTGATAACAAAGAGTCTGCTGTGGTATCTGTGCCGTAGGTTCCCCAGCAACGATCTAGACCATTTTTGTCAATGCAATTTCTTTAAAGAATCTCTCTGCCTTGTAGCACTTCTCTGCTTCCTCTCACTACTTAATATAGCCATTGATTTCATCTAAGGCTCATTAGATGGCGTTTTGTACACTGTTTCCACTCCAGCTAATGATAATACAACATATTAGAGATACACGAACCAGAGCATATTTATCATAAGGTCAGTGAAGCTTACTTTTCAAAGTGTCTCTTTAACTTGCATCCTAAGTCCTTGTACTTATTTTCAAACTGTCCCTTTGTATTTCCATAATTGTATAAGACTGAGACCCACAAACCAGAATTAGCCCCTTTATAAAGTCAGGTTTCCTGGTGCTGGGCAAAATACTGGACACTTACATTTTAAAGGAGGAAAAATGTATTTGCCTCACAAATTCAAAGGATTCAGTCTATAACTGGCTGAACTCAGGCAGAAACAAGATGGCTGAAAGGCATAGCAGAGCAGCTGCTTACTTCATGGCATCCAGGAAACAGTGCAGAGTAATAATGGCAGAGTAGAAGGGGTGAGGGACCAGATAAAGACCCAAATATCACAACTCCATCACCCATTCAGGCACTCCCTGGACATCACCCATCCAGACACACCGTGGAGTGTGCTTCACTAATCCCCTAGGCATCTTGCAAGAGACTGAAGTTAACTATTAAGCTTAACCTCACACTCAACACTTTGCCAACATGACACCCAAGCTCATCTCCTTAAACTATACTTAATCTTCGAATAAATACAATAACAATTTAGTAATTCCACTTAACATGATATGACAATTTTGCACATAACCCAAAGCACATTAATCCATTCCCCGCAAATCTCAACAGACTGAGCACTGCTAAAAGTTCCAAGTTAAAGTCTTCTCTAAGACACAAGCCAAACTCTTCACTGTGAAACTATAAATATCAAAAACAAGTTATATAATCCCATAGTACAATTATGCAGAACAAACATTCTCATTCCAAAATGGAGGACTAGAAGGAGTGAAAGAAAATTAGACCAAGTAAGACTGAAACCCATCAGAACAAACATGAAGTCCTACATCTTTGTATCGAGCATCCAGGCATGATGTGCGTTCCAGAGGGCTTCAGCGCCCCCTACCCACCCATTGTCTCCCAGGTTGCAGCCCACAGCCTCTTTTGGGTGGCTCTTCTCCCTGCCTACAGGTTCTCTTGACAGATATTTCAACTTTGTAGAATCTCTGGGGTCTCCACTGCACCTCTGGCTTCATTCCCACAGCTTCACACACTGCCCTCTTAGAGGTTCCTTGCTTGGATTTCTAGGCTTTCCTTTAGATTTGTGTAGAAGCTTTCCTGAACCCACAATTCTTGCATTTTGCATACCTGAACAACCAGAATCATGTGGATGATGTCAAGGTCTGGCATCAGTTTGAGTAATAGCCAGAAGCCCTTGAAATATGTCTATAGTGGTCTGAGTGTGTTTAGATGGATGGAAACAATGAAATAAATCCTGGAGAACCATTGTGTAGGAAGCCCTTCTCAAACATGAGTTCTAGGGATTCTCTTCTCAAATGAAAGGTTTGCACTTTTATACCCTTGAGCCTGTAATAGTTTGGGTCTTGCTGAATTCTGAGATTCCCCTCAAAATATCTTTATCCTGGCCCATGTACAAAGTACTTGGTTTCTTGGCTCTAATCTCCTCAGCAACAACACTCTCTTGCTCCAAATTTTGTATGTGGTTCCTTCTGAGCCCAAATTAAAGATTTTTCAATTTTCAAAAATTTCTTCTCTTCTTTTCATCCCAAATTGTCATGATAAATCTGGCTAAAAGAAGCCAATATTACCTATTACACAGCCTGAATGCTGGGCAGCCTGGAAATATCCTCCATCAAATCATTTAATACATTGCCCTTACTCTCAGTCTCCCAAAAAGGTGCAGTACATGGGAAAGATAGAAACTTTCTGCCATAATGTATAACACACACAATTAAGTCTCCTTGTCCCCAACTGAAACCTTTGGAATGTGCCCTCATTGTCTGTGTTCCTATCAGCATTCTGATTTTCTAAAATGACCAAAATTCTCATCAAGCTCTACTTAGAGCATTTTGGGCTTCTCTAGCCTGCATCTCCAAAATGCCAAACTTTTCTGCAAACCAGTTCCAAAGGTTTCTGAGCCAAAGAGTCAGGTGTAGTCACATCATTGATGGCATTTCTAAGCACAAATTTTCTGTATTAGCTTTCTCATTGTAGGACACAATACCTGATCTCAGCAACTTTAAGGGACAGATTTACTTGGCTCAGGATTTTAGATGATTCAGTCCACAGTTGGGTGGTTCCAAAGCAAAAACATCATGGTAGAAGAGCATAGCTGCACAAAGCTGCTTAGTTCATTGTATGCGGGACACAGAGGAAGGGAATAGCACCAGAGAGCAAAGGGAAAGGGACAGAGATAGACCCCAAGCAGACTCCACACTACTCCCAGATACACTCTGGAGTGGGCTTTACTAGTCTCCTGGGTGGGTTCTAAGCTGATCAATTTGAAAATTAAGATTAATTTTCACAGTCCCTGATAGGAATAACAACATATCTATGACATTTCAAATCATTCTCCCTTTGATGATAGTTATGCCCAGGCTTCTGTGTCTGTCTTCAGAAGGTTGGGATACTCATAACACTTGGATTAGCATCTGTTTCCCTTACATGTTCTACTATATGTCAGTATCTCTTATGGTTGGTTCATACTATAATTGTCTGATACTATTTTACTTCCAATCGAGACTTTTGTATACTTCTGTATTTTCCTCCATAGCAGCAAACTCAAAACTAAGTACATAGTAGAAAGTCACTTACTCGTGAAGTAGCTTTTTGTATATTGATACTCAAAGAACAAAAGGCTTGATTATCAAGAAGCTACAGCAGGGATGTGCCATTTCTGCACCTCTCAGTAGCCATGTAAGAAAATGTCTACTTGGAGGACAAGCTTTTAATACATTCAATAATCATGGTATTCGCCCCACAAGCTCCTACCTGCCTTGGAGAAGGGAAGAAGTCATTACTGAGTGACTGGTTTTATTTTTTTTTTAAAGAAGAGAGAAAGTCTAATAACTCTCAGCACTCCAGAAATCCACTTTGAACTTATGTTTCCATAAAAGAAAGAAAATGGAAAATGGTTTACTTTCATAAGTATATTTTAAAAGACAAAACTATTTGCAGACACTGAATGTTAATAGTATTTTGAAAAGTTGATTGGATGAAGTAAAAAAAGTCTACACTAACCAACATTTCAGAAAAATTACATCATATAAATTTGGATCTTAAGCTTTCATGTGTGTCCTTTGAAAATTAAAAATGCCATTTCATGATAAGGCAAATAAAAGATGATAATTATTGAGAGACAACAGCACCACAGGAAGTACAGGGAGAGTTACTGCAGCCCAGATGCTCCTGCTGGAGATCTGGTGAGAGTAGAGAAGGCCACTGCTGGTGGACAAAAGGAATCACCAGTCACTTCTCACTGTATTTCCACATCCATACCTGCTTGCAGTGGTCAAATGTCAATTAAGTTTCAAGTTCCTGTGTTGAAATCCTGACTCCCATAGGGTTGGTATTATGAGGTGAAGTCTTTGGGAGATGGTTATATTATGATGTCAGAGCCCTCCAGAGTGGGATTAGTGCTATTATAAAAAAGATCCCAAACATCTGTCATGCCCCTTCTACCATGTGCAGAATTGACTGTAAGGCCTCAATTATGAACTAGAAAGTAGGTCCTCATGAGATACAAAATTTGACTTCTTACCTTCTAGAACCATGAAAAATTAATTTCTGTGGTTTATAAACTGCCCAGTTTGCATTTGTTTCATTATAGTATCATTAATAGACTGAGACAAGAATCCACCCAGTGTCCCATTTTTGAGTTCATGGCCAGAGCACATCCACACTTCTGCTCTCACCATGTCATTAACTTCCTATGTAATCTTGATAAGCCTCTTTTCCAATTCTTATGGATGTTTGGGAACAGATAAGATATTATAATACATCTAGAGCTTCTGTGCTTTCAGAAGATTACTAATTACTTTTTTAGGGTGTTGGGCACAAGAAAAATTCATTAATGGTCCACAGAAGGACACATTTTGTAGATTTTATTCCAGGGAAGAATTCTTCCCTCAACCATTATTTTGGGTAAAACATTGTCACAGTTTTACCTCTCCCAAAGGAAGAAATACAAAAGTTTGTGTTACATGACATTGTGCCTTCCAGTCATATTATGATTTCCCAGTCAAATCCTATTGTGGGAATAAGAATCAATATGGTCAAAGAAAGCCGCATTATTTCATGTCACTGAAAAGCAGTTATTTACCTTTTCCTTTTTTAACCTATAAAATACCATAAATGTCTATTTATCATAATGCTATTCATGACTTCTAAGTGCTTTAATATAAATAATGCTTTTACTTCCTTTTTTAATTTAAATAACTTAACCTATATTGATACCTTAAAGTCATCAGTTAATGCTTAAGTGTTTGACCAATTTTGCATACTTATATCTGGTAATCTGAGCAACTACTTTGAAGATAACAATATGTACTATAACAACCACTGTCAATTTCCTGTCATCTTGTTTTCAAATTCTGTATCATTTTTATTGTTTTTTGGTTTTTTGTTTTTTGTTTTCATTCTCTTTAAAATAAAAAAATTCACTGGTTGAGTACTTATATGTACAGTAAAATGAAACTGTTTTAAGCAAATGACTAAGGACTTTGCTGACTTATTGCTTTGATAGCTACAATATCTTTTGAATATGTGACAACCACAGCTGTGGTTTAACAAAGTTCAGAACGTCTGTATATCTAGAAATGAAATACTATATTATATTATCTTTGGAAACAAAATTATATTGCCACACTATGATATCCATAGGGTCCACTCCCAAAGCCACATTCTCTTCTTAAACCAAGAAAAGTTACACATTTTAACATTTACTGTTTTATTTCAGGGTGTGCTTTCTCATCATGGAGAGTATTCACATAACTGACACAATGTCTTTATTGATACAAAGACAAATAAACCATTCTTCATTGCTTTTGCTCAGCAAAACATCATTATGGATAATGAATAAGGTCTTAAAATTTGTAAGTCCACAAATGGGCTTATACATAAGACCAATTATATGTTCGGAGTGCAATTAGTTTCTAATTGTAAGACGTTAAAAAAAAAAAATCCACATTTTTAATGTGTCATATCTGATCTAAAGTACATTTGGGAGATATGTGTCTATATTTAAGCTGAAACAAAATATACACAGTTGACTATAAAATATCACCAATTTGCTATAATTTTGAATGGCAGTAACTTTACCCTAAGAAAATTCACAGGATGATTTAATGGTGATATCAAAGGAAACCTACCCTATTTTCCCTTTTTTCTTCACTTATTGATTTCATTTCTCCTTTCTTTCTTTGTCTTTATGATGGTATGCTATCCAAGAACTACTCAGATGCAACCAGTAGAAGATGCAGAGAACACTTGTAGAGTATGGGTCACTCAAGTGCTTATTTTATGCAATAATACAATATTATAATGGTATGTAACACATTGCATATATTTTTACTAGACTGAGAGATTTTTATGGGCATATTTATTTTACTTTTATATCATCATGTTTATTGATGTAAGGCTAAACTGTTTTAAATGCTCAGTAAATTTTCCATCTTTATGTCAGGACTTTTAGCTCTGTGTCCAGTGGAATATTAGCTTCAGTGGTACTCACAGGTATTTTGAGGAGGAATTTAGGGAAGCTACGAGTCTCACATTCAAATAATTTTAGGAAATAATTCATGAAATAATGTAGAGCTACTCTTGGAATTCTTAGTTTTTCATATGCTTTTACATATTATATTTCTTCAGGAAGAAACTTTTCACTCTCAAAATTTTTTTATTGTTGAAAAGCATTTATTATTTCCCTTATGTGTAATGTTTAGCAGAAAATAGTTTGGAAAATTCTGTTATCTAAAATTTAAGGTTGTTTGCTGTTGGAAATTTTTTGTAATAACTTACCCTACTTGTTTACGTAACAAAATATATGTCAACTGGGTGGGTGGTTTGAACAATAGAATTTTTATTTTCTGATGGACCTGGGAGCTAGAAATCTGAGGTCAGCAAGGCAGGATAGCTGGGTTCTGGCTATCTTATTGTGTGCTCCCATAGACTTTCTTTGATATAAGCACATTGTATACACAGGGAGAGAATGAGAGAGTACCCTCTAGTATAGTTTCTGATAAGGGCACTAATCCCACCTGTGCAGGGGCCTCACCCTCAGAACCTCATCTAACCCTAATTACCACCTAAAGGTCCTACCCTCCAAATATTATCGCAGTGGGGAGTAGGGACTCAACATAGGAATTTTGGTGGGAGACAAAGATTTCGTGTATAAGAGTACCTAATAGAAAGTTAGCTCATATTCCCAATAAACCAAGACTCTTCTTTCTTCTAGTATAAGCTGATACTGGGTGCAGCCATTACTGGCAAAAATATGTCAAGGGCCTCCTTAATTTCACTGAGAGGCTGGTAGTTATGGACTCAGTTTTGTCTTCCCAAGGCAGATCTCCTTGAGTTCTCAATATGATTACTTAGCCTCAGATACACAGTCCTAGAAGACAGCTAGTGTCCAGTCCATTCTGTGCACATGGACACTCGGAAAGAAGTAATGCGTGAATGATCGGCAGGATCATGAATGAAACTTGAACACACTAATTTCAAATTTACTTAAATAATTCCAAATTTCTTAGCTTTTTCTTTCATAAATCCAAGCCTGATGGTATCACTCACTATCTGAAGGTGATAAATAGAGAAGGAAATACGTCTAAAATGCTTATCCTTTGGTTTTCATCTGAGAGAGTTCAGGGTGGACAATTATGAATTCACTCATACATGTAGTCCAGCATGGCCAGTTGGATCTCAAGCGGGTTAGCAGTGGGCCTGGGAGGAGGAAATCCCTAGTGACTCCAAGCGGCTGGCCTCTAAGAGAGAGACTTCCTCATTTTTGTTTCTTGGTTTCAAACTGGAACACGAGCACTTCTGGGCAACCTCTGTGATAGACTATAGAAACTGGGATTTAATTTTGTGGGGTCTCCTAAGGGGTCTTTATTCCTTAGGGTGTCAGAACAACTCTCACACCACAGGAGGGTTCCTCGCTTATTTCCACCTCAAAGGGGCATTAGTAATAATCCTCCTTATTACAGAATCCAACCAGACCTTCTGGTGTGATGATTAATTGGGAGGTGTTCTCTCTTTTTCTTTTTTTTTCTTCCTTCCTTTTTTTTTTACTTTCTTTTCTTTTCATCCAATATATCACGGGTAATCATCTCAGCCCCGAAATATAAATGTTCTCTCTGAGAGAAAAAAAAAAGGCACAAACAAAAATGTTTTGAAAAGTAATCACTTGTTTAAAAAATGGAAATTGGGCTTCTGTGTTGTGAGGAATGTATGTGTATAACGGTGAAATTCAACACTGGTAAATGATCTGACTACCTCAAAGTGAAGTTTTTGCCTTCCTACAGTGGCCTTTAACCCTGCCCTTTCCTCCAATCTGAGAAGAGCTGATGTTGATGGAACATATAATGGCCTCTTTCCTGTGCAGTAAAGTCAGCAATAAAGCTTAGTAATTAAGGGTACCAGGGAGGCCCAGCCCAGCAGGCTAGTGGTGTGGCGAACACTTTTAGAACTTCAAACAATATCAAAGTCACTGAGAAACGGGCCTAGCTCAGTTCTGGTTTGAATTAAGCCTCACTTCCACACGCACTTTTCAAATCCAAGCTCAAACAAGAAAGCCAAGGCCTTCTGGATTTCATTAGAGCCAATTATCTTATCTGTTTCATCTCAGGCCTGACCCTAAGGCTGGCAAACAGCTATTCAGTGCATTTGTGTGGTTGTTTGAGAAAGCCTCCAGTCGGCCAATGGCCCGAGGACCTGCTAATTAAAACACCGTTGCCCCCCTGCCTCCAGTGATTAAATATTTTCAAGCTTTTGTAAATAATTTTTCCATTCTTTGCCTCAAGCCTCAAAGGTCCAATACATGCAGTAATTTATTTAGTTTGTCAGAGAATACTGCTGGAAATAGGGTCATAATGGAACCTTTGGAAACTTTTATACGTCTTCGTACTTCTGAAAGTGACAGTTTATAAACCAGCCAAATGTGTATACTGTTTCTGATGTAATTATGCCCTAATGGCCTTTCTTCTTTTGAAGTGATACAGTGTATAGCAGGCTTACATTTTGTCAATAATCATATTTCCTCCAACATCCACATGATCTCTAGAGTCGGAATTTAATGAGATAGTTTAAGTCCTAGAAATTGTATCAAGGTCTCTGGCCTTGAAGTCTCTTGCCTGGGGCCCGTTCACAAAGACTAACTTGGGACGAGGAAGACCAAGGAACTCAGCTTGCGCTCCATGACCAGGTTCGACAAGAGAACGCTGAATCTTTTTCCAGAATCAGATTCTGAGAACTCAGTGATATGGTGATGCCACTTCAGAAAAGAAAACATTCAGGATGAGACTTACGGAGTTTAAAATGCTTCCAAAACCTGGTTTGTATGCAGAACGATCTTAGCTATGACAGTTTTCTCACAGTGGATTGTGTGGGGAGGGAGGACTGGAATGACTTCCTGTGCAGTCAAGGCTACACGCTGATGCAGGCACAGGTTTGGTAAACAACCTGCGAGCCCACAAGGCTTCCCTGCCTCCCAGACTCCTTGGGCTCCTCGGCCATGTGTGAACCAAAGCATGTGTGACTGCAAACACCCCGAACAAAACACAGAGGGATGAACACACGCAGCCAGGGCTCCTCCCGCCAGCCCCGGGCACAGCCATGCGCACTCACGGCTCTCCCAGCCAGTCCGGCCATGTTTTATTGGAGGAAAATAAAAACCCAGAGTTTTGTTTGTTGTTGTTGTTGCTCTTTTTGAAGTACGACAAGAAAAAAAATGTCGGCAGGCTCATTAGTTGGACCCCGTGTGCACTAACACACCTATGAAAAAGGACTGCGGGACCAAACAGGTCTGCTTCTGTTGTTTTTAAAATGACACTTTGGTCTTATCCTGAATAATAGGCTTTTAATAAAAACATCTACCAAAGGCAAACAATTAAACAATACATAAAGCACCAGGGGGCAACGTCGTGTTTTGGTTACAGTCTGGAGCCATTCCAAAGGAGAGCATGTGGGTATTTTACAAGGAACAATACACTTCTCCAAAGATATTACATAAATTTTGAATTGGACCATGTAAGCCCTTCTAACTTGGCAAGGGATTTTACACTGTACCTTGACAATGGGACGATTTCTTTACCTTCTCAATTTTTCTAAAGGATATTAGATGTTCCAAATCTTACATATCTCTGCTGTTTCAAAAGGACAAAATAATAGTGTGCTAACTTCTTAAAAAATTAGCACTAGCAAATTAACAGATGAGTGATCCTCCTTCCATATTAATGAAATAGTTTTCTTTTGGATTCTATATGTAACTGTTTGACTTTTATAAATCGGCACACCTTCAAAAACTTAAACTAATGGAATAAGTTGGTAAACTTTAGGTGGACTTGAGTCCTAGGAATAGTTTAGAATTTATAAATTTCAACTTTAGTGAATACGACATACACCATATTTTATTATTTCTGCACCTGCCTTTTTCTCTTGCTGTGAACCTTATATATTTATCAGAGAGTAAGGCATCATTGAATAATTTTTTTAATGATAGTTTCATTTCAGAAACCCTAGACATAAACGGAATTAAAGTGCTACAAACTTGTGTAACAGAAAGGACTTCAGTATGTGAAAGAAAAGCAGAGGCCCAGTGGGTAAACCTAACATTCAAAGGATGATTCCTGAAACTGAACGTACAGAAGGATAAGAGACCAAGCTCTCTCATGGGTTATAAAATTGTTAAATTATAAATGTATGCCTGTTTTACTCTTCTTCTAGGTTTTGAATAAAATCCTCTTCATCTCTTTGCATTTGGCTACTATTACATTAATTCTTGGACTCTTCTTGCAGTGGGATGTACTGGGAATTGAACTCAAGACCTTGTGTTTGCCAGGCAGGTGCTGTGACATTGAGCTATGCCCTCAGCCCTACTATTACATTGAAAATACCCATTTATTTCTAAAACTCAGTCCATTTCAGTAACTCCACTACTGACTTAAATTCAAGATGTTATGAACCAAATAAGAATATGCATCCCAGGTAAAATAATATTTTGTTTCCAAGTGCAAAGATACGGCTCTTTAATTGGAAAGATAATACATAAATATTATTTCTTGATGGTTTTTTCTACAGATCTTTTAGAATGCAAAACTATCTTCAAATTTGCAGAAATAATAGATTTAAATTTCTGCCTACCTGAAAGTTAACTCAGTTATCCATTTTCAATATTGTAATACATGAACTGTAGTGGCAGGAAGTTACTTTGCTTTCTTTCCCGCTAGAGCTATGCAGTTCATGGGTCCACTGCCCTCCATATGGCTTTACAATTGCTTTTCAGAATAGGAGATGTTTAGACAACCAATACCCAGTGCTGGAGTTCCCGCAAGAAAGATGCGCAGATTCGTAACAGATACAAGGAGAACCCCTCACCCTTCTAGATAAGTGCCAGAGGAGTTTAAATGCCCGCATAAATGAGAACAGATGTTGATTTATAAGTTTGATCTACGTGACATCAAATCACTGAGATGAAATATGGAAAACTGAGTCTACCATCCAGATGTTTGATATCAGGCAAAGATCTATACTCCCCTCTGAAGGTCTTGCCCACCAGAAAACTGTGAACTTCAGTCCTGCACCTCAGAATTAATATCTGAACAGATTTTCAGTTGAACAGAATGTTTTAGAAGATTCCTCCATCTGGGAAAGGCAGTAAGTAAATTCTCACTAGTAAACCATGGATATTTATCTAGTTCTCAAGAAAGCAACTACAAATTTATATTTATGGTACATTAAAATATATTTTGCATAAATTTATCATTTTAATAAATCTAGTTATGGTAAACTTTAGGTTTAAAGTCATGGAAAGAAAGGTGAATCATTCAGTTAAAAAAAAAAAATTCCAAGATCCCAAAACTGAAATTTGGTTAGAAGACAAGTGACTTTTATTTGGGCCAGAGCTTTATCTTACTAGTAAAGGAAGAAGAATCTTCAAATATTCATACTCTAAACAATCAAAAAGTTGAGTCTATAATTTCTTCATTGTATTTATCTTTCATTCCAGTGATTTCATAAGTAATTATGCAACAATTACATCATTACAAGATTAGATGACTGAAGTTGGTGAATTGATCTGAGATATCTGACCGTCTAAAAGATCTACTATTGCTGGCCTATGAGTCTTCACAATAATTTTCACAGATTTCATTTCCTGATATCTCAGAATATCACACATATATCATGAGGATTTTGTGTAAGGCAAGAGTTTTATAATTCAGTATTTCAAGTTGAAAATAAAGACAAATCATTTATAGACATAAATTATCTTCTTTCTTGGAAAGAACTTCTAGAGAAAAAGGTAACTAAATGTTTTTTTTTTTTGACTAATTCTTGCTATTCGAAAAATCATTTCATTGCTATACAAATTCCTTGAACTTTTTGGCTTTATTGCTGTTCTAAGAAGAAAAAAATCAGTTTAAAATTTTTTTACAGTTGATCTTACTTCTTAAAATAGTAATAAAAATAAACTGTAGCATTTGAACTATTTTAAATAGTTCAATGCTGTATATATAATTCATCTTTCAAAACTTCAGGCACTTCAAGATACTTCCTAGGCTTTTCACCTGAACTCTGTAATGTCTAATAATATCATATCTCTTTGATGCTCAGCTCCAAAATCAAGTTTGCAAGTTTCCTGAGGAAGACAGGTGTGCATAAGATCAATTTACTTTCAGGGTCAAAGAGCAGAAATTCTAAGGGTATCTAGAGACACACACCTATAGAAATTGTAATTTTTTGATGAAAATTGGTACAATATGTTGCACAGATGAGAGAGGAAAAATATTCTTAAATTATGTTTATTCCTAAAGCTAAAGAGAAGATAGAGCTGACAGCTTTCTAAAATTTATTCCTATGGATATTTTTCCTTGTGACCTGTTTGATCAAACTTCTTGAAAAATCTCAACATACAAAATCTAAAGAATAGAATATGCACAGTGAATAAAATTGTGGTTCATATCACACACATAAATTCATATGTATTGCTTTTACTGAAATAAAATATTAATAGATGAAATTCACTACTGCTTTGTTCCCAACATTGATTGACAAGTTCAGGTTTGAAGGCCACATCTTATTTATTAGCCAAATCTTTCAAAAAGAGAAAATGTGGGCTTGATTTGTAAGCTATGATAAATGGTCTGGGAAAGATGGTAGTAGGGTCAATTTGATATGTACAGTATTTCATATTGGCAAATTGTTTCAAGAAATTCTACCCTGTTTCCCAAAATGTCTTGGGCATCCTTGGGAAAGTACATACTATCATGAGTATAATATATTTGCTTGTCACTAACAATTGTGAATCTAATGCAAGACTGGGAATCATCGACCACAGCTCTGATAGACAAAATAAGATCCCAAATCATTTGACAATATTGAGCATGATATTTAGGTGACAACAAATCATTCTTTATTTCAGAATGGGACCTAAAAGTACATTTGTTGCTCTATGTTCTATTAAAATTTCATTTGGTACTTCTGAAGTTTAATTACATTCCTTTTGTGAAAAATCTAGATGCATGCATAAGCAGAAAATATTCCTTTTAACCAAGATAGAAAACTGTATTTACCATTGTAAATAGTTTGAAAATCAAAAGGAAAGCTGATACAGGGGTTTAATTTTATAGGCTTCCTACAATGCCAAATGAAGAAAAGGCACAAGAAGTGGCTTAAGATATTATGTGCTACAAAGGTTGTGAAGATCTAGGAGGTGTTTTTCAATTTTAAAACAATGTCAACAGTTTCAATCTCCAAACCAAATACAGGATAGGTTAAGCCACATTTGCAAAGAATTTCTCACCATACTATTGGTTTGTCACCTTCCACTCTTGACAGAAGAACTATAGTTTATAGTTCAGGCCCAAGGAAACTGTCTCGTGAGTAACACTTGTTGCCAGCATTTCAGTGACAACCATTTACCAGCTATGTGACATCCGGAAATCTACTGGTGTGCAAACCCTTCATAGCCTCATCTGGGAAATAAGAACACATATCTAAAGAATATTCCAAGACTTTTAAAAATAAGAACCTAGTAAAACATTTAATTCTCAATGAATGTTCTATATTACTGCTGTTTTCATCATTATATTGTTATTTTTCCAATGGTGTTATTGTTCATTCACATAACATGAGATTGTATCAAATTAAAACAGAAATTACAGTAACTATAAAATTGTATTTATTTAGTTTTCACCCAAAAAAAGAGAGTCTAAGAATTTACGATGGCTCCATTTTATTCCTTAGATAGAAGTGAACAACCATTTTTCAGTAATGAAAACATATAGGAGTTAAAATTATTGAGACTAATGATGATACATTCGATAAAAATAACAACGGAAGGAATTGTGCTTATTTATGTGCCCTATCCCAAATTATCCATCATCATTGCACAACTCTGAGGAGATTTTAGGCTGATCATTGACTGGCTTCTGAGGACCATTTTCTCCATCAATATAACAATAAAAATCCTATCCTATTCTATTTTACACTTGAATGCACATATTTAAGCTTTACCACAAGCAGAAGAAGAATCACAGAAAGCTGTAACTTCTGTTTTAAAAATCCTGTGTCAGGAACGGAATCAATAGGAGCACTGATAAATAACAAAAAGAGATGATTTCCAGTCACAGTACTGTATTAACAAGTTTCAAATTTGCTTGTGTAAATAGGTATGAACCAAAGACAGGAGAAGAAAATATAGGTGGACTATACAGGAAAATACAGGTGGCTATTCTTATGTACTTAAGGGGTTCATTTGCTTTAACTATGTGACAGAAGCACTACCCTTCTAAAAATTCTAGTTGGTTATTTAGTCAAAGCAATTTAGCAAAGCCTTAGCTTATGAGAACACCACATTTTTCAAAAAAAAAGGAGTTACTTTATAAGTCAGTTAAAGAAAAGATAGTCTACAATAACAACGACATTGTTGACTAAATAGTTCCTGGATTAGACAACTGTTTCAAAGAGGTCTTTTTTCAGGTAGGCCACCAACAATCTTAGTGAAATACAATCATTGTGGGTCAGTTTTTCACTGATATGAACTTCTATGAGCACCTGATATTTACAGATCCCTTTAACCTTTGGAAATCTTCACCACTGATAAACACTAATTAAAATTGCTGCAGATTAAAACACATTACCTTGGAAAGAGGATTTCTTAAAATTAGAGCTTGATTCTAGTTAAGGAACTGGATCAACAACCCTATGACACTTTTGTAGTTGGCCCTTAATGTATGCCAAATATGTCATTTATTATTTCATCAAATAAATGAATTTAAGGGACTAATACAGTCCTCTCTCAGTCCCTTTTACAAAATAGGGTGGTATTTGCAAACTATTCACATCCTCATGTATACTTTAAATCACTCCTATTTTACTTATACGGTGTAAATAAGAAAACAGTTGTCACATTGTCAAGAGTAAAATGTATATGCTCAGCAGAGATTCAATTATTTGAGTATTTCACATCCACAGTTATATGATTCTATGGATTTGGAACCCATGGATACAGAGGGCATCTGACTGTACTTTCATGAAATTAAATGTCTATACAGGGATTATTATTCATTCACTCACTCATTCATTTATGCACTAAAATAAGTACAGTTTTAAGGACTAGTACTATCTTACTGCTACATTAAAAATTGCTACTCTAAAAAATACTTGGAGATGTTTTCCTGATTAAATTTAACAAAAAGCAGGATATACATATTGTCCTTTGCCCACTATAAGACAAGACCAATGGCCTTTCACAAAGAATCAGTAAACATTATAAAACCATGTATTTCTTCTGCCTCTTTTCAGTCATTTTCATTTATTTTGTTTGTTTTTCTTCTGGTACCGGGAACCAAACTCACGACCTTGCGCTTGCCAGGCAGGCGCTTTGCCGCTGAGCTAAATTCCCAGCCCCTCAGTAAACATTTATAAGCTGCTTAAAGATTTAGTTATTAGATAGAATGATGTGTGCCACACCCAGAGTGGGATGATGAAGAATTTAGAGCTGTTGGAATGACCTTTTAAAATGATAGGGACAGCGATTGCTTAGCAGACATCCAGCAAAATATTTAGTGCATGAAGAGCAGTCACTTGATATTTTTATAGTCATATGAATGAATGTTCAAAGTTCTTTGCAAATCATTCTCCTTGAGGAGCCTGATGGTGTGGTGTAGCTTCTTAAGACTTCTCCTAGATGGACTTAATATCAGAGCCTTTCTGTGCTCCTAATGTGGGCAGTCTCATCTCTCTTCTCTGACTCGTTCAAACAGTGTTATTGAATAGCTCCTCTAGGTCATCTTGCACACTAAGCATTTGTGAGTTATCGCTGGAGAAGGTGGGAGTACAAATGTCTTATATTTTGGTAAAGCTCATTGTAATTTCTCACTCTTTACTATTTTAAATCAAGAATAGCAGAAAAATAGTGCGGTGTGACAGAAAGAGCAGAGTTTAGAGCCATACACCGAGTTCAGATCACGGCTCTTCCAATTAGCAGTTCTGTGACCTACACCATGCTCTCAAGAATTAGCCAGCATGTCTATAAAATTTCCAATCTGGATTTGACATGTAAGATCTCAAAAAAAATAGCCATAATTATTTTACAAAATGGTTACCTTGGAAACAAATCTTAATTGAACATAAAAGATACTTGATATTTTTAATTTAAAATTCTTATGAAAAATATGAAGCACGTCCTTCAATTACTTCAGGGATGAACGATTACTGCTTGGGACAAATAACAAGTCACTGGAAATAATTTAGATATTCTATTGTATATTTAATTATCTTTAAATCTCACAGTGAAGATTAAAATGTTGGACTGTCTACAATTTTCAGTGGCCAGGAAGCAAAGAGAGAGAAGAAACGGCTGAGGCCCCACTATGGCCCTCAATGGCACTTTCCCAATGACCAGCCCAGTTTTCACTAGGCCCCGCCTCCTAAAGGTTTCACCACTTCCCAAAGATGCCATGGGCACGTGGCAAAGTCTCTTAACACATGAGCCCATGGGGTCACTTCTAAATGATAGCAATATGCTTATGCGATAATACTACACCAAAAATTGTGAGTCTTCCAGTTAATTATATTTTGTCCCAAAGTTTACAAAGGAACACAGATGGTGATGATAGACAGACAGACTGAGACGGGCAAAAGATTTTATGAAGTGTGATCCATTTTCCTTCATCAATCTCACCCCCTGCCCTTGAGGCAACAAAGAAAGATTATTCCATGACTCTGCTTTTCATAGTCTCTTCTCTCTGCAGCCTATGAATTCTCCTCAGCCCAATTCCCTTTCTTTCCTTAAAGAATTCCACTCATACATAAGAGCACAGGTTGAATAAGACTTGATGAAGCCTTGCCTGAAACTCTTCAGGAAAATTTAATCATTCTATTCTTCCTGTCTAAGCATTTCTGTTCTCTAAAACAGTATCATTTCAATTACAATCTCTGAAAGCAAGGATAGTTCTGAATTCTAAGTTCTCATCACAGTGCCTGGTAATATAATTTGTGCTCAGTGAATGATTTTTGACTTTCTTGAGCTATCCTTAACAAATTCACATATATATCTAGGCATAAACTTTAAATATCAGACATGATATCATTTAACATTAATAAGGATGATTATAGTTTAAATTTGGTGCTAAAATAACTACAACCATTAAAAAGTCACAGTTTTAAATGTCTGCCTAACTACATAATGTCACATCTCTTATTAATCTCAGGTAATGTTAATGGTCCTGGAAATTTTATGAAAAGTCAGCTAATATAAATGGTTCACATTCCAGGCAAAGAAAGAATGATATTCTGGAGAATGCTTAGCCACTTTAAGGAATCTTTTATTCACTTATCATTTCAATCACAAAATAATAATGTGCACTTAATATCTACGTTCACATTACTTAATGATAATGGTTGCATTCAAGGATTTCTTTAGAAAACCAATCTCATAAACCATTCCCTTTAAGATATGAAAATAAACACATACAAGATATAAATCGTCCTTCATTGCTTTGCATACATGATTCATTTTATATAAAGTTTATATCACAAAGACTTTTTTAATAACAAAAAAATCAAAGAACTCTGCACTGCAGATCAATGGATATAATAGTATGCTGTAGTGAAACTGAGAAATTAATGTGTTTCATGAAAATTTCCAGGTTAAATTGAGAAGTAGACAAATTTGTATGTCATGTAATATTAAAATACATTATCCTGTTTAAAGTTCCTCTAGGATATTGATGGCATTTTGATAATATTTTAAATTACACTGCTAATTAGAGCAAAATACTTCATACAGAGCCCAGGTTTATAAAAAATAATCATCATAGATATCTCCAAACTATACATCTGGAGTGTGGAAGAATTCCTTTGTATCCCAAATACCAAGCCAAACATATTTACTATAAGTGTATTTTAAATAGTCTTTTTCTGTCACTTTTACTAGACTTCTTTCCTAAGGACTAAAGATCTTCAACTGAAAAACTGAAGTATGCATGACACACAGGACAGCAGAAACTCACCGAAATCTATCATTAAATTTAATTAACATTTATTAAGCCAATGCTCCCATTATTTTCCTTAAGTTTCAAATATATTAACAGGATTTTGTCCTTGGGAATTTAAAATGGTACATTTGAAAACTATGAATACCTGTCAAGTTTTTTTCCATACAGTTGTTTGTTTTTGCTTTCCACTACATAAAACATTCAAGAAATTATGCAATATTAACAGGTTAAAATCTCTACATCTTGCAAATGAAGCACATATTGACACAATCTGGTATTTCTCCTGAAAACAAAGAGCTAATAACTGAATTTCTTTCTTTTTAATTCCCAGGAAGAAAAGTCCCATTCTAAATTTCATCTTTTTAAAAAATCTATTAATTTATCATGTTTCTTATTTTAATTAATGTTTAACATTTCTTGCTTAGAAAAAATGCATCAGAATGCAGTATGGATGGATACATTCCATTTATTCAAAAAGAAACTGAAAGCCAACAATTAGTTAATTCTCTAATGTGAGAAGAAATGCATACAAAAGTCACTGACTGATTCCACCATGCATTGAGACAGCCTAGACCAAAGTTCTTAAAGTGAGCCTGCTCCTCAGAGGTAAGAATTCTAACCACTTGCCAGGTGAGGTAGCGCATGCCTGTAATCCCAGGACTCAGGAGGCTGAGGCAGGAGGATTGTTGTGAGTTTGAGATCAGCCTGGGCTACAAAGTGAGCTCAAGACCAGCCTGAAATGCATAGCAAGACTCTGCCTCAAACAGACAAATAAATAAATAAATAAAAAGAGAACTCCAACTACTTGCTATAGAAGAAAGGTATTCTGTGATCCAAAAGTTTGAGAAATGACTGTTCAACATGTTAAATATGTAGGGAAGGGCTCCTCAGAATATTTAATATGCTAATATCTGTTGTAAATTACATCATACATTAAAATAGGCAGAATTTTCCAGACGGAACTATTTCATAATAAATTCTTTTTCTTTTCCTTCCATTTGAGTGAAGGAAAGGGGAGAATGTCTGGGCCATTTACCAACTATATATCCACAGGTCTCAATATACCTTTTTTATTATTCATATTCTTACATGGATTTCTAGCAATACTTTGCCTTAGTTAGAAATTTGTATTTCTCTTTCACAACTGGTGCTATTTCCGTGGACATCTGTGTTTTCTAATTTACCATTTTTGAAGAGAAACAAGTACCAACCTGAAAGCTTCGAGGTACTCAACATCTCCCATAGGGGGATCAAGGCCACCAGTCCAGGCAATATTTATATTATATCCTTCTCCAAGGCCCGTTCCAACCTGAGAAGAGAAAGACATGCCACAGTGGGTCGAGAAGAGGGCGAAGGAAGAAAGTAAGAAACGGTGAAAGTGAGTGTATGGAAGCTCTTGAAATAAACATCAAACACTGCATCAAATCAGCCCAGCCTTGCCTGACAACCAGGGCTCTGGGTTATGCACTTGTTCTGCACTGGCTCTTGGTCCTATGGGACAATTCAGTAATCTCATGTAATTTAAAACACCAGCAAAGGACAAGAAAATTAGGGGTAATCATGCAATGCAATTACCTGAAAGATACAAATAAAAGTGGGGCTCTAAAGAAATAAACCGAACCTCATTTGGGGCTCCGCTGCCAGGGAAAAAGTTCCCTTCATCATAGCGATGGAGTGAAATGTACAGGATGCTGGGGTCAGCATAAAAGGCCTGCTGTGTACCGTTTCCATGGTGAACATCCTACAGGCAAAAGAAAACAGATGACAGATACAGTCAAGTCTTACTTTGTGTAGAGACAACCTTTCTGCTTTCTGCATGCCTGTCTGTCTACCCCACCCTCCTGCTCGCTTTCTGTCCTCTCACTCTGTCCTCCTTTTTCTTTCCCTCATTCAGCCTGCTTCCACACCACCCCCTTTACTTCCTGAACTTCCAGGCAAATTACCCTTTAATGCACTCATTTTTTAAACTGGCTTCTAAAAATCAGGAAACCACAGCGAGCATGCCCTGGAGACTCCAGATGAGCAGTCATTGAGAAAGCCCAGTCCTTTGGTACAATTAGATATTTATACACCGGCTCTTTGTACTCTTTGCTTCAGTGATGGAATCTCGCATCCTGTTTTATGGAGGAATTTTATGACTTATTAACTGCCAACAGTTCATAACCCCTCAGGCTTAATTAACTAGCCTCATTGGCCTCTGCAAAAAGACTAATGTTTAAACTACAAACTAGTATTTTGCAGAAGGATCTATGGCTTACAGAGCATTTTCACAATTCTTGACAGAGCACTAAACATAAGTGTATGCTCGTATTTGCCAAGTCCCACCATTAAGGTCAAAGGCTTTTGCAACCAGCTGAATAAATTGGCTTTCTTGAAGCATTCAATTCAGTTAGCAATCCCTGAGCAGTTAGGGTCACTTCAAAAGAGATGCCAGATGCAAAAAGGACTTCATACTTCATTTTAGTAAAATTGTGATGGCAAGAGAAGACCCAGGAGCATGAGCTCATTAGCTCTGAACTCATTTGGGCCAGGGCGGAAAGATGGCATGGCGATTTACACAATCTTGTCCGATCCACCTAATTTTAATATACATCATGACTCCTTTCTCAGCTTCCTTCCTACTTTCTGCCTTTCCCCACCCCACTCTGCCTTCACATCCTCAAAAAAGCCTATTTGCTTAAAATCTACAGTTCTTAGGATATTCCTATGTGACAATGATTGAAAATTTGAAAATTCTTTTTAATTGATTTATAATTCTTATTAACTGATTTATAATTAATGTGTCAGAACTGATGTATGCAATAGGAAAAATAAAATGAATAGCAAATTTCTTTACTAAAATACCTCAGGTGTAAAGGACATAAGTTAATATGCTTAGTTTCTTCTAAACTAAAAGGGACTACTCTTTAAAATTAATAATCTATATATTTGTACTCAGTAGAATATTATTACTGCACAGTTAATTCATACTGTATATCATTTCTAATTCTGTTATAATTTTTAAAAATTTTCACTATGTAATTATATTGTACTTTATTTAGAATCAGCTCTTCTCAAAGCTGATTCTTAAATTTTTAAATCAAGCACTGTATTAAGTACTTTGCATGAATTATTTAATAATTATGTGTGTTATATGGAGTTATTCCCACCAAAAGATTAAAAACAAACCTTGAAGCTTAGACAGTTTCTGTAATTTAATAAGACTACAGAAAGGATAGATCTTAAAATAGGGTCTTGAATCCATTTTCTACTCCAGATGACAAATTCTACACTGTTAACTTAAATTTATACCCATTATCTCTTTGATCCTCTCAGTGAATTTGTGTGATACAGTCACTGGGCATTATTTCTCCATATTGAGGTTTTTATGATTGTTCCTACTTCAACTCCCAGCCCCGAACTCCTCTGCTAGACAGATCAAACCCTCCTTTTAATGAGTTCTAAAAACCTTCCCTGGGCTTGCCATCCATGGTGTAGATATAAATAATCCTCACTCCGTTTTGTACGGTACAGATACCCAAAATTAATTAAGGAATCATAATGTTGGGGCAGACATAAATCATCTCAGAAACTGTTCCAGCTAAAGACATACATGTTAGATAAAAATATTAACTTACTGAAAAATATATTAGTTTTTGACTTCTGAGTAGTTAAAGGAAAGAGACAGCAAGATTATTTTCCTTTACATAAACAAAAATGAAACAATATATGTCTCAATGCCTTGCTTGCTACTGGTTATCTAGAGAATGGGGGAAAAAAGAAAAAAAAATTTCAAAAGAGAAGAAATGTCTCCATTTTCACTAAAGTAATACTCAGAGTTGTAAGACAAATTCTGCCCTGGGCATAAATCCATGCACAGTTAAAAAAATCAGAAAAATATTACCTTGATTGTTCTTGTTTCTCTAGAGACATTGGAAAGGCTTATTTTAAAAGATCAAATAAAAGATAAAAAATTTTTTCAGGTATAAAATCATTTGTTCTTGAAAAATGTGTTGGGTGCGGATTAGTGTATATTTTTCTGAATAAACAATAGTCTTCTATAGCATAGTAACAGTTTTCATAGACATTATTTATTAAATTACACAAATGCATTCCTATACTTGTGTAGTCCTTGATTATGTATCCATATTCACCAAATATTTAGAGATAAAAGTTTAACCCAAGCATAGCTTTTGTTTTGGGCAACAACTTACAGTAGTATAGTTTTCAGACTATCTTACCATTTTTTTCTATTAGTTTTCCTTGCTAGAAAATAGTCATACAAATTACCGAGTTCCCAAGAATGATATGCAGCTTGTTTCTCCACAGCAACACATATATACTATATTAAGTGATACAAATTACTCATACTTGTGAAAAATTATACAATTGAAGTTAACTGGTTAATTAAAAGCCCCAAAGTAGACTTTGCATCTAAGATATGATGGGAAATGGGAAAAATTATTTTGATACCTTCCTAGTTAAACAACTATATTGTGAAAATTGATTCTGTACATAAATTCAGAACAAACCCACTTTCATTTTTACATCAATTTACCTTTTAAAAAAGCATATATTCTATCAGCTAATGTTACCACTCATTTAGTATTGAGACTTATAATGGAAGTCTAAAGGTATTTGATTCACAATAGGACTTCTGCAGATCTCACAGGTCAAACAACTGTTTTTTAAAAAAAAGAAAACCTAAGATCAGTTATATTCAAACTAAAAGCCACAATATGTAAAAGTTATATGAGTCATGTAGGAAAATCTTACTCTAGGACAGGTTAATGCCCTGCACATAACAGCAGGCCTCTTGCAAGTTCAAAAGCAGGTACACCTGCTCCCTTTCCAGACCAATTTGAATGTGTTTGGAATCTTCCCCAGAAAGCAGAAAAGGAAATGGCATGAATGAGCTTCACACATCAACTAGAACCATACCTGCTTAAAATGTTCAAAGCTTCTGAATTTGGCTGTGACCCAAAATAGGAGGTGAATTATAATTCTGGCTCTGTATTTACTAGGCATATAAAAATGCCAAAACTAGCTGTTGGACAATGAAGTAGGTCTGCCTTCTGTTGGCCCAGAATTGTGGAGCTAGTTCACACTGGTCAGCTAATGCTGAAGACTTTGGATATGCAGTAATGAATCTCTTTCATCATAAAAGAACCTTTGCGGCTTCTCCTTTGCTAACTTGCAGACTAGACCTGTCAGCCAGGGAGAACGGATGTCTCAGCACCACGTGGCACTTTAAAACTTCCTTCTCAGCAGCTGGAAGAAGCAGGAATTTCCTCAAAGTAGCCCTGCAGCTGCAGAATTTGGAAGACTTGAAAGTAAGAATATGTGGCCTGGTGGTGATCTCAGAGGCAACTCTTTGGAGGGAACTTCATATGTTTAGAGAATTTGAAATAAAAACATCTCGTTGGCTGCAGTCTACTGAGAAATCAGGATCCTTCATGATTGGACAGTGATGCAAATTCATGAGGAAAGGCCAGTAAGCGTACAGAAAACTTCTCAGGGCTACCAAGTTTTATAATTTGTATCAGTTATATGCATCAGTCTTTTATTCTTATGTTAATGTACAAAAACAAAACTTTGCATATAAACCCTCTGAAGTACAAAATATCCATCTATCATAAGCTAGGTGTTTTAGCTTTTAAATCTATTAAACAATTCACTGCTTTCGGATTTGGATATCATAAATGTGGTTCCAAAGGACACTGAACAATTAATATCTTCATAGAACCCTAAAACGACAGCAGAGGAGATTTCTCAAAAGTAAACACTAAAAGATTCTTAGGAACAGGATGAGCAACCGAGCAATCACTGTCTTACATAATTTTGACAAATTTAGAATCCTTAGAAAAATTTTTTCACACAGTCTTTGAACTTCATCTGCTATCCTTTCAAGTTTTTGTCTGATATTTCTAGCATCAAATTTACAAAACAGTGAACGTACTAATTTTTTTAAATGTAGTCTTATAATTTGTGTAAAACAAATTGAATTTTCCTTTCATATGTATATGGAAATATAGGCACTGATGTCTTCATTTATGCAAAGTTTTAAGACCTTGCTGCTGTAGTACATCTAGGCCTTCAGCACACTTTTTTAATAGTGAACTACGACCTACATAGAAACATGTTTGGAAAATATATTGAAACGGGTTTCAGTACACTTCACGTTACAATACAGTGTGTGAAAATCAGCTATTCCAACCAAGCGCTAGAACTGGTTACTCTTCCATTACTTTTATCTTCATTTTAACTTAACTAAGTATTTCTTCACATGGGCTTTGTTTGTGCTCTCTCAACCCTTTGGTGTGCCTGTTTAACTAAATCGGTGGGCTGCAGGGTGAGGCCATGACTTCCAATAAGATTTAATTATGAGTGCAGATATGAACAAGATTTAGACTATTAAGCCTTGCACTTCAAAAAAACCTTTAACATATTTTGCCTTTAAATCTTTTATCACCTGCAAAAATTAATTAAGTGCAGATGTAGCTGGTTCAGTTTGGATGCCAGGGTTCATTTCCTGTCTATGCTTTGTCAGACAACCTATTACACCTCCTTGTGAACTGGAGGCAAGCTGAAAACGGGGCTCATAAATCACCGTTCAGTACTCTCCAGCCCTTCCTGGGTTGGTCCTTTTTGTATAGGGCAGATCTCCAGCTCATTATTCATGAATATACTTTAGACAACATGCCAAGTGTCATCTGCATTTAAGCAAACCATTTGTTAAACAAATTATAACTATTGTGTAAGAATGCGTCATATTAAAATCTAAGACTACCCTAATGCCTCTGACTTTTAATCACTCAGATTCCTGCAGAGTCATCCCAAACTGGCATCTGTGATCTGAGATCTTTTCAGAAAGAATGACACGCTGACTTGTTTTAATAATACCACTGTTGCACAATAAGCGACATGATTGCTAACCAAGGGAAGTGGCCAATTGGTTACCAAAGCAACAGCATTCTTTCCAGCACATCTGACTATTTAAAATCTATATTCTGTAGGGAAAAGTAAATTCAGGTTCTGTTGGGTTATTTTAACTGTGGAAGTATCAATTCATTTAAGGATCATAAAAGTTGCCCTGATCTGCGCCTTCTTCTCATTAAATTGCAGTTAACACCATGAAAGTGAAACGTGAATGTTTATGGTTTCAGAACTGCAATCCAAATTTAATGAGTTTCCACATTCAAAGGAAACACACCCTTCAGTTGTTTGCAAGTGCTAAAAGCAAGACAACCTAACAGAGAAATACAAATCCACTCCTTTTTATCTAGAGTCACTGAAAATGCAGCTCTGGCCAGGAATACATACCAGATCTACAATCAATATCTTGCTTATATTTAGTTGGTCTCGCAAGTATTTGGCGGTAATTGCAACTGAATTAAAAAAGCAGAACCCCCTGTGGAATAGAGAAGAACAGAGAAATAAGAAAGCAAATCATCCAGGAAAACCATTGTAAATAATGTTCAGAGCATTTTTTAAAATGCTATATGATCTCTGAAGCCATAAATCTGCTTCTGGGAGTACCTTGCAAAATTTTTCAGTCCATCTGCTAACAATTAGAGGCTTCAGAAACATGCATAGGGCAGGTGACCGCTGGGAAACCAGGGTGCCTGGAGATGGGTACGAGTCCTTGGTACTTACATGGCTGCGGATTCTTCAGCATGATGACCTGGAGGCCTCACAACAGCAAATCCATTCTGCAAGAAAAAAACGGGTTTTCAGTGGTCAGCCATGACGGGATTGTTGGGATCTCCACACCCTGCACCCAATGCAGTGTGAGGTGCACACAAAGACTGAAGTCTCCCAGTGCTCTTGAGCTTGTTTTCTTGTCCCTATTACCGTGTCATAGAATGGATAAAAATGATATATATGTATAATCACATTTTCTCAGACCATATCTCAGAAAGAAGGCTGCCACTGGGCCAGAAGAGGAAGAGATTTGGGAGTTGTACCTAGCTGGCAGACATGTATGTCAGATCTTACATTTGCATGATTCATTTTCAAGAACAACTTCTTATTTTTCATGACATCAGCATCCTATGGCAGGAGAAGAAATTCACTTTTGGTACATGTTTGGGTAAAGTTTGGAAAGACCAGGGAAAATCCAAAATGAAAATTCTTTAACTGGATCTCCTCAATGGTTATTTCTATTCCATTGTCAGCGAAATGATAAATTTACACTCTTACACTCACATAGACACAAAACACGTCTCAGAAAGGTGAACAAGAGAACAATCGAAAGCCCATATTTTTTCCAGCCTATAAATTTAGTTTGGATGACTGCCAAGCCTTGCAACTTTATTGAATTCCCAAAGTCAATTTCTAGCCCAAGTTCTGGAATTTTATAAAGAATTCCAGGGCTGAGTAGCAATCATATCTATCTATGATCAAGGAATGCCTTAACCTTCAGATTAGTTGGAATACATCATGGAAATCTGAAGTAACTCCAGCACAAAGGCAGGGAACTATAAATCTTTGCAAAACCAGCATGCTCAAAAGAGTTGGGTTGTCTGACATGAGAAATTATCATTTATCACATGGTTCACACCACCTTTCACTTAACTATGATTCCAGGAACATTCAACATATAATCCTAAAAGTTTTGAGATAATTTTAATATGCCCCTGGGGTTTGTTTTTTTTTTCTTCTAATTGTTTAACTGTAAGTTATCAGAAAAATCATGGATGCCTGGACTTGGTCTTTCAACTTATGAACATTTTTTTATTGCAGTAATTAACAATGAATTAATTTGCCATATATTTTGGTGAGTGTATGTAATGTAATTAATCTCAGGAGCAAATACGAAGTTTCCATGGCTTGACTATGTTCCCCCAAAATTCAAGCATCAGCCACGTAATCTCTAACTATATTCCAAAGTGCAGTCCTTAAGTGGTGATTGGGTCATGGGAGGCTGTCACCGGTGGTAGTGGGTTAGTGGGAGGGAGTGGGTTTCCGTGAAAAGGATGGCTTTAGCCAGATTCTCTTCTCTGTATCTTGCATATGCTATGTACATTTTTACCATGTTATAACTGACTCTGAAAACCTCACCAAATGCTAATGCCTTGCTCTTGGTCTTCTCCAACCTCAAGCACTAAAGCCAAATAAAGCTTCTATTGTTTATAAATTATGCATTCTGAGATATTTTGTTATAGCAGCAGAAAATGGACTAAGAAGTCAAATAATATAGTACTTATTTGAAATCTTGAAATGGTGATAAAATATAACTTCTATTCTTCTTATGATACTGTTTCTCTGACAATACAAGATTAACATGGAAAAAACTTAAGAAACAATGTAAGACAATAGAGAGCAGAATATTAATATAAAAAATGAGACTATGGGGCCATATGTCTTCTAACAATGAAGAATTCTGTAAAGATGATGATAAATTCAATCTAATTCACTGGGAAAACAACACAGTGAAAATAACAAATGTAAGGCATGGATAATCTAATTAGCAAGCAAAGAAATTTTAGATTAGGAATAACAAACACTTTTAGAATTTAATTAAAATGTTATATTTTATGGGTAAACTGTGATTAGATAATATAAAAGAGAAAATACCCAGTGACCAAAAATTATAAGGAAAAATATTTAATTTAATTAGTAAACACAAAAACCACAATGAGAAGTCATTTTTTTCCTCCAGGAAATTAGAGTGTTAAACAATCATCTCTTTGGACAAAGAAGTGATAGCTCACCTGCATGCTGCTTGTAGAAGGGTAACTTAGAGACTTTCCCAAAAACAACACACCTCTACAGATCCAGAGCCTTTGAATTAATAAGACAGCTATAGGACTTTTGCCCTGAGGGTGTTATTAACTATGTATACAAGGGATTACTTTAAAGAGCATGTTTAAACTGAGCATGGTGTTGCATGCCTGTAATCCCAGAACTATGGGAGGTTGAGGCAGGAGGATCACAAATTAGAGCCTAATCCGGGCAACATAGGGACATACTGAGCTCCTCTCTCAAAAAAAGAAAAAAGAAATTTTTAAAACAGGGTTGTAGCTTACTACACAGGTCCTGGGTTCAATTCCCAGTACCACACACATATACAAACACAAGAACATTATTAACTTACAAAAAGATGAAGTGAAAGCCAGGCATAATGGAACATGCCTGTAATCACAGGTACTTGGGATGCTAAGGCAGGAAGATTACAAGTTTAAGGCCAGCCTCGAATACATAGTGAGATCTTGTCTCTAAATAAATAAATAAATAAAGTGGATTCATATCAGAAACATAATTAATGGATTATGGTACATTTATACCATGGAGTACTAGAAAGTTTGTTTTTATAAATATCCAATGAAACAGAGACTTTATAATGTTAATTTTAAAAGTATTACTCATTAATACACGTAGTGTGATATACCTGAAAAAGTTAGAACTCAGCCTTACTGGAGTTCATAATGAAACAGAATGGAAATAAAATTTCATAGGAAATTACCTGGGCTATAGGGAACAAAACAAGAAATAGAATTTGAATTCCGTCTTGTTTTCTGAGAGCCAATTCTTTAAACAACGGGTCTGCCTTTTGCTTTGCAATTCTTGACAGTAACCCCCACCATTCTGTTACATGGCTTCTGAAATTACTTGAGCTTAGATTGAAAACTATCTCCTTCTTGCCACTTTCAATAAACTTTTCTCAGTCTCGAGAATCTACCCAACTTCTATTGTGCCTGTGGAATCATCCAGCCGCCTACACGCTCCACGCACAAGCCCCCTTTCCACGACTACAGCTTTCCAGGGATCCTTCTGTGTTCTTCCACCCTTCAACAGCTCACAGGACAGCCTGCGGCAGGAGACAGACCTGCTTACTGTGCACTGCGTGAAGAGCATAGGCCCTCTCCTCACAATATTTCCTTGTTAAAAAACAAAACAAGAAAAAAAGAAAAATGAAAGGACTGGATCACTAAAAGAAAGAGAAGCCAGGCTATATTAAAATGCCTTAGGCAACCTTGAGGCATTCCTGGGCCCTTTCGCTCCTTACACTAGAGAAGGTGTTAGTCCTCATATCTGTCTCACCACCTGCAATCTGGAATCTCATCCTTACCTGATTGCTATAATCATATATCCAACTCTTCTCACTTTTAATATAATTATGTACTCAACTTTTCTCACTCACATGCTACGCTCACATTAAAATTTTCCTCCCAATTACATACTTTCACTACGGTTTAAATAGGCTTAGATCTTGTACCATCTTGGAGATATACAGGGAAATATATATATATCTCCATCCTCAAGCCTATCACTTCCTCTAAGCCCCACACTATTTTTCTTCTCTTTCTCACATCCAAACTCCTTCAAAGAAATGGTCTACCCTACTTCGTCTTTTCTTCACTTCTTCACTTCTGCCTCAACTGATCTCCATTTTCTCTTCCGACTACATCACTGGAGACAGTCTCCGAGGGATCACCAGTGGGCTTCATGTCCCTGAACCTAACCATATTTTTACACTTTTAACTTGTTGGCCCTTTGTTAGTTTTCAACACTGCCAGCTACATCCTTCTCTTTTAAAGATTAGCTTTGGCTTCCGTGACAGCATACTACCCTTGCACCCTCATCTCCACTTCCACTCCAGAGACAGATGCCTGTTCATAAAATACTGAGGTTACTCAGGCCATATCTTGGACACCTCTTCTCGTTCCACACTTCCTAGGCAGTGCTACCACTGTTATGAACTTAGTCACCACTCATCATAAAAAGCTTCATGGGTTTCTATTTCCAGGATAAACTTTCCTCCAAGTACCTGGCCAACCTCTCAGACCACCTCCTCTATATCTTTATTTGGAAATTTCAAGATCACTTCAAACTCAGAATATTCAAAGTCAAACTGCTGATCACCCAGTTTTTCTATTCTAAAGAGAATAAAAAGAGCAATAAAAACAGAGATCAGTTGAGTACAGAATTTCAAAACAAGATGGTAGGAAATTAACAATGGTTATTATATTGTATATTGTTATCTTCAAAGTAGTTGCTCAGATTACCAGATACAGGCATGCAAAATTGATCAAACAATATAAACACTAACTGTTCTTTCAATGAACTAATAGAAATTAGTAGTGTAACTGTCAGCTATTGTGTGTGTGCGTGTGTGTGTGTGTGTGTGTGTGTGTGTGTGTGTGTGTGTTATTCTTTCTTTCTCCTTTCACTTAGCAATAATATAGTGATTCACCCACTGGCTAGAGTCAGAGATCAATGGGTCGTCTTTAACAATGCCTCTTTCTTCCATTCCTTCAGTCTCATTTTAATTCCCAGCCAACTTCTACTGATTTCACTTTTAACACTTACTCAAAGGTATGCATTTATGTTTGTATCCATTCCTTGACTCTCTTGCCTTTTAAATTTCTACCTTTATTTACCTCATTCATCCAGTAATTATTGCCAGTGATTTCCACATCTACACAGACAATCCACTCAATATCCTCATTTCTCAGTTTTTTTACTCTGTGCCATTAATAAGTTTGACTTCTATGTATAGTCACATTCCAAGGCCCTGTCGGTACCAATAACAAGATCACCTTCATAATTTCAGGGTCAGGCATCCTAATCTCCCACTATTTTATCTTTCCAACTAGTCTTAGCTGCATGGGACTTCCAAACCACTGACCTTATTTAAATTTTGTTATCCCCTTTCACCACTCCACCATGTTCAGTTTCCTTCTTGTGTGGAGTGGAACTCAGGTCCATCATTATATTTACTTCCTTGCATATCTTATTACTTTGTCACTTTCTCCCTCCAACATAATCTCCTGGGCACATTATCTACTCAGGCTGTCCTAACAAAACTACCACAGGCTGAGTGGCTCAAACAATAGAAATTCATTTCTCACAGTTTTGGACACTTGAAAACAGGTCTGCCAGGACTGATCTCCAGCAAGGGCTCTGTCTACCTTGTAAACAGCTACCTTCTTACCATAGTCCTCATGTAGTCTTTCCTCTTAACAGTCAGACAGCAGCAAGCTCTGGTGTCTCTTCTACTTCATACAAGGTATCAGCCCTACCAGATTAAGGCCCTGATGACCACATACATCTTTACAGCCTGTTATGGTTTGTATCTCAATGTTCCCCCAAAGCCTCATGCAGTCATAGGGGGTGGGCTTTTTAGAGGTGGCTGAATCTAGAGTTTATGATTAATTCATGGTCCAGTGCTGGGATTAAGAGTGAGAGTGCTACACCCACCCTAGGGCGGGTAGCCTACCAACAATATAAGGGACAGCAAAAGGCTCATTCTCTCTCCCTCTCCCTCTCCCTCTCCCTCTCCCTCTCTCTCCCTCTCCCTGCCCCTGCCCCTCCCCCTTCCACTCTCCCTGTCCCTCTCCCTCCGTGGTTCTGCTGTCTCCTGCTGCCATGAACTGTTGCCCTTCTGCCATGTGCAACCCTTCCTTGGAGCTAACCAATTATGTACTGAAACTTCTACAACTAACCTTTCCCCTTTTAACTCTAGGTGTCAGATAAGTGTCTCAGCAATAAGAAAATTAACTAAGACACAGCCCCGTTGTACAACTATGGTCACACGGGAAACTAAGTATCAACATGTGAATTCTAGGGAGGCATAAGCATCCATTTCTTAACCTCTCAGTCACTGTGTTTCTTTTTCCCTCCAATGTACTCCTCTGGTAAAATTACAATTCCAATTAAGACACAGTACACCTGCTTGACTCCAGCACCTAAGCACATGTAAATGGTACATAACTGGTCTTTTGAATTTGCCAGCACAAATTCTAGTGTACTGTTCCCAATGCCCATCAGTCATAATGCACTCTTTAATTAATTCTCAAGGCCTTTCAGATAAGTATTTTTACTTTCTTTTTCTTTACATTTGCAATGAACTGTAGTCACTCCTTAGCTTTTGCTGATAAGTTGCTTCTTAATTAATTTAAAAAGTAGAATCCATTAGCATAAACTGTCTTCCACCCCCAAAAACCTGTTTATCTTCTCACCAGCACCTGACCCTAGCTCAGAGCACCTGACTGACCTAATTGACCTGTGCACCTCACGCCCACTCCCTCACTTATTCAAGGATAGTTGACCCGCAGCTTTCTCTCTTCTCTCTGATATCATCAATTTTTTCTTTTCTTCTCTTCTTCTCTTGTCTTTTTTTCTTTTCTGGCTTATTGTCATCACAGTGGAAAACATGTTTAAGTCACTCCTCTTAAGAAAAAGATGCCAGAATTTAATGACCAGTGTGATGCTAACAGGAGGTGGGACCTTTAAGAGGTAATTAATTATGAGAGCTCCTTCTCTTGTGAATGGAATGAAGGTCCTAATAAGACACATTCCAGTCAACCTCTGGCTCGCTTGTCCTCTGCCTTCTACCATGTTCATCTATGAGGCACCATTTTAGAAGCAAAGGGCGGTTCTCTCTAGACAATCAAAACTGCAGCATCTTGCTCTTGACTTCCAAGCCTCCAGAGGAGTGAGGAAATAAATTTCAGTTCTTTATGTATTATTCCACCTGTAAAATTTTGGTTCAGCAGCACAAATGCATGGAGCATTCTCACTCTTAAAAATCTGCCAAACTCTATTTCTGAGACCTCACCTACATTTGCAGTGATGTATCTCTTAGTGTGATTATATGAATTCTTGATTTTATTGTTTCTGATTATTGAGATTTGTAGGATTACTGTCCACACCTACTCATTAGTGGATCAACTTTTTCTTACCATTTTGGTTCCTAGGCTTACATAGTACCTCGCATATAGCAAGGTCAGTAACGAATGGGCTGAGGGTGTACCTCAGTGGTAGACTGCTGGCCTAGTATGTGTAAAATCTTGGATTCCATTCCCAGCACCACTAAGAAAAAAAAAAGATAAAATAATAGTGTAAACTGGACATTTTTCCAGTATAGTCCTGAAGTTATTTATTCTTACAAGGGTCCAAATTTTTGTACCCCAGCTTAGACCTTCAGTGAAAAGTCAACTTTTAGATGTGCAGATGGTGATTTATTACACTAGGTTTTCTTAGATATATATATAAAATATTTTGTAGTTTTAAATTCATAGTATCCTGGTATGAAAAAATAGGCTGTAAATGCTTTAAAATGAGAATGCTATTCTTAGATTCTGAGCTTCTTGCCTGGGGATTTGTTCAGTTCTTCTCTGTCTCCCTTCACACCTGGCGCAAAGAGCTGCTGTGTGTCTTATCACCTGAGCAAGTTTTTCCTCAGCTCAAGTGCATATTTCTAGTCAATGAATCTTTTTAATATTTACTATTACTTTTTAAAAGGAAAAGTAATTTACTAGTCTTAAAATATGTAAGCATGAGACATACATACAGTATGTAACATGCAATTCAGTGATGTGGTATATTATTTTGTCATTAAAGTCAATGATAATGATTTTCACTTTGTGAATAAAGTCTGTTTTTGTGACTGTAGAGTGTTTGTGATGTTCTTGCTTAATCCTTTTCCCTTTTAATTTGTGAGTATTTCAGACTATAGTAATAAAACCAAAAATGCCACAATTGCTTACAATTTTGATTTTTTTCTATTTCACCCCATGGAACACTCTTTGATTTATAATTCATTCAAAGCTATGAAGCCCAAGCAATTAATCTAAGCATATACAGAGTACAGTACTCTTCTATCACTTTATACCAACTTTACAGTGATGCAGTTTTCACTTAACAATTGGATTTTACTCTTTTCTAGTTTTATATTCTCCACAATCATGACTACTCATAGAGTTTTGGCAGTATTTTAATATCATGAACAATAGCAATTAATGATTCAAGTACTGAACGTGCTGACATCCCTATTTTATTAGTGTTGTTTAGAATTTACATAATGGAATTTTCTTGAGTTTAAAGGGAAGAAGTGATGTGTTCTTTGATTTCAACATTCGGGAAAATACAGAGAATATCTGATTACCCTATGTGGCTATGGGACACCAAGAAAATCTCTGACATAAAAGTATGACACAAAAATAGATTTGAAGAACAGAAATCTAATCATTTCACACTAGCCCACTTTTGTAACTAATAAAACTGCATTTTCTGAACACATTTATCAAACTGTCAGACTTGTTTTGTATTTCTTATGTACACAGTAAAATTTTTCCTGGGCAAATAAATGCAAGGCAGTAAGTAAATTACTGAAATCACTTTAAACATTTATTTTTTGACTCCACATAAGCTAAATCTACTACTACAGTAATGATGGGTACAGAAAATTCAAAATATGTAGAACAATATGATTATTTTATTTATGTTTATTAAGACTATCCTATGGATAACAGAAAGCCCATTTTTATTTCTCTAACATATCTATTGATGTAGATAGCCAAAAGATGGTAAGAACCACCTATGCAAAGTATGATTCCAACCTATGCAAAGTAAGTTTTAAAATAATGGAAAATAAGACCTTAATCACCACTGATGAGAGTGATGTAGTGAGGACACACTATGTACCAGAATCAACTAACAAATACAGAATTTAAAACAGAGAAGCAAAGATTACTTACACAAACTTTAGGAAACACTGAAAAATAAACTACAGCATAAACTATTTACAGTCCTGTTAATCACTTACTGATTCATTTTTTTGAATAAAACTATAACTACAATGCAGAGACTAAAATGTCTATGCTAACTTTATAAAATGGCAATAAGAAATGAGATGTCTGTGTTTCTCTGAAGTAGTTGATCAAATATTTTATCTTATTTTTATAATATAACACTATTTAGGGAAGCTATAAAAACAGTATCAAATAAATCCATCCTCTATAAAAAAAAATGTTTTCTACATAACTGCCTACTATCCAAAGACTAATTGAGCATTTCAGACCAACTGATTAGAATTTTTTAAAATTTGTTTTAGTGTATTGCTAATTTAGAGCTCAGTAATTACCAATCTTAAGTAATACTATTAAAATATTTCTAAATGAGACTAAAATACCAATGCTCAGTGAAGTAAGATCCATCAAAATCATGCACAACTTGGAAAAATCCTACAACATGTATTTCCAAGTAAAGATGTGATGGTTGAATTATTACTTCCAGTGCATTTGCTGGATTGGAAACTCATATGCAATGTTTTATGTGGTTGAAACATTTCACTGGGAGCCATTTCCTAGCTAAGCCCAACAGATTTATATCGGTGCACTCATTACCAATTGCAAAAATGACTTTCGGAAACAGTCCTTCCCTAAACATGTAGGTTGAGGTTTATTTTCCTTTAAAGAAGAATAGTAAAAGATATTTTAATCTACTTTGACACATAATAACTATCACAATAAAAGATGTCTGTCCATAGCCCTTTTGATTCTGATAAAAGAAAGTGCTGACAGCAACTTGAGCTTACAATTTATATGACTATACTAGGATGGTACAATCCCCCCTGATAAACTTACTTGCCTCATGTAAGAGTGATTACCTGAGGCTGGAACAAAAAGAGAAATGAAAATAAAGTATTATCTCTTTTCACACATTTTAAAGATTTATAGAAATAAATTTCTGATTCTTTATGTTAGAATCATGGTAAGAAATAGGCTTTTGAAAGATTTAATTAGATATATGATCTAAATTTCTCCTACTATACTAAAAGTTTGTTTTTTAAAAACAAAATCAATGCTTGAAGCAATTGTAATATCTACTAGGGCTTTTTAGTGTTTGGTTTAGAAAGCAATGGCTTATCATGTTTGTTGTTATCATATTGCTACATGAAGCACTTCTACTGAATGATTTCCCCCTCTACTAAAGTAAAATGGAATAAAGCAAGTCAACTCAATCAAAATTTTCTAGTGCTCGGTGGAACACCTACTATTGCATAGGTAATTTTCACTTGATTCAACTCTGCTTACCCAATCAAAATGGTACTGATTTCACTAAGCATAGTGGTACTGTACACAATTCCACTTCTTTATTTAAAGAAACTGAAAAATTTTTAATGAAAATGAAACACAGTATCTTTGTAAAAAATGTTGGGTATTAAAGTTTTGGGGTAAGATCATACCTGAAAATTGGATCAGCACTATCTTCTCTGCCGATCACTCCTTATAATGGATTTGGGGATTTAGATGATCAGAACTTAACTCAGAAGCACAGAACATATATATTTTTCTCTCCTGCCTCACCTACCACACTTGTTTACCTAGAAAGAACTGCAGTAATACTGGCTCAGACTCTACTTTTGAGGAATGACTGAGGCATAGCCATTGTTTTTGATAAACTGCTAAATAAGCTACAATCCCAATTGACCATTATGCATATGATATAATTTATCATATTCAAAGTCCCTATTCAATATAAATGTGGTTCCTTGGCTTATTCTAAGTTCTCCCTCTTCAGCTGCACTGATTTATATGATGGAAAATAGCTCTACATAAATTGTATTATGGCAACAACAGTGAAAAAATATATTCTTTTCCAGCTTTACTTTCTTGGAATTAAAGCTTGTGTGTAAATTAAAAGGTATCGCATCTATCAAAGTTATTTGATTTCCCTAACATGCAAGTCTTTACAAGAAAGAGTGGCATCATTGGGCATATTGCAATATCTGAACCATATGTAAAATTTTACATTCAAAATAATAAATAAAGGTCAGTCTTTTGGGCTGTCTTTAATAGTAGTTCCCCAGTATGCATAATACCTTGGAATATACTAGTATATAGTACCTAATAGTGGTTAACTTCAGCCTTTAAAAACTTTCTGAAAAGGCAAGTTTGCCTTAGAATTGATGCTATTAATCTAGAGCCACAGAAGGAAGAAAGTTTCACAAAGCAAGGCTATCTCAAGCACACTGGAATCTGGGAGGTTAAGGGAGGTAGATTTTCCAAGAAAACAGTAAGAGACATATGGGAATACCATTTTGTTTCTTGGAGTAAGCTCAAGGGAGCCAGGAAAACAGGAGCCTAGCATTAACAGTTTAACTGAATGGTGCACCCCAAGTACATGCACAGCTGCCAGCCCTGCGCCCTGAAGAATCCAGAAGGGAGGAGCTGATGACAGCACTGGAAAACAGTTTTTAGGAATCCTGGCAACTGTGGTCCATGACGCCTACGGCCCTGAGCCTGGCAAAGCTGTGGCTATGGATGGTACTAAATGCTTTCATCAAAAAAGCAGGATCCTGGTAAGGAGACAGAACATCTCATAGTGCTTGTATTACATGTAATTTAAGTTGAGCCTCATATAAAAATAATAATGGATCGACTATGAAGAAAGTCTTGTTGTGAGACAAGAAGTCATATAAATGGAAATCTTGGTAAGGCACTAATAACCCACTCAAAATCATTTGTTTAGTTTATCAGTGGTTTCACTTGACACAAGCCTCAACAATCCAATTGGCTGAATTTCTGGAAACATGACTGTTTTTTGGGCTACACTGACAAAATACAAATCAAGTATTTTCATTTCATAAATAAAGCCTCAGTATGAAAAACTTTTACAAAAAATATTTAGGGCAAAAGAGTTTTAGCTGTTGCTCTTTAAACTAAAACCAGGAATTATATGCTTTTAAAACAAATGATCACAATCCTCTGTGAAGACGATAACACAAAATAAGAGTAATGATTAAGACCTGAACAAAGATTATATTGAGGGAAAGCGTGTCCAATAACAGGATATTGTTCATCATTATATTTATTTATTCTTACTACTAGATTTTGATTCAATTAATTGTAGTACTAATATTTTAGAATTATTTAGTACATACAAACATTTTCAACTGGGTTTAAGAAACTTGAAAAATTTTAAGAGTAAATCTTAGCATTTTGCATTATATAGCTGTTATCAAAATCTCTAGGTCTTTGGATAGATGACTTTAACTTTGGTTATATTTTTCTTATTTTCTTATCCTGATTTTATTTTTCTTCTTCCATTAAATTTTAATTGTCTATGGCCAGACCCTGTAAGAATAACTACCAAGTAAATTTGATCAATTTACTGAAAAGTAGGTAATTAAATAAAAATTTTGAAGAAATTAGATTACATAATACACATACTAGTATCATTCAAAAAGAACATCAAATGAGTTGAACAGACTTTTTATTCTGCAGCAAGTTCATGTGTGTGCGCGTGCATGCACATGTGTATGTGTGTGAAATTTACTGCCATATAAAATTACAAAGGTGCAAAATACTTATGTTCTCTGAGTGTGTATGATATGTGCAATTTAGACACTGGTATAAAAAAGAAGCAAAACAATGTCTTTTGCAGAGTTTGAAACAAAAAAGCAAAGAAACATCTGCAATATAGATAAACCAGCAGGTATCTGCTTTTACACTATCAAAGATGAAAAACAAGCATAAATTACTGGAAACATATTTTCCGTTTGATATTATTTGTTTGTTCTATACTTTAAAAAATGAGGACGGGAAAATACACCAGAAAACCTTATATATTATTGCTACATTTGAGAGCTAGAATTTATTTCAGGAAGTATCTTCTCATTTATATAAAAAATATCATAAAGACTTGGACTAAAAGTGTAAAGTAGGTGTTAGTAACTGAGAAAAGCTCAGCAAGATTTAGAGGAGAGACAGACACAGATAGTCTTCAGTAAAAAATGGCATTTTTTAGTCAGTATGAGCTAAACCACATACAAGTAATGAAATCTGGATAGTTCAAAGCCAAGAATCAGATGAAGAGGATAGAAATAAGCATATCCAATTACCATGGAGCAGGCAGTTAAAACTACAAACCAGAAACTGAAATATTAGCCATCAGAAAAGCAGATGGGTAAGATAAAAAACTAAGAGAAAATGGACTGGGCAGTGGGAACATTATGGGCAGTCCAAGTAGGAAAGCAGTCTTGAGTAAAGAATCTGAGCAGTAGGCAGACACAATTCACTTTACTCAAAATCTGTTAAATGTTTGCTTGTGTGTCTTTTCATAGATAATGTAGATCACCCATACGTTGGTTTACTTAAGAGTTTTGAGAAAGAGTCAGAGTTCCTGGTACAACAGAAGTAAGAAGGCTGAGAGCAAAGGAATTTCTCATAAGGTTAAAAATGTAACTGCTGAGGTTCCCCCATCTCAGCTATTTAGACAGCCATCCCACAGTAGATGTACTGACAGTATATCAAAACCACATTTGTTCTTTCCTTCATTTAAGTGAAAGGATCAAATAGAGAAATAGTTCAATATGCCCTATTGTTATCACTGATCTTCATTTGTTATGAGTGTCAGACATAAATTATGCAACAGGAACTTAATGACACAGTGCTTATGATAGTCATGTTCACCTGATAGTGAATTAATATCCAGAATACACAAAGAACTGAAAAACATTAGCATCAAAACAAGTAAACCACTAAAAAAATAGGAATATGAACTGAACTGGTACTTCTCAAAAGAAGTATAAATGCAAGTAAAAATGGCCAATAATTATTTGAGAAATTATTCAATATCTCTAACCATCAGAGATACAGATAAAAACTGCATTGAAATTTCACTTCACTCAAATCAGAATGGCTATTACTAAGAAAACAAAACAAAACAAAACAAAAATAACAAATGTTGGTGAGGCTATGGAAAAAAAGGAACCCATATAAACTGTTGGTGGGAAAGTAAACTGGTACAGCCACTATATACATCAGCATGGATGTTCCTCAAAAATTTAAAATAGAACTATTATATGATCTATAGCACTATGGGGTATATATCCAAAAGAAACAAAGTCAGCATTCAATAGAGATATCTGCATTCTCATGCTTATTGTAGCACTATTCATAAGAGCCAAATTATAGAAGCCGTCTACATGTCCATCAATAGATGAATAAATGCTAAGAGTCCATCTTACACCAGAAAGAATAGCCATGATCAAGAAATCAAAAAGTAACACATGCTGGCAAAGCTGTGGTTAAAAAGAAACCTCTGATATTGATGGTGGGAATGTAAACTAGCTTGAAAATCAGTAGGGGGATTTCTCAAAGAATTAAAACTAGAAATTCTATATGACCCTTTCTATGTATTGTCACCAGAGAGTTTAAGGCATCATATTACAGTGATACATGCATACCAATGTTTATAGCAGCACAATGAATAACAGCTAAATCCTGGAAGCAGCTTGTATACCCATTAACAGAGAGTTTGATAAAGAAAATGTGGTATCCATGCACAATGGAAAGCTACTCAGCTAAAAAAAAGCGTGCATTTGACATGTCTGCAGGAAAATAGACACACCTGCCAAACGCTGAGTGAAATAAACTAGGCACACAAGCTTAAATACTGCATGGCATCTCTTATTTGAGGAACAACGTACAAAGAAAGAGCACAATAAAGGATGGAGAGAAAGAGACAAAGAGATGGATCTCTTGCAAACGGGAAAGGATCCAAGAGACCAAGGACAATGGGTGCGGGGAAGGGGAAAGGGAAATAGAATAAAGATATCCTATGTACAGGAACTGAATAACCTCAGTGACTGTAGACATTATATGCTATAAACATGTATGCAGGTTAATAATATCAACAAGAACGAAACTGGGGAGAACAGAATTAAAGGAGGGAAGGGCAAGGGAAAGGGACCAAACCCAGAAACAAGCTGTACTATGTGCAAATTCTCAATGCTTAAGATGACTGTAAGCTGCATGCACTCCAAACACATGCTAACAAAAAATGAAAATGTAGGGTATGTACATAACGGAGTATTATTCAGTCATTTAGAGAGACAAAATCCTTCCATTTGCAGGAAAGTGGATGGAAGTAGAGATCACCTATGTAAAATAAACCAGACTCAGAAGAGCAAGAATCAAGTTGGGCCTGGTGGTACAAGTCTGTAATTCCATTGTGCTGGTGGACAGAGACAGGAGAGTTGCAGGTTTAAGCCAAGCGTAGGCAACTCTGTGAGACCCTGTCTTATAAGTAAGAAACAAAAACCGGGCTGGGGTTGTAGCTCAGTGTGAAAGCCCTGGCTTCAATCCCCAGTATCAAAAAGGGGAAAAAAGGAAGAAGGAAGGAAGGAAGGAAGGAAGGAAGGAA
>NW_004955410.1:21557294-21746241 GCF_000276665.1 Chinchilla lanigera | reverse complement strand
GAAGGAAGGAAGGAAGGAGGCAGATAAGTTTCACATGTTTTCCCTATTATGTGCAATACAGTAGAAGAAGAAGATGGCAGGAAGGGAGAGGGTAGTGGGGAAGGAGAGGGAAATAGGAGGGTAGATACGATCAAAGCTTGTGTATGAAAGTGTCACAATGATACCCATTATTTTTAACAATAAATATGTGCAAAATAATTATAATAAATTAATATAATAATTATAATAAAAATTTTAAGAGAACTTATGGGAAAGATAGGTACAATGGTAAAGAAAGAATTAAGTAGGAATTTTAGAAGTGAAAAGTATAGTGTGTAAAATAAAAATTATTTGGATAAAATTACCAGTAGACTGGACGCAAAGAACACAGGAGAAATGAGCTTAAAGAGAAGTCAAGTGACATTATTCAAACGAGCTACAGAGAAGAAAACCAGACTGAAGAGTGCACACAGTATGAAGGGATCAAATAAACACCTAACAGGAACCTCAGAAACACCAGATACTCAGAATGGGGAAGAAAAAAGGTTGAACAAATATTGACTAAAAGTTCTTCAATTTTTATCAAAAACAGTAAGCCACTCACAAAGGAAGCTCAATAAACTTCTAGCAAAATAAATTCAGGAAAATGAGAGCTAATCAAAAACTTGTAAAGAAACAAAGATAAATACAAATTTTAAAGAGAGTCAGAGAAAAAAGATGCAATTAAAGCATTAAACAGATCAACTATAAGAATGACAGCTGATTTGTCATCATTAAAGACAGGAAAAAGAAAGAGCATTGCAAAGATATATGTAGAGTGTGAAATGATTGTCAACACTGACTTCAAGCCAAATAATAATGTCATTCAAAGAAAAAGTTTTTTCTATAAACAAAAGATGAAAGAATTTCTCTCCAATAGAACTGCAATGCAAGGAATGTACAAGGAAATTCTTCATATTGAAAGGAAATGATACCAGATGGAAGCCTGGATCTATCCAAATAGATACAGAGCACTAGGAAGATTAAATAGATGGGCTAATATAAATGAAATTTTATAAACTGTTTTTGTTTTATATGAATATACATATATCCTCAACATTCTCCCTCTCCCATATAAACAAACTGACATTTTATACTTGTTTAAAAATATTTCAATGACTTAAAAAATTATAAATAATTTAAAGGATCTATAATATGGATAAAAATATAATACATGTTGAAATAATACAAAAATTAGGAGGAAATAGAATATGCCATGGTAAGTCTCAATAAATGTGAAAGATTTAAATCATACAAAGTATATTTTCTGACTCCAAAGAAAGTAAATTACACATGAATTATAGAAAGTTATCTGAAAAAGTCCCAAACAAGTACAAAATAACATATTTTGAAATAACTCATGTGTCAACAAAGTTAAAAGGTAAGTTAGAAAGTAGTTTGAACATAATGAAAATTAAAACACAATATACCAAAATTTAAAGAATGCAGTGAAAGCAGTATTTAGAAGGAAATTTATAGTAGTGAAAGGAGAAAAGGAGGAAAGTCTGAAATCTCTGATTTCAACTTCTACTTTAAAAACTAGAAAAAGAAGAGCAAATGAAAATGAATACAAACAGAAAGAAAGGGAAATATTAAAGATTGAATCAGTGAAACAGAAAGCAGAAAGGGTAAAGAATATTAAAACAAATGATTTTTTGAAAAAAAATCATAATTGTTTGATCAGTCTTACATGCCTATATCTGGTTATCTGTGCAAACATTTTGAAGATACCATTATGCAATATAACAACCATTGTTAATATCCATTGTTAATATCCTATACTTTGTTTTGAAATTCTGTATCATTATTATTCTTTTCTATGCTATTTTATGTATTTGTTTTTGTTATTTTGATTTTTTTCTTTTCTCTTTAAAATGAAAATCAAAATTTGTATGTATACACAAGGATAGCTGGGATAGGTGTATTGCTGATGTCTGTGGTTTATTGAAAGGAACAGTTAATGCTTAAGTTTTTCTTTTTTCTTGACCAATTTTGCATGCTTTTATTTGGTAACTGAAATGACTGATTTGAAGGCAACAATATGCACTATTGTTCAACAATTCAACAATTCAATCATTGTTGAATTCCTACCGTCTTGTGTGGTGAAGCTCTGTATTGCTTCCAATGCTTTTTAAATTACTTGTTATTGTCTTTGATCATTTGATCAATCGTAAATTCTTACATCTGGTGGACTGAGCAACTTCGATGAAGATAACAGTGTGTAATGTAGCAACCATTGTTAATTCCTATCAGTTCGTTTTAAGGTCATGTATCACTTTTATCTTTTTTGTGTTGGTCGTCGTCATTATTTTGTTATTATTTTCTCTTTAAAATAAAAACTCAATAAAATTAATAAAGCTCTAGCCAGACTGATCAGACAAAAAAGAAAGAGGGAGTGGTTACTACTATAAAGAATGAGACAGCAACATTGCTACTGATTCTACCACTGAACCCAATTAGTTTGGAAACGACTTAATTTTCCATAGAGCACATATATGCTTGGCTTATAACAGATATTTCTGTCTTCAGCATATTCCTATGTAAAATATAAATATATATCTAAAAATATATTTGCTTGATCTTAGAATATAAATCATCCAAACAGAAAAAACAGTGTGTAAACGGTGGATACAGGGGCTGGGGATTTAGCTCAGCGGCAAAGCGCCTGCCTGGCAAGCGCAAGGTCGTGAGTTCGATTCCTGGTACTGGGAGAAAAACAAAAAGAACAGTGGATACAATAGATAAAATGAACCCAACACATATACACAAAATGTACTCTCCAAGAGCACAGAATACATGCTCATTTCAAGCACACACAGAATACTGTTTAGGATGGAACATATGTTAGGCCTGAAAACTAATCTCAAATGATTTAAGAAGATTGAAAGCATATGCTTTTTCTACCCAAATTAGAAGTCAGTAGCAGGAATAAAATTAGAAAAGTCACAGATATGTGGAGATTAACCAACACACTTCTGAACAACCAATGGGTCAACTAAGAAATCAAATGGGATACCAAAGACATCTTGAGATAAATAAAAAAATGAAAGCACAACAAATCAAAACTTATGGGATGTAGCAAAAATTATTCTATGAGGAAAATTTATAGTGAGAAATATTTACAGTTAGAAAAAGAGAAAAATCTCAAACTACATAACTTTGCACCTCAAGAAAACTATAAAGAGAAAAACTAAGTGAAAAGTTAGCAGAAAAAAGAAAATAGAGTATAACAGAAACAAAAGAAATAGACTACATAAACAATCAGAATAGTCAAAAGTAAAGCTTGACTTTTTTAAAAAATAAGCAAAAACTTTAGTTAGATGAACTTTAAAAAGAAAAGCGATAAGGCTCAAGTAAATAAAATTTCAAATGAAAGAGGAGATTTACAATGGTTATCATGGACATTCAAAATTGAAAAAAGACTGCTATGATCAATTACATGTCACAAATTGGATAACTTCAAAGAAATGGATAAATTGCTACCAACATGACTGAATCATGAAAATATAAAAAGTCTGAATAGAACAATAACGAGTAACAAGATCAAATCAGTAATAAAAAGCCTTCCAACAAGAAAAGCCCAGGGCTTTCATTTGGTAAATTCCAGTAAACATTTGAGGAATAATTCATGCCAATCACTTCCATTTTAAAAAAAAAAAAATTTAAGAAAGCCTTTCTAACTCATTTTACAAGGCCAGCATTACCCAGATTCCAAAGTAAGACAAAGACAGAAAAGGTAAATTACAGGCCACTATTCCTGATGAACATAGATGCGAAATACTATCAAATCACATTTTATAGCACATTAATATGATGATACACCATGACCAAGTGGGATTTATTCTTAAGATGTAAAGACAGTTCAACATATATAAATCAATAAACACGATACATCTTATTAACAGAATGAAGAAAAGTCATATGATCATCTTAATAGATGCTAAGAAAGCATATGACAACCTGAACAAGTAAAGTTAATCAGCCTCTCCCCTACAGCCTCCAGGAAGAAATCTAGCCCTACAGACATTCTGATTTTAGCTCAATGAAGTCCTGTACACTTTTGATCTCCAAGACTGGAAATACAAGATGTGTATGCCTTGCCTGAAATGCTTAAGTCTAAATATCTTTCAGATCCTACACTGTTTTGGATTGAGGGATATTTGCATAGACTACCAAGTGAACAACCCTGATTAAAAATCTGAATTTCAAAATTCAGAATTTCAGGTGTTATGCTGGTACTCACAAAATTTCAAGTTCTGGATCATTTTGATTTGTTGGATTAGGAATACCCAATCTGTAATAATTTTACTGTGTTGTAAGCCACTGAGTGTATGACAATTTGTGATGGTAGAGGAACTAATGCACTGGCATGTTAAGTGGGCTGAAAAGGAATAGCATTAAAAAGCAAACAGCATTATTTTTCTCCCAGTATTAATAGTACCTTAGGTTTTAGCTTTTTGGATCACTTTCAGCTATAGGAACAGTTTTATCTTTAGATGATGAAAATTCCAGATCACTCTAATTTAAATCTTGGTTGTCACATACAATTTAAAGCTTCCCTCATTATTTAGCTGACCACAGGGATAGGGACAATCAATGAGTAAGTGTTATGGGCCTATCTGTGTGAGGAAAGAAGGCTAAATAATTAAGCATTTATACTTTTCCCTTTCTTGCTCAACAGCCTTCATGAGTACCTTCTAAATCTTCCAGCTCTGTGAAGAAGAAAAAGGAAAAAGACTTTGGATTAGCAGTGCAATCTGAAGATCTTTCTGGATTCTTCAAATGTCCTCCACAGCAGCATGGATCCAAACACTGCTCCCTTTTCAACAGGGACATGCACAGGTTCACTGTCAAAGAGTTCCAGTCTGCAGAGTTCTCTGGTTTGGATCACGCACTACTAGTGTGGCTAAACCTGCCATCTCTCATCAATTCCTTCACATTCTTCCAGTCTCATTCTACTGGCAACCTTTGTCCTAGAAGGCAGAGGTCTTTGGTGAGATCATTTCAAAATGACTCAAGTCTAGCTTCCTTGGTGTGTTGCCCCAGGTGTAGTAAAATATTCCTGCCCTACCAACACCTTCCCTGTCTGCATAGCTGCTCATCCCTCTCTTCTGTACATGCTCACAAACATGCTTATGGCAGCTCTTCTATTAGCACTTTTCAGCTGACAAATTTGGGCATCCTCTATCTTTATGTAGGTTCTCAAACCCCTGACACGTCAGGCTCCCTAGTGAACTCTTTCACGCCCTACCTCCGAAGTGGTTTTGAGTGATCCTAAAAATTTCTGGAGGATCTACTCAAAATGATCAAGGTTAAGACTGAAAAATTCCTCTCTGCATTTGCAGACCTGAGAGATTTCCTTCAGCTCCTCCTACATTCCCTGCATATTAGGCTTAAGTCTTTGTCCTTTTTCTTCTTCACAAGAAAAGAACTGGACAGAAGAGTCAAAATACTTAAATTCCCTTTAAAAACTCTTCCAACAATCATACTATGTTCTTGTGTCCCTGGGCTAGTAAGATAATTGCAGGACTTTTAAGCTGTGTTTTAATGAGTTTGCTGAAGAGATGTCTAGCACTCAGAGTTAACATCCACTGTCCTCAGCTTGGGAACTGGGTCAAAACTGGAATAAACACAAATATTTCAATCCATAGTGTTCACCAACTTAGGCTGAACAAAGACATAACACTTTAAGAAAGGCAAAACTGGTGGTAAAATACATTTGAAATGGTAACACAGCTTTCCTTATCCACAATCAATACTTAATATTACCCTTATTTTCTGTTATTAGAGACAAAGTCTTAGCTTTGAGTGTTATTTACACACATGTGTATGCAAGTCACACATTTGTGTGTGATACACGCACATCCCTTACTGCACCCACCCTTCATTCTCTCGCTATCATCATCTCTGTAGATCACTAAATTCCTTAAACATACCAAGCCTTCTTTGCCCCAACCTACAAGACTATTTGGTATTTGCTTTACCTCCTGGTAGAATACTCTTTTGCACATCTCTGTGCTTGCCTGCCCTCACTTCATAAGCTCAAGTGTGTCCTTCCCAGCTAGACTACTACCTCAGTCTCCTCCACCGCTCTTACATGCTTTACTTTTTACTCATATCACACACTTTCATGTAAACTTGCATCAGGTGTCTATTTAATTATCTCTTTATGATTGTTCTGCTTGAGGGTGCTTAATTTCTCTGCTTTGTTTATGATATTTTCAATATATACAGTAGTTTCTGGGAAAAAACAAGTTCTCACTATGCGTTTGTTTTATAACAAATAATCATTGAAATCAGCAAGGTTAATTTCAGGCTGCCAATGATGAAATTTCACCAAGTGTGTTGCATTAACTATACATACTTTGAATTTTGACCTGCTAATACATGTTTAAAACAACAGGACACAGAAAAATCCCCTATTAGATGTATGGTAAGCAAAATATAGAATAAGTAACAAAGAAGACATGAAAATGAATCTGAGAGAAAAGAGAAAATCTACAAATATAATTATTAGACATTGGTTTTTTTCCATATCAAAAAATCAGAAGCCAGAAAAACATCAAGAATCTTTAAAGTGCTGAGAGAAACTGTCAGCTTTGAACTGTGTGCTTAGCAGGCTATCTGTCAAGAAGCAGGGCACAAAGATACCATAGATAAACAAAAGCTGGAAACTATCACTAATGAAACTTTTTTTAAATGTACTGGAAGGAAAATAAAATCCCAGAATGGCGGTTGAAAATACAAAGAAAAATTAGGGAAAAAGAAAATGGTAAATACAAGGGCAAGTATTTTGATGATGTAATAACAAAGAAGAATGTCTCATTTCTGAAATTATTTTAAAAAATAAAGCTGAAAGACTAACCTGTCTAAATTAGGAGAGGGTTACTACCTTTAAATGTTTTGGATTGCTAACAGGGAAGAAAAGCATCATGAGAAAGCCTTGGCTTTGTTAATAATTAGATTAAATTTTAAAACATAATTGCTAAAATGATAAAAATAAGGTGTAATTTTCTCCAAAAAAGCTAGAGGTAACACAGAATGAGAAAAAAAATTCAGCCGAAAACAGGTTAAGGGCGAAAAAGGAAGGACAAACAATGAGGCAGAAAAAAAAAAACCAAAATCCAGTAATAGAAATACGTTTAAATATGTGACAAATCATGAGAAATACAAGTCCCTTAAACTCCTCAGCTACAAGGCAGACATAGCCAAAAACACACCCCATCAACCCAGTCATGTGCTATTTATAATGGATAGGACCTAGTACACAACAAAAGCAAAGTTTAAAAATAAAAGGATGGGGGCTGGGGATTTAGCTCAGCAGCACAGCGCCTGCCTGGCAAGTGCAACGTTATGAGTTCAATTCCCGTTACCAGAAAAACATTAAAAAATAAAATAAATAAATAAATAAATAAAAGGATGATAAGTGGTAAACTCAACAAATACCAGGAGAAAAACAAACAGGCTGACTTTGCTTTGTTAATATTACATAAATATTAATGACCAAAAATTTACTCAAAACAATAACAAAAGATTTTAAAAGAATGCAATAATCTTAAAATTTCTATATGCAATAGCAGTTTCAAAGTATGTAAGTAAAATCAAAATAGTTTTATAAGGATAAACAAAGAAGTCTATGTGCTATTTGGAAACTTTAAAATAAATTTGCAAGGAGCCATTAGAGAATCCTGTAAGGATCATGTGACAAAATATTAAGTATTTAAACAAAATAATAAGCTTGGGCTAATTTATATATGTAGAACTTTACAAAAAAGAGTATGTGGATACATATTCTATTTAAATATAAAAAGAATATTTTTCAAATAGTAGAATAATGGCAATAAAACAGGTTTCACAAACTTCCAATAAATAGTATGATAGAGAAAAATTCCATGTATACCTTTTATTTGAGTGAATAACAAAACCTATCACTGAAACATCCATATGCTTGGATTTTTAAAAACAGACTTTAATAGACAATGCAGAAAAAGACATCATATATAATATATTATTAAATCAAACTTCTTCGAAATACTCTTCATGGAATGCATAATATGTAATTCAAATAGAGATTTACAACTGTAGTGCATATGCTAAAAAATAGTAGAGGTTGAAAATAATGAGTTGATAAATGGGAACCTGTGTTGAGGCTCCCGTTTTTAATTAGATCCGTTATGTCGGTAATCTTGCAAAGGCTATAACACACAGTTTTTTGGTAATTTATCTAACCTCCCTCTTTTCATGTTTTGTCGTCTACAAGAACCACTGAAATCTGACCTGCTCCTCATATTTGGGTTCTACATCTTCAGCGTAATACTGAAGTTTCTTTCTCCCATGGAACAGACAGCTCCATAGTCACTACCTCTTTTTTCATTGTCTTCTAACAGGTTTTCTTTCTTCAACCCAGCCAGTGAGTCACAACACGCCAAGGTAGTTGGGAAGCACGAACTCCCTAGTCAGTAGGGTCTACAGCCCCTTCCAGCTATAGAAGACGGAGACTTTCACTTTTGCAGCATCCCGTAATGAATGACAGGTACATGTGTCTCTCAGAGGGACATGAGAATGAGATTAGGGCAGCAAAGCTGGCTGGGGAAATAGGTAACTACAAAACCTCAGGACACATGCACAGAATAGTTCCCAAAGCCCTGAATGTGGGCTTCTTGGGAGAACTCGAGCAGGTTTCCCATAGGAAGGCCTAGACCCGACGTCAGCCTGAGGAGTGGGTGACTAAAAAGGGAGGTTTTGCCAGTGTGTTTACTTGTGCCTGGTGGCCTGACTTCACGCTGTAGGGTGTACTTCTTTTCCTACTTTTACTGGGCCCAAACTCATTCTGCAAAGCCTGTTTCTTTTCCTGCCTTAATAAAACTTTGCTACTGTTAAAAAAACAAGAGATAAATTATTAAAGTAAATATACAAGAAGACCTGTTCTCAACTAACAAAAGGAATAATGAAAATAGAAAAAGCTCAAAAATATAAAATACATCTATAAAGGCCAAAAGTATTTTTCTGTGAGAATTACAAGCTTCTGACAGAAGTGGTCCAGCAAAACAGAAGGAATAAAGAATATGATAATGAAAAAAATGTATCACTAAAGCGTCTGCAAACACCGACGTATCAGGAAGACATTATAAGCAAATCCATATAAGTAACTTTGAAAACTTAGCTCCAGTGTTCAAATATCTAGAACAAATAATTTTCCTAACAACTCAAAAGTAAATATGAATTACAAATGGTTTTATAATCATGAAAGAAATTGAATCAGTAGTTTGAAATCTTGCCATGCAACAAGGTTCTATAAATTAAGAGTAAATTCTATCAAACAGTGAAGGAAAAGATTTCCAAATTTTACACAAATTATTACTCCAAAATACAGAAAAACAGATAATCACAAAAGCACTTTAAGAAGCCTTGAAGAATGGCCAATTTTGGTAGGGAACATGTATGCAAAATTTTAAACAAAACACTTAGCAAATCAAGTAGAGAAATGTATGAAAATGATGATGACCCATTACTATAGTAAGTTTACCTCAAGAATACAAAATTTTTAGTATTAAAACATTCATCCATATAGGTTATCACATTGATAAAAATAAATCATATGATAACCCCAATAGCTGTATAATAAAACATTGCATACAATGCAAAATCTATTTATGATAAAAAAGAAAATGTAGAAGAATTGAAACATTAGGGAATTTCCTGCACAAAACAAAAATATTTTAATAGCTTTAATAAATGTACAGTTTAATGGTCAAATAGGTAGTTTAGAAAAGAACAAGATTTTTCACTATAATCAATTGTTTTAAGCATTGTACCAGAGATTTTAGTCCAGGCAATAAAGCAATACAAAATCTTAAATGGTATATATAATTTTAAATCATATAGAGGAAACAAAACTGCCATATTTACAGATACTATTATGCATACATAGAAAACTCCAAATAATTTCCATTAGTTCATAAACTAGTTTTGTAATAATATTGGCCACACTATTAGAAAAGTACAAATAGTGCTTTTTACACATCAGAACAAACACAAAATGAAATTTTTTAAAAGATGATATATATTTTTTCAAGGACACAAATTGCTTAAATACAAATTTCATTTGTTTTTGAAGAAATCACAAAATGATGAGACTTCAAGGAAAGCTAAATAAATGTACACATGTAACATGCTCAGAAACAGGTTCAATAGACGAAAGCTGTTAATTCTATTCAAACTCATCTATGAATACTAAGCAAAATTTTCCTGGATCATTTCAGACAAAACAACAAGTTGAAAATAAACTGTAGATGTAAGAGAAATGACAAAGATAAAACCTAGTGAAGAAAATGAAGGTGGAGCATGGAAGGGTAGATAGAGGATGAGGAGGAAGGAAGTAAAATATGTCCAGTAGGGTAGTAAGTACCTCATAAAGTTGAGACAGTAAGTAGTATGTGGCTGAGAGACTGACAAGCAGACCAGTGGAGTAAAATAGGGATCCTGGAACAGACCAACCTCATAAAGAAACTGGGTAATGTGACAATGTACCATTATAGATCAATGGAGAAAAGGACAGAATTTTAACAAAAAGATGCTGAGTTAAATTATCATAATAAAAAAAGGAAAAAGGTACAGATGAACTAACACTATATCTTACAGTATAAACAAGTAGATTCAAGGTTTAACTATAAAAACCATAACTTCAAAAAAATAAATGTAAGTGAAATAAATCAGACTACACATGTACATGTAGTATTGTCTCCCTAGTATAAGAAACTGAAAGAGTAAAGAAGATCCAAAAGGTACAATAGATGTTGTGAAAGGGAAGGAAACTGCTCAAAAAGGAAAGAACAACTTGTATATATACTATATATATACACACATGCAAGATAGCTAATTGTACTACTAATTTCTATTAGTTTATTGAAAGGAACAGTTAGTGCTTAAATTGTTTAATCAATTTTGCTTGCCTATATCTTGTAATTTGAGCAACTACCTTGAAGATAACAATATACAATATGATAAACATTGTTAATTTCCCATCATCTTGTTTTGGAATTCTGTAATGTTTTTATTGCTTTTTATTCTCTTTAAAATAAAAAATAATAATAAATAAATATAAACTATAGGACTTCATGGTTGGAAAATACGAAATATGATAATTGTGAATGTTTAAATTTTAAAAATTGTATTATATTAGAAGACACAATGCTATTAGTTTCCCTGAAAAACTAACCCCTCATAATGTCCTCTTTCTTTGAATACACTTATCCCAGCATTCTTGCCACTTTCTGAGGCAATTCTAGAAGTCTTCTTTCCTGACTTTTGCTGCTTTATTGTGGCTGCCTTGATGTCCTGAACGATTCAAAGTATTTACCTTTCTGGTCATTTTGACGTTGGGGAAGAGTCAGAAGTCATATGGTACCAGATCTAGTGAATAAATGAATAAGGTAGACAGGGACACACTGTAATCCAACAAGTCTGCTTTTTCACTGTACGGTACTGCGCAGCAGCATTCACCATATTTTTGGTCACATCATGTAAAGACATTCATATAAGGGACTTCCAGAACTGCTTTAGAAAGTACCAACAACATGATCATTGTGTTCAAAGGGAGGGGCAGTATTTTGAGGGGGATAAATAGTGATATGCCTTTTACTGTAATACATTTTTAAAAATTTAAGCATTCACCATACATTTTTGATCACACCTCATATTTTAAACAAGATCTAAAACAGAATAAGAATGTAAAAATAAGAATTGTTTTCTTGGAATACCTAATTTTAAAAGATGAAACATAGGCCACAACCTGAGATGACACTACACAAGTATAATAAGAGTGCTGGTTTTCAGAATATTTTTAAAAATTTCTACATATCAATTAGGAATATAATATGGCTAAAGATATAAAATACATTCTATATTAAAAGAAACACAAGTTGAAAACAAGGCTTACTGTATCAAGGATAAGGAAATACAAATCAAAACCACTTTAAGATAGCTTTTATACTCACAATTAGGATATCCCAAAATTCCCAACAAGGATGAAGATCCCTGGAAACTGACATGCCATTTGTAAGGGTTGAAACTGTCACAAATGACTCTGGAATTTGCTCTCTATGTGGTACCTTTTTTGGTGGTGGTGGTGGTATTTGTTCTTTTCTTTACCATCACTGCGTATTTTGAGTTTAATGCTCTCTAATGTACCCTTATTTTTCCTTGCCATTTCTTTTTTTTATTATTATTTTCTTAGTGGTTGTCCTACAGATTACAATTAACAACTTAACAACCAAGTTCAGATAGCATCCTAGTTACAAAAGTACCTAAAAACTTTTCTTTTTTTATTATATAACTCTATTTCCAGTGTCCTATTTTCTTCTGTTATTTTGATGCAGATTACACCTTTATATTCCATGTGCCCATAAATATATATTTACAATCATCCCTTTATGTAGTCACCTTCTAAGCAAAAGAGAAAAAAGAAGTTACAAAAAACATTATTCTATTATTTGTATTTACTTGTGTACTTACTTTTATTGGTGTTTTTTATCTCTTCTTTTGGATTCAAGTTACTCTTTAGTGGCCCTTATTACAACCCCAAAGACTCCTGTTAGCATTTCTTAAAAGACTGGTTGGTTCCAGGGGTATAGCTCAGTGGCACAAGCACCTGCCTCCCAAGCACAAGGTCCTGAGTTCAATTCCCAGTTCCCAATAAACATTTAGAAGACTGGTTGGTTTAGCAATGAATTCTCTGGTTTTCTGTATCTGGAAACATCTTAAATTCACCTTCATTGTTGAAGGACAATTATACTGGATGAACAATTACGGGTTGACTTGTTTTTTAAATTTGCACTTTGATACTATTATCCAACTGCCTTTGGCCTCCATCGTTTCTGATGTTAACTGTGTTGAGCTGTTAATCATAGTATGGACCTTTGTAGGTAATAAGCTGCTTCTCTTCTGCTCTTTTTTAAGATTCTGTATTCATCTTTGAACTCTCTTTGTTCAAAGAGATTTAAAAACTTTTACCTTTTTCAAGATTCTGTATTCATCCTAATGAAACTCTCAACTGTTGTATTTCATTAGGATGTGTCTGTTGGGAGCTGCCTTAGCCGCTCCCCTAAGATGGCGCCTGTTTCCTGCTTCCGGGTTCTTGTTGCCGCGTAAACAACCTTGTAAAACGTGTGTCTGCCTGGATACTGATGATTCTGACCTATCAGCTTGTAACCCTTGCTTTGCATTGATTGGCTACTCAGACCTTATATAAGTGTGCGTCTCTGCCCCCAAAGGGAGAGAAGGGAAGGATAGATGAGGGTGGAGGATCTTGTCAGATCCAACAGCGCTGTACATAATAAACATTGAGAGCTGACTCATTTGCGACTAAGTTCTTACTAAAACGGCGCCGGACATGTGTCAAGGGTGACTTTCTCCAAGTTTATCCTACTTGAAGTTCACTGAGCTTCTCAGACTCTAGATTAATTTTTTAAAATCAAATTTGGAAAGTTCTTAGATGTTATTTCTTCAAGTATTCTATCTGTCCTTTTCTATCTCTTCTGGACTTGGGACTCCTGTTTGATCATAATTAGATCATGTCCCATGAGTCTCTGAAACTCTGTTAATGTTTCTTCACCCTCTTTTCTGTTCATTCTTGAGACAAGATACTCATTTTTGCTATCTTCAAGTCTGCAGGTTTCCCCTCTGCCTGCTCATGTTTTCTGCTATGCCCTTCTAGTAAATTCTTTAGTTCTCTTACTGTATTTTTTATCTTCATTAATTCCTATTTGGTATTTTTTTTCAAATTTCTACCTTTTTATTAATATTGTATTATTTGGAGAAATATACAGTCTTTTAAAATAGTTTATTTCTGGCTTGGTGTGGTGGCACTTGCCTGTAATCCCAGCACTTGGGAGGCTGAGGCAGGAGGATTGTTGTGAGTTTGAGACCAGCCTGGGCTACAAAGTGAGCTCAAGGCCAGCCTGAACTGCACAGCAAGAACCTGTCTCAGAAAAGTAAAAAAAATAAATAAATAAAATAGTTTACTTCTTTGAAAATATTTAAAACATCTGACCATCTTTGTCCAGTAAGTCTGACACTTCAGCTGCCTCAGGTAGTTATTGTTGACTGCTTTTATTCTGTATAAGGTCCTGACTTTTTGTTTCTTCATTTTTTACTTACTTTTTTTATTTAAAACTGGACATCTTAAACAAGTAATATGGCAACTCTATAAAGAAGATTCTCAGCTTTCCCCAGAAAAAAGATTAGAGGTTTCTTTAAATGCCTCCAAAATATAGTCTTCCAGCTTTAGTCAAAGAGCAGTGTGTGTGTGTGTGTGTCTCTGTGTGTGTGTGTGTGTGTGTGTGAGAGAGAGAGAGAGAGAGAGAGAGAGAGAGAGAGAGAGAGAGAGAGAGAGCGTGCATGTGTTAGAGTGGACTTTCAATATTTAGTTAGGTAGCTAACAACTCCATCTTAACTTTTATGTCCCATTTGAGCAGAGCCCCAGAGTCAGCTTAAGTTGAAAACTCAGGGCCTTTTGAGGTCTTCTCAGATATACACAGAGACCTATTATGCATGTGACCTTGAGTCTTAGGAATCTGCTAGACTTTGCACAACTCATTCTCAGTTTTTCCACTGAAACTTTTAGCCGCCTATTGTTTTGCTTACTGTTATCCACCACCTCAGGCAAAGTTTATCTCTGGGATTTAATTTTTTCAACACACTTTTTTTTGAGAAAAAGGCTTTCAAATTGCATGACCCTGCATGAGGTCAAACAAAGACAGACTTGCAAGTGAGCCTTGCACGGAAGCACCATCCAGGCCAAATAACGACAATTCTCTGGGAATGAGGCTTTGAAAGAGCTCCAACCCCATAATGCCCATCTGGAGACTTCCAAGCCCCTGGTTTTCACTGAGAATGTAGGCTGTAATTTGTTAAGGCTACCGTGGTACTGGGAAAGGAAAGATGGGAATAGAGTGGTTTAAAACACCACAAAGCTCACTCTTCTCATTAAGATTCAGTCAGTTTGTTTTTTGAAACGTGCTTCCTGAGTCGTTGCAAGACTTTCATTAATTTCTAGAGTTTTAAGAAAATTCACCCTGACAATTTTGCCAGTTTTATTGTTGCTTTCCTGGAGAAAAGAATTTTCAGAGGTTTAAACTGACATTTCTGCTGATGTCACTGCGGCAAAATCAGTTTGGAATTCCACTTGGCATTATCTACTGAAATTTATTATGTGGCTAGCCTAGGAAATGATTGTTTTAGTTATGCCATAGTAAAAGAGCAAGCATGTTCAAGAGTGTTCACGCAGCACTGTTCAAAGGGCAAAGCGCTGGAAACAACTAAAATGTCCAATGGAAGAATGAATAAACAAATTATAGTGTACAAGGGAAGACTTTATAGCAATGAAAACAAATGAATCATAGGCACGTATCCATATGGATAAATCCTCATAACATAATTTTAAGGGGTAAAGAAGAAAATCAAAAGGGAATACAGTCAATAAAACTCTATTTTTACAAAGGTCAAAAAATCTAAAACTACTAAAGAAAAAGAAAGAAATAGTTTCCTTAATTACAGTACATTAATGGCTACCCCTGGCTCAGAAAGACAGATATGACACAAGTACTGAGAGGATATTAATAGTATCAGCAAAGTTCTATTTCTTAAGTTGGATGAAGAGTTCATGGGTATTTGCATTATTATAACACTTTGCTAGTCAAGAAGTAACTTATTGTCTTTCAGAATGGGTCAAGTATTTCATAACACTAAAAGAGAGGATATAGATAAATCAAAATAGATTATTTTAACCCTTTCTTCTTACATGTATTTATGCTATCTGAACAAAGAAAAAGTCCTGATAGAGTAGTTGTAAGAAAAAGAATTATGAGGTTTATAGACCTTTTTATTAACTTATGTGCCAACTCCTAAAAGCACTTGATGTGTTTTAGCCAATATTCTGTTTGTGGTATTTTCTTCGAGGGCACATTATAGAAATACGGGCAGGTTACATATAATCTATCCAACCTATAGTAGGTATTCAGTGAAGAGCAAGTATTACCGGCAACAAGACATCATCATATCCACTCAAATATTAAGAACACTTACCCACCATTCGTACAACCAGGTGTTTTGGGTTTTGGTTGTTTGTCAAAACATCTGTAGACAGCTAAAATAATTTCAACTTCTTTGGGAAAACTATCATTTTCAAAATAGCATCAAAGTGAATTCAATAGTAAATCTTGACAAGCACTGAAACATCTTTAGAAGCTGAAAAAGTGTTCACTCTTAGAGATACTTCTGTGTCCTAAATATACTTTCAAAAATGCCCTACAAAAACAAAAATCATATTGAGATCTACACTTGGAATATCTAAAAAAATTCAACATTTTTAGAACTTACGTATTACTCAGTACAAGAATCTGAAAAATAGCCAATTTGGGCAGCTGTAGACTTGAGGAATTACTCTGTGTGTGTGTGTGTGTGTGTGTGTGTGTGTGTGCGTGTGCATATGTGTGGTTTAGTATCTTGTTAAAAAATTGTAAATCTTGAAAGTCCCCATAATGTATAATAAACTGCACAAAGCATTTCAATTCTTTGCCCAAAATAAAGTGATACATCACTATAGTTTGTGGCACACATTTTATTTCAGTGTCAACATGAAACCCAGCTCCATTTCCTGCCTCATCCTTCTAGTTCCTTCAGCTTACCAATATTTCAGGTGAAAAAAGGTCAGACCCTGTCAGAAGAACGTGATCATGACCAAGGAAAAGTTCCAGGTGATAACACTTGTTCTTTGGTGTTTTCCTTTGTGTGTGTGTGTGCACATCTGTAATGTCTAAATTCTCATGCTCTATGATTTCAGTGATCTCTCCCCGGCTATCACTCACCTCTAGTATAGCTTTCCACCCAAGCCCACTTTATTTAAAATAAAGCTCTTAATTCTTTTCTATTTTCCAAGAACAATTAGCACTGATTCAAATGAAGCAATATTATAATCTGCAATATTATTTTATTAAAGTATTGATTACTGGGAGAATGGTTTAGAACACAGGAGAACTGAATGTACATGGAAAGAATGCAAAAGCAAAAGCTAGTTTTCAAAAAAATTTCTGACCAGAGGATTACTTGCCATTATCTGCAAATAAGCTTCCCTGTTTCTTTCTTAGATCTGAATGAAGTGAACCCATGTACCATGAGAAATAATGGCCTTGACCGGTTTGTATACTGGCCCTGTAGCCATGGCATCTGGGACAGGTAGGTCCTGAGTAACTTCATGAGTGGATAATGGTGCCTGAGCATGGCTTTCTCCCTGTTATGTATGTTCTTCACTGTGGGCTCCAAATAATTTCTGACTTCCACTATTGCCACAGGGCTTCACTGCAGGCCAACACAAATTATCAAGAAGCAGGGTTTAGTACTGACTTGCCAGCATGGCAGCGGCGTCTGCTATAGCCCTGCCTGTCTTGAACTTTTAGTTTGATCTTGACCATCGGAAAGATAAACCAACTCTAAAATGGGAAATGTTCACCAAAGCAAGTTGCACTTGGTTTTGGAATATGTACCACTTGGTGTGCCTTAGAGTACATAATTGAGGATCAGCTCTACTTACAATTTGTAAATTGCTCAGTGCTTTGGATGACTTTTAGCATTATCGATTCCACCTGAGAAGCCACAAATGACACAGTACTTAAGAGGTGGTGCCTAGACCAAGATTTCTTGATTCTTAGGCTAGCTCTTTTTCTCTATTATTATCATTAAAAAATGTCTACTGATTCCTTTAACAGGGCAAGAAAAAACATTTGTATGAATCTTTGTTAATATAAATAGCCAATGTTAGTACAGCTGGTGGTCAGCATGTCCATATTATATTTTGTTGACACTTTGTTTATAGCTGGTCATTTTAAATGGTTAAATGCTAAAAATAGAATTATATAATTTGCTCAATTCACTTCCTCCACAAATTTGTCAATTCTGCACACAGTAAGCTAATAATAGTGATGATTTTCATAAGTATAAATATTATGTGGGCATTCCACTTGAGAACATTTTTGAATTATTGCTTAAATTTCCAAATTTAAAGCAATTAGAAAATGCAAACGCTAACATAATAATTCTCTTTGACATCAAATGGGGGTTGAGCCAGCATAATCTTAAAAATTATAATATTTTGGCTTGACTGCTGTCTGCCAATTGAATTCTTTCAAAAATAAAGTGTTTAAACATTCTTCTTTTAAAATAGCAACTTATTGTATTACATGACATTACACAAATAGGAAGAATTATTCCTAAAATGCCCCATGAAGGTAGTCAAAATTTGTCCAAAAGGCTGTTTTCCTCCAATTTTTAATTTCTCATTAACAAAAGTAGAGACTGAAAGCTAAGCGCCCCATTAACAGTCCCATCAGTGCCCTGAGATAAGTAATTAATGTCCTGACACTAATCACATCCGATGCACACAGCACCCCTATTGTCGCAGTGTAGCCCACTTCATCAACATTTTGTTTCCATAGATTTTTACTTCTGAGACAACTGATGCATCTTAGTGTGTGCATTCCAACCCCACACTTTTAATTAGAAGTGGAAGAGGCCAGTATACTTGAATAAAAATTCATTAGACATAAAGAAAAATAATCCAAATTAGATTTTATCTTACGTTAACGAAACTCCCAGTACATGTGTTGTTGGTCAAAATATATTTCCCTTAAGCCCCACAATTGCTAAAAATATCAGATCAATCACCATCCAGATTGCATTATGAAGTGTGTGAACTAGTGCATTAAAAAGCCGTGTTAGCACCAACAAAGTTTATTGGGGTAACTGCATTCGAGACACACATGGCATACCTTTAAATAGCACTGTTAAAATACCAAATAAAATGTCAGCGTCTGTCAGGTCTCTGGCTTTTATAAATTGTTTAGACTGGGAAACTTTGGGGTTTGGACATTGTTCTTTTCATATGATGTAGAAAAGAAGAGACCATAAAAAGAAAAGAACAATAAAGCATAGCTCATTTTTGAAGTTCTTTCATGGAAAAACATACTCTGGATCATTACCCTCCTAATCAACAATTTCCTTCTTCCTCCCAATCCTTCCCGTCTGGTATTTACCTTTCTCCACCCCCCTCTCTCTGGGTGGTACTCTGAGCTTATCCATACTACTCAGTAATCATATTCTTAAAATCACTTCAAAAGAGAATCCCAGGATGGCATGACAGATATGTATATGCCAACGGTGCTTTTATCCTGGAACACAGCTTTTCTCAGCATTTCTATGCCCTTAAAAACAGACCAGTGTGCCCTGACTGCAGAATACTCTCAAGGAGAGAAGGCCCTGACAGAAGAACCAGCCTGACCTATCTACAGAGGCATTATTATCACACCTTAGTGGCCATCTCCCTGCCCTCTTCCCTCCGCCTCCTTCCTCTTCTTACTGGACCACACTCCCCACAATTCCCAAACAACAACATCTCTGTTTCAGCTTCTTTTCTGGATTTCCCACACTTAATGCAACCCAGACCTCACCTTCAGCTCTCCTGAGGCCACTTTGGAAGCCAGTTCGATGACACAGCCAACAGCCATGCGTGCAGCACCGGACGAGTGCAGCTCATTCCAAATGGTGTCACTGTCCACCTGAGCAAACAGACAGCGGAGTCCGCAGAAGGACAGAAAAAGAAAACGAAAGAGAAGGAAGAGATGAAGGAGTGAGGGAGGGGAAGGGGAGTTAGGGGGAAGGGAAGAGAGAGAGAAAACAGATCTGTGAGGAAGGGCTGGCAGGGTAACAGTCTATGTACAATAACATTAGTCTTCCGTCCTGGCCAGCTGAAAAGGCCTTCTGGACATGGCTTTGCTTATACTTTTTCTCTACACTGACTTCTCCAATGGAAACACATTCCTGCCATGCCTCACTGCCATTCCCTGTTTAGATTTCTCATTACAAACAGCATTACATAGGCTGGATCTGGCTTAGTTACAGGCCTGCTAAAAACCAGGCCCCAGTAGTAGATAGACTAAAAACTAAGAGCACTTAGTTAAACATAAAAATCGGATTTGCAAGTGCTAGAGGGGGAAAATTCAAATACCTGTCTCACTGTAGGTTTACAGGGAGCCAAAGACAATTTTTAGGCAGGTAGCAGTAGCCGTCAGTGAGAATGAAGTAGCAACCAGAGCTCTGCATTCTCCAGCAGAGTGGAAGGAGCGTACAGGGTCCTCACATTTGAAACATTAACAACAGTCAACTGAAAGGGGCAATCTGATTTTAAAAGGGAAAGCTTAATATTTTCTAATATTTCCTACAGTTTTTCAGCTGGTTTCAGTGCATGCTGCCTTTATTAAAATTGGATCGCAAAATACACAGTTTATTCTGTACTAGTGAGCATTATTTTCGAGCAAAGCATGTCTCAGTACTCAGGATACCCCTTTATCAAATGCTGTTTACTCTTTTTCATGCACATAGTAAGAAAGCATATATATTAAGGACATGAAAAGTCTAATAGTAGTGGTAATAATTATCATAGATGTTGCACATTTTATGTATAATGCATTCCATGATAAAAAAAAGATTGGATGGTGGACATTGCTAAGTCACATAAATCACTTAAAGCACTAGGATTCAGAATAATATGTTTGTAACTGCAAATACCAAGGCTTCTAGAAGAAATCTAAGGGGCAAAATCTCAAAAAAAAAGAACTCAAGAATTAAATTTAAGAGGACTAGTCACATGGGACATGCAATAAGTGAAAGCTATATATATTCCTAAAGCAGTCTCCTATGTATTTTCACATGCCTTTTCTTTCCCACATGTAGTCCTTTTCAACTTAAATGGTGTTAATAGCAATGAATAAATATATAATAAATGAAAAAATAAATAATTACCCAGACACACACAAATAAAGGTATAATTAAGATACTGTACACTGGTGGCACATGCTTGTATTCCCAGCATTCAGGAGTCTAAGGCAAGAGGATTCCTAGAGCTCAGGAGTTTAAAAGCAGCCTGGGCAGGATAGACTCCATCTCAAAAAAACAGAGTTAAAAAAGATCCTCTGAATGACTGTGCAGTAACGAAGAGTGCAGTTCCTGAAATCAATGTTAGTTGTAAAATCATGACTTTATCATTATTATGGTTTAGCTCTAAAACGCCCTCCAGAAGTCTCATGTGGTCAGAGGTGTGGATTTTAGAAGGTGATTGGCTCATGAGGTGCTGTATTCTTCAGTGGATGCATCCACTGATGTGTTCATAGCTGAATGTGCTGTTAGGAGGTGGAAGCTGATTGGCAGTGGGACTCAGGGGTGACATGAAAGGGTGGATTCTTGTCCCTGGCTCCTCCCTTGCCTTTCAGCATCCTGGCTGCCATGAGGTGAGCAGCTTTCCTTCTCCATGCCCCTCTACCCTGCCATTTATGCCTTGTTCACCGCTGCCCATGGACTGAATCCTCCAAAGCTATGAGTGATGCTAAAGCTCCCCTCAGTTTAAATTTCTCAGTGTTGGGCACTGTGTCTCAGCGATGAGAAACCTGACAAATACAATCATTAAAACTGAGTGACACTGAAAAATCAATTAGTCAGGGCCAGGAAGATAGCTCAGTGGCACAAGTGCCTGCCTGGCAAGTGCAGGGTCCTGAGTTTGATTCCCTGGTACCAAGAAAAACAAAAACAAAAAATCAATTAGTTAACATTTCTGTACCTTTGTTCCCTTACCTATACAAATGCCAGGTTTTAAAACCACCATTGGCATAAGACTCTGATCAGGATCGAATGAGTAAGTGATAAGCAAAGTTTGTTTCTATTTTCCCTGTGACTACACCCATTTTACAATGCCCAGCACCAAGCAGAGGGCTAAGAAGCATCTACTGAGCAGCACACTTTGGCTCCCAGACTGCTCCACAGCCCTCACACAGGGCTCCGAGCCTGACGGCATAATCTGTGGTACTGCGCTCCTGAAGAAAAGTGCTCTCTGAGAACATTCAGCCCATGCCGTGGTCACACCTGCACCGTCAGTCCTTCCTACTCAAAGGTGAGGGAATCACTCAAGTGGACACCAGAACCTAACCACTTGCCCTCTAAATCAAAAGTGTTATTTATTTTTTCCACTCTACTAATATAAGCAGTTATTCAAGTTTCATACAGATATATCCTTGAATAATTTGGTTGTATAAGTTGAAAATAAATCCCTAAATTTACATTGTGCTACATAATTTTAATGAGTTCTTTACACCTACTAGTGTCCCCTTTTATATACATACTGGTGCCACAGAAAGGCCTGGAGTAATCAGATTTAAATTATTGGGAAGATAAGCAAAGATAAAGGAAATTAATAAATTCTAAAAACCACACAGACCTTCTAATTACCTTTGGAATACACTGTCAGCTTTATTTCTTTGTCTATTTCTTAAAGCAGCAGGAAATTTCTTTCCAAAAATTGTAAGTACTACATTTGCTTAGCAAATATTCTAGCAGCTGAGAATAATATCTCGTTAGCCATTAAATGAATGGATTTAGGAAGACACAAGTACATTTGTGTGGTATCTACCTGTTAACATCTTTGTATCTTCCTGAAAACACTCTTGCAGCGCTAATGCTCCATGTCTGTACTATTAATTTTGGTGTATAATCCACTAACTGAGATAGTTGAGCTTGAATTATGTTGTGTACCTACTCTGAGTTGTGGTGTGGGGATGATTTATAATGAAAATATGGCCAATATTCTCAAGGAGGGTTGGGACATAGGTGTTGAAGGGATACTTGACATGTTGATCTGTCTCCAAAGCTTAGACTAATCCTTACACAGATTCTTTTTAGGATTTATCCATCCATTTATTTACTTACATTTAAACATAAAGAACATTCATGGAAGTATGACTTCAACCTATATTTAATTGATATTTAGTTCATAAGTAAATAGTAATAATAGTAAAATTTGTATATAACTGACTACAAGAGGCTAATTACACTGAACTCTAAATTTACAAACAGGTTTATTTTATTCACTTCAGGATATCACAGTAAACTATCTTAGGCTGGGTGGCTTCCACAACAGGAATTTATTTCTCACAGTTTTGGAGGTAAGGAAGGCCAAGATCCAGGTGGTAGCCGTTTTGGCTCCTGGGAGGGGTCTCTCCATGACTTGCAGATAGCCACCTTTCTGCTATGTCCTCAGACAGCCTTGGATTATGTCTGGGTTCTTCTCAGAAGGTCCCCTATCCTATTGAATGAGGACTGCACCTTTATGACCTCATTTAATTTTAATTACTTCCTTAAAGCCTATTAAATACAGTCACATTAAGGGTTTTGGATTCAACAAATACATTTTAAGGAGACACCATTCAATCCTTTGCAAGGTTATATCTGAAAAGCTTGTCTGCAAGTCAATTTACAAACCTACTTTCCCAACGTCTATGTTCCAAATGGTGTTTCAGGACCAAACTAAGTTTCCCACATGCATTTTCCATGACCTATATGAGTTCCAACAATAAAAACAGGACATGTGGCTCATGAATTCTTCTACAACTCCTGTCATGAAAGGAGATGCTGATATCCACTTCCTGCCTTTCATGTATTTATTGTCCTTCTATGTCCCTCTTATTCTAGAAACTGCGAAAAACACTTCCCAGGACTGGTGATAGCACCTACAGGTAATGTCCTTATGAGAGTTCTGACTTTAACTGCTGCAGAATTTCTTGACAGTAGAAAAAAACAAAAGCCAAAAAATCCTGGGTAAAGGAAGTAAGATGCTGAATTTTTTTTTCTTTTTTTTTTTCAGGCAGGATCTTGCTATGTATTTCAGGCTATCCTTGAACTCACTATGTAGTTTAGGCTGGCCTCAAACTCATGGTGATCCTCCTGACTCATCCTCTCAAATGCTGGGATTTGCCACCATGCCCTTTGGGAGATGAGGATTGATATAGAAGAAATATAAAGAAAATGACATTCAAAATAGAACTTGCATCAATATGCACAAGAAATTCAGGCTTTATGTAAAAGAGGATTTTTCCTCAAATTCCTTTACATATTAAAAACTAAGCCTGGTTATCCTAGATCATTCTCCTATGTAAGTGACAGGATCAAGAAAATGCTATCACTGCTTCCCTAAATGAACACTCAGCAAACAAACTCCTCCCACCTACGACCATCAGCCACCAGTCTTGCTGCTTAGTGCATACATGATCTGATCTGAGAGGGAGGAAATCCCTGCTGGTCCTGAGGGACAAGAAAAGCAGCCTCAAGAGGAATCAGGGAAGCCAGGCAAGGGAGAGCAGTGAGGGAGCAGGTTAGACAAGCAGACGTCTCAAGTAACTTGGCAAAATGGTAAGCAAGTCTGTGCTCTGAACACATTGAGGACTTGTGCAGTCCAGTCTACACTAAACTGTGGGCATCGTCTAATAATTAAGTCCGTGAATAACATAAAAATTAATAGAGGTTCAGCATTCCTAAAGTGCTCATCGTTCCTGTGCAGTGCAAGTGATGCCTCAAGTTGCCACAGTCCCCTGGAGTAGCTATGGGGGAGCCCACAAAACGGACTCGCTATGGCCAGGGCCAGATGGGGAGCTCAGGGGAACCTCAGCATCAGGATGAGCCCAGCTGAGGGTGCAGGAGCCCAGAGGTCTGGCCAGGCTCCTGTTTGCAGGGAAATCAGCAAGCAGGAGTCAGTCACTGGGCCACCCCACTTCACTGCTGGGACAACAGGGAGAACTCGTTGGCACAGCGAGGTTACTGGGAAAACCTGAATACGCAGAGAACAGCTTGAGGTCCAAGGTCCCTTCAGGGCTCCATTCCATCCTCAGGTAACCAGAGGCCAACTCTGAAAGATCAGGCGACTGCTTGGAGAGAGACAGCCCAATAATAAGTTGATTTAGAAAAGGCAGAATTTCTAAACTGAAAGGAAGCTGTTCAAACTCAGAGGCTAATATATTACTAATTGGGGAAAAGAGCAGTATAATTGGAAAAAAAAATGAATGATATATTCATCATACCCCAGAAAGAGCATAAGTAAGTTTGTGTCTCATTTTCCAAGACAGGAATGTGTTTTGTTGGTTGGCAGGGAAAGAAACCTAGTCACAATTTGGGGCAGGAATAATTAAGGATGTGCTGAAAATATGAGCTAGTGTGACAGAACTGTATGCCACAGTGCCCAACTTACTGCCCCCTCAAAACTGTTCTGGGGTCTTTATCAAGCTTTTATAAATGTGCCATTCTAAAAAAAGTTGTATTTTCAGTTGGGCATGCTGGTGCACTCCTGTAATCCCAGTGCTCAGGAGGCTGAGGCAGGAGGACCAGGAGGATGAGGCAGCAGGAGTTTGAGGCCAGCCTGGGCTACATAATGAGTTCAAGGCCATCTTAGACTATGTAACAAGACCTTGTCTAAATGAATAAATAAATAAGTAATAAACAAATAAATAAATATTATGCTTTCAACTTTAAAAAATTTTTGATCATATAACTAATAAAACATGAAAGCAGCTTTAGTAGTCTGCCAATTAATATGTCTACAGAGGCCTTTTTTTATTGGCCAGAATTAAAATCTATCAACCTTTGAACAGTCCCCCCATGTTCAAGTCATTTTACAAACTACAGGAGGTTCTGGACCTAACATGAAAGCTGGGGTTCAGATATGTTAGGTGAGGCTGCCCCACAAAAAGTCATCCTGTAGAAAGAAATGAACTCAGTTTTGGACACATTAGGTACCGACCCTCCTACCTATACCTATTTGTAAAATGAGTTGAAGTTGGGGAAATTTTTAAGCTTGGTAGATATTAATTTTGACAATAATAGAAGGCCTCTGAGGGAAGCTCCAGAGGTAAGATTCAGCCATTGGAGGAGGAGACACAGCTCCCAAGGCAGCTCGGAGCTCGCCCCTGAGATCACAGCCCACAGTCCAGAGATCCAGCTCCCTGCTGCAGTAGAGGGAGAACTGGGGAAAGAGCCTCTCTGTGTTCTGCACACTAGCTACACTGTCGGAAATATTACAGAGGAAATTTAAACTGAGAGACAAAATATTTTATGTCTCTAGAAAATGAGAATGAACTAGAACACCTTGGTATCAATTAAAAAATTATAACTTTTAAGGGAAAGGGGGCATTCTCCATTTCTTTATGTACATTACAGTATCCAGAACAACCAGTGATACAAAGACTACAGAATATTCACAGTAGCCAACAGAACTCACAAGTATAAAGATGAAAAGGAAGACGGTAGAAATGAATGGGAAGAGTGAAGAAGGAGGATTAAAAAAAAAAAAAACCAAAGAACAGGTGATGGGAAACATAAGTCTTATGCTCAAAAGCAAATGACATTCCTCAGTTATTACCTGAGCCTCATAGAATAATTATGGAGATGCTTACTTTATGGAGGCATGAAGGAATTGTAAAAGAAGGGCTAATAAAGTACTATTTTTAAAAATACACTACACAATTCTACCTGTGTCTGAAAGAAGAACCTGTTGTAATCTCCCCTGCTGGTAATGAAAGGGGGTAAAAGGTAATAAGGAGGAGTCCTGCATTCAATACTACCCACAGACCGTGAATAGCAGACATGTGGCCACATTCATGCAAAGTCACAGCAGAACTCAATTCAAGAAACACATAGAAAGAATAATGAGAAACTAATATGGACAGCTCAGCTTTTCGGTTTTATTATACCTTACCCTATGTATAAAATTCCATTTTGTTTTCTACCATTCACAAATAATAGTGGCAATAATAATGATACTTATCACCAACAAGAACTTATTAAAATTCTGGCACTGTGCAAAGCTTTTTGTCTGTATTAACTCATACAATTTTTATAACCTCCCTTGGTGCTATTATTAAGCAGTTTCATATACAAAATCCTAGAAGTGATTCAGCTAATAATTAGTGAACATGGAATGAGAACCCAGAAAAGAACAATATAAGCTCTTAACCCGTATTGTTTTTATGCTAGTAAAATCAAAATTCAAAAAGTAAGACAAGTTAAAAAGTGAGTTATTAAATCATATTCTCATCAGATTTGCAGAATCTAAAAAGTTTCACAATTAAATACTTTACCAAAGATCCACATGGATGTGTAATATTTAAAATTATTCTACGTCATCCCATTAATATCACTAACATATTTTTTTTTAAATCAAATGTTACGAGTTGTACCTGGTATACTTGGGGTTTTCCTGAGGGCTGTAATGTGTTTGCCATTGTTTTACAGCAGTGGTTGTTAATGAAGGGGACTGTCCCTCAGGGCTTATTTGGCAAGTTCTAGAGACATTTTTTGGTATGATCTTACGACTAAGGGAGGAAGTATTGTACGGGATTCTGGTGTATGGACGCCAGGAACAATACTAAACATTCCATCCTGCAACATACTGGTACCTATGATAGATAATTATCTAACCTGAATACCAGTAATGTCAAAGTTGAGAAATCTTACACTAGAATCACTGAGAAACATGTAAGTAAGTATGTTGTCCCCCTATCCTGGCTGCTAATACTACTAAACCCCAACTTATGGTTCTCCTGTAGTAAAAGTAGTATGCATTACAGCATGTACTTTAAGTTATAACTTCACTCCTAGATCACTGTTTTTATTTCTAAATGACTGCCACTCCTACTTAAAAAATAACTTGCATTTATGTAGTTTGAAAGATGCTTTAAATCATTTATGGAATATGGTAAAAATAAAAGGAAACTATAGTGATATTCAACAAATGGTGTTTTGGTCAATGACAGACAATATATATGACAGTGGTCCATAGGATTTTAGGGAGCTGATAAATTCCTTTTACCTGGTGACATGGTCAGTATCATAATGGCATAGCATGAAGCATGACTGGCATGTTTGCAGTGATAATCTGAGAATTCTGCCTATCATATGAAAGCACAATACATGGGATGATATACAGTATACTACAGTTGATATGGATAATAAACAACTCTGCCACTAGTTTAATTACTATCCTATACTTTTATTTAGGATGTACTCCTTATTTTTTAAAGAACTTATTATAAAGCAGTCTGCTGTGTTATGCAGGCAGCAGCCTCATATCTCATGCTTACTACATCTTTTACATGTACCAGGAGGCTGCGTCAAGTGATTGACCTATCCTGTATCGATCTGAATAAATGCACACAGAACGATGCATGGACAGCAACAGGATCACCTGACTGCAGTGTGCAGAAAATAGCTCCCATGGTTAAGCACTGCAAAGCTGCAGAGAAAAAGAAAGCAAAAAGAAAAGTGGAGAGGTAGACAAAAAGATATGGAGGAGGACAGGAGAAAAGTGCTATGTTCATTATTATCTTTTAAAAGTTGCACTTCTCTTGTTTTTTATTTGGAATGCAAACAAAAACAGTTTTCAGCAACACTGTCTTTTCCCTGAACTTATCCAAGTAACTCTGTCTGCTGAACAGAACCATGCTGTTATCAGCTTACTTTTAAGTGCTGTTTCAACCTCAGTTTTACAAATGTTAGTGACAGAAAAGAATTTTTGTACTCCTTCCAATTCTTTTGCTCCAGTCTCGAGGCATCATTCTACAAAACGTCAAGGGAAGGGACTGTAATTTATATAAACGACATCAAAAATGGATAATTTTACATCATTAGTGGCAAAATAAAAGAAAAAGGAATGTCATATAATCATGGGTATCTATAAAAAAGCAACCAACGACAACACCACCACGTAATGTCCAGCTACTCAAAGCCAGGTTCTTGAGACAGGGTTGTTGCCGAGGATGTTGAGTTTGGCTCTGTCCACGCAGAAAGCCTGCTGTCTTCGAGCCGCCCTGATTCGGGGCAGCGAGTGGAAACACGTAGGCACCTTTTCTGACACACCCACCCTTCCAATTGCTTCCTTCCTTTGAAATGGACCCTGAGCAGCTGAGAGATGGGAACGACAGCAACATTTCAAAATCCATAGTTTCCTCTCTTTCTTTATCTCTGTAGGTGAGTTAGGATCATGAATTAAAATGATAAAATTCCAGGACAGACTCAGAAGTTTGCAAGAACATGGAGATGTTTCCTGAGTGTTCCTTCACCTTCCATTGAGAGGCTTCTGTGCTTCTGAAAACCTTTTGGGCAACCACGCAGTGGCTGTCAGTGGTACTTTGGATTTCTTTTCACTCTGAATTTGACCACATAAAAAATGGAGAACAAAATAAAAATGTGACTAGAAGTGGACATAATGATCAGAGTACCAACTAAGTCAATTGTCAGTATGATAAGATTTGTCACTAAATGACATATATTGTTGTGCACGTTATATTTTAAAATGGAACAACAGCTTTCTCCCATAAAATATCTCCTAGGATCTGGAGGAGGGATGATTTAAAGATGAAGAATTGTCTTAGCATTTTAGAGAATGGTTGACTAATTCATGTAGAATGGAACCAAGTAGAGTCCATGAACAGGGATAAAGGACAAAGAAGTACCCAGGGAGACCTTCACACAGAAGGGTGCAGACTAGGGTTAAAGTGTTTTAATGGCTCCTGAAGCCAGACTGGTAACATAGACATCACAGAGTGTAGGGTGAATGGCTGGGGGAGTGCTAACTGGAACCTAGAATCCAATGGAAAATCTATGCTTCGTCTAAAAGGCAAATGGTCACACATTTCCAACCAATCCTGTCATAGCAAATTATGCCATAGCATTTTACTAGCAGTCCTAAGTATTATATTCTTAGGTGCAATGTTTCTACCTTTAACAGTGACCAACATTCACTTCAAAAAGAAAAGAAAAAAACCCCACTGTTTGTTCATTTTTTTGTTTTTTTCCAGTACCACGAATCAAACTCACAACCTCGCACTTGCCAGGCAGGCGCTGTGCTGCTGAGCTAAGTCCCCAGCCCCCCAAGACCCCACTGTAGCTTAAATAAAACAACATGTGCTCAGTACAGCTCCTGGCCTACCAGTGTGTAACCTCAGCTATGCAGAGTAACATTTATTTACTCACTTGTTTGTTTATATTTGCCATGCTGGGGATCAAACCCAGGGCCATACGCATTCCAGGCTACAGCCCCAGCCCCAGGTAATTTATTTTTACACAAAGTTTTAAAAGTCTAAAGCAAAAAGGCAAAAATGTGTCTCAGAGGAACTAGCTGGGCTTATTCTTTGTGTGGCAACCATCGAAGCTTAACTGAAGGGCATCTCGAAGGGCAGGGTACTCAGGGAATAGAACTACTCTCTTAAAGAGGTTGTGCCCATAAAGGCTTCTGGTCTCTGCCTGAGAAACCCTAACAATAAATGTTAAAAGGCAAAATAAAAGGGAGAGATTAAGCAACAGAGAAGTAGATTCTAGTGATGGGAAGGAGATCTGGGGAAGGAGGCAGATGGATGGGAGGGCAGGCAGGGGAGGAGTAAAAATGATGCAGATATGGCATGCACGGCTCACCCAGATGAATGTAATTGCTGTGTACCGCAAGCATATACTAATTTAAACAAATTAAAAGACTACATCGCTGGTTGAATCTAATAAAGAAGTAATGGAGGTTTTCATTTTGTGTCCTTTTCAGCAATGTGCATTTATTTCATTCTACAAAGCTACTGTTTTGTAACAGCTGGGAAATAAGAAGTAAGTAAAAATCTTGTCCTTCAGCATATAACTGAGAAGCATTAATTTCATACAGACAGAATTTTACTTATGAGCTGTACAAAGGAAGAACTATATTTGGGTTAAAGGAGATACAGAGTAAAGGTCTAAAGCCACCAGTAAATCTGGAAATGCACTCTAGGAAATTTTATTCCTCAATTGGTCCTATCAAGATAAATTTTATCAGGAAAGAATGGCTACAAATAATCTGTCTAGAAATACACCAATAATCCATACCTAGACATTTCCATAATCCCAGGAAATTGTCAGCTTCATATATAATTTTAACGGATATTATAAGAAAATAACTTTTCCTCGAAGTCTTCTCTACTGAATTTCCTTCAGCACTGGTAAGGGTAATACCAACATTTCATGCAATCTCTCCTTATTTATTATGTGGACTGTAGGGTTAGAGAACCTGAAAGGCAGCATTTCTGCTCACAAACTTGGATAAGTTTATTAAATGATTCAAGTCCTGTAAGAAATGGAGATAATGACACCTTCCTCCTATGATTATTTATACCATTAGTCAACACATGTAAATTGCTTCACATAGTACAACATAATATAGTAACCTCTAAGTAAATGTGAACTAAAAAAAAAAACCAAAACCCTAGAGTTTTGGTTATAACATTACTTTTCTATTTAGCAGGACATTAAAGAACAAAAATCATCTGTGATAATGCTGGAAGCCAGAAACTACCTCCAATCAGAGAGCTGCGTTTTTTTTAAACAACATATGGATCTAGTTCAGCTGGAGTTTCCTGAATGAATGTGGGCCTTTGCAGGCTTTTCCAAGCACATCCAGCATAGCTCAATCACTGGCACTGGAAACAAAGCTAATGCTCTGAAAAGCCGCACATGATAGAGATTAAGCTACCTGTCCTGAAAGTGGATGTGAAGGTATTTAAATAGAAAAGGAATGACTTAGAAGAAAAGGAATTTAGGCCCAGTCTCCTTTGTATAATCTAAATGCAGCTTGTTGATTTCTTTCGGAAATACTCTCAGAGTTAAATACAACACCGTTGTGCCCATTAACAAACAGGTTTCATATGCACTGTGCATGGTTAATGTGGTAAATGATTCTTGTTCAGACGCCTTGAACATTTCACCCTGAAAGCGGGGAAATGAAACTCCTCACCCAATACGAAGCAGTTTAGTAAGCTCTTGCCGCTATGCTGTGCTGCTAGAGCCACGGGGCATTTCTGAATAATTGAGTTTAAGCTTAAATAATGATCAGATGCCCTTAGAAACCTACTGACAGACACCAGACTCAACAAAGAAACAGAGGTTTTTCATCACAGCACTGATTCCGTGCCATGGTGGATGTGTAATATAAAAGTTAATTGTAAAAAAAAAAAAAATGCTGTATCTTTTTAACTTTTACATTATTAGGTAAAGCATATTTTTTAAAAGAATCATCTATTAGGATCAAATATTTCTGCATTCAGCACCTTGATTTGCTAACATAGAGAATAATTCCTATTTTTAAAAATCATTAACATATTCTAGATTTAGTATCTAAGTTTAATTTTTTTTTGCTCTAGCTTACTCCATTTTAAGCTCTATATATTGTATTAAGTGGCAACTGTGAGCCAAATTTCTGGGGTTTTTGGCGGGGGGGTGGGGAATAAGATTACTAGCTTTTCATACTTATTTGAGAAACTCAGTAGTTTTCTATCTTTAACCTTTCATGCTTAGGGCTAGAGCTAACGTTCAATAAACATTTTGTTTCTTAACATGGTAATGGAATCATGTAATGAGGTTCAGAGAGAGAGAAAAAAACCAATTTACTTAATTTATGTGTAGACTCAGGGGAAGAGGTAGTAAAATTAAATATACTGCCCAATGAAAGCAAAAAATCAGTATCCTTGGTCAACATCTAAAGAAAGATGTAGGGGGTGAGTCTGAACACCTCCTAAGTGCTGGACATTGTTAAATATTTTACAAACACTACCTACTTCCTCATGATAGTCTAGTAAATGTATTATTAGTTATTTTTACAAGAGAAGACATTGAGCTTTAAAGAGGTTAGGTAACTTGACCAAAGTTAAATAGCTGATAAAGCAAAGACCTGGGGTTTTAACCAAAGTCAATCCTGGACACTGATACTGTTACAGTATCCACCTTAAATTTGTGTGTTGAATCCCTGAACTCCAGTGTGACCATATTTGGAGATAGGGCCTTTGGTAAAGGTCAGTAAATTTAAATGAGATCATAAGGCTGCGGTGCTCATGTAATAAGACTGACATCCCTGAAGGGAAGGAGATAGCAGGGACACCCTGTACCAAGAAGATGTAAGGTTGCAACAAGAAGAGGACCACCTGCAGCCACAGGCAGGAGCCTTAGGAGAAACCAGACCCACCATCACTTTGGTCTTGGACTTCCAGTCTCCAGAACTGTGAGCAAATAAAGATTCTGTTTAAGTCACTCATTCTTTGGAATTTTGTTAGACAGCCTTAGCTAGACCAATTTTAAAGAATTTTCTCTTTTAATTCTTTTTTAATCCTCTTCTTAAGGATATACAAGAGCTAGCATTAAGTGCAGGATATAGGGATCTGTTTTTATCACATTGTCTTTGGGATCTGACACAAAGTAAACATTGAATAAAGCTTGTTAAGAGAATAAAATAATGAATGAGAACAAATTAATCCTATTGCAATACTTTCTTGGTAGGGTTTTATTGTGCTAAAAAAATATACAATGCAATATAAAAATTCCTCCTCTGTTCAGGTCTTGCAATACATGTGTGATTAAATGAAGAGTTCTTCTCTCCTATTCAGTTAACCCTATGCCTGGACTTGCAGCTCTCACTTTTGAGCATTTGATGCCTCCTTTAAATCAATATCAGCAGTGCCCTAATACGGTGGACCTTTGGTGTCATGGATCACACCAGCCGCTCACAGAAATGTCCCTGCCCAGTAACTATTAGCCCAAGGAAGACAAAGACTTAGCCAACTAGTCCTCAGTGACAAGCTAATGAGAACCTGCTATCTGACTTCTTAAGTAAAATGAGCTTTTTTGAAAAGTTATTTCAAATCTGGATAAAATAGCAGACACACCAGCCACATTTAATATCCAGAAATCAATCACCTGACAATCAATCACCTGTATGTACCATCTTACTGCCAAGAAACTGAGTCCCAGAGAAGTTTAATGATTTGCCCATTCATGATCTTCAGGATCTGGCCAAAGTGCTCCAAGGATGCTCTGGCCGCACATGAGTGCTTGTAAGAAATGCGGACACCAGGGTGTCCACGTTTCTGAACTAGACTCTGCACTTCCAAGTTGGAGAAATGTTTCTGAAGCAGTGACAGTACGAAGCTTTGGATCCACATTGTGTGATATTCTTAAATAGAGTTCTATTGCCCTGTGTCTCATCATTGAGCTACTGAAAACAATGTGCACCCTTACCCTCCTTCCGTGATTAGTCTCCCACAATGCCACAATTGTAATAGTGGGCCATCCGTTGGGCCGGTAGATCAGATGGGACCCTGGAGTTGCATGTACACTCTGGAGAATTGGACCGATTCAGTGCTACCCCCTCAAGAGGAGCAGTCACACAGTGAGAAAACTTGTTTATCTCTATTTCATAGGCAAAGAAAATGAAGCTAAGATAAGTGAAATAATAATTGAGTTGTGACTTTGCTCACTTCTCAGTTCATGCTGGGCAGAAAGACACAGTCCCTAATACTGTATCATAAAGCCATCTGGAGAAAGCATTCCAGTTACTTCAAGATCAAAACTTTAAAATCTCTTGAAAGCTCTCTATAATTCTGGATGGCTGTCATGTTTTTCCTCCTGTAGGATAACACTGAGAATCATTACACTAGACTAAAGATCTCTCATATTCTTTATTACATTCTTCCTCAATCATCTCTACAGCCTGTAACAATGGGTGTTCTCTCTTCTCTCGTGCGATATGACGTGCCAGCTCCTGGAATGTGTATATTCATTTCATGTTAAATATTCTGCTGAAACCCCAAGATCCATGAAATAGAACTGAGATGAATTTATGATGACAGTGGGTGGATGAGCCCACATGCTTCCTCTCTTTTGTTCAATGCTGGGAGGAAGACATGAATGACAGCCCATTCCCTTGGGATCACTTGTAGGTTATAATGCCCACACCTTAGCTTCTTTAGTCATGGTGAGATGAAAAAGAAACACAGCAGCTACAGGGAAGACCTTTGGATTCCAAGTAAAACCATGGATATGATGAATGAATACTGTGACTGATATTCCATATGGAAAGAAGGCGTGAACTATTCATGTGGCAGCTGGAGGGAACAGGGGCACGCAGAGTGTGTTAACGCTCTACCACAAACCATTCCCAGTATGATCGACTGCTTTCTGGAAGCTCCACTGACCTTGCATGTGCAGTTTCTAGTCACTCTTCATCTTCAGAAAATCATCCCTTTGCTATTTACTTGCCAGTAATAAGAAGTAGAGAAATACATTTGTTCTGGCAAAAATGCTGGCTCGTGATACTCCTCGGATCTTTACTTAAGATAGTAGTGTTCTCCTGGATTTGCCAAGTACTCTGTGGAGTCCTGTGAGTTACCTGGCAAGTCATGAACACTCAGAATCCATACTATTTGTTATTCAAAATTGAGTTCACTGCTAATCAATTCTACCAAGATTGACTTAGCTATAGAGCCAAGTAATATAATTTTAGTGTTTACTATTACTCCCTTTAATCTGATGACTATACTATGTAGAATGTAATAATAATATGGTGATACTGTTATTCACTAGACAGTACATGCTAGAACCCTATTTTCCCAGACAACAGCTTAATAAAATTAAAGCAGATTCAGTAAGTGTGTTTAACAAGATTTTCTGCAATTCATCTCAGTGGTTTGGTCCAAGGTAGAGATTTCTACTAGGGTCAAAATGCTATTTATAGATTTTTTTTTTTTTTACCCAAATTGATGATATTTGAGTTCATGGATTTAACACTTCATAGGAATTTCAATAAAAGAGGAGAATGTGTTTGGCAGAAGAACAATTGTACTTTCTTTTGGCTCAGACTACTCTCATTTGGGAAAGGAGTGTTGACAATCATATGAGGTTGGAATTATGGTGAGCTGCGAGTGCAAAATACTGTGGTTAAGAGCTTGGGACTAAGGCCACCTCTACTCTAATACCTACAAACTGTGTGATTGAATGAGTTACCTCTCGCATCCTCAGTTTCCCAGGTGTAAAATAGTAAGGCGTAATTACTTCCTTAGTAATTACGCCTCCTTAAAAGAGATTGAGTTGGGTTGTCACTAGAAGCTTCATAGAGAGAACCGCTACTGTCTGCCATGAGGCTATGAATCAGCCCAGTTTTCAAAAAGCAAGAGGGTGTGTCTTTCAAAGGATTGTCTAGGAGTCCTGCCTACTACCAAGAATTTTACCTGTCCCACTACCTGATGGATAATTCCATCATTATAGTCAATCTTCTGGATACCATTAGGATCGAAGTTAATAACATTATTTTACTTAGGTGGTTACAGAATAGTCCTAAATAACTTAATCAAAAATTTTAATTGATGTGGTATCAATTAATAATGATTAGAAATTGATAGTTATTAGTAATAAGGATCCCTTAAATTCAGATACCCAAGTTTGTGCTCCTTGCACTATCAGCGTGCAAAACAAAATTTGGACATTGAGAAGCCATCATCTTCTCATCTATGCACTAACCTAAAGAGAACAACAAATAAGTTAATCTGTTCAGACAGAAATAGAGAGAGAAATGCAACAGTCAATGGAGGCCAAGCAAACAGTGTCATTCAAGTAGCCACTAAAATACAAATGCACAGGCACTGGGAAATGTCAAGACATCTCCATTAAACTTAAAAATGGGCTGGTATTAGACTAATGTTATCTAATTTTAGCTGCACAGTTTAAAAGGAAAGTGTGTCCAAATAATATCCCCTGACACTGGAAACTCCAAAGCATATAATGCTACTAAGATTTGGAGACACTTAGACATCTCATAGTCAGGGACCTGGTATTGAGCCCTAGATCTCTGAAGGCCTAGACAAATGTGCCATGAGCCCCAAGCTGCTCCATAAATCCACGGCCAGATCTTACAAAAAGTCTCAGAATCTTGGAGCATGCCTAAAAATCAAACTTGCCCCTTACTCCTTCCTATCACACTTCAATCCAGGAATCAAAAGGAAGCCCATGAAGACTGCATGTTCTGAATAGAAAAACCCTAAACCTACATGCTTGTGGAAAGGGGAGGAGGGGACTCTGAGTTCTGAGCAATCTTGGCAAACTCCCACCTCACTCTGAAACTGTCACTGCTTCTTCACCATTCTCAGTGCAAATCTCATCATTCTCTGTGTCCTTGTTAAGTCAGTCACCACAAAAAGCCAGGACTCCCAAGCCACCTCTCATCAATTCTAATCTCCTAAAGGCAACACTTCCTATTAACCTCCAATTTGACAGCCCAACCACACAAGATTCTATACTTACACTTTCTTTTAGTTCCTCCCTAATATTCCTCATAACAACACATACACACACATTTATACACATTTGCTTTTCTCTCTTCCTCATTACAATACAAGTTCCATCAGTGTTAAAATTTAGATCTAAAATGTCTCCCAAAGTCTCATGTGTTCAGAGGTGGGGCTTTCTGAAGTATAATAGGTAATGGAGGTCCTATGCTCACCAGTAGATTAATCTATTGTGAGTTCATAGCTGTTAGGAGGTGGGACAGCACTGGAGGAGATGGGTCACTAGGGATATGACCTTTCTAGTTTATTCTTGTTCCTGGCTCCTTCCTATCTCTCTGCTTCCTGACTGCCAAATGTTGACCAGCCTTCCTCCATCAGGCCCTCTACCATGCATTTCTGCCTTGGAGCCAGCTAAGCATGGACTGAACCCTCTGAAACCCTAAGCCAAAATAAACTTTTCCTCTATGTTATGGGTATCAACTGTTTTGCCTCAGAGATAGGAAAGTTGACCAAAGCAATCAGGATATTTATTTACTTATGGATTTTAAAGTAAAAATAATATATTTTATAGTAACATAAATTTAGAATTTATGCTTCACTGTTTTGACTGAAATACTTAACTAAGACAGATCCAATAGGAAATGTTGTTATTATGTATTCTACAAAAGCTTATTACACAAATGGATATCTAGATATGAAACTTTCACATGAAAAATGTAAGTGGTTTTACATGTCAAAATAAAAAGCTGAGCTGTGTCTTAGTGTACCTGTATTTCAGCTGTCATAAGATTCCCTTTTCTCTACAGTCCTATTTCCTTTGTTGGCTCTACATTTTTATTTAACCTAAAACCTTATATATTTTTTTGACAGTCAGAAGTGGAATCAGTAGATGACTGCATATTTGTGTTTAATTTCTTTGAGTTTTTATTTCATTTTTAATTTAATTTTTTTATTTTTAGAGGTACCTATTTGCAGTACGTAATGGCTACATTCATTGTGCAGAGTTACTATATATACAAAATGTATCTTAATTCTTTTTACTTCCCCTTCTCTTCCCCTCATTTTTCTCTCCCTCCATCTCTTGTCCCTTTTCAAGATCTAAGTTAGATAAAAATTTAAAGCTTATCAAATCTAATTACCTTCAGCAACAGGAGTCCAGTGCTCAATCTGTTCTAGTCTTAATGCTTACAATCAAAGCTCATAGGCAAGTGTAAAAAATTATTATAAAACAGAAAAAAAACGATAGCAGAAGAAATTCCAGAAATACATCTGTTTTCCTCTCTTTTCTATTATTATTACCCTTGTTGACATTGTGTGGTGTGTGTGAGTGTGTGTGTGTGTGTGTGTGTGTGTGTGTGTGTATTTGTTATGATGCATATCTAGATGTCCTCTCAAAACTTCCTGGGCTCATATGTGAGGCTTTTGAGAGGTGAGTGGATCATGAGGGCGTAATACTCATCAGTGGACTAATCAGTGAATTTATAGCTAAATGTGACTTGTGGAGGTGAAGCCTGGTCGGAAGATCTGGGTCACCTGGGACATGGCCTGGAAGGGTGTGTCTCCTTCCCTCTTCCCTTGATTACTCTCTGCTTTCCAGTGCCCTTCCATGCGCCATCTCTCCTCTGCTGTGCCACCCTGCATTGGAGCCAGCCAACTGTGGATTGAAACCTCTACAAACTGTGAGCCAAAATAAACTTTTCCTCCTTTCAACTGTGAGTGTCAGGTACAGCATCTTATCAAGGAGAAAATAACTAAGATAGTGTTTATAGGTCCAAAAATATAAAAAAAAAAAACACGTGTAAAACTTCACGGTGCCGTTTTTCAGCCATTTCATTTTGCTAACAACAGAACTTTACTACCTTTGTGATGTTCATGTTTACTTTAAATACAAGAATGAAGTATTCTTTCAAAAGGCATCCTGTTGTGCTTAGTCACGTCAAAGCAAAGCAAAGAATTTAATCACAGATATGACGGTACAACTATGTGAGTTAAAGACTAAGCTAAGGTTTTCATTTCCAATCTTCCTCTTCCCTGGGATATCTACAAAATGAGAATCTGAATGAATCTACAAAATTTGAAATTCTGTAATAAACACCGAGTAACGTATATATGTTTATCTCTGTAGGGATGCTGCCTACAATCCCACCACTATTACAGAGTACACATAGCATAATCTATGCAATACCGAGAGCTTCCTTTATTATTTAGAAAGAATTCCCTGGCTTGAATAAATTGTGTACTATATTTTCCACATCTAGAGCAACGTGATCTTTTTGTGGAATCCATAGCACGAAATGAAACTCTCAAACAGTTTCATAAAGGTTGCTTATCTGTTTTATTCTGTCCAGGTGCCATGGGGTGTTCCTGCTCATATCATTTGCATCAAGCTTAAAACTAATGAAAATCCAAATACAATTAGGAAGGGGAGATGGGGAAAAGAGAGGTTCCAGTTAGGATGGGTTCTCTCATTGTGCTGGAGGGAGAAGACTGTGATGCATCTTTGATAGCAGCACTGGAGGAAATGAAGCACTGATTGCAAGCCAGGTTTGAGCTAATGTTAATATGGGGGAAATCAACATTATCCTGATTACTGCATGTGAGAAACAGATGCCAGCCCCCTCTTCTTTGTGCTGATGCAACAAAAGGCATTGTGCCTCCTCTACAAAATAGTTACAATCAAAAAGTTTTCTGAGTCAATATCAAAACCACAGGAACACCCAAAGTCTGGGCAAAGACACTAAATATTTCTCTGAAGGGAGGGGATTCTCTAGGAATTGGGAACAGCCTGGTGCAGTTTTCAGTGGTGTGTCATTATGCCTAAACAGTTAATGCCTGGCTGCTTCCTCCTACTCCACATAGCCAGCCCCCATGCAGCACTCACAGAAACACATTCATTATTAAATGCTCTTCCTTTTCTGTTTTGGAAGCTCCTCCTCCGTGCTCCCACAGGACATCTATCTAAATCAGCCTAATAGGTAGGCCCTGAGCAACTAAGCACTGTGATCTTGTCTCATTAGTCTGCATTCCCGTGATTTGCCTAGTCACTGGCAACAAGCCTTATCTTATGTTTCCTGCCCTTCACTTCGCATCTGATGTATGCTTTCTAAAATATTAGTATTGTTTCAGAGAAGAGCATCCTAAATAACAACAGTCAAATACCTTTCTATTACATTAAATTTAACTACAGGTCCATAGATCTAGTCATAGAAGTTATTCTCTGGTATCATAACAAAACAGACACAACAGAGCAGCCCTTTAAACGTCTCACCATGGGACTCTGAGTGCTGTTATCGGGGAGAGTAACTGTGGAGGAACAGTATAGTATAGTAAATAGAAAAAAGCTATGAAGGTATAAATGTGCTGTGAAATAACTGCATTTTCATATATATACATATCTGTGCATGTCTGTATATAGTCTATTCGTGATATACATATGCAAATTTACATGTCAGAGGAAACAGCTTACCTATTAACTCTGATCAGATGAATGAAACTTTAAGACATTTCTTCCAAATCTATCCCTGTATAGCGACCTTTGTTACCATATACCTACAATGTCTGCAGGAAACCTCAGCATAATTGAGATGACCTTTAAATCACAGCCCCCCAACAATCACGGAATCCTTCCCGCCATCTCCTCCTCACCCAAATCACAAATGACCTCCTTAATCCTCATAAGTATGTCAAATCTAGGTGCAATCATAGAGAATACGGACAAAGTAAAAGTCTGTAATAAAGAGTTGGCCTTATGTTCACAGGCTGAGCGAGTTGCTGCTCTAGAAGGTGCCGCAGTGAAACCTCGCAGAGCCTCATTTTGGCACATCTTGGACCCGTTCGGCAGGCTCCGATTATGCCCCTGCTCTGCAACTCCTCATTCCTCCGACAAAGCTGTTCTGCTTCTTCACAGCTCCTCCTCTTCCAATCAAGGGTCTGACACTGGCCATGGACCACGTTTATTTTTCTGCCTTTTGGCACTGCAAGCTTGTCTGTTGGAGGATAAAAGTGGAATTCTCGGCTGTCTGCAGGGCTTTCCCCAGGGAACAGAGCATGAAACCCAAACTTATATAAAATCATATCCTGTTTGCAAACATCATATTCCCTTTGCTTCTCACTAATCTGGTCCTGTAAACCCCAGCACAGCTTGAGAGCCCATTCCTCATCTAAACAAATGCCATAAGCCCTTTTATACTTTTACAACCATGTCAAAAAATAATATTGCCTGCCAATAGTGATGTGATTGGAGTTGCCTCCTCCGAGCCATAAAAGAAGTGCAGAGTCTGTTATCAATTTCTCTAAGTGTATCAGGGGAATTACGGGTCGATTCAGTTCCAAGTTATAAATGACAACTCAAAAGCCGCAGAAGCGTTTGAAGCTGGGAGCTGATGACGACATTATCATAAAAGGCTGCTCGTCCTTGCTTTTGTGGGTTTTTTTGTGGCCTATCAAGTGAAGAGGGGAAAATATGGCTGAGAAATGACTTCAAGATTTCTTCACACAGCAGCAGGTCAGATGGCCAAGAAAGTGATGGCTATTTTTAGTGATGTACCCTGAGGAGCGGGAATTACTGTGGTCCTGCACCAGCTTTTGTTTCCAAAGCTGCTTTATTAACTATTTCACTAGACAATGAATGAGTCCTGGGATTTGGTAGAATGGTCTTTTCAACTAGTATATTTTCTTGAGCAATTGCAGCATACTTGAAAATGAGTCATGCTGTAGTAACTAAATAAAATGAGATGCAAATACAAAGGAATTTGCAAATCTTGAGACTGTTGTTCAAAATGCAATTCTGGGGAGCATATTTTAAAGCACCTCAAATACCATTCACCTTTTGAGCTGTCTGATCGGCATTCCAACTACTCATGCAATTGTAATGGAAAATTTAGTAAGTAAATGTTTTCTCATTTCATGATGTTTAAGGTGTTGTCCTTAAAAGCCAAATTAATCTATCAGCCTTCAGTAGCTATACATGAAACCCATCTATAATATACCTAGAATATAGGTATATTTTCTAAGTAACTAGAATTTACTTTAACGATTGAAAATCATTGAGTATTTTAGAACTGAACCCAATGAGTCTGTCTCAAATAATCAGATAAGAAACAGAAGAGTTTCTTAAGAGCAATTTTAGTAGTTTCCAAGATCTCCAGGGCACCCCACCAATACCAAATGGGGCCATTCCAAGTTCCTACTTGGTATCTTTTGTATAGTAAACATCTGGTATTGATCTCAAGGTAAAAATTTAGACTGGTTCAAATCCAGACAACACAGAGTCTATCCTATGACTTGCATCAAAACCAAAGATCTAAGGGAGCAAGATGGCTCCTTGAATGGCTAAGAACATGATTTGGCTCCTAAAAACACAAAATTAAACTCACAGAAGCACACAAAATGATTGAATCAATCTAGTTTGCTAGAACACTAGCAAGTATGAACTTGTGCGCATGTATACGCAGATATGTGTACACACACACACACACACACACACACATACACACACACACTCACCTAGACATACCTAAGTGCCCCCAGAAGGCATATGGGCCACTTTCATAAGCACAGTGCCTCTCTCTAGCCTTCTCCAGCACTGGTGGAACCAATCTAATTCAGGCCATATCCTACTACCTCTGCTTGCCTGAGCTAGAGTTACCCACTGCCACTGCTGCCATGATCCAAGCTAGGGCAGTGTTGTAAGGACTTATTCTATGACACCCTCCCAACCTGTGTTCATATTGTATGCACACCCCAAAGACACCAGGCACTGTTCATTATTCAGGCACTTTTTTTTTTCTTTTGGTGGTGCTGGGGATTGAACCCAGAACCTTCACAGTTAGCTATATGCCCAGGTTTTCTTTTTTTTTTTTAATTTTCTGATGGGGTCTCCCTAAATTGCCCAGGCTGGACTCAAACTTGGATTCCTCCTATCTCAGCATCCTAGAGTGCTGAGATTTGCTAGTATGGTTCTGTCTGAAGCGTAACTCCCCTTGGTATGAGGTTAGACCACTAGAATAGAGAAAATTTGTGTTCAAGGGGTAATGAGTTACATGTACATCCCAAGTCAGATTTGAGAGATACATTCTAGTGAGCTGTTCTCAGTTCAGCTCTGGGGCATGAGTTAAATGTGCCTGCAAATGAGTGCGGTTAGATGCCCACCCATCTCTAAATAGCCTTGGTTTCCTCCCCATCACTGTTTCCACGCAGTAGTCATTAGCTTTTAACTCTTTGCCTCATCTGCACATAAGCAGCCATTTTCTTAAAATAGCCACTTGAGATGTTAGAAAATAAGCACAAAAGCCAACAAAACCCACTTTAAAAGTCAGTTTATCTTCTACTTTTTAGAATGCTTTTGTAAGCTCCTTGTTCCATGGGGGTGCGAGGGGCCTGCTAAAATAAGCAAGGACTAACATGGGGGATGACTGTCCTATGTCAAGGGTCACAAAGCAAAAGTCACTTCGGGCTGCCACAAAGAGGGGTAGCCCACTAGGCAGAAGGGCTGGGCTGCCTCAGTCTGTTAAAGAAGGAAGTCATGGAAGAAGCTTGGAAACGTTTTCAGAAGGTCTTACCTAAATATGTACACCAACCCTACACTTTGAGCATTTCTCCCTCTACTGTGTGACTTCAAGAAAATAACTGCTGCCAGGTGTGGTGGCGCATGCCTGTAATCCGGCAATAATCCCAGCACTCGAGAGGCTGAGGCAAGAGGATCACTGTGAGTTCAAGGCCAGCCTGGGCTACAAAGTGAGCTCAAGGCCAGCCTGAACTGCATAGCGAGACCCTGTCACAAAAAGAAAAAGAAAACAACTTCTCCCAGTATTCAGCTTCTCAGTTGCAAGATATTATTAATCATAATGATTTTTTATGGTTTATCTGTTTCATAAAACTCTGTTGTATAGGTTGTATATTGATAAGCTCTAACTCCAAATGGATATTGGTTGTACTTGCATTCTTATTCCCAGAGGGGACAGGATCAGAGTAGAAGGAAAAGAAAGATATTCCTTAGTAAGTCTGGTATCATTAAAATGACAGAATGAATAAAAAATATGTGGGATTTCCCTGAATAATGTATAATTATAGCAAAGAATTGTGTAAAACACGATGTATTCATAACTAGATTTTTTTCTCTGTATTTTGGATCCAAGATATACTTAAATTTTTAGTCCTTGGAAACCTGCCCTAGAAGTATGTTGTCTTTACCTGACTTAGTACTTAGTTCTACAGAATAATGGTTTGTCACTGGTAAGGGTTAATTTTAAATAGATTGCAGGTTACAGGATTTGTTCTAATCACCTACAAAAATGTAGACAGTTTTCTTTATATGTTGCTGGATTTGAACAAATTTGTCCTTGAAATGTGGTACAAATATCCTGGGTCAAAAGGCTTTGTTAATTATTGAAGACAAAAACGGCCTCAAGGGCTTCACAAACAAAATGTCCCATAATGCAAAGCACTTTGAAGTTTACTATTTTCATGAGGAATGCAATTCTGTGCATTGTTGGAGACTACTGAAAGTAGAATTTTCTTGCCAAAGTGCGTTTAAAATGTCTTGTATTAACTTTTCCCCCCGCTATATGAAAGTCTAGCAAAGGTGGCTTCATGAGCATATATTCCGCCACAGAGGAATTCACACTTTGAAGGGCCTCGCTCTTGGCTTAGTTCTATGTCTCCATCTTCCAGAAATTCCGGATAATTTTTGAACAAAGGGCTCTGCCTTTTAGCAAATACCTCTGCAAATTATACAGTCAGTTCTAAAGTCTAGTATAACCTTAAACAGTCTTAAACATTACTGAATAAATAGGTTAAAGAAGTTTTTTTGTGTAAGTTTCTATTATTTAAAAGCAGGAAACAAGCTCATACTCACCCCAAGTCCACCACATGGTAATGAGGAAAAGAACTTTTGAGAGTCATCACCTATACAGTAAGGAGACATAACAATATATAAATTATGAATTTAAAGCTTTAAAACATATTGTGTTTACTCACATATAAAATTATGTCATACAGTATTTATCACTTAACTCAGAAAGAAGTCAGTAAAATTTTAGAAAAATTTAATGACTCAGTTTTCAAAACATTCTGTTCTATCTGTATGTATAGACAGGTAAGAACTCAAAGCAAATGAATGTAAATAATATTACATGTAGAATCTGTTACTCCACATGAACAAATTCATGCCCATGAAATTTGGGTAAGAGAATTATATTGTGTGTGTATATAATTATAATTTTTAAATTATAGTATATGTTAAATAATTCAGCTTTTCACTGAATATAATGCTTTGAGCCACCAGGTTTATGAAACTGCACATTATCATTTAAAAATATTTCAAATACTAAAATTTCTTCCTACATATACAGACTTATCGTTAATTTTTACTTCAGAAATAGCTAATATATTCAGCTATAAGAGGCGGAATCTACTTAAAATATAGCTAAGGTACACCATAAGCCTCTTCAACATCCACAATTTTTTAAACAATAAAAGATAGCCCCCTTGGAGATCTATATGTTAAATATAAAAATACCTTCTCTGAAAATACATATCAAAATTTTAATTGTAGTTCTAGCAGAAGTGATATTTCATGGGATTTTCAGCAATCATTTTGTTTACCTGTGCCTTAATTTCTACCATTATCTATTTCATGAAAAACAAGTAAATGCTCCCAAATTTCTAACTGTGTATTTACTAGAGAGATGCAGTATTTCTATTTTTTGGTCAAATGATTCTTCTAATTCACCTATCCCATTCATTTGTCTTACTGATGATCAATAAAATAAATAATTCAAACTGAAAACACATTTTGGTGGAATTCACATACTATGGCAATTGAGTGTAAATAAATTGTAGTGTCATGAAGAAAGTTTATTTTGCAAAGTGTATGAGTTGATTTTTCAAATTCAATTTACTAACAAATATAAAGTGACTACAAGAAATGCAAGCACAAATGAATACACATAAATAGAAAGATTTTCAGTTAAAAAAACAAAAAGAAAACACAACAGATGAGGATACAGCTCAGTGGTAGATTGCTTGCCTAACATGCATGAGGCCCTAGGTTCAATCTCCAGTACTGCAAAAATAAACTCAACAAGAACAGAGGTAAGAAGTCAATGAAGAAAACAAACAACTTTAAGGCATAGTATTAAAAGTGGAATACTGGCACCAGTAAGGACACTTCAAAAAATTTCTGGAGAGCATGTTGAAAGGTAGTTTTCTTATATTATTATTCTTAACAATAATATTACTGTATTAAACATTTTGAAAGTGTGACTCCACATATCATCTGTGAATTAAAATATACACATATATTTTAGTATCTGAACTATTTATTCATGATCAATAAAAAGCATAAAGGTGATGTTATACTCTAATGAAATAATGTATAAAAAGTAACTTTAAAATTATAAAACCCTAAGAGAAAAAGGAAAATAAATGCATGCCTCTTATGGATAATTTTATGTAGTAATATTTATATAATCCAAAATAGGTAAATAATTAATCATTAAATTTAATAATTTGCAAGAGAGATTTAATTCATGGCATGACTGCATTTGTTTTGTATAACATTATATTGCTTTATCAATGGACAGGAAACTGGATAGCCACAAAGTAATGGAAACAGGCAATAAGAATGATAGGAATATTAATGCAACAGAAAACCTTGTATCAGATTGATTGGAGAAAATACTGTGAAAGTGTCATCTTAAAGCATTTAAATAAAGTATTTAAAGAGGTCGATGGTGCTCATTTTCAAATCTAATTATTTTATAATCTGTAGATATCTTTCAAGATACAAAGACTGATAGATCTGGCCATACTGAACTTTTAAATTCCTCCTCTAAACTCTAGAACTTCACTATCAAAACTAGTAGCATCAGTCTAACTCAAAAGTGACACCTCTCATCTGTGTGGGAAAAGCTAGAGGTGGTTGGTTCCCTCAAAAACACCAATAAAAAGTATCTACAGCACAGAAGCTTAGATCGATTATATTTATTGTATAACTTTACTTCTGCTTCATAAATTGCTTTTCATCATCAAATGTTAGCAATATTCACTCTAAAAACTGAGTAGTATTTATATGTACTTTTTCTGCCTATTTCTCTCCGAGATACCATTACCTATCCTGATTACACACATGTGCAGGTACGCTCACTCACCCATGTGCCCCACTTCAGGTATTTATGGATGCTTGCTTTCACTTTTAAAAAGGCATATTTTAAGTGTTTTGGTAGGTCACTTTTAATTTCCCCCTGTAATTGCCTTCCAGGATACTTATTCGTTACATGTGATATGCTGGCTCTCAAGGTTTTTGGGCCAGTTAATATAAACTATTCTGAAATAATATTGAATTAAGTGAAAGAGTTTGATAACTTGGAACTGACTTAACAGCTTTGTTTGAAAGAAAGGAACTAGAAAAAGTCCTAACATGTCTTTTGTAATTAAAACACTTCATATACAACTCTTTCAGTAGTATTGCTATGATATATACTGTTATTAAAGTATAAAAAGCTATCAATATAATTGTTTCCCTCTAATCCCAGAACTTCCTGAGGCAGGAAGATTTGAGTCCAGGCTACACATCTTGGCAACTTAACAAAAGCATGCCTTAAAACATAAAAAGGGAGGGGCTGGGGATATAGCTCAGCAGCACAGTGCCTGCCTGGCAAGCACAAGGTCATGAGTTCGATTCCCGGTACCAGAAAAAAACCAAAAATTAAAAAAATAAAAAGGGGTACAGTTCAATGCAAACACCCTGGGTTAAATCCTCAGTACCATTAAATAAATAAATCAACAAATAAATAAATAAATATTTCAGCCAATGTTTTATTGCTATTTTTCCAAGAATCTATTATTTCTAGTAGTCATAGAAAGTTTATATAAAGTTTTGCAATTCTTTTTTTTGAGACAGGGTCTTGTGATATACTTCAGGCTGGTCTTGAACTCACTATGTAGCACAGGCTGGCCTCAAACTTATGGTAGGCAATCCTCTAGCCTCAGCCTCCCTAGTGCTGGAATTATAGGTGTGTGCCACTACATCTGGTTTTATTTTACAATCTGATATAAAGTTTTGAAAAAAAAATTATGGATTAGATTGGCAAAACATCAGGTTTATCAGTTTTCTACTTGTGCCTTTTAACGCACTATGTATTTCCCACAACTAAGGCATCTATAAGATTTATAAATGCAATCTTACTATACCATAAAATGTAGTATTCTAAGCATGGTACTGAGTTTTCACTTAAAATAAGGTGTATTATTATTTAAGTGTATTACAGTCACAGAAAAAAGAACTGAAAGACAAAAAACAAATGGGAAAAGTAAAGAAATTTGCTTAAGTGAAAAAATCTGTCTCTTAGTTTAACAATAGAAGCTAACAAATTTGGCAATGTACATATCCCTGTATGTAAAAGTGCACAGTACAAATGGCATTTAAATAAAGGTTAGTTTTAAGATAAACATCATGCAACAGACATTGTCTTTTTCTAATGCAGGATCTTAATCTGCTTTGGCTTCTCTTATACACGACTCACTTCACAAAGCAATGCCTTTGGAAAAAGTGATTTTTTTGGTCACACTTGCTTGCCAAGTATTTTGAACTGACACCAGCATTGACTAATGATAGTGCTGGAATGTGTTGTTCTCAGAAGGGAGGCTCACACAGACCTAGGAGGATCCTGGGGTCCAGCTTCTGTCCATCCAGGGGGCTGGTGCCATACAACAGTGAGTGATGTTCAGAATGAACAAGCTGTATTTCCTCCAGACTGGCTTTTCGACCTTGAATTCGCTGAAAGAAAACAGCAGAAACCAATAGTTTTCTACTGAAAACATTCAGAAGAAAACGAGACCCCAAGTCACATTTAAGATGATTAATAATGAGCTGAGTTTCATCATGCAGGAATGTGACACTGATTTGCTCTGTAAAGTACCATAATAATGCTTGAAAAATGAGCATATGCAAGCTTCAGAGCCAATGGATCGCTTCTGCCTAAATAGGCCATCTAAGTATGTTCTTCGGCATAAAAAAAACTGTAACAAATTAATTAATTAATAGTTGACTCTTTTGTAAAAGGATCATCTTAAAAACAAACAGGGCCTATTGATAAGTTAATTTATCAGCATCTTACTTTACATTTACCTTGAAAGAAGTCGGAAAGAAAACACTTATTTTTCTTAAAGGATATAAGTAAATACCATTACATTTTAATGTACACGGTTATTGCAAATATGCTAATTGCTTCCTGTGTGTGCATCTCACAGGAGCTTTACTCTACAGGAACATTACACAAAGTGTGCCTTCTGGGATACATAACCACTCCGGGTCTGTTTGTCAATGTTTGTAATGAGGTCAATGCAACAATTCAGAGAAACTTCTAGAAACTTGTATGTCAAACTGACAATATTTGCATGTCTTTTGAATCTAATCTAATCATGTATGTCTTCAATTTATCTTGTAGTATTTCATATTTAATGTATTTTATAAAAGTATTAATTTGTGACAGATTAGAAATTAAACAGAAACAAAACACTGCTGTTTAACCAGAGATAATTTGAGACCCTTGACTCAGTCAATTTTTTTATGCTAGCCAGAGACTTTCACTCCATCTGACATAAAAAAAAAATAAAAGGTCCTTCAGCCTGGGGAAAACTGTATCTTAAGCTGAACCTCAATTAATCAACACACAAGTGTTCTTCCTGGCCATGTTTCTCAGTTAGCACATCTGTGAACCCAAACACAAAATGCTGGTGGAGTAAGTTAATTAACCTTTGCTTTTGGAAATTGCCGTGATTCCTTAAAATAAATCTCATTTAAAATATATACCATCACAAAGCAATGGTAAGGTAAGACATAAGTGCAGAACTCCAATGAAACTCAGAGTATCTGTTCATGGAGTATCGGAAACATCAGGTGACGGTCACACCTATCTAAGTACTGGACAATTTCATCTTCAGCCTCTGTCCTGCGAGGTGATTGGACTGCTGCTGGTAGACCTTCAAAGTGTGTATGTGCTGATACTTCCTCAAAGTTTACTGGGCTGGTGGCAGAGCTGTGCTTGTCACTGAAAATAAATGATCAGTTCGGGATTAAGGAGGAATGGCGGGGGACTATGAGGAAAACATGAGAGAGTGATGTAAAGCAAAATCTCCTTAAAACTGCTTTTATGTGCTGAACAAATAAACAAATACTTGTGGAGTTCTCTTTGTCACAGCATTGAAGTTCTATCTTTGACACAGTCAGTTTGCATTGTGTAATCCCATTTATGTTTCTAGAAAACTAAAAATATGCTTTAGAGAAATCATTCTCAGGCAGGTGAAATGAGAATTCTGATGCCGATGACTAAATCAAATTTGATGAGGGGCTTCTGATCAGCCATTTCTCTGATCGATAAACAAAGGTCTGACTGAATCAGGTGGCTTACTAGTGAACGCAAAATTTGGAAAAGTTTATGGAAGACCAAAACAACCAAATGACTAAAATGACAAGTAAAAAGAGAAAATGAGCACCAGAAAGTTGAAAGCCAATATTAAAGAGAAACTTTAACTGCAAGATTTCAGCAGCAGGAAAATCCCCCAAGATAAATAGTGGTTTGAATCATCTGAAGTTGGAATGAGTAGAGCGCTGGAAAACAGACTGTGACAACCAGTCTTGGTGTGTCATAATAATGAACATCATGAAATAATCGGGCTTCCAGCTCTCATTTCTATGATCCATGCAGTCCCTAACCACCAATATTATATGTGCTGATACAGTGAAATACCAATACCTTACACAATGGCGATTCTATCACTAACAAGGCCATATTTTGACCATTATACTATCAAAATAGGCCATATTTCGATCATTATACTATCAAAAACTTTCATTTTTGTCCTTTTTCATTTTCTAGTAAGATTTTTTTCAGCTCTGAATTAAGTTTCTGCCTCTGGCATAACATTAAGTATCACTGATAAAAACACGTCTTCATGTTTTCCTAACAAGTCATATAAATTTACATTCCGTACACTCCATGCTTATCCCCACGCCTTCCCTTGGTCTCCCATAATCCCACTAGCTTTCCAGTGGAATGCTCAACCACTCATCCGAGCGATCATCTGCTAACAAGGTTCGCTGGAACTAGGTGTCAGCAAATCATACAGGGACACCTGCTGTATCGCAGTCACCCCCTTGTGTAATATCAGTCAACTGGCAGTGAGGACTAAGCACCTGGCCCAGCTATCTAGCATTTACTTTTTCTAAGAGCATTCACTTCTCGTCCTCATCTGACAATTAAAGTGTGGCACTACTCATAAGCTTTCATGCTGATTTCTCTCTTTTTTCCCTTTTCCTTAACTTCCTTTTGACTTTCAAAGTATTCTACACTGGCTCCTTTATTACTATCATAGTTTCTGAAAAGCAATTGTATCTGATATATTGAAATACTCATTCTTCACAATCACCTTCTGCTATTTCAACTGCTAGAGAACAAGCCCCCAAAACATAGTGCACATTATCACAGAAAGAAAGTTCAGTACCAAAACAAATTCATCTTAGAGAAAGCACATTTTGAGGTCTGCATATCACAGAGACCCTACTCTGGGAATAGGGTAGACTGCTAAGCCACGGATCCTAAAATAGCAGCCCCTTTCTTCATTGCTCAACACGCAGAATCTCCTGGAGCAAAAGTTCCTTTCTGGCACAATTTTCTCGGATACTTAAATGTGTCATATTCAACTTTCCTCTCCTACTGAGATCTCTAATGTTCCTATTTTTAATTTATTATTTCATTTGTTTATTTCTCATATTTTCAACTTCCTGTGTACTCTTTATTTCTTCATTTCTCTCTAAGATGTTCTCTAGAGTCAAAGGTCGACAGCATGATGAGTCAGAAAATAGGATAAAGTGCTCTGATAGTCTTAATTTAGAGTGATACTGCTTTCCGTTCTCAGAGATACGTGGTCAGCAGGACGTCCCTGTGAAGTCATCTAGGATATTCTGACCAAAAGGATTTTAGAGAATTTTGAGGCTATGGGGATACTGGATACATAAAAGGGACAGAGTTCATCTGGGAGAAATTTCATTTTAGGTTCAAAAACAAAATGTCTTAAATACTTCATGATTGTAGTCAGTGCAGACCAAAAACTAGTCTCTATTCATGTTGGAAGTTTGACTAAAGTCACTTAAAATTACCATATCATTGAGTCTCACAGTGCACCATGGTTCTTTCCTAAAGAAATAGTCTTTCTGAAATAAAGCTTGTTAATGCAACCTGATTATAGAAGGAATGTTCTGAACATGATCTACAAAGTCATACTGTGACAGGATAAAATGCAGCCTACCCACACACACCCACACACAGAGCACACACACGGTATATATTCATATATTTTTTTGCCAAGGAGCAGGGTAAAAAGGAAACAGCTCTATTCCTTTCCCTTCTGTGTTCAAAGCCTGGACTGAGGCCAGTGTCCTAATCAGTTCTCATTGGCCCTGGAGGAATCAGAACCTTTTGTAAAATATAATAAAGGGCATAAAATCATGATAAAATGCATGAAAAAGCAGTGCCTTTGGTTAGGGAACTAGAAATAATTTAGCAGAACAGATGGATTGCATTGGTTTGGTATTATTGAGGACATGAAAGGGCTCATTTTGTGGCAGTTCCAAACTAAGAGAAAATGTCCAACTTAAATTTGACAAGGCAAAGTACCTGCCTTCACTGGGGGGACTCCATTTTCTTTAATCATTTTCAAAGTAGTGACATATTGGGCAAAAACTTCTACTGAAATATCTCATTTTCTAAGAATATCTCATCCATTGTTTCTAAGTATACTTATGTATTTTTATTTTTTCCTTAAAAATCCATAAATCTACAAGAATTGAGTTTTTAGAAAAGAACTACATGTGACTTACTAGTGTGAAGGTTCTTTCTGCCACAAATGCCATGCTTAATATTCAGTGTATTAATTCACTGCAGCAATCTAGTGATTATTCCTGATATACTTCTGTCTCTTAGACCCAAAAATGTGGTTTTGATGCTCATGAACAAGTGTATGTACTGGAGTTTTCAAATGCTATGACCAATGGTTTCTCCAACTCTTTCATTAAAACAAAAAAAAAGCTTTTAACTACCCTGGTCTCCTGTATAATCTCATTCTCAATAGCACTCATCATATAATAATGATGAGAATAATTATATTCTCAAAATTTTTTCTAATGAAGCAGAATAAAGGAAGGAAGGAGGTGAACATGCAGGCAGATATGTAGCCTAACAGACTTTCGGTCCTTTCTGCTGGGCACATGGAAAGAAAAGTGATTTCAAACTCGTATCTCTGAATTCATGTCCTGACTCTCAGATGTCCTTAGTGTCCCAATAGCCAGCTATCAGACATCTCTATAGGCTTTCATTTCTTCAGCTATAAAATTTAAAGGCAGTTTAAGGAAAGTTGATTAAATTATTTTACAGCTTCCTTTTAGTCCTAAAGAATAAGATTCTATTTGGAAAAAGCCTACATACAATAAAAAAATTTAAAACATATACTTTACTTTGATTTATGAATTTGCCATAGGCAGGCAGATATAATCATGATGATATATTACTATGGTTGAGGCAAAATAATTAGACCATGAGGATTTTCAAAGGAAACCAACTCTTCCTTAAAGTTCGTTGCTTAGAAGCTCAATGACAATTGAAAAATAAGCATCCATCAAAGCTTATATTCCTATCTTGTGACAACTTCAAAATAATAGACAATTTCCTCCATTTAAATACTCTTTGGTATGCAGCTTCTATTCTTCTTTTGTTTTGTGCTGCACGGGAGACAGGAGTTCTACATTCAGCAAAACTCCAGCCTGCACTTCTAAGTTAATGCCACCTTTGTGTCTCAGGTAAATTCTTACTACTATGCATTAGGCTCCCTTCTCCAAATTATTTGGTCCATTTGTTTATTTGTCTCTGCCTTGTTAAGCTTATGTGAAGAAGCTGATTTTGCACTGAAGTGGTTCTTAACACTGGCTGCATCTTAGAATCAGCTGGGCAAGTTTAAGAGATGTCACTTGGGTTCTGTAGCCATGGCTTGGTACCAGACACTCAGACCCACCCAGGGGATTTAATGGTAGCCCAGAGCAAGAACCATATGTTAGAGGAAGTTCTACCTACTCATAAGCAGATTCAAGATGCTGACATTGTAATGACCAACATTTGGGACTACAGAGTAGCTAAAACAAGGAGTAAAAAAGCTCTTTCATGTTTTCAAAATATCAAGTGCAATTCACTGGTCTCAGTGTTGTTTAATTCACTCATTACTATTTATTTTAAACTATTCCAGGGCACAGAGCAATTCCTAAAGCACTTTATAAAAGCAAAAAATCTCACTCAATGATAAAGGCCTGGGTGTTAATTAGCAAATACACTATCTATATTTTTAAAGATTTATTTCTATTTCAAACCATTATGTTCAGCAGAAAAACTGCCATCTCTTAGTTTAACTGTTTGATTTTCACAATATTTTATGCAACTGAATCTTCTATCTTGTAATTTTTAATGTATAAATAAATATTGAACAGTTTACTTTAAAGCATTTTAATAAGTCATGTATGCAATGAGGTATCTTTCAATAAATATTTAGTTACTTGTCTACTACAATTTTCCAGTGATTTAAAATATTTATGACTGCCGGGTGTGGTGGCACATGCCTGTAATCCCAGCACTTGGGAGGCTGAGGCAGTAAGATTGTTGCAAGTTCAAGACCAGCCTGGGCTACAAAGTGAGTTCAAGGCCAGCCTGAACTGCATAGCAAGATCCTGTCTCAAAAAGACAAAAAATAAAATAAAATAAAATAAAATAAAATAAAATATTTATGACTATTCATTTTTATCAATAAGCTTGAATGCTGCTGTTTAAAGTAACCTGTATCACTTTTCAAATAGACTTATAAGAACAAATTGTTTTGCCTTTTGCTGGCTGCTTTCTCCATGAATTTTTCCTTTTTAGCAAAATTTTTAAAATTGCAAGTCATCTAAATCCTAAATTTCACAGTGACTTCTGGTGTATTTATCTGCCTGCGCCTACTGTACTGTGGAATACAAATCCTGCTGCAAACAATGACATTATGTCCGCTGGTTTAGTCATCACACCTAGATTGTTTGGACTGCTTCCCCAAACTGCCATACCCTTTAGAGACACTTCACAGGACTCCCTGTTGGAGTTTCTTCCTCCTTTGTGGTAGATTCTAAGACACAAACATATTTTTAAAAATTATGCAAATGAAACAAAACGGTAAACTGTTATGTGCTGCCATCTAGTTAGACTACTCCATAAAACAAATGTTTAATTGAATTTCCATTAACTTGCAGTCTTCAATGCTTTGCAGTCTTTATACCAGAAAACCTGTACAATCCAAAAGTATTTCTCCACTAAGCAATACATTGCTATATTTAGGTTTGAAAAAGGTATTCTTCAGTCATAGGCATGTGCAAGAAATCGGGCTGCAGACCTTACCCCTGAGCTGCTGGCATCTTTGACTGCACACTAAACTTGTTCTCCACTTGCCTCCCTGGAACTGCTGAGAAGTTCCAACAAGGGCGACAGTAGCTTGCTTTCACATCCCAAAATTGTTTGGTAATTACTTTGTGTTTGGCACTTGAATAAAAGAGTTAAACATTTCAGCACAGTATGTTGCTTAGGGTTTTTACTTATGAATTAAGCAAAACAAAGTTATTCAATACTAGTCACAAAGAGGCAATGCAAATTCCACATAATGTGAAATCCAACAAAAGCATTATAAAATGATATTATTCTCAAAACAAATGTGAGCGCAAGCAAATGTCTGTGGGTGGCTTGGTGGGGCTGGGAGTCATGAGCACTTCTGGAAAAACAACGGCAAGTGCATTTCTAACAGATGATCGGTCAATCTCTGCTTTTTTTTTTTTTTTTTTTTTTTTTTTTTTTTTGAGCACAGAAGAGCACATTCCTTTCTTCAGGAGCTCACACACTCCAGAGACACAGCTACCTAATCAGGGAGCTCGTTTCTGAGGAGAACATCAAATGACCCCTCCAGATCCATCGTGCATGGCGACCAGAGAGCTGCTGGCTTTGCTTTTTGTTCCCAATGGAATCACTAAAAGAATATGAATGATTCAACCGGGGAAAAAATTAAATGGCGCTGGCAAGGAGAACTACTAACTGCCTCAACATTTTTAAAACAGTGCCACGTCATGCCAGAAAAAGTTAACCCATGTAACCACTGTAATCTCATATAATAAGGACTAATGTTTTCTCTGGCTGCTGATCAGGACTAGTCAGCAGGGCCAATTTACACTAGAGCTGACAAACCAAGGGCAATATGTTTACTAAAACATCCTAAAATCTAGTCTATTCTTAAGCAGGGAAAATATATTCAAATGAGCTCCTTAGACATCTTAATTTTATACGGTATTAAAGTTGGATGAGATCCTAGTAAATATCCTGCCTAACACTCTCAGCTACACACAAGAAAAACAAAGATCAGTGGAGTTAAATAGTTTGCCAAAAGTACACAGATAATGGCAGAAGTAAGGGGAAATCTAATGTACAATCACCTTTGAAGGAATCCATTTGGATTACCTTGCTATATGTCTAAATGAATTAATACAATGTAAGAGTTTGATTTGGAGATAGTCTACTGTTTTGAAATGAAAGAGCCATTACTATACACTTATAGTCCCAGCACTCTGGGAGGCTGAGGCAGGAGAATCACAAGTTTGAGCCCAGCATGGGCAACTTAGTAGACTTAGCAAGACCCTGTCTAAAATTTAAAAATTAAAAAAGGGCTGCAGATATAGCTCATTTTCCCAGAAACCTGAGTTTAATCCCTAGTGCTATCAAAAATCATTTTATTGTTATTTCATTAGTGCAAAATTGACTGCTCCATTGGCGGCGAGAAGTTGACTTTTTTCAGCACTACAGCAGAACTGATACTCCTTACATTTTGCACCAGGGAAATAGTAACCCCAACACACAAAGGAACCTGAATAAAGACAGCAGAGAACAAGTTATTCAATATAAGCTTTGGGGTGCCTTTTTCTTCACACTATTACGTAGAACATGACCTCTCTTTCTCAGAGGATTCCCTCCGGTACTATAAAGATTGGAGGAAATTGACTGTCTAGTTTTTCTCACTTTATTTCTTTTGTAAACCCAATCAGTAAGAATCTTCAAAACTACATCAGTATAAAACTAGTGGTTCAAAACTCCTTGGGAATTTGTAGTTATATATTTATTTGTCTGATCATTTGATCATGTTGGCTGATCTCAGCTGGTGGCAACCTACTTGAAAGTAGGAGATGTATCTTTTCTCTTCAGTGTTATAACTCTTGCTTCTAACACAGGAGTTTGCAAAATTCAAATTCTTAATGAATACCACAGAATAGATACACCGCAGTTCTCAAGATATGGTGACCAGACAAGCAATATTTGTATCACCCACACATGTTAGCAATGTAAATTCTTGGATCCCACTCCAGACCTACCAAATCAGAAACTCTAGGGTTGGAGCTCAGCAATATGTGTTACACACACACACACACACACACACACACACACACACACACACTGCAGGAGATTCCGATCTATGTTAATATTTGAGATTTTCTTCTCTGAAAGCACAAGTTGATTTCTAACTATGGGTGGCTACACAGACCTAGAGGGAAAATGGTGCCCAAAGATGGTAGACTACCACTTAGATATTGGGCAAGATTCACTGACTCAATTTGTGTGTGTGTGTGTGTGTGTGTGTGTGTGTGTGTGTATGTGTGTGTATTTATTTATTTAAAAGAAAAAAGATAAAAACAATGAAAGTGAGTTTCAAAACAGGTTAGTAGGACAGTTATAATAGTTGATACATTGCATATTGTTGTCTTCCTAGTAGTTAATCAGAGTACAAGATATTGGCATGATATTTTTTCTAAACAATATTGACACAAAACATTATTTTCAAGGAACTAAGAGAAGCTATCTCTATAATATAAAAAGATATGGTATTTTTATATAATGGACTACTACTCAACTATAAAGAATGACAAACTGCAGACTTTTATATATAAATGGATGCAATTTTAGAGCAAACTTGCATATATTTTATTCCTAGTTGATTTATATCTTTTTCTGTGAATGTTAGTAAATTCTCTGTCTCTCTCTCTCTTTTCTCTCACAATCTGTCTCTGTCTCTCTGTCAGTCTCTCTTTCTTGAAATAGCTGAGATGACTTATTTCTCACAATCAGGACAACACAGTGCGTGGGAGACAGTATAATCCCAGACACCAGGCCTGGTATTCAACTCCCTGAAGCACAATCCAGCAGAAATTATACCTGCTGTTATTCACGTGAGTTAGACAAAATGTGTGATGGAGCTACAGTTTACAATCCTGATTGCCCCCTCAGCCAATTTAGAAAGTATGGACTTGATTCTCTTTGTGCCCTTAGAATGCCTTGATAAATAATCCTCTCCCACAAGAGATGCATCCCAACTTCCTCTCTTGGAGTGAATAAGTGAACTCCACTAGGCAGACACTGTCACTGGATTACATTTCTTTAGGTGACTCAGAAACACCAACCACAAAGAAGCCCTTTAGAGTAGTCTTCCTCTCCCATCCTACCTTACTTTTCTTTTTTCTTTTTTTTTTTTCTTTTTTCTCTTCTTTTCTTTTTCCTCTCCTCTCCTCTCCTCTCCTCTCTTCTCTCCTTTTCTCTTCTTTTCTTTTGGTACCTTCAAACTATGTTAAGAAAAGTAGGTTTTGCTTGCATTACTATGGAATTTTGGATAAGGCATTTGTGTTCTATCTTTTTAAAGAGCTAATCCATTGATCTGAGCTCTCAAGTATATTTTTTGTTAATTTGGTATGTAAGTGTCTCCAGGAAGAACCCTGTTTATTTACCTGGACTGGGGCTATCCTATCTCATTTTCATCTACCTATATTCCTTCTCACATTTCACTGTACGGTTGATATCACATCAGCCAGTGCTATATAAATTGAATCGTATGGTTTGCAATAATAAAACACTAACATAAAGCAATGTCTGAGGAATGGAAAAAGAATACTGAATAGAACGGGATGATAATGGACTCTTAAATTTTACAACCAGTGTGAACTATACTACACTCCACATGTTTCTACACTCTCCCCTTTCAGAAACAGTTCTCGGGGTAGCAGAGTTTGGGAGTACCACTACCTACTAATGCATTTTAAGCCTGCAATCAGCCACTGTCCATCGGGAGTGGTTGGGAGCAGGCCACGTGCTGCAGGATATAACAAAGCCTTGAAGGTGGATGGTAAAAAGTATCGATAAAAATAAAAATAAATAACTAAGCAGGAAAATATCTACAGCAAATGCAAAGATGAGATGAGATGGGAAAGTTCACATGAATAAATGTACTTTGTCCATTAAGTTCAGTCATTCCAAACAAGTCTTCTTGTTCATCTACTTCAGGTACTCCATACAGGCTTTTGAAGAAAAGAGAATGGTTTGGCCTCCAAATTGCATCGTCAAAAATATGAAACTAGTGAAGATCACTCCAAAATTAGCCATTGAGAGTATGAAAGCCTACCGCCACATGATATGCATGCCACTGGCAAAAGATAAGTAATAGACCTTCACTTGGGAAAAGCAGAAGAAATAGATTTAGCTTATTTTCTTTCACTTTAGCGGTTTTAGGTAAAAGATGTATTTAATACAGATCTTAAAATGTGATGCATGTAAGCAGAGATTAAAATATGAAAAATGTTTGAAATGCCATCATAAACATATAATAAAACTTGTGAAACTAAGTATGCACAGAGCGTGCTGGTGTTTATATTCACAATGTCAACTGCTAATTGACTCATAGGGTATTATCAGTGATTTAATATTTAAAAATCTAGTATCCCCATAATATTGAGCACATTATTCACCTATTATTTCTTTTAAAGAGAAAATATATGAAGAAAATTATTTCTCTTTAGAAATGAACAAACTGAATAATTGGCTTTGCATCTTCAAAAATCAGTTAGTTGTTACTAACTTGCAGAGGAGGAGAGGACTCGTAACTCATTATCAGATATAAGCAAGCATACTTGATCTTTAAGAGCATTCTGTCTGCCTTGACATTTCTCTTTCAACTAAAATATTTTACAGCTATGTTGAACTTGAGCAGGAATTTTATTGACTTCATTTTTGGTTGCTAAAAATAAAGCACTACTGAGAGTTTTCAAAACTGTGCTATGAATCAATATGAAATATCTATAAACAATTATATAATCAGCACTTTTTAAAGCCTACCTTTCAATTGTTATACTGTGCAAATAATTACATGTAGTTTGCATATAACATGAAAAGTACTCACAAAATTTTGATTTTTATTTGTTAAAGTACAGTGAATTTAATATGATTTTAATGTATCAGTTTATTCACGTCATAAATATAGGCAAAATATTATCTATTTAATTTTTTTCCACAGGCAAGTGAGAACTACGTGAATTTCCACCATCACTGATCTGTATAGAAGGACAATACCCAAATAGCAAATTTTAAAATGTCAATCTGATCCAGGTGTGGTGTGCATAGCTATAATCTCAGCACTTTGGGAAACTGAGGCAGGAGGATCGCAAGCTCCAGCCCAGCCAATTTAGTGCAAACCTGTCACAATATAAAAAATAAAAAATGAAGCTCAGTATGAAGGCCCTGGGTTCAATCACCATTGCCACCACAAAAAAAAGAAAAAGTCAATCTGTAAAACTGGACCAGATGTTATAAAATTTATAATCCTAATGCCATGTCTAGAATATAGTATAAATCAACCTAAAAATCAATAAATTTTAAAATAAAACAAGGACATACATAGGGGTATGTTTATTTGAAAAATGTTTTAGAATATTACTGGAGTTTTGGTAACAATTCACACTTTCATCAGCTAAATCAAAAACTTTCTATTTGCATATTTTGCAGATTTGACAGTGGGAGTCTTTCTGAACTGCTATTCTCTTTTTTTTAACCTTTGAAAACCTAAAGAATAAGATTTTTCTAAATAAAAATGGGACTTTCGCTAGGAATATACAGAAATGAGTCTAACAATTACTCAGTACTAACACTTCATTAAATGATGGCTATTTGCAAACAAGAACACTATCACGTGTACATAATACTGCAACCAAGGACACCTGGTCAGTCCATCAACGCTGAGTCCCTACTGTGTGCCCATCCCCAGAGTCAGTTGGTGCATTCTGCACTATTTGTATCTATGAAGGATCATCAATCACAATGTTTGCACTACATGGTTAACATTTTTCTACTACTACCCAAATGAATACTGGCCTCTTTACATGATTTATTTAAGTAAGTAAAAGAGTGTGGCCAATTCAGGATTACCTCACATTTATTTAGCAGCCCAGTTTCTTGCAGCCGTGACCAGATGCTCTGTATTCGTCCAGCATGCTCGGGGTGGGTGGTGGAATTGCCACAGATGCACTGGTGTTTCAGCATCAGAGGGTCATAGGCAATTCCTTCAAGACAAAGAAAACACAGCCCAAGAGTGAAGAAGGATTCAACATACTGGTACACATGAGAAGATAATACAATTACCCAAATAGTCGTTCTTTTAAAGATAAATTTTATGAACAAACAAATCATCAATATCAGCAAATCCTCAGGGCCACATAACAGCTCATTTATCCTTTGTATCTCCATATATAGGCAACAGCATCAACCCATGTATCTCCAGATATATGAAAACATCAACCCATGGGTTCATCAGTACTCAGATTAAATCTATAAAGCAAGTAAATCTATAAAGTTGATCTATAAAGTTAAGAAGATGGTGGCCTTTTAAAAAAACTTCAGGTTTAAAAAATCATAATGCAGTCTAACCAGTACTGCAAATCATTTGTTACTGAAGTCACAAAACGAGCTGTGTTTTTAAATCCTGTGTTTATTTAATGAGTACATTTCAGCCTTACTTTACTTACTTGTAATGGACTGGAAGATTTTCCAACCCCTTCCTATTCCATTGAGCAATTCCATCAAAGTTGTGCAGAAATGTTTCTTCTTTACTTACTTGTATTTTCCTCATAATTTGTGTCACTATGTAAAAAATATGGCTAGTGTAGGACTTATTATATTGTAGGGCAGGTAAATTATTTTTTAAATGAATGTTGATTGGATTAACTTTAATAAAGATTTTGTAGGTGCCTAATGAATAAAATCTGCCCAGAGGAGTTAGCATATTTCATGTTTCAATTAGACCCTATGATAGGAAAGATTTTATAAAACTTGATAAAGCAATTAATTATTGGGGGTACATAAAGTAGGATTTTTAAAGCAACAAATTAGTTGATAATTTTAGCTCTGATTTATTTTAAAAAGATTTCCACCAATAACCCTGTTCCTAGGGGTTGGGGATGTTACTTACAAAACTGCCTGACTTAATAGATTATTTAACCAATCAAATCTTTTCCAATGATTGGTCATCAAAATAAATTTTCAGAAGGTAAAAGGATGAAGCATCCATGATAAGAAACAAAGTACCAAAAATATATTCAAGAACAGGTAAGTCCAGTGATTTATGTTGTAATGTAAGTTTAATTAAATAAATTTTATTCTCCCTTTGAATTACACTATTGTATTAGAGAAATAGCAACTTGGAAAATATTTTCCCCCGAGTATACTAAAATCATGCATTTTGAAACCATGTGGTAAAAATTATGCCTAAGGGAAAATATTATTTAAGGCCCAAATAATGTCCATTCTTAAGACTCCATGGGCTTCAGCCCCATCCTGTGGCTACCCCCTACTTTTTCCTTTTCATTCTCAGCCTTGAACTTTCTTCTGAACAGCATATTGCACACTTCTAGTTCATTTTCCCACCCAAAATCTCCACCTAGATGTCATGATTTTCAAAAAGAACCTCTTTGCTTCTGAATTCATGATCTTTAACCACACAATGTTCCTCATTTTTACAAAGTTGAGACCTGTCACAGCTCATGGCAGAAACCTTAGTGTCCTCTGGACATTCTCTCTTCTAGGAACCAAAGCAGCTCTGTCTTCCCTCCAAAGCAGATCTTGAATCACTCACTTCTTATCTCTACTGCCAAAACCATACACAATCAAGGGTCTATTATCTCTAATCTGGACTCTTGAGATAGCCTTGTAACTGGCTGACTACCACAGTAGTTACTTTTACTTAAATGCTTCAGTGACTTCAACTGATGAGACTGAAATTCTGCAAGGCTGGTATAGACAGCCCCTCCCTAGCCCTCCCTGCTTTACTTCATACTCCTCCCTCCTTTGATCTCTATAGCTCCTACAAAAGCCTATCTTCCATTCCTCAAAAGGTCAAAATCCCATCAGCCTTCATAGCTGCTTTTCCATCCAAGCTAGAAACTTTCCCTTCTTAATCTCTGTAACTCCAAGCCTCATTCAGCTAATTCCTTTTCATTTCTAAGACTCATTTTTAATGCCACTTCCTCAATGAAGCATTCCCTGAGAACTTTAGAGCTTTTCTACAATATCTTATCTCATAGCATCCCCTAAATCTCCTTCAAGGCATTGATCACAAGTGTGGCATTACTGCATAACTGTTTAGTATTTTCTTCACTACTTAGTAAGATCTACAAAAGCAGACTATAGCTGTATTGTTTATCTCCGAATGTCCAAGGTCCATAAAGCATGTCTGGAACAAAGTATAATAGGTCCTCAAAAGTATGTTTTAATGAATGAATGAGCAATAAATGAACAGATTAAACAACTAGGTCATGTATTTTTATTATACAGCCATCCCTGTGAATCTGATCAGTTGTTTTCCTTGGCCTTCTGAAGTGTGGATAGCCTTACTTCTTTAATATTCTACCCTTCATTACCTTCCAGCAGCAGGTGCCTTTAGTGTAGGCATTTATTTCATTCAGCTTCCTATTTCTACAAAGTATTTTGTACAGCATTCAAACTTTTCATTTTGTCCAAATATATAAATGAGTAGTGCAAAATGGAATTAAATGCAGGATATAACAAGGGCAGAAAAAAAGCTGGAAGGTAGACAGGAAAAATAGCATTCAAAATATAAAATGACTGAAACATGTTTTTATAATTCAGATCTATCAAGTATTTATGAGTTGCTATTATATAACAGTTTTTTAAACATATTTTCAACTATAGTTTTATACTATATAAACCAGATAATATGTTAGTAATGTGGAGACAAAATGTGTAGTATCTACCTCATTTTGAAACTATATTCTATTTATTTATTTACTTTTGGTACCAGGAATCAAACTCAAGACCTCATGCTTGCCAGGCAGGTTCTGTGCCACTCAGCTATAACCTCGGCCTTGAAAAGTATATTCTACAAAAGTGGAAATTTTAATAATTACATTGCTTAACTTTTTCTACTTTATCTCTTACTATATCTAAGCTGATTTCTGTAGTAACTTATCCTCTTTGAGCATTTTCCCCATAATCCAGTACCACACAAAAGTGTGAATAGCCTTACTTTTTTAATATTCTACCCTTCATTACCTTCCAGCAGTTTTGAAGCAAGTTATGGTACGTAGACTATTGCTAGGTATTTAGGGACTGTAATACAAAGTCCAGGAGCTCTTGGAAAGACATTTGAATTTAGGTGGAAATAAATAAAATTGGAGACTCAAACCTCCACTGACTCATCTTAATGTGAACAGGGTACTGGAAGATGAGACTTTAACTTCGCCTTCATCTCTATTCCTTTCCTCTCATGCCCCTACTCCCTCAGAATAACTCCCTCACTCTACAGGGTGAGAAATCAGCCTGCTCTTCTCTTTTGGAGTCATGTGGAATCCTACTTCTGTTTGACCCTTTATGCCCACTGGCTACCACTTACATTAGCCAATGGATCAATCTTTCTCTTGCTCATTGGGACAAGAATTAAAACTAGGATTGGGAAAAATACCCAAAGGAATCTCTTTTTTTTGTTTTCTTTGTGGTATCAAAAGCAGAACTCAGGGCCTTACATTAAGCTTTACTTCCGCCAACTAGCTAGCAGTCTAATCTAATCTAATCTAATCTAACTTTTATTTTGAGACCAGGTCTTGCTAAACTGCTCAGGCTAGGCTCCAACTTGGTGATCTTCCTACTGTTCCAGGCAGCTGAGTTAGACAGAAATATTATAGGCATCAGGCAGTGCCAGGCCCTAAAGGAGCCAATGTGGAAGACAAGATACTTTGCAAATGAAAACACATTTACTGTGGGCCAGACCTCAGGACAAAAGATTAAACAAATGCACTCACACACCTCCCTAGCGATGGACATCACGGATTGATATTCTAAATAAGTAGTGATCACCTTCAAGAGTCACTGACCCAATCCACTACAGGAAAAGCCCCTGCTCTGTATTCATGCCAGCTTGCTACGTGACTGGCTTCCCCATTTGATCCCAATTTAATCAGTTTTACCTCAACAATTACACTTGTAATCTTATTGGCTGACCATAGTTTTTGTCCCACCTCATGCCCACCTTGTGATTTCCCATTTTTCCCCACCTTGGGCCCACCTCACCTTGTGGTTTTGCTCTAAAAGATCCCTGGAAAAGTCAGGTTCCTGGGGCAACCCACTGGGGTTCTGTCCCTCTGTCTGACAGAAGCTTTCTTTCCCTCAATAAATATATTCTGCTTTTAACCTCCGTTGTTCCTAAAATCATTCTTCAACTTTAGAGAACATGAACTCTTCCCAGGTATCATTCAGGTTGGGAGGTTCTTTCCCCTATATCACTACTACACCCTTCCAGAGCACCAGTATTACAGGCAGGCACCACTGTGTCCATTCACAAAGAGTCTTTACCTTAAAAATCTTTACCTGCATTTAATCCCTAATAATGTGGTTGGTGCACACATATATACATACATCAAACCCATAGAAAAGTTAAGATAATTTTTAGATAAACTTGGACTTTGTGCTTTGTCTGGCTTTCAGTTTTATCAAATTAGATAATGAATTTGAAGCATTGTCTGTAGAGTTTTACCTTTCTATAATTATTATGTGCAGCTCAGTTGCTTTTTAGCCAATAGAATCTATTCCTGTGTACAGACTTTCACTCACTCTAGTGACCTTGTTTGGGGATTCTTCTAATCCACAAGGAAAGCTAAGAGTAGCACTGTTAGACCTAAAAGTTCTGACCCTAATTTCTAGTAACTTAACATTCAACTTTACATTGCACTTCTGGTATCTGTTTGAAACTTCACACTTTCCAGAGACATTTGCTAAGTAATACTCCTAAGGCTAAGGACCCTGACCATGGACAGGCACAGTACAAATGTACCTGTTTTCTCCCCACTGATACACATTCAGTGCAAAACTTGTACATGCTCTTGATCTCCAGTTTTACTTTATCACATTTAACATATGATTTCATAGTGAGTGGGAAAGTTATCATAGTTAAGTGACATATACTTTTAAAAACTGTATGTCAAGGGGCAATAAACTTTTGGGGCTAAGAATTCTGAGATTTCTTGAAAATGAAAATATTCAAACTATAGTTGATTGGCAAATGGCAGAATTATTAAAATGGATAGAGGAGGTGACAAGAAACCCTCTGGATCCATGGATTCCACATCTGCAGAGTGAACAAAAAATTTGGAAAGGAAACTGCATTTGAACTGAACATGTACAAACTTATCCTTATTTCCAAAATAATAAAGGTGAACAATAACTTACATTGTATTAGGTAGCATAAGTAATTAGAGATGAGTTAAATTATATAGGAAGATATGTATCGATTATATGCAAATACTGAGCTATTTTATATAAGCGACTTGAGCATCTATGAGTATTGGTATCTATGAAGGTTTGGAACCAATCCCCCTTTGATACCAAAGGATGACAATTTTAAGACAAGGATTATTTCTAAGAACCACAAAATTTTTCCTTTAGCAGATGTTATTATTGTTTCTATGCATAATTTTGATCTGTCTATATCATTTATTTTGCCTTTTTTTTCATTTCTACTGTACTCGTTACATATTATAACCTGGAACATTCATTATAATAACTTTTAATTGCTGTTGTGGTTTGTGTCTAGATGTCCCTCAAAGCTTCATGAAGTCATGGGGCTGGCTGTGATTGATTCATGGCCCAAGGCTGGGATTATGAATGTGAGTGCTACAACCACCCTAGGGTGGGTAGCCTGTATACAATATAAGGGAGGGAGGGAAAGGCTTGCTCTCTGCTGCTCCTCCCTTTTTGCTCTTGCTGCTTTTGCTGTATTGCACCACTATGAATTGTTGCCCTCTGCCATGTGTCACCCTGCTGTGGAGCCAGCCAAGTGTGGACTGAAATCTCCACAAATGGTGAGCAAAATAAATTTTTGTTTCCTTAATTTTGGGCATCAGGTATTTTGTCTCAGCAATGAGAGAAAAGTAACCAAGACAACTGTCTATCATTCCCAACAGAAACAAGGGCATTTCACACCATATCCTTGACTCTTTTGTGTTCCCAACACTCTCGCCAAGACAAGGAGACATTGTAAATGGACAGGGACAGGACTGTCCTGATAAATGTTCCCAGAGGGACACTGGGAACTGGGAAAATTAGTGTTTTCTCTTGAAACTGTTTCCCCTCTATATGGAAAGTTGACTGTTCCTTAGAATGTTGAAAAAATATATATATATATGAACAAAAGAAGACCCTGATGTCAGTACTATGCTGTTTAGTTAATAAAATCCCCTCCTTGCAAGAACTGAGTACAACATAGTGCTGTTGTCCATCCATCTACCCCTGGGCAGATGAGTTCTCTCCGGTGATTTCTCTAGCCAGCCTGCCATGGGACCTTCGGGTGATTAACGAGACCTGTACACCACACTGTGTTAATGCCTTCATAAACTCTGTCTCTTACAAACATCTGCAGGTACTTTTTTCAGTGTCTGGGAAATCTACCCCACAGCTGGGCTGTGCATGAGACAACCTGGCACACACACAACAACGAACCAAACAGTATAATTTAAAATTATATTTGAAAATTGATGTGGCAACCAAAGAAATTATGGAATATCCAGAAATGATTTTTTAAAAAATTGACAAATTGTGCGTTTTACTAGATAAAAACATTTTATGAGACTTACAATTGTGTTTGTTCATTGTTTTTCATGTAAATCATATTACTGAGTATCAGATCAGGAAAGGAAGTAGTTGGAAGAAATTCCCACCAGAGGCCGTCCAACTAGCACTCTAAGAAAATACGGTAGCGCCTACAAATTGCATTAAGTGTTGCCATTCAGCTACGGAGCCAGAAAAGAGACTGAACCAACATATAAGTTGGCAAAAAACAAAGTCAAACAGTTCTTTGCACTTTTGCTGCCAAAATAGCTGGAAAATTTTTTCTACCTTTAAAAATGAGTGCAAGCAGGAGAGAGAGACAGAACAAACACAAAAATAACAATATGCAATATAATGACGATTGTTAATTTCCTATCGTCTTGTTTTGAAATTCTCTACCATTTTTCTTGTTGTTTTTCTTTTTTTTTGGTCTTTTTTTGGTCTCTTTAAAACAAAAACAAAAACAGAACAGAACAGAACTAGGTCCTGTAACAATATACTACAGAAAATTTAAAGGAAATATTATTCATAGTATTTAGCATGGTAGGCATGATATAGGAACACAAATGAAATTTTACAAAAAAGCTTTGGCATCTTTAAAAGTCAGAAGACATTGACCTGATAAAAATAAGAACCAAAAATTAAAGGGAGAGATCAAAATAAATGAAATCAGTGCTAAAAACAAACTTGAGAAGTTCTGACAGTACAAAGGAAAAGACTAAGAGGTGAGCAGTGACACAAAATGTAGTCATCAGAGGAAAAAGTAGCTGAACAACAAAAAAATACGATTGCTTCTCAGACTAACTGAATAATAGTGCTAACTGAGGAAGCTACCCGTCAGGGGAAAGAGACCTGTGCATGAGTAACAGCAAATGCCCATCATGGAGATGATTTGTCTTTTAATATAATAGGGTATAAAAACTACACCATGACCCTTCAGGTAAAGAAACAAAAGCAGGCTGTGCCCAAAGAGTCATGTATCAGGTAGGCCTCAGATTTCTATTCTATGACAACTCTCTTAAACAAAGAACCATATTTACAGACTTTTTAGATAAAAATTTATGCTCCAATAGTTTGTGTGCATGCTATAGGACTATAATAGAATAACACTCTCAGGTATGAAAAGATACCCCTTCCCCCCAAATATATGTGTATATTATCTATATATATATGAATTACATCTAAATAATATATATAATGTTTATGTATAAATATATATAATATATGTTTTGATACATAATATATGGTCAACTTGACTTAATTCCCTAAATAAATGAGATAGTTCTTTTCATCATCATCCAGGAGAATCAGATGAGTAAATTTTAAAGACGTTTTCAGGAAAAATTTCAAACACAAATATTTGAGTACAGTAATTTTTAAAAATAGGTTACCTATAAAAATAAATTAACCACACTATTCTGATAGAGATAGTAACAAATGACTCTGGCTGGTCTTAAACATACACAAACACACACATACACAAACACACGCACATGACCATACTAGGTGTAATTAAAAGATACTGTGAATGTTTGAATTTTAAAAAGATATTATAGTAAAAGACACATCACCACTAATTCCCCCCAAAATACTCTCCCTCACTTCTAATACGCTTATTCCCCCATTCTTGCCACTTTGTGAAGAGGTTCTAGAAATCCACTGAGTGTCTTTTCGTGGCTGCCTCAGTATCTTGGAAGGCTTCAAAACACTTGCACAATTTCTGTCAAATAAAAACATTACGGTGCGTCCTCACTCACCTTGTTCACTAGATATAGCACTCTGTAATGCCTGGCTCTTTCTTACAGTAAAAATGAGCATCAAAGATAAATGTTCTGATTCTATTCAGAACATCAAGGCAGCCAGGACAGCACAACTAAAGATACTCACAAAAGAGTGCTTCCAGAAATGACTCAGAAAGTGGCCAGAATGATAAATGTGAAGGGAAGGGTAGTATTTTGAGGGGGATTGATGACAATATGTCTTTTACATATTGTCAATAATGTTAATAACTTTTAAAAAACAAACATTTACTGTGTTTTTGTCACACCCCATATATACATACGTGTGTGTGTGTATGTATATATATTCACACAAATACATGCACATACATACTTATAGATATAAACAGAGACTGGTATACAAATATACATATAACTTTTATTAAAGAGAAGCCTAAGAAAAATGAAAAGGACTGAAAATTAGTATAATCATTTAAATGGTGGTTAGGCTGAGTAATAAAATAACAAACAATTCCCTTGTAAAGTGTTTTTGATTTTCCAAATTGTCTTCCATGAGCATGTATCAATGTTTTAATTAACAAAAATATATTAACCTAAATGCTCACTTAATATATTGATGCTCTTTTTGTATAAATTTTATTCAATTCATATTTACATTCATTTCATTCAGTTGCTCAAATGATTTTTATATTTATATATATTTTATACAAATATGTATGTTCTTTATATAAAAATCTATATATTTGCATTGTATAAAAGTATTTTTGTGATATATGTGTGCATTCCATATTCCAGTCCTATACTTAAGTGTTAGGATTTGAAAGAACAGAAAAGTTTCTTGCTTCATAGATTAGTCATTGGAACACAATCACTCAATTAAACAAATAATTAAAATTTTTAGCAGGAGGACTCAGTCTAAGGGATCATAATAGATTTAGTGCAGCTGGGCATGGTGGCTCATGCCTGTAATACCAGCACTTGTGAGGCTGAGGCAGGAGGATCATTGTGAGTTCAAGGTCAGCCTAGGCCACAAGGGAGCTGAAGGCCCGCCTGAACTGCATATCGAGACCCTGTCTTAAAAAAGACAAAAAAAAAGATTTAGTGCAGATTTACCTGGAAGAAAATAACATTTAAACTAAAACCTGAAAATATAATCAATTAGCTGGAGTTAACCTTGATTTAGGAAAAATCTTTCATTTTGAAGAAATGGAGAAACAGGTTAACATTGATGTTCTCACACTGAAATATTCAAACATATTTCATTTTATATCATCATGGGTTAGTCACTCATTAAATATCAATTTTTAAATATTTTAATTAAATTAGGTTAATTTTTAGCACTATAATTCTATTTCAGACTGATTAAAAGATAATCTTATAACAAAGATAATGTTAAAAGATAATATCATTTTTAAAAGATGTTATAAAGAAAAAATTTATATACATAGATTATGTAGAGTAACCTAGCACTGAGAGAAATAATATTTACACTAGGGGATAGGGATGATTTCCAAGCCAATCAAATTTATTAACATTAATTTTTTGTTTTGATATCATTTTGGCATAAATTAGAACAAACTCGATGTCATCATCTACTGAATGTTCTCTCTCTCTCTTTTTCTTTTTTGAGACAGGTTCTCACTATGTATTTCAAGGTGGACTGGCCTCGTTACATAACCCAGCCTGGCCTGGAACTTGCTGCAATCCCCCCTGCCTCAGCCTCCAGAGTGCTGGGATTACAGGTGTTCACTACCGTGCCTGGCCCTGGATATTCTCTTTTGAACCATGACCAAATCTTATTTTTATCAGTGACAGCTAAGGAGAAGAGATGGCTTTGACAGAGAAAATACACTGCCATTCCTTAATTATCAATACCTCACATAAACACAATTCCATATCTTCAAATATGATTACTATTATTACTCTAGAGATTTTTTTTTCTAGGAAGGATCTCACTAAATCACTAAGTTGCCCAGGTTGGGCTTGAATTTATGATTTCCCTACCTCAGCCTTTCAAAGTTCTGGGATTATAAGTATGCACCACAATATAATTTTTTAAAAGCAAACTTAAAGTGGAATGATTACATATATTTAAAACTTACAAAAAATCCATTTGAGAACGTGGCAACCTGGCTCAACCCCACACACTGCAGCAGCCCCAGGAACTCATGTTCTGCTCCAAGTAGAACAATCTTATCCAGGCTGCCTGTGGCCACCAGCAATGGCTATGCTTTTTGCTCTGGTTTTGGGTCCATTTAGGTCCTCATATGAAATGGATTGGAGACTTCATTTTTCAACAGCTAACTAAACTCAGGCATTTTCTCCCTGGAATATTATTTTGTTCTTCACAAAAAGCGGCTATGTGGTAAATCCAGTTAGCTGGTCAGGATCCTTGTGGATGGTAGAAGTTTGAATATCATACCTCAAAAATTATGTGAGTTTAGTGGTAAACCACTTTTCAGTTGTACCATAAATTATATTACTCTTACAGAATGGACTTAAGCCAATTGTGCAGCTATAAGGTGCTTGTTTCCTCTTTCTTACCTTTCAGTAGATCAGCTGGTATGTGAGAGTATTTGGCATTTCTTTTGGAAAAAAATATTCCCCAACAACATACTTGAATGTTAGTTTTAATTTTTTAATTCATGAATAATAAATAGCTATTTAAAAATGAAATGAAACGAGTTTAATGCTTACAAATGTATATTTTTAGACATATTAGAAATGAAAGTCTTTGGTGTTCAGATATGATACCAAGATGAGTAAAAACACTAAAGCGAAGTTTAAGATTATGCAGACTATAACTGTGTGTAGTTTATACAGGAAGGTGAAATTGTATTTAGACCACAGCAGTAAGTGGAGGAGCAAAGTGAAGACAGTACATATGCTTACTTTGGATTTAAAGAAATACCAAATGACCATTACTAAATGTGTATGTGTCTGTGTAGTATGTCTGTATGTGTGTGTGTATATGTATATATATTCATATAATTTACATGCTTTAAATATTTTTTCAAAAAGTCATCATGCCCTTTTCCTATTAGAATTGAGGTGTGAGAACACAGTATTTTTCTATAAGTTCCAAGACAATACGAAGATTTTTCTTTACTCACATATATATAACATAGACCACTGAGTCATTCTTTAGCAGAATAACAACTAGAAGGTAATTTTCACTTCCAGTACATTCAAAACTAGTCAATTCACAAGGTTCATCATGTAATTTATATTTATTGATTTAGCTAAAACTCATTGAATGACTATTAAGTACAAAATCTGTATTTTAAAAAATATAATCTCCCATTCGGACAAGAAATTGCTTCGTCAGACCCATTAAACTTAAAGAAAGCCATAAGCTCACCTTCCCATTTGTTGGGAAGGAAAACAGTATGTGCTCTGTAAAACATTAACATGGGGGCTGGGGATTTAGCTCAGAGGCAAAGCGCCTGCCTGGCAAGTGGAAGGTCGTGAGTTCGGTTCCCGGTACCGGAGAAAAACCAAAAAAAAAAAAACACTAATATGATGACATGAGGAAGAAATTAATTATCTGAAAGGACCCTGCCTTTAGTTTGAATGATCAGATTGAGGTTATGATTATATAATGTTTATGTGAGTAGGTTTACAGACTACCCTTTCTCCTGGACGATTCTTTTCCTTCTTCTTTTGGTACTGAGGATTGAACCCAGGGCTTTCCAGGCCTTTTTTATTTTTTTTAATTTTAAAACAGGGTCCCATTAAGTTGCTATGTGGTCCTGTCAAGGCTCAAACATGCCTCCTTCTGCAGTATTATAAGAGTGGGCCCCTATGCCTGGCTCACCTGATTTTTCTAGGTCCTACACACCCTATCTACCTGGAAACATGGTTTTCCTCCAAATGATATCACCTACCTAATACTCTGAGATCTTGTTTCATTCACAACAAAAGCCTTGCAAAAAATGGAGGAAACTAAATTATGCCACAAAGCAGCTGTCCCTCCAAACTTAGGAAGGAAACCCTATCTATAGAATTACAAAAATAGTTAATATGGCATATTACAAAAATAGTACATATGGCAACATTAACACAAAACTTTAGAGTTAAGCACAATTTTAATTAGGGAATTTATTTTACTCATTGGAAAGGCATTATTATAGGATGGTTGTTAGTCTCTGCTCTCTAAACTATTATAGCAGAATAAAAGACAATTTTACAGAAAAAAAGGATTGAGTTTTTTAAAAATTTTTGTTGTTTTGTGCCAGAAATCGAACTCAGTACCTTGTGTTTACCAGGCAGGTACTGTGCCACTGAACTAAATCTCTAGCCCTTAGAAGTATGTAAGTTTTAAAGCTGCTGCTGCTTTTACATATCTATATGTGTATAGATATAGATATAGATATAGATATACATACTTCCCTTTATCATGTATCTGGCTTTGAACACGAACTTGGTAAACACCCAAGGCCAGCACCAGGCACAACGAATCCCAAAGGCTTCCATTGACACTAGGCCATAGCGTTGGATAGTCAAAAATATCAGGCAGGGTTGGTATGCTTCAGAAGTAGAACGGGAGACACTAGCTAATGTGGTAGAGAAATGTGCCCAGCCTGTATCTCTTAGTAGGGAATGCTGACTTATGGTATAACACATGATAAAAAAGTAGCTCTGATGCACACTTATTAAAGGTGCCTATCACAGTTAAATAACTTGGGCACTGCGTTCAGTGACTTTTAAATAAAACATAATATCAAAGCCTGGGGACGTAATTCCCGAAAAGTTATTTTAATTTTTCCATGCACAAAGGCTTGAGCAAGTTCAGAGAAGCCACAAAAGCAAGCTCTGCATCCTGAAAATTGATTAAAACATAAATCAGATAACCTGTAAGAGCCTTTGGGGAAGGTACACATGAATTCTCCCCTTGTTGCATCTAGGTTATGTGTCTCTTAGGGCTACTATATCTTCCATTTGATCAGCCGCAGTCTCAGAGCAAAGAACTAGAACGAGGTAGGGCGGACAAACAGGAATAATTATCCCCATATCTTTTCAGCACAGCACCTTTGTGAAGGGTATAGCACGCGTGCACACACACGCTTATTTTTTTATTTTTTGGCATGTGTTCCACACTTGACCTTCCTCTGGCCTTAGAAGTATTTGGTATGTTTTCCTCAGTAGCCAGGTTCTAAGGTATCAAACACAGCTGTAGGTAATGGAAGGGACTGGGCAAAAAGGCCACCCACAAGTGCCATAATAAATGGAACGGAAACCAATATAGTACAGAGAATCAGCAAGGTTTGCCTTGGTACTATTCACTCCCCTGAGCCATCTGTGTGGGAAGGCAGAAAAAAAAAACATTGAAAATAAACAAGAAAACAAACTGAGGAAAGGACACTGGTCAGAATCAAATGAAGAAGCCAAGCAGCATAATTCGCCTAGTGGCCAAGCTCCTAGAAGGCGAGAGGTCGAAGAACACTGCTAAAGAATGTTGTCGGGATTTTTATCTCTGGAAGGGACGCATGCACCTGTTGATGTATTTTCCAGGCCCTTGGATGATAACAATTTATGAGGTTATTAAATACTAAGCCCAAGATTTATCAGATGTGCTTTTCGTCTGGGGCCCCATAACATTCGGGTTCCATTGGGTGAAAATAGAGCGTTCTGCTAGCGGAGTTATTCAGAGCATTTAAATCGGCTAATCCTACAAGAACGGTGCATTTAGCCTGCCTATTAGGGAGTCTTCAGGGATTCCTACCAGTCGCGGAGCCCGGCTGGAGGGGGCGGTCCGGCGGTGGGTGGGGCAAGATGGCGGCCGCAGGGGAGGAGTGCGTCCGCGAGAGCAGCCGGGGCTTCTCCAGTCCGTCCGTGCCCGCCGCGGCCGGCGGGGCGGGGCGCGCCGAGGGCGCACGCGCGTGCGCGGGCTCCCGGAAGGGCTGCTGCCGAGAGAAGAGCACAGCGGAGAGAAACGTGAGACACACCTCGGGGGAGACGCCGAGAGCGACATGTCAACAAACACAGTTCATCAGGTCAGAGACATAATAAACGGTGTGAAGGAAAAAGGGAAGGAAAAACAGAGAAAGGGAGAGAAAAAAACAAGATCCAGTCAATAAATCCATTCAACAGATGTTTTCCCGCCGACGGCCAGGACCTGTCTGCCTGGCTGAGGCGAGGCGATGGCAGGGCGCCTGTCAGTTTGAACTGATGGAAACAAACAGACCTTTAACCTCAGGAGTAACGTGGCGCTCTCCTTCCCTCCCTCAGCCCCGCGTCTGGAACCGCCGGTGGCGCTCGATCCTGAAAGCTGTCTGGAGTTTACTTCAGGAAGACTGTTAATAAAATTCACGGACACTTCTAAGAATGACCAGTGTAATAGTTATATTCTGAGGACTTTTCAGTTTTCAAATAACGGTGTATACCTATGATTTTTTTTTTTTTTATGGTTTTCAGGGTGTACCCTGACTAGTATATACAATTATTAGTTTCTTTTATAGAATGTTAGGTAAATTCTCAGTGATTTAACAGTGTTAACTATTCTCCACACTTCAAAAGTTATTAAATCAAAGGACCAAAGTTTAGAAGCTTCTGGAATATTCACTTAGTTCATTCCGTTATCTCCAAGAAAGACACTCTCAAAAACAGTTAATTCAAGCGTCAAAACTACTGATGAATATTTCACTTCTTATCAACATTAGGCCATGAACAGATTCTATACTTTTTTTTAAATATATCTTTTTTACTGAACATGGAAAATACTTAAGAATGACACAAATTATGACCATAAATTGCCACAGATAAGAAAATTGATAGTCCAAACGGTTAACAGTTTTAAAAATATAATTCTTAATTCTTCTCACTTAAAAGATGTGTGTGCTCTTCTGCTTTGATCTACCTGGCTAGCATTTCCTCTTTCAAGACAATGTAAAACTCTCCTTGGAAAATTTTGCTGTAGTTTTCCTGTTAAATTAGTGCCTCCTTAGCACCCAGCATATGTTTTTGCATTTTTAGCACAAGGCGAATCCAAAGTATATGAACCACTCTTTTAAAAAGTTCAGCAAACCACCTATGTAATACAAGTGTACTTTATGCAAAGTAGTTTGTGGTTTTCTGTATATGACAGGAATTAATGGTATATATAAATACGTGAGTTCTGGTGGTCAATAAATATAACAATTTAAATGATTATACAATATAGGCAGAGGTCTCTCAATTTAGAAAAAAATTAATCATTTAATATAACTTTAAAATAGGTTATAATTAACGTATGTGTTGTTACTTCGGTTTTGCTGTGCAGAATAATCATTTGTTGTGCCCTCAGACTGTAGGCATTTGCTTTGATAATTAGGATGGTTTGGTCAGTGATACAGTTTTACTTATAATAGGCTTAACACCTTACCAAGAGACTAACTCTCTTGTTTTCTCGAGTGTTCAGTGACCAGAGAATAAGCCTTCAACCGACCTACCCCCTGTGAAACTTATAGAGAATACAAATAAATAATTATGACTTGAGGGGTTTCAGGAAAAGGAAACTTTTCTACATCTGATCTAAACTGCATGGGGGCATATTTGCCCGAATGTTTGTAATATCCATCTTTTCTCATTCTTCTTTCTGTAATCTCTTTAACCTTTATCTAATACAATGCAAAAGGCTAATTGAGTACCTTTCTAATACCAACTAGCTTTATTACTTGCTACAAGAATTCCCCTCCTGAAGCCCTACTGTAAGCCAAAGATCTCTCTCTCTCTCTCTCTCTCTCTCTCTCTCTCACACACACACACACACACACACACACACACACACACACAATTAAAGTCATTCAGGCCCTCATTGACTCTCATTTTTAGCTTTAAATGAGGTTAATTTGCTAGGCTCGAGTCCATGTACTATCACCTGTACGCAAATGTCATCCCTCAAGTTGCCTTATGACTTTCATGGGTCTTGGGTACTTCTACCTTCTTGGTCCCTTGCTCAAAAAAAAAATTAAATATTAAAAATTATATTTTATGCCTACATTGGATTTAATAATATATTTTATTATTAATTTCATTTTTCATTTTTTAATTTCATTGATTAGGAAATTAAAACTGAAAATATTTTGTGGGTCCCTAAAAGCATCATTGGCTTAGGATACCATGTCCATTATGTGTAACAGATAAGCTTACTCTGATCAGTCTAGCTTCCACCAGCCCATTCTTTCTGTACTCCCTTCTAGGGGCCAGACAAAACAACTGCCAAAGAACAGCATCTTGAAATGAGGGTTGGAGCCAGAGACAGTGAAGGAAAAGTTCCAGTGATTTGAGGGATTTTTAAAATACTTTTATGTGGTTTCCAAGTTTCCTGCCTATCATATCTATTAAAACTTTAATTAAGAAAAATGGTAAATGTTTAAACTAAATAGTCAAATCTTTCAAACACTTCATTAGAACAGATTCATAATCACTGGTGCTACAAGAAGACACGAGTCAAATATTTTTAAACCATCTTTTAAATAGAACTAAAGAAGAGAGAAAAACTTGTTCACTTCAAAAATAGTTGACTGGAATCATGTACTTTTAAAATTAAGGACCCTCCTCCCCATACTGGAGATTGAACCTAGGAGCTCCACATGGAGCTACATCATAGCTCCTTTAAAAAAATTGGAAAAAGATATTGCTACATTGCCCAGCTAGGCTCAAACTTGAGATCCTCCTGCCGCAGCCTGTCAGAGTACTGGAATTACAGGCGTGCTCCACTATGCCTGGCAAGTGTGGCTTTTAATGAAGAGGGAGAGTTGTAAGAATCCAGGAACTATGTATTATTACAGTGCATATTCATCACTATGATATTAGAGAATGCTAGGACACTTGTATTTCAGAAGGGTATCTTCAATAATAAAATGTACCTTTCCTAAAATTGAAAAATGAGATTACATATTTTTCTATTATGACTGAAACAGGCTGAATTGTTTCATTAAATATTTTTTTCCTATCAGCAACTTTTAATAAGAGAATTTCATTTAGGGTTTTTTTGTACATCTAAGAACATGTTTTTTCCTTGTATTGTCAGAAACTTAAATGTCAAATGTCAAACAGTTTAGAACCTTTAGCTATTAAGACTTTTATGTCTACCCTAATTTACATGTCTTTTACTAAGTACCATTGGAAAATGTGTCATGCCTCTAGGTAAATAATAAGCATGGCACCCTCATAACACTTTTGATTAAAATATCTTTTAAATATACTAATTGAGTCTGTTTCATATTTTTTTTTTCAGTTGACTTAATTGGGGACTTGATTTTGATTGATTATTGTGTTACTCTCAGTTTACTGAGATGCATAAAACAAATTTTCCTCATGTAGTGGCCCACTGTGCCTCAATATCATTTGTCCCCCCACCCCACTTGGCAAAGCTAATAAGTTATTTTCACAGAAGTGTTACTATGGACCTACTTTATGAAATCCTTAGAACTACCTACTAAGTATCAATGCCATAGTGGTCCCTGTCTTTCTAAATTATGGATAATTGGTTCTGCCACCTATTTAAAAATGGACACAAATAGCTATTACAGATCTTTATATTATAAGCACAACATTCTGGTTTATGATGAAAGATTTATTTGGAGGTACTTTGCTATGGAGATTATGAAATTTTAAATCCTTGCATTAGGAAGATTTCAAGTTTCTATTTTTTTTTTAATAAGAGTGATTTTCAATTTCTTTCTGTTGTGGTGTCTTCTTGTTATAGCTCAGAAAGTTATTTTATGGCTTCCAGGTTTTTACTTTGTTCTGAGTGGTTTTGTTCATTTCCAGACACGTGGGTGGTTACTCGTGGGCTATAATCAATATCATGCAACTCTGATGAGAGCAAATAATAGAAATCATGTTTAAACTTTGAAATAATCAGAATTGTTTGAGGTTTCATAAAATACAAGACTTAAAAGAAAAAAGATCATGGAACAGTAATTACCAAAAAATCGAGGTTTCAATCTTAAATTCTATTTCTGGAGTGATTTCTTTCAAGACTATGCCCCTCCTTGTTTGGTGTTGAGTAAATTGAATTTATTTTTGCTTCATAGTGCTTTGATTTTCAGAATTATTGCTTTTGCAAAAAAGTTAGAATTATAAATATCCCTAGCATTTATCTTGTAAGATGCCAGGGGCATTTACATATTTAAAGTGTCTCTATTATTCAGGATGAGTGTAGAAATCTTGGTTAATTTTAGACTTCATGAAACTACACATGCATGTTAATAATTTAAGAGTAACTATTAAATAAATAGAAATAATATGCATAAGTCTAAGGTAGACAGAAAAAAAATTCAAAAACCAATCCAAGAAACAGTCTGAAAATAAATGGAGAAAAATGAAGAGTTCAAAAATGCCTACAAATATAAATCACAAAGTGAGTTGCTAGAAACAAATCTTCATATATCAGTAAACACAGTTAATATGAATGTACTCAACTTGCCAGCTAAAAGACTGAGGCAGCCAAATCCCTCTGGCAGAGCTATGCTAAATGTAAAGGTTCTATGAAGACATATAAAGCAAAGAGTAACATAATACAAGAAGCAAAATCCTTGTACAGCCATATGATAAAAAAACCAAATAGATGTTAGGACAAAAATAATCAGAAACCATACAAAGGGCTCTATAAAACAATACACATTTTCATTGAAAAGGGAAAAGTCCAAACTTGTAGGTGCCTAAAAACGTGGATTCAAAATATAAAAGCAAAATGTGGTATAACCATGAGAAAAACCTGAAAAATCCATATCATGGAAAGGCTATATAACAAATTCATTATAATAACTATTAAATTTATGAAAGATTTGAATAGCCTACTTCACTACATTGAAGATATATTGAATTGTCAGCCTATAGCCATCCTTTTCAAGCACATGAATAATGACAAAATTGACTACTACTATAAAACAAGAGTCAACAAACTAGAGAATTAGTATCTTTTACAAAGACAGGAAAATTTTACACATGCTATATTATGGAGAGACCTTGAGACATTAAATTAATTGAGAGAAAACTAAAAATAAACAGGAGCAAAAAATCTGACCAATATTAGACACAGAAAATGCCTAGTGAATGGAATATTACAGTGATCCAGGAAATATAATCAAGTAATCAAGAAAATGCACATTAAAAATCATGACATACTGCTTTTTTCCTCATCAAAGTGGTCAGAAGTTTAAAGAATAAAGTCAAGCATTACTGAAAATATCACGAAAAACTCAGACTGCTTTTAAGTGAATAAACTATTATAAACAATTTAAAGAACAATTTACTAACATTTAGTAAAAATGAAGATGGCCAGTAAACTATAGGAAAAATTGTGAGTAAAAGCAGCAAGGAAAAGATAATACATAAAACAGTTACTTAAATTATTCAAGTTAATATTATATTAACTACAAGTGACACTATAAATAAACCTGAATAAAAATAATGCAATTGTTAAAAAAAGAATATAGCAAATTCAGAAGAGAATAGGCAGGACATGCAACTTAAGGGATACATACATAAAACGTCACTTGTATCTGTAATTTTTGTACATAAATTTTATTTTTATACATAAAACGTCACTTGTATCTGTAATTTAATTTCTTAAACTGGATGTTATGACTGTTCATTATAATCTTTATCATATATGAATACATTTTATATTTTAATAAACTTTGAATATTCACTAATTAAGAAGAGATGGGAAAATGACTAAATAGAAGTATACAGTACTCATCCACCTCTGAAAAGAACCAAAGCAAAAGTTTACAGCTGCATGTTGAGGTGAGTGATTGTGTACATTGGCTTTTCCTCACCATGACAAAATCCCTGACATAAACAACCTATAGGCAGAAAGGTTATTTTGGCTCTTGGTTTCCAAGGTTCTGTGGTCAGCTGGCTCAATAGCTTTTAGGGCTGTAGCAAGGTGGAAACATCACAGCAGAAGGGCATGGTGGAGGGAAGCTGTTTACCTGATGGCAGCCAGAGAACCAAAAGAATGAGATAGCCCAAGAGGAAAAGGCTGAAGACCAGGCGTAGTCTCCCAAAGTCACACGCTCTTGGTCCAATCCCTTCAACTATGCCCCACATCCGGTTTCCATCACTTACCAGTTATGCCATCAAAATCTGATACCATTAGTAGTTTAAGCATGGATGAAGTTAGAACCTTCATAATACAACCCCTTACCCAAAGCCCATCAGCTACCAAGTTTTTTTTTTTTTTTAGCGCAATGAGTCTTCTAGGGGACATATCATATACAAACCATAAAAGTGATTGTCGAAGAACACTGGAATCAACAGGAGAAAAGTTAAACTTCATAACATCCAGAGACCTGGGACAACAGCATAGTAAGAGAAACAAAATACCCCAGTACCTGCTGCTATAGCTGAAGGAGAAGGAATCTCCCCTCTGCAGGAGTAAAGGTAAGAAGGTTCCACTCCCCTCAGCCATCCACAGGGACATGCTGGAGTGGTTTTGAACAGTGCCATAGCTCTGACTGTGACCTTCCCACAGGGCATACAGACTAAACAGTCTGGAAAGAAACTGCCCAGTGCTGGCCACGTTCTTTCCTCCATTGATCTCAGGAATACCAGTTGAGAGGAATTTTGCCTGAATCCATCCATGACCCATTTCAGCTCCATCGCTGGTAGACAAGACAGCTGGAAAACTCTAGGGGAGAAAAGCTGCAACCATAGCCCTGTACTCATGTGCACATACTCTGGGGGGTGGGGAGGATGCTGAGGTTCCACTTCCAGATGGGCAGAACCACAACAGCATCAAAGAGGAGTATTATAAATCCTGCTTCCACTCCCCCTGTGCAGGTTCCAACACTTGTCACCCTGCACTCTGTTCACACACAGAGTGGGAGCTATGATTCCTATGCTGCCTGCCTACCACCTGAAGGACCTGAGTCACACTATTGTCTAGGCAGAGGACACATTTCAATCTGATAAAAAGCCATGTATGACAAACCAACAGCCAACATCATACTAAATGAACAAAAACTATAAGCTTTCACCCAAAAATCATGAGCAAGCGAGGATATCCACTGTCTCCACTCTTATTCAACATACTCCTGAAAACTTCAGCCAGAGCAGTTAGACAAGAGAAAGAAATAAAAGGAATAACAATAGGAAAGGAAAAAGTTAAAGTATCATTATTTTAGATGACATGATTCTCTACATAAAAGATGCCAAAATCTCCACTAAAAAAATCTTCTAGATTTAATAAGCAAATTCAGTAGTGTAGCTGGATACAAAGTCAACACTCAAAAAATCAATAGCCTTCCTGTACACAAATACCAAACTCATTGAGAGAGAAATTAGAAAAGCAATACCTTTTACAGTAGCATCCAAAACAATAGAATACCTAGGAATCAACCTAATGAAGGATGTAAAAGACCTCTACATTAAAAAATGCAGTACTCAGAAAAAGATTGAAAAAGATATCATAAAATGGAAAGATAATCCCTTGCTCTTGAGTAGGAAGAACCAATACAGTGAAAATGGCCATATTTCCAAAATTGTTGTACAGATTTAATGTTATTCCAGTCAGAATTCCAGCAGCATACATCATAGAATTACAGAAAATAATCCTAAAATTCATTTGGAACCAGAAGAGACCTAGAATACTAAAGGCAATTCTGAGCAACAAAGGTGAGGCAGGGGGCATCACAATCCCTGACTTGAAATTATACTATAAAGGTACTGTGATAAAACAGCATGGTATTGGCAAAAAAAACCCACCAGACTCAAAGATCAGTCGAACAGATTAGAAGATGCAAAAACAACTCCAGACATACTCAGCCACCTTATCTTTGACAAAGGTGCCAAACACATTCATTGGAAGAGAGATAGCCTCTTTGATAAATAGTGCTGGAAAAACTGGCTCTGCACATGCAGAAGATTAAAATTGGACCCATATCTTTCACTATGCATTAAACTTAATTTGAAATGGAACAAAGATCCAAATATTTAAACAGAAACATTGAATCTACTGGAAGATAGAATAGGTAAAACTCTTGAACACATTGGTGTAGACAAAGACTTTCTGAACAAAGCCCCAATCACTCAGGAACTATTACAAAGAATCGACAACTGGGATCTCATCTTATACAAAGCTTATGCACAGTAAGAGAAACCACCAACAGAGTGAAGAGACAACCCACAATGTGAGAAAAATGCTTACCAGCTGTTCCTCAGACAGAAGATTACTATTGTGAATATATAAAGAACTCAAAAAAATCAGACCTCCCAAGTTTAAAGATGCAATCGAAAAAAGGGCATCTGAGATGAATACACATTCCTCAGATGAGAAAATACAAACAGAAAATAAGTATATGAGATGTTCAACATCACTGGTCATTCAAGAGATGCAAATTAAAACAACACTGAGATTCTGTCTCACCCCAGAAAGAATGGAAGTCATCAAGAGATCAATAACAAATGCTGGTGGCAGAGCGGGGAAAAAGGAACCCTTCCCCACTGTTGGTGGGAGTATAGACTGGTGCAACCACTGTGGAAATCAGTGTGGAGATGCCTCAAAAACCTAGGACTGGAGGTCCCATTTGACCCAGCTATTCACCTTCTGAGTATCTTTCCAGAAGACTTAAAAACATCATCCCATAGTGATATATGTGCACCTATGTTTATAGCAACAGAATTTCTAATAGCTAGATTTTTGAAACAACCCAAATGCCCATCAACTAAGGAATGGTTTAAAAAAATGTTGTCTTTTTAAACAATAAAGTACTACTCAGCCATAAAGAAGGATAAACTGGAGACTTTTATAGGTAAATGGATGCACCTTGAGACCATACTCATAAGTGAAATAAATCAGATGCACATGTGCAAACATCATATTGGCTCCCTAGTGTGAGAAACTGAGTAAATAAGATCCCAAATACTATGTTCATAGCAGCACAATTTGTAATTGCTAAAATGTGGAAGCAACCCAAATGTCCATCCACCGAGAATTGGATAAGAAAATTGTGGTACTTTTATAGAATGGAATATTACTCAGCTATAAAGAAAGATAAACTCGAGGCCTTTATATTTAAATGGTCACAACTAGAGACCATACTCATAAGTGAAATAAATCAAACATACATGTGCAAGCACTGCATTGTTTCACTAGTGTAAAACTTGAAAGAGTTAATTTAAACTCGGAGGTATGATAGACACTGTGAAATGATAGGAAACCACTGAAGAGTAAAGGGCTTCTGGGATGTGGGAAAAGAGAAGGGAAAGAAGGAGAAATTTTGTATGTATGTATATACAGGATAGTTAACATGGTTGTTCTTCTGTCTTCTATTTCTATGCTGAAAGAAACTGTCAATGAGTCTTTGGTTGACCAGTATTGCATGTTTATATCTGTTTTCATGAGAAGCCACTTTGAAGATATCAATATGTAATACAACCACCATTGTTAATTCCCTACCACTTTGTTTGTAACTCTGTATTGTCTGTATTGTGCTTGTGATATGTTGTAAAATGTTGTATGTCTGTTAATGTTTCCCTCCTTTTATCTTTAAAATTAAAAAAAAATAAGATCCCAAATATACAATAGATATTCTAAAATGGGAAGAAACTACTCAAAAGGAAAAAAAAAAAACTGGGATGGCAGAAAGAAGAAAAGAAGGAAGGGAAAAGCAATATATATATATATATATATATATATATATATACACACATATATATAATACAAAATAGTTAAGATAGTTATTATGTTAGTTACTATTAATTTCTCTTAGTTCATTGAAAAGAAAGGTTTGTGCTAATATTGTTTGGATAACTAAATGCCTATATCTTGTACTTTCAGTAACTAATTTAAGGATAACAATACACAATATGTTAACCATTGTTACCCTCCTATTATCTTGTTTTGAAATTCTGTTTCAATTTTTTTCTCTTTAAAATAAAAATACATATTGACTGAAGTATATTAAAAAAGCAAGACCCAATAATATACTGCCTACATTGAGTTCACCTTGCCAGTATATAAATTATACAGATTATGCAAATACATGGAGATTGAACAACACACTTTTGAACAAACAGTGGATCTCTGAGAAACTTAGAAAGGAAATTAAAACATCTCTGGAAACAAGGGAAGGTAAGCATGCTAAAGGCTGAAACCTGTGGGATGCAGCAAAAGCAGTACTAAGAGTGAAGTTTATAGCAGCATGTGCCTATACTCAAAGAAATTAAGAAAGATTTCAAATAAATATGTACATAATGCATCTCAAGAACTTATAAAAATTAATAAATGAAACCCAAAATTAGTAGAAAAAATAATACAAATAAGAGCAGAAGTAAATGAAAGAGTAGAAGATATAATAGAAATTATCAATAAATCAGAAGGTTGTTTCTTTGATAAAGTAAGTAAAATTAACATCTTCAGCTAGACTAACTAAATAACAAAATAAAATAAATATAGAGAAGAGTCATTACAATGGATACCAAGATAGAAAGTATTATTAGGGATTATTTTGAAAACCATATGTTAACAATTTGGAAAATTCAGAACAAGTGGGAAAAGTTTCGGATACCTCTGACCTAACAAACCCGAACCAAGATGATGTTTTTAAGACCTGAATATACAAATAGCAAGTAATGATATTGAATCAATAATAAAAAAGCTTTCCAACAATGAAAAGCCAAGGACTGTATATGTTTACTGTTGAATTTTACCAATTTTTAAAGTAACTAACATTGCTTCTCAACTATTCCATACAATTTAAAGGAATAGGAACTCTTCCAAACTCTTTCTGTAAGGCCAACATCGCTCTGTTACCAAAACCTGACAAGTATACACAAAAAAATGAAACTGCAGACCAATAAGCTTGTTTAACATAGGTACAAAAATCCTCAACAAAATGATAGAAATTGGATTCAGCAGCACATCACAAAATCATATACAGTGGTCAAATAGGTTTCATTCTGGTGATATAAGGATGGTTCAATACACATACATAGTATATTACAAAAGTAAAATGAAAGATAAAACTCACATAATCATCTGAACAGATGCAGAGAAGCAGTTGATAAAATTCAATATCTTTGCATGATAAAAGCCCTGAATAAATGAGGTAAAAAAGAATCATACCTAAACATTTTAAAAGCTGTAAATGACAAACCCAGGGCCAACAAACTGAGTGGTGAAGAGCTGAAAGCATCTCCTGTAAGAGTAGGATAAGACAAGTGTATTTACTCTCATAGTTCTTGTTCAATTATTGCGTAAGTTTTAGCCAAAGCAGTCAGGCAACAGAAAGAAATCGAAGGCCTACAAACAGGAAAGGAGCAAGTCAAATTATCCCTGTTTGCAGATGGTATACACAGAAAAATCTCAACCAAAAGATTGTAAGAACTGATAAGCAAACTTAGTAAAACGGGATACAAAATAAACATAAAAAGTCAGTAGCTTTTCCAATGGATAAAGAATTTGTTGAGAAAGAAATAATCAGTGCAATCCTATCCCCAATAACTGCAAATAAAATAAAATAAGGTAAAGTATACTAGGTAAAAATTTAATTAAGGAATTGAAATTACAAAACACTGATGAAATTCAAGATGGCAGTAGAAAACTGAGAATTCTCATATTCAGAGATTGGAAAAATGAATACTCTTAAAATATCTATACTACCCCCCAAAATCTACAGATTCAATGCATTTCCCATCAAAATACCAATGACATTTGTCATAGAACTAGAAAAAAATACTAAAATTCACATGGAGGCACAAAATGTCCAGAATGGCCTGAGTAGTATTGGCCAAAAAGAGCAAAGGTGGAGGCATCAGAATATCCGACACAGAAAAATGAACATCACATGTTCTTTCTCATACATGAAGCATATTATCATACTTTCATCTCAATGAAAAAGCAGTGAGAAGACTGGGAAATTAATGCAGAAGGATATAAATTGGGAAGTTGAGTTAAAAATTTGAAACAAGAAAAAGCAAATTTAAATATGCATACTTAAAAATTTGTACATATCAATAGGTACAAGCCCATCTGTTTTACCAGAGATTTCAGTAAGAAACCCTTACAATGGAAGAAAACAATAGGCTTCTACATATACTTCATTTTAAAATAAAACACTAGAAGATAAGTAAACTATAACAGTAATTGAAAGATGAATTGACAGCATCATTTACACCCAGCTTCTACATCAAGGATCACATAGTATAAATCCAGTGGAGATGTACTATGGTAGGAAGGGGAATCAGATTTCAAAATTTATTATATAGCCACCATAGCCAAAACAGGCATAAAGACAGGCATCTACAAGGGGCGATCAAAAGGTATGGTGAATGTTTAAAGAAAAATAATCACAAACCTTATTACAGTAAAAGAATGGTGGGTTAAGTATGTGCAAAACAAGAGGGATTAATGGCACTGTGTCTTACTGTAATTTTTAAATTTAAACATTAAATGTATTTCATGATCATGCTACATTGATCAAACACTTATGGCAGTTTCTGTAAAAAAAAAAAAAAATGATAGTGTGTTCTCATCCAGTTTATTGACTCGACCTAACAGTGCAAATCTAGCTCTTCCAGAAAATCAAGATGACTGTGAAAGGTAAACTTTTTGATTCAGTTCAGGCATCAAGGCAGCCATGACTGCACAACTAAAGACATTCATGAAAGAGGATTTCCAGAACTCCTTCGGAAAGTGGCAAAAAGGATTGGATAAGTGTGTTTGAAGAGAAGGTAGGGGGAGTCTTTTGAGGATTAGTAGCAATATATCTTTTTAAACATTCACTGTATTTTTATCATGTCTGATAAGTGAGTGGAATTAAACTGAGATTCTAGAAACCTTTACAACTGATTTTCAACAAAGCTGACAAGACAATTCAATGGGAAAAAGATTTTTTTCATTCTCCCTCTATTAAAGATTTTTCAGCATATGGAACTAGAACTGTACAATTGCTACTACGTACCTGCAAAAGAGAAAAGCTGAAGCCCTTCCTCACACTGTACTCTCAAATTAACTTCAAATAGATGACAGAACTAATGGTAATATCTGAAATTAGAGAATTCTCAAAATAAAAAAGAACTACATAGTCATATAGAAAACCAAGAGCAGAAGGGAACAAAAATAATAGATAAATTAGATTTCCTTGAAGTTAAAAGCTTTTGTGATTCAAAGTGAAAATATAATTCACAAGTCGGAAATATCTGAATGTCATATGTGAGATAAAAGACTTGTGTCAAGAATATAGAAAGTTTTCTTACAACTCTGAAGTCAGTAATAAAAGGAAATCAAATTAAAATGGGTAAAGTTTCTGAAGAGACATGCCTCTTAAAAAACTGAGCAAATGAAAAGATGCTTCACAGTTTTAGCCATCAGAGCTTTGCCAATCAAAACCACAAAGAAATAAAATATCACATGGATTAGATTGTTGTATTAGGAAGAGATAATATCAAGTGTTGGGGGAAGATGTGGAGAAATTGTAAATTTCATAGGCTGCTGATGCAAATGTAAAATAGTACAGCCACTTTGGAAAACAGTTGTAATTCCTCAGAAAGTTAAATGTAAAGTTACTATACGAATCAACAATTTCAGCAATATTCATGTTTTGAAAAATATTTTTGCACAAAAATTTATACATGAGTATTCATAGCATTAGCATTCATGAAAACCCAAAGTAGAAATAATTCGTTTCCATCAGTTGAAGAATGGATGAATAAAATACAGTATATCCATATAATAGAATATTTTCTAGCCATAAAAAGGAAAGAAACATTGATTGTACAGTGTGGATGAAACTTGCAAACATGCTGGTGAAGGAAGGCGGTTACAAGAGACCACATATCTCACAATTCTACATATAAGCTATGAAAACTGGACAAATTTATGGAGACAAAAAGATTAGTGGTTGTGAGGCATATGTTAATATTAATTGACATAGCGCTTCTTCTGGGGTGGTAAAAGTGTTCTGAAGTTGACTGCAGAGATGCTGCACATTTCCATTGACTATACTAAAAATCACTGAATTCTACACTGCACTAAATGAGTATATTTTAATAAAGCTACCAAAATGATATTTTTCATCATATTGTAAAAAGTTCATTTTGTTAACTCAAAATAAAATATACATTAAAATAATGTATTTCACTTTTATCTAATACTCAGTTTATGTATTTTATAACAATACATTGATATGGTAGTATATTTGCATATATGTTTTCATATTTTTGTGTGTCTATGTAATTATAAAAATATAGATGTATAGGGCTGGGGATTTAGCTCAGCAGCAAAAGCGCCTGCCTGGCAAGCACAAGGTTGTGAGTAAGAAAAAACAAAACAAAACAGAACAACAACAACAACAAAAAAAAAAACAGATGTATTTATGCTGAAGTATTTTTTGCTTGTGATTCAAAGAATTGTAGACCAATAAATACAAATTGGAAAGTGACACACTCCTTTGGTATTGAAAATTTAGGGGTATAAATAGTCTTTCAACAAACATGTAAAGATGTTTCTTACTACTTTTTTCTCACGGCAATGGCAGCATTTCTGAACTCAAGTGTGCAGGAGAAACTGCATTCAGCAATAGCAAAATGTGCTCACTGCTGTGTTTTCTACCAATGTTGCTTTCATTGCCAAGTAGTGTCCCTTGTAGCAGAGGTCAGGCTCACAGTAGATGAAATACTGTCTCCTGTATACTCAGTGGTCACTTCCAGTAAGCCTTCTTCTTGAATTTTTATTCCAAACATGAGTCTTTACCATATTTTGCATGCCAACAAAGACAATATACACATGCGCACATGTGCACACACACACATGCCAGCACAAGAAGTAAAATTTTTACTCCTTATCAGATACTATCTTCACGTTCACATCATGAGGACTCCATAAACAATAATGTGGCTCACAAGGCAGAGGTGTGGGTAACTGAATCCTACAGAATTTCCAGCTAAAACACCACCTGCACAACCAGAGGAAATCAGATTCAAGAGTAACAGCAGTTATATGTGTATACAGTGAGAGAAGGTGTAGGAGTCAGTTAACCCATGATTCTGGATTAAGGGTTAGTGGCTCGTTTTTCCCTAATATTGTATTGAATTATTGTGAAGCTGAATCTATTTAACAAGATTGTTCCTCAATGGGTAGATAGAATATTGGTAAAAGTTACTATCCTTTGGACAGAGTTTCCAAATAGCTCAGGTATAACTGTAAATATGTCCTGATATAAGGGTTCCTGGAGAAAGTGAATTACTGCTTTGGTTGCACTATGCATTTATATATATATCTGAAAAGATGGTTGCTTTAGAAATGTTTAAGATCCAGCTAGTTGGAGAATTCTTGGAAAATGATCCCTTTAAATCGATGGAAAATTTGCGCCATTACTGAATACAAAAGAAACCACATTCAAATTTTGAAATTAAATAAGTGACTAGTCCACAATGACTAATTTCTTTCACAATAGAAAACTTAAAAAAAAAACAAGGGATATTTTTGTTTCTTCAGTCGCTTTTCAGCTTCTGCATTTTAAAAATCGCCTGTAGAAAAAAACATTCAAGAGAACAGATTGAAATTATTTTAATTTTGTAACAGCCTAGAGGAAGATGAAATTATACAATGGCCTAGACTAGCATCTTCTGTCTGGTTGGTAGCCAATGGACAGAACAGGATGAACAATAGAGCTCTGGGCTAGAAATAATAGCCTGAAGATAAAGTGGGAAAGAAGAAGTTTTGTTTGAATATGATGAATCTCTTGAGCATTTCCTTTATTTCTCCCTTTTGATAATTATAGTCCAGATATAAAATAAATCATAATGAGAGAGATGACAAGCAGTATAAATCATGGCTATTTAAGACACATGAACTGGATGGATTTATCTTGAATAGATGTTCTCAGTCTAGGATCCAGGGAAGAATCCCAGTGAATATAAAACTCCTGAGATTGTTTGCCTAATTGTATGAGAATGTGCACCTGTGAGCTTTTCTGAAGCCAGTTCATGGCTTTCATCAAGGGGGTCATTAATTTAAAAGAATAGTATGAAGCACAGCTCTAAGAAAAGATTAAGTGGCCATAATAAAAGCCCAGTAATTACAACTTTTAGGTTTCTCTGTCAATGTAACAGTTTTAACATTGATAGTAGGTCATGATAAGATATTTTAAACCCATGGATTCTGGTATAACATAAACTGGGTCAAGTAAGTAGAATCAGAGATCTTGCAGAATCAAGCACTCATCTTTACACCCTTTCAGCCTGAGAAAGCATTTTGCTCAACATAGGAGAATCACTTACATTTCACTACTACACTCTAGATCCAGTTGCTTGTACACAAATTACCAAACATGTCAAACTCTGAATAATGTTTGAGTTTATTTCTATTTTACCCTTTCTCCTAAAGCATGTCTGGGTCAAAGGCATGATATTTCAAGTCTCTTTTGTTACTGAAATAGAAGCCAGTTGCTGATAGAACCCTGCTTAATGTTAGGCTAACAAAAAAAGACAAAACAAAGAGACCATTGTTTAATCTGTTTTTGTTTTGGTATTTGACCGCAAGCATCCTCTTTAAAAAGAACATTTTCATTTTAAAATGATTAAGTGTTTGAGGACGCACACAGCTCTACCCATAGCATGCAAAGAAATATCTTAAATAAATACTTGTCACTGTAGATCAGAGTTTAAAATTGCTTGCTTCCTCCATAATCTCATAGTTAACAATAGTACTATGATACTTTTGCTGTGATGAGTGTAACATAATAAATCTCAAAATACTGTAATTTTGGAATGGAAGCGTTTCTTAAGGATTTCCTCAAGGTTAAAAACAAAGGTCGTAAAGCACTTGGAATTTCAGATAATTCTGTAATTGTTGATTCTAGTTGAATTAATTAACCATTCATTCATTTTATATACTTATTAATGTTCTGTGTTAGAAGAAAATATAAACAGGAACAAAACAGATATAACTACTCCTCTAAAGGGAGTTGCAAGGATAATGAAGAAGACAAATGTGCATCAAAGTTCCATACCATAAATGTGAAACAGCACTGGGAAGGAGCTAGGAAGGGCAAGAACCATTTTCTAACTTTAGAGCAGTCAAGAAAGCTTTTCTAAACTGGGAGTGGTGGCATACATGTGTAATCCCAGTACTCTGGGAAGCTGAAGAAGGAGGATCACAAGTACAAACCCAGCCCTGGAAACTGGTGATTTAGCAAGACCCTCTCTTTAAAAAAAAAAGGCTGGGGATGTATGGATGTATAACTCAGTGCAAAGACCCTGAGCGCAGTCCTTAGTGCTGCAAAACAAAAAACAAAAACAAACACATAACGCACCACCCGAGAAAGAGAGAGAGAGAGAGAGAGAGAGAGACAGTGACAGAGACAGACAGAGACAGAGATCTTCTATGGGGAAGTGATATTTCAGCCAAAAAATGAAGAATGAGATAGATTTAGCTCAGCAAATGGAGCGGGAAGAATGTTTTAAGTGGAGGGAACACCATCTGGAAGTGACTCTCCCTGGTTGTAAGGTATGCTGTCAGTACCACAAAACAGGGCAGGACAGCATGGCTAGCCTACTGTGAGGAGGCAGCTGGCTCAAGCTAGGGAAAAGAGGTAGATGGGAGAAGACCATGAGGTGGTTTTGTCCTGTCAAAAAGGCTGAGTCTTAACCCTAAGAGCAATGGCAAGTCAACGAACAGTTTTTGCTTCCAGGAGTTTGGAACTGGAGATTGTATATTAGATAGAGTTCATAAGACTAGATTTATGTTTGAAATGATCATGTTAGCAGAATAATAACCTACATTTTATCAGCAGTAGGTTGCTTAATCTTAAAGTAGGTTGCTTAATCTTAAATAGTTATTAAGAAGAGCAAGGACTCAAAAAACAAAACAACAGCGAGAAATATTGTCCTGGGCTTGTATTATACCTCTACCATTTTACTAATGTATGAATTGAAAAAAATTTTAAACACTGAGAAAATATAAAATGAAGCAATGATGTGTAGGTGGTGGCTATTTTTTCTTCTGGAAAAAGTGGCTTATCTGCACAAGCATTAATTAATCAGTATTTTATTCAAACTCAAGTAGTATATATCTCTCCATATAGGTTAAGAAAATTAATCATTAAAAATGTACCATTTTTATATTTTAAATTCTTTTTTAAAATTTAGATTGAGTCTATTCCAAAATACAATATAAGGGGCTGTTAGACTAGTCTTCTGACTTCACTGTGATCTCCATGACTAATGCCTCTGTCCCAGACGCCATTGTCATTTCAGTGTTGTCCATGTCAGCAACCACCTAATATCAGCACCTCTCAGCTGCTGTGCATATTTTGCTCCTTATCCAGAATTATGCATATATTTAGCTTTATATATATATTTATTATATTTTACTATGTTTAATAGGAATAAAGATTCATGTATTAATGTCATGCAGAGTTATCAGGGTGCTAAAACAGCCCTCTAAAGCCTATTATGTCTCTAGTCTTATATTAAAATTTATTTTAATGAAAAAGTAAGAATTATATACATTTATGGTATATGTTTTGCTAAAAGTATACATTGTGCAATGGCTACATCAAGTTAATTAACATATATACCCTCACATGTTTCTTTTTTGCCTCTCTTATATAGGTTCTAATGTGTAGCTTCTGAAATATTTCTTGCAGTCAGTCTTGAGGTTTGATAATTTTTAGCAACTAACCTGTGCTTCTTATTATAAAACCATTATCCTAAGAACACAGTTTAAATAAATAACAGCCCGTAGTAGACACAGGTGTGCAGATTTTGCTAAATGATCTCATTAATTGCTGTACACTGTTCACATGTATCAATAAAACAAATGTTCCTTTTTTATTCACTTCTCATAAATATTTTTAGGAATTGCCACTCGCTGAACATCAGACTCTGAAGTCCTTCCATACAAGTTCTGTTACTTTAGTGTCACACTGGATTCACTTCAGCTATTGAGTTGTAGCTATTCTCCTCAAATGGAACAGAGAACAACTGGATAATATGGTTAGACACTGCTCAAAACTGAGTTGAAGGTCTTCTCTGGTACTATAATAGTATAACAGATTCAGTTCTAAGTAGAATAGGTAGAAACAAAATAAGTCTCTTCAGGATAGTTTCAGACTTACATGAATAAATTCTTCAAGTTAAAAGTTATTTCATATTCCTTAAAATGTTTTATTCTGTACATATTATGATTTGTAAAGTATCAAAATTGCTCTTGAAAACTATGCTTAGAAGTCTAAAACTGTGCAGTAAATATATTGCAAATGTTTATCACCAAACTCAACTTGTTTTTATTTCTAACTTATTTATTTCTAATGAATCTGCAATATTTATTGTTTACTGGCATTATGTTCCATCTGCCTAGTGATTCATTTATTTTTTCACTATGTAAGTAAATATGAAAACATTCTCATCATGCTTAGATGAGAACTAAGTTTGTCATTGGTGGTACCTTTTATTTAAAATCATTCATTTAGTAAAAAGTAGCTATTTTATTTTTTGACAGGCATTAAGAAGCAGGCATTTTTGTTAAAAGTGCCGGCCTGGTAAACATGGCCTTCTACAATAGTATGTGGCTCTTTGCATGTCCTCCGATAATTCTGCAGGTGAGAGCTCACTATTTCTCTCATACATGGAGTTTCAAGTGAGTTTGATGGAGAAGACTGGTAATAAATTTAGGAGGAGAAAAAAACTGAGTGTCTTGTTAATGAAATACCTTGGCAACCATCTTTAGGAGTTTTAACTTCACCTTGCAGACAGTGAAGAATCACTGATATGTTTAAAGGAGTGGAACACATGATTGTATTTGCATTTAAGGAGCAATTAGTGTGGCTCAGCTTAGGTGAACTATGTTTGTTTCAAACATTGGTTGCAGGCAGAGCAGATGAACCATGAGCAGTCCGTGGTGGGGGCAGCCACCAGCCCTCTATATCCCCTGGACATTATATTGGTCAAGAGGAGTTAGGCTCGTATTTGGTTGATTGCTTTTACCAAAGGAAAGAAGAGGAGTTATGGTGAGAGATCAGAGAAGAGATAGAAATGACAGGGAATGAAGAATACCAAACAGGTCTGCTCTCTGCTGAGTCTCACTGAATGGTTATGTGAGCCTTGAGACGGACAAAAGGTGAGAGAGCTGTTTTTATGCACCACAGCATAAGCATGGTTCCTTTTGGACATTTGGTGGCAAACTAGAATAGAATTTGAAGGACGGTGTTATTTTTGGAGAAAATGTCATTGAGGATCTGGGATATGAAGCTTACTGGGACCCTGAGAATTGTGAAGGTCTGAGGACCTGTAAGGCAGCACCTGGATGTGAGCAGTGGTGGTGGGTGTGGCAGCTCACAGTAGGTGCAGGTGGCTGTCAGCACAGATTCATTCCCAAAAATGTGAGCCTTCCTCAGGGAATACTCAGAAGAATGAAGAATGAGAGGCAGTGAGTCAGCTCGTGTTCCAGAGTTACTGTGTAAGGGATTGTTGTGATAACAGGAGGCTGCCAATTGACACTAATCAACAGTAGTATGAGTTTATTTGTAGTCACTGAGCAACCACTTCATTTGTGTGTGAAGTCACAGATAAACCCAGGGAGTCAGACTACTAACAACAGGCAGGAAATGCGTCATCAATCCAGTTGCCAGTTGCCAGTTGCCAGTCTAGCACTGTGGCTGAGCTGGAGAGAGGAAGATGAACCTATGAATACTTAGGTAGACTCCATATGACCACTTAAATTGGAAGATAAACTGGTATTCTCTCTACATCTGTCTACCTGGGGGTAATGAGGAGCCATTAAATGACAAACAAGTTGCTTAGCTTTTTGCCCCTTTACTGGGGATTGAACCCAGTACACTCACTGAATTACATTTCTAATCTTTTGCTTGTTTATTGTGAGACAGATTTTCACTAAATTTCCCAGTGTTTCTTTGCAATCCTCTTTTCTCAGCCTTCACAGTAGCTGGGATTATGGCCATATGGCTTAATTTAAAAACTTGAAGCCTCAGTTTCTCAAATTCTTGAATTTTCAGATTTTGAATAATAATGGTATATAAAATTTGTTGTCAATAGTAAATGACATGATCCATTTGAAATATTTAGCACATCGTGAGGCATATTCTAAGCACTCAGAGATACTAACAATTGTTATTTTGTCTGCAGAGAATATTCATATTATGCATAAAACAAACTGTTAATCTTAGGAAGTCATAATCTATACACAAATTTGAAATGTGTTACATTATTTAGTTTACAGTTCATATTTATTTACCTGTATAAATATGTATAATTAGTCTTTATCAATAAATAGTAAAGTAATAAGATGCACTACACTGAGTTCTTCTCTATTCCATGTGCTTTTTGTTGTGACATAAACTCAAATGCTTCCCTTGCTAGGGGAGTAGCATATAAAATTTCACTTTGCTTATCATAGAGCATCTGATGTGGTTTCGGCTCTGAGATGTGATTGCCAGCCATCTGTTAGATGAAGAGATGTAGTAATATAGACACTATCCCCAATATGCTGAATGTTGATGAGCCAATATTCTGAATATTTAATCTTCTTTGGGCTTCAGTTATGCAGGAATTTTTTACAGGATATTTATGTGTATATTATGTATGTGTTTGCTTGCATCTGTGTGTATAGTTATGTACATGTAGGTATATGTGTCCATGTGTATATAAGGATGGGGAATAATTATTTTGACAGATTATAAACTTGTGTTCAAGATTTCAAATAATTAAACAGATAAAAAAGTAGCAGAAGATGAAACATGTAAAAATTATGATCATAAGTACTTAAAATCTTTCTTCAATGACATTTCTTAAGGGACATTCTTTTATCTAAGTGGTCCCTAGAAGAATATGTAAGTCATAGGGTGTGGTGAGAAACAGACTTGCAGGGCCAGAAAGGTACCAGATTATTTTTACTATGATCCCTTAAATGAGCCCAAGTGATTCTAAACATGGGAGAGAGAAGAGTGTGTCTGTTTGCTCTTGATTATATTCTCTAATTACACACACAAACATAATATTGTTCAATCAATCAACATTTGTTGAACAGATGAATTAAACCATAATATATGAACTTTTAAAACCCTCATATGTTCTTAAATTGTAATCTAGTTCTTAAAAATGCTTATTAAGTAGACACAATTTAATCCATTTTACCAATGAGAAAATAATGTGAATGTCACTTGTTCGGACATAGAGCAGTTAAACATCTAGGTTGCAAACAAGGCCTAGTGTTCTTTTCTTTTCTTTTTCTTTTTGTCTTTTTGAGACAGGGTCTCGATTTTCGGCTCAGGCTGGCCTTGAACTCACTTTATAGCCAGGCTGGTCTCGAACTCACAATGATCCTCCTGCCTCAGCTTCCCGAGTGCTGGGGTTACAGGCATGCACCACCACGCCCGGCCCTAGTGTTCTTTTCACTTGGCTGGGAGGTTTGTTTTAACATCCAAGTTATTTCCTGAGTAGTATTTCAAATGACACACAGTTGTCCCTTGGTACCCATGTGGAACTGGTAACAGTATCCTCTCAGATATTAAAACCTGAGGATGCTTGAGGTTCTTATATAAAATGGTAGTTGCATACAATCCTCATGCATTCTCTTGTGTACTTTAAATCATTTCTGTTACTTATAATAGCCAGTAGAATATGCAGTTATTATATTATACTATTCAGGCAATACTGATAGGAAAATATATCCAGACATATTCAATAAAGACATAATTTTTAAAAACATATATTTTTGATCATACATTGGTTGAATCCATGGATATAAGCCCTTGAATGGAGAACTGACTGTACATACACAGAGAACACATATATGTCCCATCATTCTTGCCACTTTCTGAAGCAGTTCTAGAAATCTTCTTTCATGTCTTTATGAGGTGTGATCAAAGATATCATGAATTCTGCTGTTGAGTGCCATTCAATGGAGAACTGTGCTTGTAAAAACATTACAGTGTGTCCTCATCCATCTTCTTCACCGGATTTGGCACTGTGGGACTTCTGGCTCTTTCCCGAACTCAGAATGAGCATGAAAGGTAAACATTTTGAATCAATTCAGGACGCTGAAGCAGCCACAACAATGCAACTAAAGACAAAAATGAACTTCCAGAGGTGCTTCAGAAAGTGGCAAGAGCAAAGGCGTAAGTGTGTTCGAAGTAAGGGGCAGTATTTTAAGGGGTGTCTATGGCACTGTGTTTTACTGTAATAATATTCCAGATTTAAACATTTGCTGTATTTTTAGATCAATGTGTGTGTGTGTGTGTGTGTGTGTGTGTGTGTGTGTGTGTAAAGGGGGAAAAGAGTTAATCTATACAGTTGTGGTCTTTTTTTCTTTTAGTGCTTTTTGCACGCCACATCCAACCAACAGTTGTACTTTTACTGTCCCGTGGCCGTACTAACGGAGGACTTGGCAGAGACCCCGGAAGAGCTAGAGGAGCGCTCCCTGCACCTCCAACTCCCCTGGCACTCCCTGCCCTAGAGCCGCCCTTCTATAACCCATCCAGTCTGAGCTTCTCCTTATTAAAGTTTTCTCACTCCCTCTTTCCTATCTTTAGATCTCATGTGACTTCCACTCCCTTGAATCCTCTTCTGGCTTCACTTCTGCTCCTTTCCAGCATAAATTCTAGCTTTTCTCACCTAAGGCATTGAAAACAGTGCATGTGCAGAGCATCATGCAGAAGGCCCTTATGCTCAGTCTTGCTGTTTCTGCAAAATCTGCAACCTATGATCAGGACCACTATTTGCTTTATATTTAAACTAATATTGCGGCATGCTGCTAGAGAAAACACGAGTCTATACAAACAGTGCCCTTTGTTAAAAATTCAGCCTTCAGCCAGAGCCAGCCTCTTAACACAGCTCGGCAACCTATGTTTCCCAAGTCTCCTTCCTCCCTCTTTCTCTTCAGGGCTCTCCCAGATCCCCATCATTCTCTGTAAACCCTTGACCCCACTCAGCAAATGACCTCACCTTTCACTTCACAAAGGAAATAGAGGCCAACAGACAGCAACTCCCTCAACTTCCTGCCCCTCCTCTACCCTCTTATCAGCACCCGGATCCATCCTTACCTCTTTTCCTCATTTTTCAATTGAAGTGATGTCTCTCCTCCTAGCCAAGGCTAATCCCACCACCTGTGATCTGGATTCCATCCCTCTGGCTTCCTCAGGGAGGTGCTCCATCAATCACCATGGTCCTGTATCTTCAACCTCTGGCGCTGCACCAGCTCTTTCCCCTCAACCTACAAAAATGCTCTCACTGCTTCCAACTCAAATACAGGCTCACATGCACACATGCAGACACACGCACACACTCCTTTCCCCTCTCGGTGTCCCCTTCAAATCACTGCCAGAAGTAACTGTACTTTCTCTGTTCTTTCTCAACCAAACTTCTTTTGTTTTCTTTTGTTTTGTCTTTAAAATTCACACATGCTCCTATCAGGACATTTGGAGATTAATATTCAAGGAAGAAAAGGGTAATTGCCCATAATATCGAACACACAGATGTGACAACAGCTAATATTATGGAATTTTTAGTTTTCTTTTTTCATACCTATAAAAATATTGCATATTGTACCTCATCACAGTTTGCCTCCGTCTTTTCACACTCTGTGATCATTTTCCCATAGTCTGAAGTATCTGTCTCTCAAAAACATGTCCGTTTGTGGTTATATATTATTTCAGTATAATTGTAACAATTGGACTGCATCCTTTATTAAACTGTTAGACAATCTTCAATTTTTCTCTTCTACAAATAATCATCAGCACACTTCCTGAAGAGAAACCCACACTTCCCCTGTCCTTCCCTTCTCTTCTCTGTCTAGGACAATCTATCTGCTATCATTTCGAAGACCTCTATATGTTGAGATTTCACAGCTTAGAGTTACCAGTGACATCTTTCCCGCTGTGAAAGAATCGTTTCTGTATTTTCTTGCTCACAGCTGCTGATTCTCTTCCTGACACCAACAGCATTCCATGCCATCTACCCTTCCTAGGTCTCCTCTGCAGACTTTCCTCCCTGGGCTTACATTGGACATTTGGCTTCCCTGCAGCTCCACCCTAGCTCTTGGCACTATTTTCACACTTTCTTGCTGGGGGTAACCAATTCTTCATACTTTACTCACATACTGCTGCTTCCCAAGCTGCATACCAAGACTATGTCAGTTCCCTAGGGCACTCTCTCTGCCTTGCAGTCATGTGCTCTGAATCCCTTTTCCTTTTGTAGGCCTTCATGGCATCTTAACCCTCTCCTATCATGCATTACTTTCTAGTAAACTATTGGCTACTTGCTCTTCTCTTTCCAGTCTTCTCCACTGCAACATTATTAACATTCTAGGACAAATACATTTTGCTGTGGAGCTCTGTCCTATATTTTGTAGGATGTTAGTAGCATCCTTTACTACAACTCACTGTATGCCAGTAGAAACCCATGCCAATTGTGAACAGTTAGAAAAAAAAAATGTCTTTAGGTATTACTCAATGTCCCTTGGAGATAGAATCTTCTCAAGTTGAGAAACATTAGTATTAGATTGTGATTTATGTAAGGATAAGACCTGTGTATTCACTTTTTGTCCATTTGTCTATTAACCCAGTCTAGTCTTGCACATAAATGAAGTCAAGTAAAAATGGAATGAGTACAAGGTAAAAGTGGGAAACAATAAAATTTGTGCAAACAAGCACTTTATAAAACAAAAGTTCTCGTTTTTAGTTATCAACTATGTAGTACACGTTACATTACAAATAAGTTTCCTTGATCCATAGTAGGTATTAAAAGTCAACAAAGACCTTCACCTCAGGGAGCTTTAATTTTGCAGGCAAAAAATGAATCAGATATGCAATTAGCATGCACAGGGAAGCTTATTACACAAGTATTAAGGTTTGCTGTGGCAATTTGGAAATTTTATTGCTGCTCACAGAAAGGAAAGAAAAAAGAAGAAGGCTTTCAGAAGCAATGGACATCTTACCATATGAACAAAGGACCAGGTTGATGTGAAGGCAAAGTGAGATGGGGTGTTTTCAAGTCATAGGAGAAATTCTGGGAAAAGGTTTTCAAGTGTGCAGGTCAGACTGTAAGCCTTCAAGGACCCAAGTCTAGTCAGATATCCATAAGATTATCCTTTTCAGTTGCAGCATTAATTTAACTACTGAGTATATATGTGTATGTTTTGTTCCAGTTAAATACAACATAGTGCCCAGAGGTCTAAAACATTTTATAAACTAACTATTCAGTTCATAAATATGATTATATGTTTCAATTAATAATTGGATTGAAAATGTGGCCCCATGTAATTAGTAGATGTGAATAAATGAACGGAGTCAGGCCCTATGCTCTGTCTCATTGAGGTAGGGTGGGGGCAGAATTTTGTACCAAAAGGGACAATTGACAATGCCAGAAGGATGTATATATATAGGTATATGTATAATCCTGATTGGTATGGTGGTGGGGAAGAGGTGCTACTGGCATCTAGTAAGTAGAGGGCAAAATAGTATAAAACTTAGGAAAGCCCCACAATAAAAACTTACTGGACTTTGAGTTAGTATTTTGCTGCTAGGGATAGACAGACTACATGGAGTTAAATTTTTACTTTTATTATCCAGTGTAGAAATGCAAGAAAACCCCTCTCATCCTCCTCAGATGTTTAAAGTCAGACTTAGTTTTTCTTTAGATATTGAAACCACTGGTAAGTTAAAATTTGAATACTGGATTTTATCCTTGCTCTAAATGCTGTGTTTGTCCCATTTTTGAAGCCCTGAAAGGAAAAGAATACCACATTGGGAGCAGATAAGAATGTGATTTGAGAATGTGCAGTTGTTACCCAAGGATATGACCGTCAATGAGGAGATTCCCAACGAACGAATTCCATTAAGGGGGCAGAAACACTGCTTGATATTTTGAAGAGAACATGGATTGCAACATGGGCTTTATTGGGTAAATGGAAGAGTGCTGAAACTTGAAGTCATAAAAGGAAAGGAGAAGCCACACTACTTCTAGTATTTCTAAACAAGCAAAGACAAGAATCCTCCAAAGTGAACAAGTTAGAGAGGAAACCATTTATGAGCAAAAACGGAGACGGCATCTGAGCCCCGAGTATGTGACTGTAAGCCTGTCTTTGTCCACATAAGCCAGGGTAAACATTGCCATGCCCATGTTCTGGGCAGGCCAGCTAGAGTGTACAGTATCTCTGAGCTCTGACTACAGCACCAGACACTCTTGGGTCATTAAGATCGAACAGACGACACTTCCATGGTAGAACCAGGTACTCTGCTTTGCAGAACTGGTTTTGACATAATTTTTCCCCAAGCCACCCTCCTCCAGCCCAAGAGTGCAGGTACGCCATATTTACTAAGGTTAGACAAGGTCAGGGCTTGGCCTTTAGTCTTATGGAAACAAACCAAAGAAAAAAGCTAAAATTAGAGGTAGACTGAATATGTGTCTGTGTTGTGGGAGATAAAGGGAAAAAATGGAAGAACAGCTCTAATGTTCACACTGTGTTTGTTCTTCTCAGGAGAGAGGTGTAGGAAGGCCACAGTGCCAGGACAGCGGGAGGAGAGGACCTGTATCACAGTTTTATCCCTTTTATTTTCCACTTTTCTGCTGACAATGTCTATTGCTGTCCTTCTTTTGGACTCCTCTGTAAATATGCTACAGTAGTTCATACATTGGATCACTAGGTCTAAACCAAGTGGATAATATTAAAACATGCAATAAGAAATATGCCAATTTGTACCTCTAATTAGAGAAGTGGATGAATGATTCAGAAAGAAGTGCAAATTTTTTCTAATATATCTTTTTTTTGTTAAATATCAGTTTTTAATTTTCTCAGTAATCCACCAATGCTCTTTTACCCATATTGATACATTTTAATGTATATAATTACAAAAATTTATTGTTTGGGAGGAACTGTCCTTTCTAATATATAAATATCTATAAGGATTTGATGGAAACAGGAAATCATATCATAATACATTTAACTTTTTGTTTTTTTCTGAGCTTCTGTTCAGAAATGGAATATATCTGAAATATTGTTTTATATAGAATAAACATTATAAAATCATAATTGTGTTTATTGCTAAGGAAATAATACAATTCGCAGAGTGTCTTATCTTTGATTAGCTTTGGAGAGTTTTAGGAAAAGAATAAAATGAAATAAGTTTTGAAGGTCATTGAAACAGATGTTATTTACCATAAAGGACTTAATATTTTCTTGAATTGTTATATCAGTTGAGTACATTTAGGATTTGCATAGTATATACAGATTTCAAAATATGTTGTCATTCAACTGGAAAAAGTCTAGGATTCCTATGGGATATGAAGATTGAAAAGAACCAATTGCTTTATGCTTACAGCAGGAGGTACATGCCTTACAAAGGGATGTTTAAAGTTGCAAAACAACTTGCAAAATTCTGAGACAAAACTACAACCTCAGTTACAAAGTAAAATGTGAGCAGAGATTTTGATAAATGTCAGAGTAAAATGTTAATTCTAATTGTTCTGCAGAGTTGTCCTTGATTCCTGACAGGCTTGTTACGATGCAGATTTCCAACCTGCCACCTTCCATGCGGGGACTTCACCCTGTGACGGTACCCAGGCACACCTTTCCCTCCGTCTCACCTCTTTAGTCCTAATCAACTTGTCCCTGTGTTCTCTCAGGCTAGTTTCATGGTTGTGCTAACATGTTTTTTGATTCTGACCCACTGAAAAATTAAGCCATCAAATGTTCAGTGAAAAGTCAAATTGAAATCCCAGAGAGGCAGAGCCTTAAATGCAGCACCCCTGGAGTTGTGCAGAATGGCAGGCACAGGCTTCCATCTTCCTCACCCCAGCATTTTCTGGGGGTGCTGTGTGCAACTGCATATCCACAAACTCATGCAAGGTTTTGGCTTTTGTACTTTTGATCCCTGAGTGTCTTTTTCTTGGAGTAATAATAAGCAATAGGGCCAGAGCAACCTGGTTATCAGGATACAAGAAAATTTAGCAGGTCCCTGAAGAGGCAAACAGGAAAACTGGAGAGAAGATGGGTATGGCACAGGCGCTGATTACCTGGGCATAACATTCACTCCAAAGCAGTCACACAACGCATCTTCCCCCTTGCTTTTAAGCAGTGCCTAATGTGCAACTTCTCAGAAAAATTTCCATTACTATTAGTAGTTGGTTCTAGAAGCTAAACAGTTAGAGAAAGTGTGAAAGGAGAAGGAAAGCAGCTCCATTTACTGAGATTTTCTATCTGCCCTTGGCATCGCTGCCTTATTTAACTCTACATCATCCCTATGGAAACAGAAAATTGGAGGATTTTATTCAAGGCTACACAGTAATTAACAGAGCCAGAGTTTTAACCCATATTTGTCTCCAATATTCATGTTCCTCCCTCCATTCTTTCCAGATGGAGGTATGGGAAGTCATATGTGCAGGATACCACAGACACGTGGGAATCTGGGATATCGTTGGATAAATAATGGATGCTCCCTATTGATTTCATATATGAACATGCATATTAACAAGTCCCTGTATCTACATACTATCTAGAGTTCTGTCTTCCTTTGATGAGAAAATATTTGTAATTGATTCTGACTAAAAATACAATTTTGACATGTTCGGGTGTTGTCGGGGTGGTATGGCTTAGACAAAAACTACAAGTTTGAAACATTACATTATTTCTGTTTCAAAAAGTATACATTGTGTGTGTAGAGAGGCTAATTAAAAGAACCTATCCGTAAGAAATTGCCTTCATCTGAAAATACATGTAACACTAATCAGTTGAGTTTCTGGGGTGTGATGAGTTGTTTTAATTTTAAACAGATGGCATAACAAGACAAATATGAGAATTTAAATGTCTTTTTTGGCATGGCAGATCACAGTTGTATAAAACACATGCATTCATTATTCTAAATATGTCAAATAAGTAGAATAATATTACTAAAACTGAGAGAAAAATCTACCTCATAGAGTTGTTTGCTTGTTTGTTTCATTTTGTTTTGTTTTTGCTTCAAAAGGGGGGAAATATCATGGCAAGGTCCTTTTCATAAACAACTTTCAATATATTCAAGTTTATTGGCCCTAATATAGATTTCACAGCATTCTGAATTCAATAGCCATTATGACTGTTAAACTTGGTTCTTTGCTGAATTTAAATAGATTGCAGAAATTTGAAAGATGGCAATTGTATATGTAGCAGTTTCATCCTGCAAACATGACTTAAGTAGTCCCCTAAATGGTGGCTTTGAGCTTGCCCAAGGGATGTGCTTTGACCAATGAAATAATGCCAGGAATAGTAGAAGCAGACCCTGGAAAAGTGTTTGCCAATGTGTGTCACCTCCTCGGGCTTCTAGGAACCCTTGCATCACACTATGTGATCACACCAGTGTCCACCACCTAGAGGACAAGCACTCACATGGACAGAGACCTCCAGACCCCCAGTCAACTTCCCTGGCCACATGAGAAAAGGCCATCCAAAGCAGACTCAGAGAACCACCAACTGATCAGAAGATGCATGAGAAATCATGTGTATTTATTGTTTTCAGCTAATACGTTTCAGACTGGTTTGTTACAGAGCAAAAGGTAGCCAGTTCAATTTTGCCAGTGTGAGGACAAATCCAGCTAAAGCATGGAGCAATTGAAAACTAGTCCACACTGAGGTGAGAAAGAACCTCACTCTTGATCTCATCATGATGAACAGATCAGCACCTCAGTTGTTTTCAGGAAACTGAATTCTAGGATGGCAATTCTATGGTCACTAGTCTTCACGTCTAAGGCCTCAGGGGCAGTGAGGAAAATGTTTAGAGGCTGTCAAATGAGGACAGTAAAGAGGAGAGAGCTTATTCATGAGATGTTAGTGTGTTTCATCAGAGAAGCCGAAGACTTCAAACAACTTCTTTCTCTTGTCTCTCACACACACAGACAGAATTAATTGTACAAGAAAACATATCCAAGTCCTCTAATTGTTCTAAAACTCCAAAACTTTTAATCTAGTTACCTTGCCAGAAAGAAGACACTTTTGAAAAACATTCTTGTACCTTCCAATGTCAGGACAAGCTTGCTTTCATTCTACAGTCATCATCTATCACTTATATTTTTTAAACAATGTATTCCCTTAATGGATTCTAGATATCCCACAAAAGTGTTGTTTCAAAGAATATTCAGTAACATGGCTAATACTAAAATATAAACAGAAAAAGCTATATTATTGTAAGTAATAAAAATTCAATCTTGTAAGAATTCATTGTATTTTAAATATAAAATAAGCATAAAAACCAGATAAAATATTCCAAAATAGCAGAAGATTTTGTTGAATGATGAGAGATTTTTGTTTTCTACTTTTAATCCCCAGCAAAATATATATAAAATACAAAATAAATTAGCATTAACTAGAATCATTGAGTGATATCTAATGATCTAAGAACCAGTTATGGGAAAAAAATCAAAAAATTTAGAGCAAATTCTAGGCAATGTACATTTCCAGGTATAAGTGTATGTGGTGTTCGTTAGAGTAGTAAAAACACAGTCTGGTTTTGTATAAATATGTAGATAAGAGTGCATGTCATACAGGCACTACTAAATTTTGTGATTACTTTCTACACTGATTTTTTTTGAAAGACACACTTCTTATACCAAGAATCTCTTTGGAAACAAGTTAAATTACTTCACAGACCTTGCTAGTATTCTTATTTCTACACACACATATGCTTTTACCCTACCACTGTCTTTTAAGATCTATAGAAGAGCAAAGATAAGAAATTACTTAGGAGCAACTCACTGAATCACTGGAACATTTGGAAGTGTTATCTGTCACCCGAACTTCCAAGCATCCTGGAATGCTGCAATCCCCACACTATTGCCTAGGCAGAAAGCTTAAGACATATTTATGCTGGAAGATACAGGTTTAAAATAAGCCATGAATCAGAAGTGCGGGACTCACTGACTGCCCGGTGGCTGACACAGTCGTGGACAGACGTTGGACTTGAGACTCGAGTGACTGCCACACTTTCATGTGGACGTTTGAGATGCTATCAGATTATGGAGATGAATTCATGTGTGCTGCCAAAAAGTAATCTCTTTTATAAGGTGTAAATGGGACGTTTATTTTTTCCCACAAACTAGGATGATTTTATGAATTTTGTTGCAAACCTTTTAGCTTTACTACTTGACAGAGTACACCCTTTTTTACTGCACTATTTGCAAACAAACTATGACTTGGAGTTTGAGCAACTAATATGATGCAAGCATAGTCAACGTTATAACAGAAAAAAATTAGAGAAATCAGAGTTGCCTCTTCCCTGAATGCAATATCCACCTATTATTGACCACTGTGACCTTTCTGGGAAAAGTCACTTCCATTGGATAGGGCAGTGGCCGCAAGGCAGCAAAACACCACTCACAGTAATTCTTTACAGATGCCAGGAACCGGAAGTTTCAAGGGGAAAAATGAAAGCCATTCACTCTTCCAATGACATAGTCCTTTGATACCACAAAGCCATTTGAGCTGAGAGCTCCAAGGTCAGGAAGGCACATAAAGATTGGTGATTAGAGAAATACTATATCAGCAAAGTGTGGCAAGCTATTAAAAGAAACTATAGCTTTTATGATTGTGTCGCTGACGCTCCCCAGGGCTATTTATATTAGATATTGAGTTAAGCATAACTTATTTAGTCCTAGCATTCCAGAAAACATTTTGATGTCAGCTACTGCAGGAAAGTAAACACAAAGTAAAAGAGGAAGCAGAGCTGATCTCAAGCAGATAAAAAATGGAGTAATTTAATTTTCTGAACCTGGGCATTTTAGAGCATTCAGAATGAGAAATTTTAGAATAGTCCTTTTAACTTGAAAAGTAAAGTTTACTTAGGTATTCGGTGGAGGGGGGAGAAGTAGCACAGGGTTTACATAGTCAACTCATTGAGAGTCTATTAAATTTTGATCAAAAAGTATTTTTAATGCACTTTAGTGAGATATTCCCAGGGTTATAAACTGCACTTATATTTTACAGATAAATTTCTTTTGTGTTCCTACACACTAGTAACCACATAATTTTTATCCATGTATCTTCTAGTTAATATTAGCATTAGTCATGATATCATGGCTTCATGAGTCATTTGAAGTGGATTGCCACACACTTCCATGACTACCATCAAAATTCTTTTGCTAAGACAAATCTTTAGCACTGGCCACCCTCACCACGAGACATCAACACTGAAAAGAGCTTGGTGGGAAAGAGCTCAAGAAAAAAATCTGTTTACTTCCATTCCGGACAAGAGAAAGGAATGCTGGAATTCTGAACTCTTGGTTTGTGCCCAGATCCTTGAGAGAAATTTCCTCACAGGTTCTGTGAAGACTCAGCATGTCTTGGTGACTGAAGGGACAAACAATAGCCATTTCAGCACTTTAGCAATATGATGGTCTAAAACAGTCATATATTGGTAGCATTGTAGACAGAAGGTATGGGAGTTTGATAGCACTTTTAGCTTCAGAAGTTACCCAGTAGAAGGAATATTTACTATCTTTGCAAAACAGAAAGGTAATTTTTTCAGGGGTGAGGACTCTGGAAGGAAAAGTAACAGTGCCCTGGGTGGTGGGATGACTGGACATTTTTGCCTGATTTTACATTTTTTTATTTTTCCCAAATGTTTGTGCACTCTTCTGAATAAAATATAAAAAAGGTAAAGACATAGGCTTTTTAAAAAATGGAAGGACAGCTAATCATGCTGTCTCCTACAGGCTTGGCCTGATGAGCATCTTTGTGGACAGAATCCTAGAGAAGCTGCTCCAGAGCTTACTGGCCGGTGAAGGGAAACTGCTAGCCCATCTTTAGCAGGAGATCCTTCCAAATAAAGTATCTGGGACTTAAATGCATTCCTCAGGCATCTTTTGCTCTTAGTCCAACTCTAAGAGTGGATTTGTGTCTTCACTACCAAAGGGATATCCTGGCTACTTTTATTCATTTCTCTTTTTAAAGAAGTTGTTTTTGCTTGCTTGTGAGAAGAAAGATAACTCCAGCAGATATCTTTGCAATCATACCTATTTCTCAAGGTTGAGATGTCCCGTGAGCATGCAGTGATTGCTACTGCCACTATCTCTTCTCTTCTATTACTGCCCACTGTAAATGGCTGCTCAGCACTGTGACTACCATGTGTGCATTGTATAGCTACAAAATTGGTAGTTCAAGTAACAATAAGAATGAATGACCTCATGTTAATCATTATAGTCTTTATATAACTATAGATATATGACAATGTTTTATTATGTAATAATTATAACAGATATGAATACAGGATTATATATAAGCTATATAATATATGCAAGTATATAGCTATAATAGTTAAATAATCTTGCAAATATAACATAGTCTTATATTCTGTGATAATATTTAAGATAATTTACAATTTCACAGCCAGTGCATTTCTGGGATTACTGGGAAATAAAAATCTGCTCGGTTTAAAGAAGTTATTGTTTTGAGTTGCAGTTAATAGTCACTATCTAAAATATTAAGGAAAAGTCAGAAGTATATTAAAAGCAAAAGCACTTTAGCTCATTTTAACTATATATTTCATGAATACAGTTACAGGAAAAGATATTACAAAATTTAACTTTCAAAAAATAGGATAAGGATTTGAGTGCACTTGTGCAAAATAATCATACATAGAATATTTTCTGAAAATATTTTATTATCTAGATTCATTATGTTCAAAATACTGGCAAGAAAATAGATAACCGTGAGCAAAACCTAAGAGATATTATTTTTAGGTATGGATTTTTCTTAGAAAATAGAACCCCTGTGTGTCTTTTTTTTTTTCCGCTTGTTAGAGTTCAGGTGAGGATAAGTTTCTGTTGGACAGTCATAAACCACCCATTCATTCTAAATTTAGAATGCCAAGGAACACAAACCTGACATCAAGGTCAAGATAAATCCTGTATCTCTAACCTTGGCAACATTCTGAAAACATCAGAGAGATCACCAAGTAAACTATCTGTTTATTCTTTCATAGCCACTCACTAAATCTCATTCAGGTCATGGGTTGAAAGTGTCAGCATGCTGTACTAACAGAATCCTTTTATTCTTTTAAATTAGTGTACTTCAATATTGAGTAAATGTGGACTGTGTCATGCAAACACAATCCTCAACCTTGGTCACAGTTTAATGCTAGTTTTAAATAAACAGCATAGCAGAAAAGGCTACCACATGATTCCAACACTTCTGCTGTATGTATTATCTCATATTCCCTCTCTGTGGAATCCACGTACAGACATAACATGATTCTCTCCTAATCTGAGTGATAGCCCAAGGTATATCTACATATGTAACTGATAATGGCCTCATCCCATTTACTCTATCACCCTATGAGACACATGTTCAATTATAACACTGAGTTTTTTCCAGTCATGCCGGTTCCAGGGACAGAGTTCCAAGGAATCCTGAAATATGTAGCTTCATTTGTTTAGAATAATGCTTAAGCATCACTTATGTTCTTGCTAATTCCATGCAGCAGAATTCAGGCTAAATATAACTTGACTACCTTACATAAACCATCAAGAAAACTTAGGGCTTAAAATTTTTAAAATTCATTTGTGTCTATGTAAATTAGAGAAAACAAGGAGTGGAAGGGAAGAAATACCAAACACATTTTCTTTTATTAATACTTTTAAATAGCAAAGACATCCTCCTAAGGATATTGCTCCTTTGAAGATAAAGTTCCATTTGCATAAAATGGTGGAGCCTCTTTAATGCAGTTTTCATTATCTTGACTCTAAAGTAACTGATGTCAAGATCAAGGGAGTCAGTGGGGGGCAGATACACTCCAGGACACCACAGAGTAATAAATCAGCCCATCCTCTTACTCAGTAGAGTCCTATCTCACCAAGAGGATTTGGAATCTCTTTTGTGAAACAGGAGGCCAAGTTGCACTACTGTAGGACTAATTCTCACCCCTTAGAAGTCTCTCATTCTTTTAGGTAATTGGGGTACCCCTCATGGGTTATCTAGTAGACTAATGAAGTTTGGAGATAAACCAGCTCTTGACCATTGCTTGCCCTCTGAACACTCCCAGGGCACCAACGCCATTCGGCAATTTATCTCATTATGTTAAAGAGAGAAAATTAACCCTGAAAAAAAAAATGAGATAGCCTTTTGGGTGTTGGCTGAATGTGGTATGGGGTGTTCATGTGAGCAGAGGGGGAAATCACGACATTCATTAGATCCTTTCTGACAGTTAACCCTTTGTCTACCTCTGTCATTTTTTCCCATTTACACTTGCATTTTGGACAGTATGTTGTGCAGTTTAGCATCAGTTCTCCTATGTATTGTCTACTGCAGCAGGTCTTCCGGGTCATCATAGGTGTGGGCGAATTAAAAATGTCATCGTTTAGCCTTTATTTCACAAGCCTGACTTAGTGCTGTTTTCACTTGCAAATACAAATGTGAAAACTATAATTTATTACAGTACTAGCAATTCAAGATGTTTTGCTTGGATCCTCTGTATGCAATCGGTTACCAACATTCCAGCCTGTTTTGCTTTAGTTGGCTACTAGTTTACTACCCTCAATTTCATTCTCTAAATCTGTGTTTAAAAACAATTTAACTACACTTTGATTCTGTTTGGAAAAGCAGTTATGGGTTCCCCTGACTAATGCACAGCAACATATGAAATGTGGTTTGTAAGATGTCATTTTAAGGCAGATGACAAGACGCAAATGACTCATTTAGTGATTCTTTAATTTTACACACACTATTTTATTAGAGTGGTATCAGAGGGTGGGTCATTTCTGGAGTACATGAGGTTATTCAACTAAAGACGTCTGAGTGGCCTTGAAATCCCTTTCAAGAAGTCCTGATACATGGTTCCAGCCCTCAGCCTTCCTGCTCTATGAGCAGCCCCTACTGGACAGTCACTCCAGTTGTGCTGCTGCTATCAGAGATACCAAGCCCCTCTCCTCTCCTCTCTGTTGTGGAGAGGATTTTTCAGTTTTCTTTTTAAAAGTTAAATGATGTCGCTTTCTCCCTAATTTGGAATATTTCTTTAAAACTAACACACTGTATACATCCTATACAATTGTATTGACCTTAAGACTGGAACATGTATTATGTTTACTCAATAATTAAAACATCTTCAGTGTAACCTATTCTTTCAGTTTAAAAGTGTCTTCAATATATAATGATAATAAAGAGTATCTTTAGTTTTAATAAATGTAGATCAGAATTCTAAAAAAAAAAGTGTAGAAAAATGTTGCAATAGACTAAGTGGTAAAACAGAAATAAAGGTATTTTTGTTTGGTTTGTCCATCTGTCCTTGTGACAAATATGGGTCCCTGATATGATAATTTCTCGGCTTACTGTTTCTTATGGATCCCAGGACTTTAACAATATTTAAGTTCATCTAGTTTTCATGCTTAGCTACTATTTATTTACTCTTCATGTTCTATAAATTTTAGAAATAAAAAATTTAAAATCCAAAATTGTTTAATATATAAAATGGTATATTATATATAATATCACACTAGAAAAAAAAACATTTATCACTAGCTACTGAATATGACTACTGTCTTTCATGAAAACATCTGACAACAATGTAGGATTTTTTCCCCAAGAAAAGTCAGAACAAAAGAAATTTCTTATTTACCAATACCTAGACAATGCACTTGCCCTTCTAACATAAAGTTTGAATAAGCACTTTTGTAAACGGCTGGCAAAAGTTACCAGATTATCAGCTGTGTATGCTCTAAGAGCCCTGTTTACATAGAAAGACTGGGAAACAATCAGCCACTCTTCGCTGAAAGAGCATTATGGACTAACCAGATCTCCACTAGTTTGTTGTGACTCACAAAATGTCTTTAAAGAGAAATTGGCAAGGAATACTAAACTAGTCCAAGATAAATGGACTTAGATCCAACTTATCCTTTCTACCTGCCACCAAAAAAAATTTAGGAAAGATAATTGGTTATGATTTACATTTGACTTCAATTTTCTTACCTAAAGACTAAGATGTGAAGAATTAAAACTTTATTACCAATGGTCTAGGTTAGTGTTTCAAAAGCTTTGCTCCACAGAGCAGTAACATTTACTTAATGTTACAGTTATTTTTGGAGAGTCAGGTTAAAACAAGGTAAATAAATTTCTTAACTGTGGGACTTCTCAGAACCAATAATTTGCTGAAGCACATTGGATGTCTCCTTGAGCCTTACAAAAAATACAATATCCAAAACTTATCAGCCCAGAGAACACAGCTTTGGAATGATGTTTCAAAATGCACGGTACGGAAAATTCTCTTAAGTTATCCAGCCTCTCTGCTCCCGGTGCTTTTAGGGAAAATGATATCTCATTTCTTTCCAATCTGCAGTTCCTAGATGGAGTACTGACTCTGTAAGTGGGGTTAAAATATATATGCTGTCTTTTCTAAAGCTCTCTCACCACTGCCCCAGGAAGACAGGCATTATAAACCCCACATCACTGATGAGGAATTTGAGCTTTGGAGCTTAAAGAGGCTAAAGACAGGCTAGGAGTCCAAGTCAGGATTCAAACAAAAGCACACTCACTACAGGGTCCACTTCTTTCATGAGCAGGCTTCAAGAACTGTTCTCTTTTGGTGACACTCTTCAGAGGTCCCTCTGGTATGTCTATGTCATGTGATTTAATTGAGATCAGTGTAGACTCTCTCGCCTTGGCAATGCTGATGGTATGACCTCTGACCCCAGCAGATTATGTAAACTTCAATTTTACTTAGTGTGGAAAAATGACACACTTGATGCTAACTTCATTTAGCATTCTGAAGGTTGATCCCTCATTACACACAGAGTAGGATAAAGAATATATGAATATTAAAATGCTAATCAATGATAAGTTTGGAAATAACCCTAAGGAATGCATGTTAAAGAGTAGTTGAATGTATGTGGACAGTCATGTTGGAGGTGGTCTGTATTTTCTTTCCTTTTACCAACAAGTCAAATACTACCAATCCAAAGACTCTGGAGCGACCTCTTTGTCTCACAGTAACGAGACATTAATAGCCCATGGAAAAAGCAACATAAAATCTAGTTTTACACTGCTCACTAATGTCCATCCATTCTTTGGTAGTAAAGTGAATATAAGATCAAAAAGAGCAATATAAAGTGACACACAAACCTTCAGAAAACACATGTTCATACCTCTGAATCATATCTGTAGAGACATATTCAACACTTAAATTTCACAGAATGTTTTTTTCTACCAGGAAGCAAAAGATAACCAAATTTCTCACGTAGAAGGTAAGTGTGCAAATGGGTCTCTTTGGTTTGCCGTGTCTCATATTCCTTGAATGTATTCTTGTAGATACTTTTTCTCCATCATTAATCATATAGATTTGACTCACAGTTGAGAAAAGCCCTTCTATGTATTTTTGAGTCTTACAAACCAAATGAAATTAACATTTGATTGGAATTCTCTCCAGGATAGAATTTCACAACTCATTCAGAAATAATTTTGTATTAAACAAACACCTGAAAATATTGATGATTATTTTCATTTTCTCTAGAATTCCTTAGTGGACTTATGATCCAAAAGAAGCATGCTTTTGTCCCTGAATGAGGAGAGAAAAATTCCCTAAAAGATATTAAACAATTCTACCACCATACTTTATATAGCTTTTGAAAAGGAAAAAAGGTACAAAGCTGAAACATGCTAGTTAAACACTATGGATCATGTTTGCAAAATTACTTTATCCTATCTTTGTTCCATTTTAGAGTGTGGTTTCTCTCTATGTTACAATTTTATCTTCTTCAAGAAAAATTCAGCAGAATATACGCAATAGCCATATTTTTAAAAATGAGTGGTCCTTCTGCAATTTGACTTTGGTAAAAATAGAAAAGGGCTATGTGTCACTTTCAGAACAGCAGCAAGGAAACCAAAATCAGTTCTAGGTTAGGAACATGAACAGTAAAGATGCATCTGAAAAGAACTGTCCAACATGAGACAGACTGGCTGAAAGGTTCTGTCCACAGATAGCTTTTCAGCATCAAGGTGCAAAAGAGTCAAAGTTTAAAGATACCAGCTTCTGGTACCAAAACAAAACTAAGATGTCCTTGTCCTCTTGTCAGGTAATCTATGAACAATTGTGGGATACGATTTACAAATATTTTAGTTTCATCAGTGCAAACTGCTGCCTACACATCTTGCCATATTAGCGTAACTTCACTTCGTGATGTCTACACACAGGCTTTTCATGCCCTTCAGTTCAGTCTAATGCACAGGAATATGAAGCACGAGTAAAAGGACCCTCAGTTCCCATCTGGTAACAAGGCTCCCACAGAAAAGTTTGTGAAGCAGGCAGCAACATGCTGCCTGGAATGGAACCAGCTAATCCAACATGGCGCTGCATTCTACGGTCGTTGCCTTTTAGCCTTTCTTGAGCATATCAGACTGTGTGATGAAATACCACTGTTTACTGTCAATAAATCTTGATTCGAGGCATGACATTACCCACAGAAGCATGTTTTGTACACATCTGTGTCCTCACTTATTTGATATAGGTAAGAATGCGACTCCTTAATATAATTTGGAAGATTTGGATTATTCCTTCTCCCTAGATAGAGTTAACATGCATATCAAAAATGCTTGGTTTAAGCCAATGATAGCCACAGAAAAAAAAATACCACCACCCAACCAACAATATCCTGTTTAAATCAAACGAAAACTGGGCTACTCAGGATCCTAATGGCTCTATGCACAACATGAACCGTAAATCTGTCATGCTAAGCACTAGTCCTTATTGCTAGCATGGTTGCACAGAACCAGCTCGAAACAACATTGCCATAAAACCATAAACCGACAAAAGTTTTCCCCGCAGTGTGAAAATCTCCAGGCCTATGGGGAACTGTTCATTAAGAGAGCTTTCTTGGTCAAGATAAACTTCAGTCCATTTCTAAAAATTCCTGATGAGACCCTGCTGGCTATAATTATTTTCCCTCCTTTTTGCCATTCGAATCGTTCCTCTTGGATCATTTAGATCCTTTGCAGCAATTACCACTGACCCTTGTGACACTGTTTCTCATCCATAAGCTGCGAGAAAAGTCAGTGGCATTTCTGAATTTTGAACATTTTAATTGAGGCCATAGCACCTGAAATCTCTACCCTTCAATGTCTTAGTAGTGTAAACTCATTATTTATCCCGTACTAAGGGAGAAAAATGTGTTCACTTAGAAAATAATATAATTTTCTCAGGAGAGAAAATTTGTAAAAATCCAAATGATGGATTTCTTCCTGAAGGTGAAGCTACCCTCTAGCAACCAATTTTTATGTAGCAGTGGTATTTATAGGCTATTTTTCAATGTAACTCTTTGTGAAATGCATTCTTCATTTATTTGTTCCTACTGACTAGTTTTTGTGTATATGAGGAAATGCAGGATAAGAAGCAATAACATTAAGGCACTTTTGAAGTAGATTATAACTAAAACTTCCATTAAGTTGAACTGCCTTTTCCTTACTTTTTCTAAATCAGTGATATTTTAATTTATTTCACTGGAAAATGATTTGTGCCAGGTAGCTAATAATGGTCCGAGTGTCTCATAGAAAGATATTTACTTTTATTAACCTTCCTTTGCAGCCATTAGAGTCCTTGTCATTTTGACTTCCTTTCAGCTAATGACCTCTGCCCTGCTCCAATTTAAAGATAAACTAAAAGACATTTCCCTTGCATGTGCACTTCTGCTCGTTTTTCAGTAGAAGCAGTAGGATGTAGTTGTCTATCCAATTACTATGTGAAAGGATATATGAGTGAGGTAATTGGGAATGGAAGAAGGTGATTTAGAAGAAAACAGGAGCAACTGCTGTGCAGCTATAAGTGAAGACAAAATTCTGTACCAAAAAAAGGAAAATGAAAACCACTAGAGATAATAAACAAGAAAACTTTCATCAGTCAGCTTTTATCAGCAATATGTGGAACCTATGTGAGAATATTTCTAAAGCACTTGAATAAAAAATGTGACCAGTGTTTTCGTTAAGCAAATAACTTTTGTACATTTGCACGTTATTCATAAAAGTTGTAGATAAATACACCAACAAGAGGACACTCATTATTTAGAAGTTTACAAAAGCATTTTCTGTGTTACTGGTCAAACTGAGACAAGACTAAACAGGCTGATAGGTGTATGCAATAGCACTCACTTCCTCTCTACATTTCCCTGCTGTCTTAGCATGTGGTCCTTTATGCTGTTGCTTTGAAATAGTATTTCCTTATTCCCTTTGTTGATAACAAAGTAAGAAAACAATGGAGTAATAGCAAAATGATGTATAGAAACATGTTACTCTAAATAGCTATACACACTCCAACACACGTCTCTATAAGCTCATGTAGATATTGTCATTCTTGTGCAATTTTTAAGGTATAGCAACTGGTTGTGGGTTTCTGTCTTTAGTTAGCTTATGAAGGAAAATCTGATAGCCATCTCTCTCTTCACACATTACATTATGAAAAAACAATAAAGTGAAAAATCCTACCCAGCTGGACTTCATACTTGACATTATGCACAATTTGGAGGTAAAGACTAAGACGATCTTTGTTACAAGAGACCACAGCTCAATATACAGTGGAGGAAAATGTTTTCTTTGTGAGAAAACTTGATAAAATGAGTCCATTTAACTAGCTGTGAAACCCTGAAGGAATGCACGACTTCCCTCTCCTTCCCTTTCTGAATTCCTATTCAAATCAGACTAACCCAGGCCACTAATTAACCTTCAGGGCCTTGAGGTCACCTTCTTAGCTCTATTCCCTATGTTCCAAAAAGATTTATTTCATATTGAATATCAAAATTCCCTGAATATTGATTCTGTGTCAAAAATAAGGTTGAATTTGTGAAAAAGGAAAGGATACAAATAAGCTAATATGATTTTTGAATAGCACACTAATTCAATAGACTTTTTTCCTATTCATGGGAAAATGTAGTAGTGATTATAACTTAAAAACATTGTTGTCCACATTGTGGAATATCTTCCACTTCAGGAATCTTAAACTACTTTAGTTATGCATTCAAATAAGAAACTCACATGATCAGTGAGTTGGGTAGAATGTTTATTTAAGTGTGTCTATTTAAATCAATTGTACTACATATTGGCTTCTGTATTGAACAACTTGTTGCCTGTACTGAAAAATCTTCCACCCTAGGAAATATGTACACACAGAAAAAGAGTAGCAAAGCTATGTTAAGAATTTTTTTGGGATTTGAAAGCATGTGTTTATCAAATATTTATATTATATCACAGAGCACTGGAAAATGCATTTAACAGTTATAAAAATATAAGCCCTCAAAGTATTACTATATCCATGCTGATTATGAAATACCATAACTAGTTATATATGGATTTGTCCTGTTCTACCCAGGTTATAAGCTTATGGAGCCAAGGAGGCTCCATGATGCTCAACATTTAAAACAATGCCCTGCACATTGTAGGTGGGTGATCAGCAATTCAATGAAGAAATCAAAACTTATAATGACTCAGTTGAATTGTTTTCTGAGGATCTTTAGATACAAAGGATAGAAGATTTCAATCATTCTCTTGCTAATGTTTATCAGTATATGAACATTAGTTATGTTTTAATATAAATGTCAACAGAGTTAATTCTATAGACTGCTCTGAGAAGGTTATAGAAAGTTAAACCAACTGTGGAGATTCATGTCAAGTTACATGCTTACATTAGAGTTTTTAATAGATACTTAGACAAAGAGAATAAATACCTATTTAAAATAAAACTTCTAAGACACATAGTGTATTCTACATCAGGTATGAAAAGCAAGCATTGAAAAGCCGGGAATTCCATAAACGACATTTTTCAATCTTCTAAGCCATGACTACAGCATGTAAAACTTGTGAACTACAGTTAAAAGAATAATTAAAGGTGCTACAGAATGTATTTAATATGAAAGAAAAGAGCAAGACCATCACTGTAAAGCCATTTACAAAATGACTTCCTGCCTAGCATGAGTCCCTTTTTCACCTAGGCCTTTGCTTCCTCCCAGTGCTAGCATAGCTCACCAAAATAATCACCGGGAGCAAAAGAAACTTGGTTGAAAATTTAGCAGAGTAGGAAATATCTTTCCATCGCACCCCAGAAAGGATGTCTATCATTAAGAAATCAACCAATAACAAATGCTGGAGAGACTGTGGGGAAAAACGAACTCTTTACTGCTGGTGGGAGTGTAGATTGGTGAAACCACTGTGGAAATCAGTGTGGAGATTCCTCACAAAACTAGTATTAGAAGTCCCACTTAACCCAGCTACTCCCCTTCTGGGAATTTTCCCAGAAGAATTAAAAGCATCATACCACAGTGATATATGTGCACCTATGTTCACTGCAGCACAATTTGTCATAGCTAAATCTTGGAAACAATCCAAATCCCCATCAACTGAGAAGTGGATGAAAAAGATGCAGTATTTTTATACAATGGAATATTACTGTTATAAAAAGGATAAACTTGAGGCTTTTACAGGTAAATGGATGCACCTTGAGACCATACTCATAAGGGAAATAAATTTGACCCACATGTATAAATATCATATCATCTCCCTAGTGTAAGAACCTGAAAGAGTAAATAAAACCCAAAATGTACAATAGATAATATGAACAAAAGGGAAATAAATTGCTCAAAGGAAGGAACAACTGGGATGAGGGAAAGAAGGAAGGCAAAATATATTTCCACATATATTTGAAGTTAAAATAACTCTACTTTGAGTTTAGGTACAAGTGTTCCTAAGTCAGCTTGAGTTTCCACTGCAGCATGAGCAAGAGTTGGCTGTAGACTCCAAGCTAGTTGGTCAGCCTCTCTGGACTTCGACTGCTGTTGAAATCTGAGCTCTACCATTTTTTTTCAAGGAGTGAATGTGTACAACTCCTTCGTACTCCAAAGCCTCCATTTATTCACTTAAAAATAAGTGATGATGAGTAAATGACCCATATAAATTACTGGATGTGGTGTTTGGCAATTAAGTAGCTCTCAGCATATACTACCGTTGCTGTTATTTTTGTCATCATTTAATATGCCTGCCATTAATAAAATGTTGTCTTTCTGTACTATTTTTAATAACACTTTCTGCAAAACTTTAAATACTGGCACATGCTATTTTTGCATATATTTTATGACTAATTTAGCCGAGTTATTTTCATTCCTGAGAGAAATCAAAACCTGTCAGCAGAGTATGTTTCTCTCTTCTCCCTCCCTTTAGGAGGAAATCTATTTGCCAATTCTAGTTCAAAAATAGTAAATTAGCATTCGCTTGACATTTAAAAAACATTCAATAAGCTTTTAAAAGAAATTTAACCAGTTGAAATTTTGAAGGAAATCATATGAACATAAAGGAAAAATAGAGAAATTTTAAAACTAAGATGGTTATTCAATATTATCCTGTCTATCTGATAGCTGTCAATAAAGCTGCGGGTAAATACAATCCTTGTGTACCAGGTTGGATGAATGAAGACCGTGAAGATTAACTTTCAATTCACAAATGAGGGAACAGAGGCACACAACACTTCGAAATCGGACAGGGGCCAAGACTAGGAAGACCGGCTCTTTTGACCATCACTTGTCCATTTAATAGGTCAGGATGGTCGGGAAGGCTATTCCCTCAGGTAAGTGGTTAAGGGATATGCGAAGGGCATGCCTGAAGACCCAGCCCAGTGCACAACGCCACTCATCCTATGAGCTTTCCAGCAAGCACCAGGAGATCCTGCAGCCTGAGAAGTGCTGCTCACCAGTGTCTTTTTATTTCCATGTACTCCGTTTAAGCTTTCTAGAGGTTGCGGTAAGCCACAGTGAGGGTGGAGGACCGATTCTGCTCCATAAATTATCTTCAAAGAGATTCAATCATATTTTATTCAACAACAACAAAATAGTGGTAGGATCGTAAGGAGGAAAAGAAACATGGGAAAGAAAACCACATTAAACTGAATAGCGAGGAGCATATTGCAGAAGAAACAATTTCAAAGTTCAAATGTTTAAAATCAAGAGAATGATTAAACAGCTAGACGATTTGCCTTAGGACACAATTTGGTGGGGGAAATTTTCCATGATATCATCAGGAAAAGTGTGCAAAAGGAACAGATGACTTACAAATATACACACACACACATATATGCATCTAATATACAAAGTTTATATGTATTTGTGTATGTGTGGTTACTTTATAAGTCAACTGTCTCGTGAGGTAGGAAATAAGATTCTCAAGCCATTGAAGATTAATAAGTCTGTATCTTAATTTGTAAGGACCTTTTTCTTATATTTAAAATTACAAAATGTATAATTTCAAAATTGGATAGCTTGTTTGAACTAAAATCACAAAAGATTTCTTTAGATCAACTCAAGGTTCTAGTTGATGCATTAATCAAGGCTCTTTCAGTAACTCATGACAATGTTGACACAAAATTTTGTCACCAAAAAGTGATCAAGGGCTGGACATGGTGGCACATGGCTGTAATCCCAGCACTCAGGAGGCTGAGGCAGGAGGATTGTAGTGAGTTTGAGGCCAGCCTGGGCTACAAAGTGAGTTCAAGACCAGCCTGAACTACACAGTGAGACCTTGTCTCAAAAAAAAAAAAAAATCAAAAAGTCATCCTCTGATCTTCATGTCCTAGATATTCCCTATGTTAGTGTAAATAAAATTTGTAGTCAAAAAGCTTCACAAACAGAAGCATATTAACTTAAATTACATTTTAAAAACTCCATATCTCAAATTTTGATAGTTTTACTACGTTAGCAAACAGGTTGAAAAACAATAATGAAAAACTTAGTTTTTGCCTTTAGTATTGTCCTTTAACTGAAAATATACAAAAGCCATATTGATCTTTGTATAAGAAATAGGCATTGTTACATTATCATGAAACAAACAGATTCTACTATAATTATCAATGGAAGCTGTTTCTTATAGTCAAGGATCAGAGGACATACAACTATAGTATCAGAAAATAAAGAACTTCCTACTTTTAGTCTTCAGAAAGATGGGAGACAAGATTAAATCTTATACTGACCCCCTGGGTTCTACTCAAAAGTAGCAGTGTTTATGGGAAAGTACATGGCCCAGGTATGTGTGTTTTGATCACAGTGCAGCACCTTAGAAACTGTAAGATTTTGATCAATACATGCAGATGCTGTGCTTAGATTTCTTATCATTGTGTTTCCAATGACACTGTATTATCATCATTTATCTGTTTATTTGAGAGACTCTTTCATTAATCTGAAGTATTGTATAACAGGCACTGGCACCAGTCTCAGGCATAGGACAATTGTTCAGAGTACATTTATTGAATTGGTCTCTACTATTACTGCTTATTAGGCTAAACTACAATAAAAATTAGGTAATGCCTACCCACCAATTATACACATAGTAATACATTTATAAGGTATATAAAATATTTTGATATATGTAAAGAAAATGTGGATCAATATTTAATGTAAACCATCTTAATTTATACATCTATAAATTATTTCCTTGCCATTTCTAAGTATTTACTTGAAATTTCACAACTCCTTTCCACTTGGTTATTATTTTTTATTTAAAATTGGGATTTCACAAAGGTGTATTTTTAGGCAGAAAAATGGCGGTATCACTTTGATATCTTTATTCCAGTATGTCCAAATTATCAGATGAATACTTTATCTTTAAAAAACCTTCAGGAGATCTCTATTTCTGGATATCACCTCTTGCTTAATTTCATTCTAAACTTCAGTAATGTTTATAATATTTTGAACAAAACATTAATAATGAAAAATAGATTACGAACCATGACTTATTTTCTGCCACAAGTACAATTTCAAGAGAATATGAATGCTTCTCAATATTTAACATATATTAATTGTTAAAAAGTCACCAGCATAAGCAATTTTCTTACATGAATACTACTTTATTCTAACATCAGTGTTTGGCAGGATGTTATACTACATGTATGTAAGCATGTATCCCTTAAAAATCACATGTAAAACATGTATGTAAAATAAATGAAAAGGAAAAGTTAATCAGACAAAGAGAGTCAAAGACTATAGTAATGAATCTGAAAATAGGTGCAAATTTATGTACAAAATGACTGCAAATTTAAGTACAAATACCCAGCAAAACTGATAATGAAGAGCGACAGAAGGTAAAAAACACGGCGCTTGCTTTTTGTTCATGATTTCCTTGTCCTTAAAATGAAAAATCTACACAAATCATCGCTCTGTTAAGACTTATTCTTTCCACGGGACAGCTATATCCCGATGTCATTATAAATGTCTGTATTGTGACTGAAAATTACGTTGTAAAATTTTGTTGGCTAAAAGAATTTACTCTTAGATTTTAACTTTTTCTTTCATATTTTTTTCTAAATTAAGAAAGCAATCAGATGGAAAGTTCTTATTTGTAAATTCTATATACATGAAATCTATCAATAATGCACTAAAAAAAATCCGGTGTAGTTTTGTTGTTGTTCTTGTTTAAAAATAAAAAGAGCAATGATGCTATTCACTACTTCCTTTGAAACAGACTGTCATCTATTCAGTCCTACAAGTTGCTCCAAAGGCCAGAAGATGTCAGAGGGCAGGACCCGCATTTTGGCACCACGGACAGTGGCATACACTGACTAAATGTACAGTGTGACAGGAGTTAACTCTCTCAGTACAGAGTTAGGTCCACAGCAAATCACCCTGACAGTCTCAACAGTGCACTGTCTTTAATTAATTAAGAGAACTTCACATCTGGGACACCTAATTTTAAAATGTAGATATTCAAATATGTTTATCACCTGGGAAAGTCACTTTGACTCATGAAAGTTCCTGTTAATTCTCCTGGTAACTTTCCCTCACTGCAAATTAAGTTCCTCAGTTGCAGAATGTATCTTTAAATCTTCTAGTTCTCTTCTAACATTCATAAATTTTACCTCTTTAAAATTATTAGAAATACACTAACTTAAACATGATTAAGAGTATTGTTTAAGTTGAACATGTTCATTACAAGGGGGGACAGATTTAAATACCTTTAACCTTAAAATAAAGTCTAAACTGCTGGGAGAAATAGTTACTGTCTCCTTTATGAAGACAAAACAAAACTTAAATCTTCTCACTCCAAAATAAAAGCAGTACAAAACATACAAAATGTTTTCTTTCTGAACAACAAATGTGGTGAAAGCTTTAGAGATTTAGCAGGATGAAGAATATCTCTCTCTCTCACACACACACACACACGCACACACACACACCCCAACAGAGGAAATTTGAATTAAAATGAGTATGTCAGCTAAGTTAGGTTAAAATGATGCACAATAAATGCCTTTTCCATTGACAAAGTAGGAAGAAGCTAAACATTTCTGATTAGACAATGATGATATTCTCCACCCTTTAGTAAACCACAGAGGGCAATAGCTCTTTTCAACTTGCAAGGCCAAAATGTCATCTTTTTTTTTTGGAAAACAAAATCAAAGCCAAATGGTAAAAATGCAAAGATTTGGTTAAACAAACAGTCAGTATTTCAGTGGTTTTATCTGCAGCATCCCCAGCAACGAAACAAAGCCAAGATATTGTCCATCTCTTTGACAAAGAGTCTCAGAGGTTCAGAGTGACATGCCCGAAGGCTGGCACGTGATTGGGCTAATTAAATTAAATAGCAGGAAACAGCTTTTCCATATGCCACTGCCTGGCCACACACAAACTGTAACAGTAAATCTTTTATACTAGTAAAGGAAAAGTGTAACCATTAAAAAATATACAGTATCAACACATCATCCAAGAGTCAAAAGTCACATGTCCACATACCCTTCCTGGGGCTTGACTTTAATACTAAATGTCTAAGAACTTCCTAATTCACTTTAGATTCCCCTAAAAGCCTATCGTGATTAAAGAGGATAAAAAAGAACTCCCCACCCAAGTTTCACCAACACAGAAGCCCATATTCTGATTCTTAAAGTTGTATTTCTAAATAAAATGAAATAAAATAAAATAGATCAAATAAAACCTCAATACTTCTGATTGAAAGTTAAAAACAAGACTTTCTTACTTTTTAAAATCACTTTTGCATACTCCCTTCTCATTACCCAAATGAAGATCAAGAAGGCATAAAGCCTTTGGAATCTTTGAGAAATTCTCCAGGGCTTCCCACAATTTCTAACAAATAGAATAATTTTCTCTGTTGGTTATTACAGTTTTAAGCTTTTAAGACATTATTTTCAATGCACACATAACTTTATGTAGCTAGAAAGATTTGCATGGGTTGGTAGAAGCTACTGAATTTTATCAGTTATGGTCTGTAGACACATTGATTTACAATGTGAAAAACAAAAACTATGAAATAATAATTGTCACCCTGCATGAAGAAACCAGTGATGAAGCACTGTGGTGGGAAAATAAAGGTAAGGATATTGCTTACCAAGGATCCTGAATTAGAAGATTACAAGATAATTTTAATTAAAGACACAAAAGTGCAGGCTTATTGTAGCTCATAACTTATCCATTAAAATAAAAGCTTTACAAGATAAACTTTTTAGATTCCACACGAGTGAGGTTATATAGTATTTGTCTTTATGTGCCTGGCTTATCTCACATGATATCATGTTAACCATGGTCATCTGTGTTGTCACAAATGGCAGGATGTCATTTTTTATGGCCAAGTAGTATTTCATTGTGCTTACATTTTACATCATTTTTGTCCATTTATCTGTTGAAGAATACTCATGCTGATTCTGCATGCAAGCTATTGTAAACATTGTCTCCCATAAAATACATACACAATATACTTGGGAGTGCAGACATCTCCTGCATACTGATTTCCTTGCTTTTGGATACACACTCAGTAGTAGCACTGCTGGATCTTAAGGTAGTTATGGTTTTTAAGTCTGAGGAATCTCCATGTGGTTTTCCATAATAGCTGTACTAATAATGCACATTCCCATCGATGGGGTAGAAGGGTTCCCTGTATTTCACATCCTTGATAATACTGATCATTTTTTTTTTATAACAGCCATTTTTTAACAAGTATGAGATGGCATCTCATTGTAGCTTTGGTTTACTTTTCTCTCATGTCGAACATTTTTCATATGCCTGTTGGTTACTGTATGTCTTCTTTTAAGGAATATCTGTTCTCATATTTCTGAGAAACATTGGTTCATTTTCTAGTCAGGCTTTCCTTTTTGCTACTGAGCTGCTTGAATTCCTCAATTATTTTGATTATTAACTGCTTATCATAAATTGTATAGTTTGTAAAAATTTTCTCCAATTTTGTAGCCTGTCTCTTCTCTTTATTGAATGCTTCTTTTCATGTACAGAGCTTTCTAGTTTCATTTAATCCCATTTGTTTGTTTTTGTTGTTTTTGTTTTAAAGTGATATTCAAGAAAATCATTGCACAGACCAATGTCTTCTAGTATTTCCCCCATGTTTTCTTCCAGTAATTTCAACGTTTTGGGTCCACATTTAAATAAACTATTTTGAGCTGGTGTGTGTGTGTGTGTGTGTGTGTGTGTGTGTGTATTTTATGGGAGAGCAACAGCTAGATTCATTCTTCTGCATAAGGACATTTAAATTTTCCAAAACCATTTCTTGAAAAAAGAGCCTTTCTCCAATGTATTCTTGGCATCTTTGTACAAAACCAGTTGGGTGTACATATATAGACTTATTCTATTTCATTAGTCTATGTAGCTTTTTATTCTAGTGTCATGCTGTTTTGGCTATTACAGTTTTCATATGTGTAATCTTAACAAGCTGATTTGATAACAGTAAAATGATAGTTACCAGAGGCTTGGGTAGTTAGAAGGTCTAGGAGAGATGGGGAGATACTGATCAAAGTACATATTATTACAGATAAATATATCTTCAAGTGCGGTCCAGAATAGGCACATATAGAGAGAAAGAAAGCAGATAAGTGATTGCCAGGAAGCGGAGAGGAGAGAGAGGACAGGTGTGGGATAAGAGACAGAAATGAAGAATGAATTTAATGGTCATGGAATTTTGTTTTTATGTAGTGACAATATTTCAAAATTGATAATGGTTATTATAACTCTGTTACCATACTAAAAACGATAGGGTCAAATATTGTAAATAAGTGCATTATATGTCCTATGAATTATATCTTAATAAAGTTGTTTAAAATAATATTAAACATGTACTGTAATATACAAATTCTAACTGGTACTCTGTTTTTTTAAAAAACTAAAAATTATATTTATAGTAGCCAGCATTCAGATATTCTAAATAATTCATTATCTATACTTTTTTCAAACTGGTCACAGAATTTTCCATTAGACATATTATTTCTTCCTATATAAACAAGTTAGTGAAATTCATGGACCATGATCTAGTAAAATGTAATAAAATCTTTTAAATAGAAAACACACTGGATTCAAGGGAGATCAATAGTACTTAGAAAAAGGCAGAAAGGGATTCAGTCAGTGTTAACTATTTAAGATGAGATTTGAAAGAGTTTCTCAAAACTAGGTGGTATTTGTTCCTTGTAATTTATAAACTTCATCCTGAACACATACTTGACAATGTCTGCTCAGTTTATGTTTGTGTTTCTACAAGCAACTATTAATATTTGGTCACTTCTCATATGTGTTTGAAATTCATATCTGAATATAAAATAACCAGAATCTAAGAAATTCAAAGCCTGAGATAATATGGACAAAGCCATACTAAAGAAATGACTCAGAGGTGCCAATAAGTAACCATCTTCTCAGATGAAGAGCGATCTAAAACTGAGCTGAAGCAATACCTTCCCCCACAGAGCTATATATGTGTCTTTGACCTTTACTGAATCACATCCTTTCCAATCCTCATATCTGCCTCAGGGTCCAGGCTAAGGCTGATTGCTTCCCAGGGTTGTCCATCCCTGTAAACATTCAGGGTATTCAGTAGTGGCCCAGAAAATTCCCAAGTTAGTGAGAGATGCTACATCAAGGGTAAAGGTTATGCTAGATCTCTGCTAAGAACCCTGAACAACAAGCCTTGAATGTTTTAAATGATCAGTATTCTTTACAGAATATCTAGCATCTAATTTTCAAGATGCATTAAAATGAGAAAGAAAATGTTTACCATTTTCAAAAGAAAAATTAAGCATGGTAGAAGATCTGGAAATGGAAAAGACAAAAATGGGCTTTAAAATATGTACTACAACTAGAGAAAAAAAATGGCAGAATGCTGAGTGTCAGCGACTCAGTTTCCTCAGAACAAAGTGCCAAGAGTCTGGAAAACAACAGCCAGCAGAGGAACCAGTGATGCAAACAAGTAAATGGCCTTGGTCAGTAGTGGACAAGAGCACTCCCTCCACTCTATAACCAACACATGTGAGAGGAGTCAATGATGTGGACAAGATCAGCCCTGCATTCAGCAGTAAACCTACTGCAGACATGGTGGGGTTACTCATACAGATTCTGGCTCTGATTAGGGAACTAACATGGAATGGAGGGCACCAGAGGACTTTAAGGGGAGGTGTTTAGGTTTTGACTTTTATTTGGTTTCTTTTCTCTGTCCTGTCTTTTTCTCAAAGGTTCTTGATTTTCTGATAGTTATGTTTGAATGAACATTGGTCTTTCTGGTTTGCCTATATATTCTTTTGCTCTCTTCTTCATTCTTTCTCTCCTGTCCTCTTCTTCAACTTCCCAAAGATTGAGTGATCTTCCTTTGTCCTTGAGCCTTGCTTCTACAATAGTTTTCTTTAGTTATTGCTGTGGCTTGTCCTGTATCCCTCTTAAACTCCCCTGCCCCACAGGATAAAATCACTCCACCGAGGGGAAAGTTCCTGCTTTATGTTGGATGTTGTTGTATAAATTTAGATCTTGCTCCTATGGTTAGAGGGACCAAAATAGCAGTTACTATAGACTGTCAGTTTCTAGGCTGTGCTTGATGGTATTGTAATTGCTAATTGTACTACTTTAGCCAGGATGCCAGACATGTTGTAATCAGTTGTTCACCCTTGTATGACAACACTGTGATAATCTGGGGTCATAATCATCCCCATAGTCCAGTACCAAAGAACTAGGTATTAAGCCAAATAGATAGCAACTCTTTATCCCTAATGAAGTGGAAGATATAATCTTGGGACAGATACAATGACCAACAGTCAGTTATGCCTAGAAGACATCTCAGAGAAATAGATATTTCCTAGGAAAGCCTTGGTACCAATGAGAAAACTACCTAACAAGAAAAATACGAACAACATAGAAAACAAATTAAATTTAAAAAAGAAAATGACAAGATGAAGAATCAAAATGCAATCCCACACTTCCAGCCCAAGTCCAGGAGGCAATGAGATAGAGTAAGCCAAAAGCCATCCACTGAATTTTCTCAAATGACAGCAGCAGACATAAAAATAATATACACGAGGCTATAGGGCAAATCAAAACAGAAATAATTTCACAGGTAAAAAAGTGATGACAATCATAATGGACTTGTTCAGCAAATCTAGAGTAGACATAGATTTTAAAAATAGAGGCATATAGAAAACTTATGGAAACTACAAGTGCCCAACATAGAAAACAAATGGAATCTATCGAACAGATTCAAACAGATATCCATGAAATTAAATATTCCATGAAAGTTTGCAAAATTGAGTGCAAGAAAGGGAAGATACAATACCAGACTTAGAAGACAAGATCATGGCTAATGATCATGAAAAGAAAGATCTCTTTAAAATACCAAGGGACCATTAAAAGAAAAACAATCCAACAATTGCAAGATGAGGCAAGGAGAAACAACATAAGAATGATCAGAATCAATAAAAAAAGCAGGAGTCAGCACAAATGACATAAAAAACATTTTCACAAAAGTAATAGCAGAAAACTTCCCAAGAATTTGACATACAGATAAGTGAGGCACACAACACTCAAATTATTCATGACCAAAATAATTCTACACCAAGGCATATAATAATCAAGATTCCAGAAATTCAGGAAAAGAGTAGAACATTAAAAGGTCTTAGAGAAAACAAATCACCTGTAAAGGAAAGCCAATCAGAATCGCAGCAGATTTATTTACAGAAAGTCTTAAGGCAAGGAGAGCTTGGAGCAAAATATTTCAAATTCAGAAAGAAAACAAATTCCAACCTAGATTGATGTATCCCTCAAAATGATATTTCAGAGATAATGGAGAAATAAAATGCTTCCAAGACAAAGAACAACTGAAGAAATTCACGACAACCAAATCAGCTTTACAAAGTGTTCTGAAAGATATTCTTGAAAAGATAACAAACACCACAATTACAAGAATACCAATAGAGAGAAGCCACCAGACAGGGCATGCAATTAAACAGGAGAAAGACAAGGAACTATCAGTAGGAAATGTCAAACCAATATATACCAGTTATAACCATCAGTGTAAAATCAAGACATTAATCAAAAGAAAAAGACTGCTGAATGGATCAAGAAACAAGATCCAACAATACACTGCATTCAAGAAACACATTCAACTCAAAAAGAAATTCATAGACTGAAAGTTAAAGGATGAAAAACAACACTCCTTGTGATAGGAACTCAGAAAAAAAGCAGGATTAGCTATTCCATTTGCAGACAGTGTGAATTTCAACCCAAGATTGATCAAAAAAGATAAAATAGGTCATTATGAACTTAAGGGAAAACTTCAAGAAGAAAAGATAACAATCATAAATGTATATGTACCAATTACAGATGTGCCCAAATATATAAAACAAATATTAATAGACATGAAAAATCAAATAAGGACTAACACAATTGTAATGGGGGAACTTAATACCCTACAGTTACAAACAGATAGACCAACTCAACAAAGAAATCAACAAGGAGATATCAGAATTGAACCAAACCTGTGAACAAATGGACTTAGTCAAAATCTACACAGTGTTCCACCTCACAGCATCAGAATACACTTCTTCTTAGCAGTGCATGGGAAGTTCTCCAAAATAGAGCACATACTAGCAAAGAGAACATACTTAAGTAAATGCAAAATTTGAAACTGAAATTATCTCATGCATATTATTTGACCATAGTGCAATGAAATTGGGAATCAATGGCAAAAGAAGCCAAAAAAGTCCATAAACACATGGACATTAATGATCCCATACTGAACAAGCAAAGGGTTATACATGAAATTAAAGAAGAAATTAAATAGCCTTTACAATTAAATGATCTTGCCAATACAGCACACTGGAACTTACGGGATGCAATGAAAGCAGTCATAAGAGGAAAATTAATACTGGTGAATTCTCACCTCAGGAAAACAGAATACGCTCAAGTAAACAACCTAATGTTGAACTTTAAACTTCTAGAAAAAGAAGACCAAACCCAAAGTCCATAAAAGGGAGGAAATTATAAAGATAAGAATAGAAATTAATGCAACTGAGACTAAGAAAACAATACAAAAAATAAATGAATCAAAGAGTTCATTATTTCAAAGATTAAATTGACAAACTCCTACTCAACTTTATCAAAAAAGCAAATAAAAGATTCAACTTCATACAATTAGGAATGAGAAGGGTGAAATGACAATGGATCCTGAAGAAATCTAGGAGATCATCTATACCTACTTTGAGAACCTTTAATAAGATGGAAAACACAGAGAAAAATGTAGAGATTCCTAGATACCTATCAATTACCAAACTTGAATCAAGAAAATATAAAAATTCTAAATAACCTAATGTCAGTCAATTAAATTGAAAATGTAATTAAAACTTTGTCAATAAATAAAAGCCCAGGTCCTGATGGATTCACTGCTGAATTCACCAAGAAATTTAGGGAAGATCTAATGCCAGAACTCATCAAACTGTTTAATAAAGCAGTACTCCCAAAGTCATTCCAGGAATCAAATATTACTCTGATTTAAAAACCAGAGAGGGACTCAACTGAAAAAGAGAACTATAGGCCCATCTCCCTAATGAACATAAATGCAAAAATCCTCAATAAGATACTGGAAAACAAAATGACCAAATCATCAAGAACATAAACCATGACCAAGTAGAATTCATCCCAGGGATGCAGGGATAGTTCAACATATGCAAACCAATAAATATAATATAGCATATTAACAGAGCCAAGGAAAGAGCCATGATCATCTCAATAGATGATGAAAAACTGTCTGACAAAGTCCAACACACATTCATAGAAAAAATCCTACAGAAAACTAGAATAGATGGCCTTTATCTCAATCTGATAAAAGCCATCTGTGATAAACCAACAGCCAGCACCATACTAAATGGTCAAAAACTGAAAGCTTTCACTCTAAAATCAGGCACAATACCAGGAGGTCCACTGTCACCACTTCTATTCAATATAGCTCTGGAAACATTAGCTACAGAAATTAGACAAGACACCACAGTTAAATGTTTGACATATACTCTGTTGAAAGAACATATCAATTTCCATGTTCAGTAATACTTTCCTTTATTTAAATGTGCATAAAGATGAGGCTGATTTACTCTCTGAGAAATATTAGCACATAATATGAATTATTTTGTCTTTTTTGCAAATTCTAATTTTTAGAGGTGATCAGAATACATGGAAATAGAGAAATTAACAGAGGCCATGAATATTGTGATACTGAATTTTTCTCTAAAAAACATGTGCCAGATATTACAACAGAATAGTCAATGATTCATATAAATAACATTATGAAAAGATAGTTTAGTTATAAGTAGTATGAAATAAGGAATTCATTAAAAATTTGCATTATTTATCAGTGGCTGAAAATAAAAATGAAATAGTAGCTATTCTTACTGGAGTTGGCCTAAAGAAAATATTAATAATGAAGGCAAAGTCTGTTAAGTAAAAAGTAACTTAAATTTCACACAGAAAACAATATATAGCGTAATGTAAAAAAAAGGCATTTAGCTATTTTAGGCTGAATAACAGAATTTAAAAACAAAATTCCTTCAAATCAAGTTTCACTGAGCATTTCATAGATGCTGTGGATGGCCCTAGGAACAGTGAGGAGAACCTACTGCCCAAACCTCAAAAGCAAAAACGACCAATGACACAGAGGTAATGACGAGGGACCAATTATGGTGATTTGTAAAGACTGAACTCCAGGAGGACTGCAGAGTTCCAATGGCTTGAAGAAATCACAAAGGGTATAGGAGAGAAAATAGGATTTGGATAAGGAAGTCAGAAACTTTCCAGATGAGGAAAAACTTGAGGAAAGCCCTGCTGCCCTGGACCCCAGTCAGAAACATGCTGTATATACTAAGAAGAAGCTAGACTGGGAGAGGTGAGTCCCTGGTCAGAGGGTAAGCTCGAATTATGAGGACTCTAACACCTTGATAGCATTTAGATGAATTCATTTGGAAGGAATCACTGAAGGTTGTGCCAGCCAATGGAAAATGGTACTGGTATTTCACAGTAAATTGATTGAATTTGTATAAATACCACCCTGATGGAAGGAGATTAATACAATTATAAAAGCTTGGATTTGGTATTAACTGGGCTCTTGACTGAAGGCAGAGATAAAGAAAAAGTAAAGAGATGTGATGGTTTGAAGTTAGAGACAGGAAGACCAACTACTTTCTATGAGATAAACAAGAGAAGACAGTCAAAGATGACTCCCAGTTGGGGCTGGGGATCTAGCTCAGCTGCACAGCACCTGCCTGGCAAGTGCAAAGTCATGAGTTCGATTCCTGGTACCAGAAAAAAAAAAAAAGATGACTTGCAGATAATCTTTCCTGTTTCTAAACTGTGGTTTCACTAACAAATATTTAAAAAGCCAGATGGGGCGGATACTGGAGATGAATTTGCTAATTTAGAGATGAAAGTGAGTAAAGCACAGAAAGAATTGTCTTTACAACTAGTATTGATAGAGTGAGTTGTCTTTAAAGTACAGAGACTTTCAGGTCTTTCAACTATTACAGTTCTCAGATCTCTTTAATGCTAACATTTTATGCCTGACAGACTAAGTGAAACAGAAAGATGGTGGCCAGAGCAAATATTCATTGGTTCAGGTTTTGCAGACTACATATTTTCAAAATGATGCGATGAGATCTATAAATTAGCAAACTATAAAATGAGCTGAAGATCAACAGAAATATAAAATACAAATAAAAATATGTGAGCCATTAATGCAAGGCTCATACATAATCTTAGATTTCCTAACAGCCACATTTTAAAGAACATAAACAATATTACACAACCCCATATATTTAAAATATTCTCATTTCAATATGCAATCAACAGACATCAAGCTTACTGAAATATAAAGATATTTCTATGTAATACCTTTAAAATATGATGTGTAGTTTCCATTTATTGCACATCTCAATTTTCACCAGCCACATTTTAAGTGTTCAATAGCTGTATGTGGCTACCATCTTTAATGATGTAATTCTAGGGCTCTTCACAGAAATTCTATTAATAGAGGCCCAAAGATCAAAGCAATGACATGAATATTAGTTAACATGAAATCTGAGTGCAAAACAGACATAAGCAAAAATGAGTATCTAGTGCAGGATTTGAAAACCACATCTATGCAGAAAATAACTGATTTAGTTTTTGAAGAGTACCGGATGAAAGGCATTCCTGAAAGAAAAATAAACTAATTATTTCTACTCAGTTTATATCAACTATAACAAATATCACGATTATAGTATTTGAATGAGTTTTGGGGAATTAGAGAAAGATATCAAATGCTAGACAGAAACAGAGGTCAGCAGCAGGAATACCAGGAGAGCAAGCCCAAAATCAAGCAGAAGTAAAAACAGAGAGATGATGCCTGAAAAAAGAGTCCACCAGTCATGAAGATCGTATTTCTTTAACAGTAACTCAAGTACATGGAAGAAAATTATTTTTAAAGTAGTGCATATGACTCAGAATCAGCCAAAGACTTAAAAGCGAGTGCTACTTTTACCAGTAGAAACACGAGGTAAATCTTTTTGATCTTGGGTTAAGCGATGATTTCTTAGGTACAGCACCAAAGCGCAAGGAACAACTAGACAAATAGATACACTGGATTTCAGGAGCATGAAAAAGTTTACTTGTTAATGAACATTATTGAGGCAAAAAAAAAAATCCCCTAAAATGGGAGAATATTTGTAACACATACATCTGATAAGGGTATGTAAATCAAAACATATGTATAAATTCTTGCAACTCAGTCACAAAGACACAAATAGGCCATTTTGAAAAATGGGTGAAAGACTTGAATGGACATTTCTCTAAGGAAATCATACAAACGTCCAAATGAGCTCCAATAAACTCATTACTATCAGTCCTTAGTGAAACAAAGCAAGAAATGCTAGCGCTTCACACCTATTAATATGGCCACTTCCGCAAAAGGGGTGGGGGAAAGGTGCTGGGCAGGGTGTGAAGAAGCTGGAACGCTCACACATTGCTAGTGGGCAGGTAAAGCCTGTCAGCTCTGGGAAGAGCAGTTTGGGGGCTCCCCCAAAGAATTTCCCTAGGATCCAGCAATTTCACTCTCAGATTCATACTCCAGAGAAATAAAAACACATGTTAATATAGAACTATGAGACAATATATTCTTAAGACTATGAATCAGAAAATCCAAGGATCTTAGGTAAAAACTATTAAAAATCAGGCCATATTTCAGAAAGTAGTTAGTGCCCTTGGCCATCACCCAAACTTTTGAATCAGACTTCCTCAAAGGGTTTGAAAAATGTAGACTCCTGAACTCTTTTTCAGGACAAGACCAGAACCTATGGGGACGTGGACAAAATCTAATGGAGCCTTAAAAGGACTTTTTATGCACCTTCTGATTCAAAACCACGTAGAACATCTAGAACTGGACAAATGACTCCACTTTTCACTTTCACCACATTTCATACAGACCAGTTTAGTCAAAACGATTACCAAGTGCATCCTTGATAGGTTTAAATTTTTAAAAACAGCTTCGTGCTTAGAAATTGGGTTCTTTGCCTCAGCTGCTGAGAGAGGAAGGTGAGAAGTGGTGAAAGCAGCAGGCTAAAGTCCTTCCTCTTACCCTACACCCACCCACTCCTGTGCCAGGCCCCACAGAGCCAACCGGAAGTGCAGCCACTGATTCCCTCCCGCTCAGCACTGGTTCCAGTCAGAAAGAAGAAACCAACGGGTTTTCATGATCAAGAATGGCTGGACACCTCATGCAAGAACTAGAACCCTCTTCTATGAGTTAGAAAGAAAGAATCATAGTCCTGTAATTTAAAGCAGTGATTAAAAGAGACAACTGATTCAAAACAATTTTGTAAATCCTAATAAGAGGGGCAAAAAGTGATGGAAGGGAGTATAGAGAAGTTTTCTCAACTGAATAGATGGGACTGAAGCAAGTATACTGGACATGTAAAAAAGTGACACACAAATATAGTGCAGTCACAAAAATTGAGACAAGGTGTCTGGTGCCAGAATGCCCAGGTTCAGATTATACCTTATCTGCCACTAACTGGGTGACCTTGACTTTTCTCTGTGCCCAATTGCTCTCAGCTCTGGGATGGCATAGTAGTTAATACCTACCTCTGAAGGTGGTTTGAGAAGTATAAGCAAGTTGATGTGTGCTGACTGAATAGATTAATGGATAGGAGGTGCTTGCCGTGATACCCGGTGCACTCCAGGGAGGCAATAGTTGAGTGTTTTGGTGAATCAAGATGATCCCAAAACACTGCATTGTCTAAACAGTTTACCAGCTAAGAAGTCCTACAACAAAGAAATCTCTTTGTCTCAGCTCAGTTAAAAATCATATCCTCAGTAACCCTTTTATTTCCCTCTGATGACCCTCCTATACTTCCCCCCTTAAAACTGGGTGGAGAAATTATCAATGATAAATGGAATGACAGTCTCAAATGCCTTCTCTTTTATCTCTAAGTTTCCATCTATATTACAACTATAGACCTCAATTTTTATTCCCATAAACCCTCTATTGTATATCCAACATTTATACCTATAGGTAGTAATAAGTCACAAAGAAATGCCAAATTAAAATAATTATATTATCTATATGCTATTAAATATTAGATTTCAAAAATATATGCTGGCTGCATTACTTTTTAGCATCCTTTGGAAAACAACATAAATATATTTAAAAATATAAACAATATAAAAATTCATAAAGACTCCTTTTCTAAGATCTATGAAAATAGCAGCACACACTTCACCAAGGAGAATGTGTCTTTTTCCTGAAGAAGAGGAAATATGATTACATCAAGCCATGGTGAAAATTATTTTTCTGGAGAAAGGTTTCTAACCTTAGATCAATACTCTTTATTAAGACAGCCACTTTACGTATCACATCAGAAATAAGATATTCACTATAAAAGCATTATTTGATTCCTCCAATTCTTATTTTAGGATTTCTAGTACTGAGTTAATCAGTTAATTTATAGTCAAAAGGCAAATTTCAGGAACTTATGACTAGAATTCATGATATTTTCAGAGTTCTAACCCAATTATCAAATTATGGCATTATTGAAAGATAACATATTGTGTAATAGTCAATAATTATATCTCTATTTCTTCATACTAATGCAGTACTGTCATGGCTTAGAGTAACATTCATTTGTATGGCACTACTAAGAGTTATATCAAATGAACCAAAAAACATACAGAATCACTTTTAACCTATTGACCCAAATATACAGATACAAATTTTAAAGCACTGGTGGGTTGATTTTGTTGGCAGCAGATCAGAAGAGGAGCTCGGTAGCTACCTCAAGGCCCATAGCTATGTATAGTACAGTTCCCTTTACCAGAGCTGCCTCTTTGTTCTCCACAAAGAGTATGATAGCAACGGTTACCATAAAAAGGGGAAATCATTTAACTACCATTTTCTCTTTAAATTTATTCACTGTTACTTTATACCTGCAATTCAGGATCTCACTGCATAAACAATTATTATGATATTGGAGTTATTCATTTTAATATTTATGGAGTGCTTGTTATATTGAAGGGACTATGTTAAGCTTTTAAAAGTTTTTTTTTAAGTTGAGTAGAGTTAAGAACTGATATCTATTTACCTAAACTTTTATAGCTAAAAGTTGACATTTTAATTTAAATACCGAGGATGATATCATGATAAAGGTCACACTGCAAAAAGGAAAATGCCACAAATTTTACATGCTTGCTATTTGATATTGGCTGATGTAGGGTTTAATTCACTATTGTTGAATGTATTATTTTTAATGGCATTAGAACTGCTCAAAATATCTTTATTTTCTTGTTTCAACAAAAAATGGCAATATATTTTGGTATATGAGACCTAGTATACAAGTTTCAATTCCGTTAAATATATCAAGTTTACACAAAGCCAAATGTATGAAAGGGGATCTTTTAAAAAAAACTTTATTTGAGAAAGGAAGAGACTTATAACAGAAGGCAAGAAGGGAAACATACAAACAATATATTTACAACACAAAACAAGAGATCACCTTCAAGGGTGTAAATTATAATAAATACAGTAGATTTTAAAAGAGACATTTATCAATTAGTTGTAAGATTATTTAAGTCCAGCTTTCCTTTTCACTGGTTCCAGGTAGTTTCCTGATTAAATTCAAAGACTATCATATTCAAACAAGTAATGTCCACCAACTGTACTGATGAAACTCTCTCTCAATGACATTATAAAAAATAGTTTTTTTGTTTGTGATTACATATCTTTGAAGTAATATTATACAAAAGTCTGCTCAGCCACATGTTCCTCCCCAAATAAAATGTATTTTAAAAGATGCACTATCCCTTTTTTATGAGATTGGAAAAAAAGACTTTGAAGAAAATGAATATTTATGAGATGGAAAAATATACAATTTTATCTTAGGCATGCCATATTTTTATAATGCAAAACAACTGACAAAAAGTCATTTTAATATGAAGAAATATACTAACCAAAATATGTTGGTGACAGGGAGTGTTGCCTATTATAGCTATTTGTCAAATTATCAGCAGGACGTTCATTATATGGAAAAGTTTTAAACTTTCTAACTTCTAGTTATGTTAATTTAATTTGAATGGAAGCTTTTTAAAAAAGGATAATGTATCTTTAGCAGTAACAGTTTTAAAGAAATATTTTTAAATGTCACAGCAAAATGTAAACAATACGTGCCAATAACATACATTTCAACAATGTCTACATTTGGCAAAACTGCTGTATCTCCTCTGAAATAGGATACTACACCTTAAAGTACCTCAAATTTAGAAATATAAATATTTTAATAGAAAAAACCTCACAAAGATTCTAGGTCAATTTGGATTATCCATATTAAAGAGGTCTTAATACAACGAACCTTTAACTAGCTTAACAAAAGTAAACCTATAAAACAAGGTAAACATATCAAAAGGGAATATGAAGGAAATGTTCCAGTGAAAAGCTTCCGTAACAATTTCCCTACTTGTGGTGTTATTTTCTTAGACAATAAATCAATTCATAGAGTGCCCTTTAAAAACAGAAAGAGTAAAACACTATCCTCAGATTTTTTTCCCTACATTCCTCAGTACATGAATCACTTGGACTTCCTGTTTCCACAAGGCATTTCCTGTTCAGCCTTACAGAACCACTTTTCTGTAGGAGAACAGCAGGAACCTGACAAAGAACTTACTTAAATAAACATTGTCTTCTGTTGCTTTCAAAGATGTTTGTATTTTATAGCATCAAAGCACACAATCTTTCTGAAGGTGCATTATGTACAAGTCAAATCTTTTGTGAGACCCAATTTTCTTCCCTTTTTTTTTTTTGCTAAAATGATATGGCATATGCTATGCCATTATGGAATTACATTTGAGATATTCTAGTGATAATAATCATAAAATATCATACAGCTTTTAAAACTGATTTTGATGTGATAGCAAGTGATAATCATATTGTTACTGTGTTTGCTACAATTGTAGATACTATGTAGTATCTGATTGGACCACATTTCTGCAAATTACTTCTCACCAACATGTGCATCTGCATCGATTGATTTTTTTCAATAGACAATGCCATCAAATTACACAAGATAAAAGTAAAATGCACAGTGTCATGTGAAACATAACATAGTAGTTTAAAACAGTACTCCAATTTGCATCTCTATATTTAAACCACCTGTATTCCTATTATTTTCAATTGCAATGTACACAATAATCTAGGACTACTGGCACAGTGACCAGAACACTTCTACTTAACAAAAAAGAGAGAGGAAAGAAGGGGCAGACTACCTTTAACAGTGTTCCAGACTGTAGTATGATACATTATGTACAATGATGCGAAAATTGACTCCCATATGTTCAAAAAAATCAAAAATTAATAGAATGCTTCATTGATCAGACTGGGAGAGACTATATCTGGCAGTCACCGAACTCAACAGATAAACTACAAATAATAGTGAGTTCATTTTGCTTAGAAGTAATTGGTGTAACAGATCTTGGGATGGATTTAGAGCCTATTAGTTACTTTGACATCACGTGGCATAATTTTAGTGTAACAGGTATTTTTTTATTGATGCAGTTTCGATGAAACTTCTCTATCTTTTTAGAGATCACCATAGATCGATCTCTGTATAGACACATATATATTTACCTGTTTCTGTTCGAATCCTTAGACACTAAAATCAGTCATCCAGACATACAAACCAATAGGAAATTTACCAAAACCTGCAGTGCGTTTCATGTTCAGATAATGACTTTAATTACAAATCCTGGAGCTAAATCTTTGCCTATTACCTGTTGCATAAAAGCAGCCTGCTCCCCAGATTCCATTTCCTGGATCTGAGCATCTTCGTCACTGTCCACTGGTTCTTCCTTGACCTTCACAGCCGCCACTTGTCCCAGAGTGTCATCCACACAAGCACTGCTGTCGCTCCTAGTGCTGTTGTCACTAGAGGGCGCTCTGTCTTCCTGCATCGCCTGGTCCCCCTGAAGCTCTTCCTCGGCTTCCTCAAGGTGCCTGCCCGGTTGCTTCAGTTGTTCAATAGATTTCGAAAGCAGCTAGAAGAGAGTGTTCAGGAGTTCAAAAGTCAAGAGCTCTTGATGGCAACAGAAAAGCAAATTATACTTTGATTTCTATAAGTTCTTAATTCAGTGCACTCTGATTTCTAATCACTGCCCACCAATTTCAGAATAAAACTTGTAGGCATCAAGCTTTGAAGTAACCTGGAAGTAGTCCCATGGTTTCTGTATTGTATTTGGGGGACAGGCGGAAAATGAAGTCTTTAAGTTTTTGTTTTTCAAGTGGATTATTATCTAAAGCACTTAGAAAGTCATGGGGAAGGCAGAAAGAAGGGTAACTAAATCCATGGAAATGAGGAAACTTTCACAAGCACGGGTATTTTTGCTGAGTCCATTTAATACAAACTGACTTGGAATATTTTATCAAAAAAGGAAAGAGGGCAAAGTGAAACTTCCCCCATCTCGTTCAGCAAGTGTTAACTGCTATACAAGCCCAAATCACAAGCACTAATAGTCTTCCAGGTCTACTTATTTTCTGGTACTTGCACGGTCAAATTACAGTCAAATGATAAAATACCATCACGATTGTACTTGTAAAACACAGAAGTATTCATTTTGAAATTCTGAACTTTGAGAAGGTACATGACTAAAAAATTTTGACAACACTGTCATGTTTTATGTACAGATCCTAGTGAAATTAAATAAGAGGAAAGAAAGAATTGTCTTTCAATCTGAAAATTTTTATTTGGACATTTTATTTTATAAACTAAATTATATTTCATCTTCAGAAGCATATAGATGAACTTCTCAATGAGTTTAAGGACAATTGTTTAACACAGCTGATTTCAGCAATAGAAAAACGCCGAATCATAAAATCAGAATAAATGGGGAAAAGGCTCGAATTGATTTCATTTCACATAAGCCTTTTTTAAAAAATCCTACAACTGTCCTATTGACTGATCATGTGTAGATAAACGGTATTTTCAAGGGTGGTCAGAGTTTTCTACTAAGCCAATACCTACATAAGCAATATGCCAATTACTCTAACTAGAATCGCACTTAGAATATCACCACTAAAATCATGAGTACAGATTTTTCTATCTAATGTTTAAGTTTACCTTCTACTCCATACAGTTAGGTATTACAAAAGAAACATACGTTTTAAAGTTTGAATATAAAAGTTCTCAAAGTTTGAAGGGCAACCTTCTGAGGCTTACAGACTTCCTCTGGTCCACACAAAATCTCAACTGGTCCTGAGCATACTAACAGCACCTCTGAATTTCCCTGTGGGTAGTTTGGCAGTTTTCATTCATTTGTTCAGCAATTACCTAGTGAGTGCCAAATATGTTCAAGATACCATGCTAGGCATGGGGGAAATGGTCACTGTCTTGCCTCCATGGAGCGTAGAGTTCAGTGTGTTAGAAAGGCATCAAAGAAATAAACTTATCTTTATTTTTTCATTTTGTTTTGTCTCACTATGAAATTCACTATGTAGCCCAGACTGGCCTCAAGCACATGGTGCCCCTCCTGTCTCAGCCTCCCTAATCCCTCTGTGCTGGGATCACAGGGGTGCGCCACCATACCTCGCCACTGATCATTATTCCCATAAGGAAAAGCACTTTAAAGGGAGAAACACAGGAAGTTAAAGAGCATGTCCTGTCGGGCACAGTGGTGAGATGGGTATGGTCGAGGAGGTTTGGCTGAGGAAGGGTTTAGGTGAGGCAGGTGAATGAAGGATAAGAAGGAGTTGCTGGGTGCATCTGAGGCAGGAGAAGTGGGGCAGAGGCAGCGTGAGGGCATCCTTGGCAGAAGGAAAAGCATGTGGGGGTCTTGGGGAGAGGGACAAGGAGCCCAGTGCATCTGTGCAGTTTAAAGGTAAGTGGTGTAGGAGGACTGCAAGAAAATACCAAGAAGATGATGTTGGACACAGTGATTCAGTTTATATTATTATTTGGGAGGAGAGGAGAAATCTACAGAAATAAAATATAATTTAGGATAAATCATATATGAGACTTAAATATATCCAAGCTGAAGTCAAACATGATCCGGCTAAGACAACACAAAATAATTAAAACTTATATCAAAATAAAACAAATTTCAATATTAATTTCCTATGTGCTGACAACCTAATTCTTACGGTTCCTGGGTGGTCAGCATAAGGAGGCGATTCCTCTCATGCCTCAGATGTTGTTAAGTACGATTTAGGAAACTGTTTTAGTACTTTTGTCCCAAATCTTCACACTAATCTGCAATTTCTATCTTAAATATGCAGGCTTTTGCACACCACTGAGAAGCAGGAGGAAAGGGACAATGTAATGGTCTTGAATTTTGACTACACAATTGTAGGGATCCATGTAATTGGCTTTGAGAGGAAAAAATATTCAAGACTATAGGAAATAAATACCAACCATTGCAAATTTCTATCATTTTGTTTTGAGGTCATGTATCATTTTTGATATTTTTGTGTTGTTTTAATTTTATCTTCACTGTTGTTTTGTCTGTTTTTTTTTAATTTTTTAAATTAAAAAAAAAAAAACTCCTAGTTTTTGCTGGAACACCAGGAACTGGGTGACAAACACCCATTCATTCTTCACAGAGAGAAAGGACCAGAACTCTTCCCTCCACAGCTTACCTCAGTTATACATAAGACTATGTCAGAGGGTTTGTGGGGAGAAGAGATTTATGCAAGAAAAAGGGTAAGAGTCTGGAGAGCCCCCAGAGAAACTCTCCAGGACAACTACAATTCATCTGGCCACATGATCACTGAGCTGTGGAATCTCTCCCTTTTGCCACGGTAGCATAGCTGAAAAGGTTATTGTGAGCTGCACATCAGACTGGTGGGCCAATGTCATCTAGGAGTCCAGAAGACATCTCAGAGAGATTTGAAGTGATCCTGCTGATAACAACCCCATGAGAAGAGCAGAAAAAATGTATGAGGTGTGTGGTCGTGGGACAGGAAGGAGGGCCACTCATGAACTCTTGAACAGTTGCCAGAAAGCACATGGCCAGTGCTCATGAAATGCCATGTTGACAGTCCCCACTTACTGGCCAGTGACTAAACCTCAGCCAGCTTCTGGATGTTTAACATTACAGGAAGTATTCAGCAACCAAGAGGAAGCTATACAGCACTGGAAAGTTTAAAAAGTTGTTTCTTGCTGTTATTCTATTTCCTCTTCCGGGATCCAACATGACCTTGCAGACCTGGATCTCCTCACCATGAATGGTCTTTCTTCTACTCTATTTCAGCCCCCAACAGCATGACATTACAGTTGGCCTAAACTTTGTTAGTAACTATACCCTCTCCTAAGTCTCTATTTCAAAAATTATTCTTTTGTTCTGGCTTATTCTTGGGATTTTTGGACACCAACTGTCCCTCAACAGTACAGAATCTTCTAAGCCATATTCCAACTTCTCACTGCTCCCTGCTAAATGAAGAGGCTCCACTCACATTACCCTCAACTCCTTCACCCTCCTTGATATGGATTTAACTGGACAAGTAGAACTTACAATCTCAACTAAACCCAAGAAGCAGAATGAGCTAAGACATGCTGGGATTATAATCATGCTGTTATGACTTGTGTCTAGATGTCGAGAAAGGTAACTAAGCCAGAATGCAGTACCAAAGAAGTGGGGTTGTTGCTATGACTGTACCTGACCATGTAGTTTAGGAGCTTTTGGAGCTGGCTTATGGGAAGGGGAAGAATTAGGAAAAGTTCAGAGATGCCAGCTGAAAAAGCACAGCTGGAATGTCTGAAGGTGTACTCGATATGAGATTCTTGTCAGGGCTCAGAAGACCAGAATGCTGATAGAAATTCTGCCAGTATAGGCCAGGGCTCAGGTGGTTTCTCCTAGGAAGAAGGACTACCTTGGTTGTTGGGCTCCAGACCATGTTGTTACGCCTTGGCAGAAAGTTTGTCTGCATTTTGCTCATGTCCAAAGACTTTGCCTGACACTAAGAGTAATAGCAGTGAACTAATTAATCTGGCAGAAGAAATTTCAAGGCAGTCTATTGTTGAGGCAATAGCATGGCGGGGGGTTTTTGACAAATTTATACTGAAAATCAAGAGCAAAGAGCCCAGTAAAATGATTTAAAATGTTTTGAGTTTGGTCAGAAAGAAAGCTCCAGTAAAGCTGTGGATTGCAAAGATAGAGCCGAGGAGATCTTGGCTGCTGAGAAGGAAGAGAATAGAAAAGATGGCCTGAGGGCATCAGAAGGAGCAGCTGGACTCCATCCTTTGCAATCTGAAAATTGCAAAAGTGAAAGACTTTGAAAAGAGAGCCCTACAGCATCATATTCCAGAATGATGGTGGCCTAGGGAAGTTGTTCCTCGGGATTTGTTCATAGGCACAGGACCCCTACAGTCAAGAGACAAGGAAGCCCGGCTACTACTCCAGCTGACAGCAGACGTTGGTGTCATCCATGTAGTGCTGGCTTTAGGTGCTTTCAAAATACAAGAGTTGTGGGGACAGGAAGGCTTCCACTCAGATTTTTTAAAAAGGCCTTGAAGGACATCCAGTCTGTCCGTGAGAGGGCAGTGTACGAAGCTGTGAGTGTGAAGCCAAAGGTGCAGTGGAGACCCCAGAAGGTTGGAGAAGCTAGAAATATGGATTGTCCAAGGAAAGCTGCAAGGAGCAAGCAAAGCCAGCCAAAGAAAGAAGCCATGGAGCTACAACTACCAGAAGTGCCTTAGGGGTGGAGCCACACAAGCTCTTTGGAGTTAACAATTTGCCACAGATTGTTGGGGATGCTAGCAGTGGAACCATGAGATTTAATGTTTGTCCTGCTGGGTTTTGGTCTTGCTTTGTTCCTGTTTCTTACTATGCCCATTTGCAATTTTGGAATGGAAATGTCTATCTTGTACCACTGAATGTGAGAAGTGTTAAACTTTCGTTTCATTTGTATAGGAGCTTGCAGCTAAGAATTTGCCTTAAATCTCAGAGGAGACTTTGGACTTGGACTTTTTACTAATGCTGAAACTGTTAGGTCTTTGGCAAATCTTGGAGATGGACTAAGTGCCTTTTGCATAAAAGGATGTGCATGAGTCTTTGGGGGGCCAGGGGTGGAATGTTACGGTTTGTGTCTAAATGTCTCCCCAAAACCTCATGTGGTCATAGGTGGGGCTTTTTCAGAGGTGTGTGATGCTGAGATTGATTCATGGTACAATGTTAGGCTCAAGAGTACTAGGGTTAAGCATGTGAGTGCTACACATCCTAAGAAGCCTGGATAAAATATAAGGGATAGGCAGAGCTGTGGTCATGCCTTGTTTCTTTGCTACCTCTGCCTGCCATGAACTGTTTTTCCTCTGTGATGTCACTTGTCTTGGAGTCAGCCAATTATGGAATGAAACCTCTACAAACTGAGAGCTAAATAAATCTTTCTTCCTTAACGCTGGTTGTCAGGTATTTTATCTCGGCAATGAGAAAAATAACTAAGATACATGCTGCTTGTATAGGTTGATACACTGAGAAGTTTAAGTTTAAGCAACTCAGCAGGGGGCCAGGGTCCTCACTTTGTAAACATCCTTATCCTGTGAAAGAGGACGGCATGGAGATGGTGTGAGTGCTACACCCTCCCTAGGGGTGGGGGACTCATAGCCAGCGTACAATATAAGGACGCAGAAGAGTCTTGTTTGCCCTCCCTTGGCTCCTGCTGCTCTTGCTGCCTTGAAGGGTCACCCCTGTTCCCTGCCACCCTGCTTGTGGATGGCCCTCTACAAACTGAGCTAATTTCCTTTCCTTTCTAATTTTTGGGTGTTGGGTATTTTGTCTCAGCAACGAGAGAAAATTAACTAAGAAACTGGCTATTTCTCTTTTACCCTCTAATAGCCCTCCAGGCTGCCTGGAGGTATTCCTCTGCTTCTTCAGTTAATTCACTCTCACTTGTTCAATCACATTTCACACTGCTCACTCTCTTCTCAAACTCTGACATCTTCATCTTTTACTCATTCCCTGACGATACCTGGGCTTCTTATTTCACTGAGAAAATAAAAGCATCAGAAACGAAACTCAACATCCTGCCACTGCCACATTTACCAAGCTGTGCTAATCTAACTTTCCTGCTATTGTAGTAGAGGAAAAGTCTGCACTCCTTTCTCACTCAAACTTTCCACCTATGCCTGGGTATTACTCAGTTCTCCAACCGTTTACTCTGTCCCCTGTCATGTGTTTCCCCTCTTCTGAGGGTATTTTCTTTGGAATGCTGTCAGTAACATTATTTTTTTTTTTTTTGTCTTTTTGAGACAGGGTTTCACTATGCAGTTCAGGCTGGCCTTGAGCTCACTTTGTAGCCCAGGCTCATCTTGAACTTGCAACAATCCTCCTACCTCAGCCTCCTGAGTGCTGGTAATACAGGCGTGCACCATCATACTTGGTTAACATTATCTTTCTTAAAGAAACAATGTCTTCTGACCCCTCTGTCCCCTACTACATACATCCCTTAATGTTAAAACTCCTTGAGTTATCTCTTTTCATACTCTTTTCTCATTATCTTTAGGATCTATGCCAACTAGATTTTAATCAACACCATTTAATCCAAAGCTCTCTTATCAAAGTCAAGAATGACTGCACAGATGAAAAAGTGGGGCCATTTACATAAGATACAAATATGTATCCATGGAGGTAAAGCAAAGGAAACAACAATCATAGTGTCTTGGAAAGTAAGAAACTCCTCTGGTGCAGCCAAACACCAGACAAACTGGATGCAAATTTAATATAATATAATTTACCATCAATGGCAAGCGAGTCAAAGAAAACCACTAATAGAGACAAAATCCTGAGTGCTCACCCAAAGCATATATGTACACTTTAGCAGAAACTTTCTGAAATCTGACCTGGTAATGTATTTCTGAGGTCAATGAAGCATACAGAAATCACCTCATTTAGTCCATGAGTCAAATCTGGCCAGGCTTCCCCTCCTCACCCACAGGGACATGTATATGTTATTGTGACACACATGACACGGACAATTTTCCATGTATAATACAGAGACAATTCAATGTGTTCCAGTTAGTTGTTTTGGCTTTATCTCCACTTCTGATGTACTGAAGGAAATCAGAGAGGGAAAAAGCCAGAATGAATAACGCTGTGCTCACTTGGTAAGAAAGTCAAATTGCAGAATAGTCTTTTGCCAAGAGCAGAATTCCTTACTGATTTGTAAAGGAAACATTTTTGGACATGAAAAAGCAATTTATGAGTAGAAATCATACAGATATAAAACGTTGGAGCTGAAAATGTCTAATGACATTCTTAAAAGCCTTATTTTATAAAGAAGAAGACTTATGTCCAAGAGAAGCCAAATCATACTGCAAAATACAAAGATTTTTACGGAACAGCAGAAACTAGAATACTTTTTTCCTTCCACTTTGTATTCTCTACTGAAATAGATACATCATAACTGAATTACTATAAACAGGTTTAATCTCTCTCTCTTGAGCTCTAAACTTGCCTATTTAGCTGCTTATTAAATACTTACATGGAAAATACATAAGGCATCATAAATTTAAGAAGCTCGAAGATAACCTTTATTTCCATCTCACCCAGATGTATTCATCACCTAACCTTTCTCATTAAACAGCATCACCAACTGCATGAGGCCAGTGGGGGCCAGGCTATGACATGTGTTTAGTGGGCTGTTTGTAACATTGGTGGCTCTAAAAGGTTCACAATAACTGCGCCAGGCTCTCTCCTTGCTTATTTCTTATTTTTCTCTTCCACCCATTGGCAGGACTCTTTGCAATCCACCTTCCAAAAAACAGCCTATATCTGGACAGCTGTCCATTTTCACTGCTACCACTGTAGTCCAAACTACCATCCTTTTCTCCTTGAATCACCAAAATGGCCAACTGTTTGGGCTCAATTCTTGGCTTTCTCAACTTCAGCAGCTCAACGATTTGTTCTCTTACTGTAGCTCTAACACTTTTTTTCAAAATAGAATGAGGCAACACCAGTTCTTTACATACCGTCCTCCAGTGGCTTCCCATCACATTACAATAAAAATCCAAATCTTATGCTTTATCATAAAATCCAAATTTTAACAATATACACAGATGTGAAATGAGCAGTCCCACCTATTTCTTATTCACCTATGCTGGTTATACTGGCCTCTGCCTGTCCTGTGAATATGAACAGGATAGGCTACTGGTTCTCTGATAGGGCCTTTCCTTAGTATGTGCTGTACTGTCTTTACTGCTACTAGTACTAGTACTATTACTACTGCTACTGCTGCTGCTGCTATTACTATTACTACTACTACTATACACTGCTACTAATTTTTTCCAGTGCTGGAAATTAAACCCAGAGATTCTGCAATGAGCTACACTTCCAGCCCTTTTTATTTTTTAAGACAGGGTCTCATTAAGTTGGCCAAGCTGATTTTGAGCTTGCAATCCTCCTGCCTCAGCCTCCTGAGTGTTATCACCACACATACATTCTCTGTACATGCCTACTTGGCTCCTTCTTATCAGATTTAAAATTACCTCTCTGAATATCTCATTCATATGTTTTCTTTATCCTCATTATTGTCTGGCATTACATAGTTACGGTTACATTTCATGAAGGCATGAATCTGATTTTTTTAGCCTTTTTATAGTCCCTAATGCTTTGTAAGGTATCTGGCTGAAATTTTGTAAGTATTTGAAAACTTAACACTTAGTAATAAAGCTTTTGCATGCTGTTTTGTTTGTTTGTTTGTTTTTGTTTTTGTACTGGGGATTTAACCCAAGACCTTTGCACTGAGCTACATCCCCAACGCCTACACCTTCCCCCTTTTTGACACAGGGTCTTGCTAAGTTGCCCAGGCTGGGTTTAAAGCTTTTGTACTTTTCCTGCTAGATTATGAAGCAAAGTCAATGTCTACATAACCTGTAACTATCCCTTTTTTTAAAAAAAAATCTCTGAAATAAAAGTGTTTTTCTGAGGATTCACAAAATATTAAAGAAATAAGTAAACAGAATGTCCTATTAGGATGGCCAATTTTGCAAAATATAAATGCATAGAGTGAGTTAGCCCACACTTCCCATTTTGGGTACTTAAAACTGTTTTTGTTTAAATACTCAAATTTGCTAGAGTGGAAAAATTAGCAATTAACATCAGCAAGGAAAATCTACACACAAAGTTGTGGAGTTCTGTCTGCCAAGTTTTACTTGAGATTTTCAAAAGGAAATGTTTGTGCTATGTGTAAGTACTCAGACTATGTTGTTTTCTATGTGCTTTTGAACTACAAATATGGCCATTACGAAGATGGCGTGGCTACCCCTGTTCTAATTTGTACTGCTGCTGAGCGGCCCCAGATGCAGCGAGGAGATGTCTGCTCACTCTCAGTGGGGGAGCAGGCTCTCTCTTTGGTTGGACATCTGGAGGTGATCCTCCAGCAAAGTTGAGCTGTTGCCTTGCTGGCTAGAAAACAGAAGACAAAACATCTGTGTGACAGATAAATGTGCAAGCTTGTGTGAATCTTTGCCGAGGCCCTATCTGTAAAACAAACCATGTGCCTCTCCGTCTGACACCAGGTGAGTTGCTACAGTGGAGACCCCAGCTGAGATAAAGACGGAGGCTGCACAGCTTGTCCTTTTCTCTTTATTTGCGCTCCTACTCATCTGTCAGTGTGTCTCTATATTCCTGATGCTACTGTGCAGCAATCGTGCTTGGACACTAAGAATAGATAGGCAGCTATGACTTCTCCGAGGTAGGGACACTGAACACTACTGCACGTCCACACAGATATTCTGTTTGCCACACAGCATGGTAAATGACCCAAATTTCCGATACCAACAAGTATTACAACTAAACTCTTCTAATCCTCATCTATCCCTGTTAGAGGTCAAATACACCTATATTTTCAGTGTTTTACATTCTTTAATAAATATATATTCTGTTGGCAAATGGTATAAAATTCATTAAGCATTGTTAAAAGTCCGTGTTGCTAATTTTTCCATATTAACACATTTAAACTCTTCTCTATGAAAGTTACATTAATATAAGTCTACAAGTCAATACAAGCATAGGTACTTTTAAATATAATATCTTCAAATTCCTATAATTTAAATTTTTTCCCACAGAAATCCTAATATCCCCACAAATATCTTCAGATATATTAAGAACTCAGCAAGATAGAGTAAATCTGATGTTTCTGATAGACATTTGATCTTCTGACACTGTCAACAAAGTATTAAGGAAATGTTTGAATGTTAAAGGACTTTTAACATAACTCATCACTTCACTTTGCCTTAAGTTTTAGGACAGGTTTTACTTGAGCAAAGGCAATTAGCACAAGTTTGTTCTTTATTTCCAATAAATGTAATATTTTTCTTTGGAATATAAAACTTTTCCTTTAAGCTCCAAGGAAACTAGATTTAAAAATAATGATAAAATTCTGTCTCAAGGCACAAATAGACTAGGTATGTACCAACTGTTCTCAGAACAACACGGAACTTGGAGGGCTTTCAAGTGAAGAGGGCTACTTAGAGAAGAACTCCAGGCTCAAGCCAAAATACTCCACTGCATTTCGGGGAAATGATCAGAGGAACCAAAATTAAATCACAGAAGAAAGAATTTCAAATATTTGTTCAGTATTTACATAATTAAAAGTCTACACTAACAAACATCCTTTCTTACTAACATTGAAGAGGTATGAAATTAATCAAAGGACCAAGTGAATTTCTTTTCTTTCTTGTGATACTAGAGATTCAAACCTATGACCCCACACGTGCTAGACAAGCCCTCTCCCTCTGAACTACAATCCGATCCCGAAGCCCTCTAAATTTTGAGGCAATTTTTGGGGAAGTTTTCCAGGCTGACTGGCCAGGCTGCCTTTCCAATCCTCCTGCCTCATTCTCCCACATAGTTGGGATTACATGTGCTACATCTGGCTCAAGCTGAATTTTTAATAAATCCTTTCTTATCTTTTTACCTCTAAGTAACTGTTATGTTAATACTTATATTTAAAATAATGCTTATATTTAAAATATGTCTGGCTCTAATAACTTCCTAAGATTTCAATAACTTTCAAAAAGTATCCTTTGGGAAAGGAGACTCCACATTTCCTTCACAGTGCAAAAAGGTTATTCACCCACGATTATAATCATTCAAAAGATTTGAGTGATACTCAAGCCCTGGGAAGAGAATGATCAATCAAGCAAGATGCCAGCACTGAGCGTAGGAGATGGGAAATAAGCAAAAAAGAGTGAGACCCGATGTGTGTCAGGAAATGAATGGATAAGGGTAAGAGGTGAGTAGTTGTGTCCATTTTAGTTTGGATGTGCAGTCAAGGCCCTTCTAAAGAGGGAAGCCTGGAGCTGGAGCAGATGGAACTGAATCCCGAGAAGACCCAGGGGTGAAGTTCCGTGCAGAACTGTGGCTGGGGCTCAGAGTATAGGGAAAGAATAGGCCATGAGAGTGTGTGAGGGCAGGAGCCTGATCCTGAGAGCCTCAAGGGCCATCCTGATATGCTCCCATTCTACTCTACCTTCTTTTTGTTTGTTTGTTTGTTTTTCTTCTAGTACCAGGAATCGAACTCACGACCTTCCACTTGCCAGGCTGAGCTAAACCCCCAGCCCCTTCTACGTTCAATATGGAGCAACTGCGAGTTTTAAGTCAGGCCTAACAAGATTGGATCTGCATTTGTGAGCAATGACTGGCTACTGAAGATAGAATTTACATAGGCAAAAGTGGAAACGGGAAGACTGGACTTTTGGAACATACCATCTTCAGAAAGAGGCTGAAACAAAAGTTGTTAAAGTTTAGGACACAACAAGCTGTTTTCCTTTTTCTTTTTTTAAAATGTTGTGTCTATCTATGTTTTTCACTGTTACATAATAGGATTTTTTCCCTGATAATCTCCTTTCCAGCCTTGATTGTATTTTTAATTTATGTTTTCTCCTTTGTTCTTTAAGGGAAGTAATTAAAGGCGCAGAGAGACAAAGCATTTTTCTTTGTTTTGCTTGGTGGTTTTGGAGTGGGACTCAGGGCAGACAAGATGTCAAAGCCCGCGACCTTCCAGTTACTCTACTCCAGGGTCCCTCTTTCTCCTTGTTAACTGATCCTTCAGTAAACTGGCGAGTACTGTAAGCCCCACTTCATATGGGCCCCAGAGTAAACCCCAAACATTGACTACACATGGAAATGGGACTCCACTGTGCCTAGACTATTTCTATAAAAACCCTATGTCTTTATATGGAATTTTTCTATTTTGAAAGACTGATCAATAATTTGACAACTATTTTAAAGTAGCAGGCAGGCCAAAGACAGCAGTTCCATGGAATGGGTCTAGTTCAGAGACTGCTGGCATACAACCTTTGAAAATTGTCCTGTAGGTCTTCTCGTTGCATATGCTATGGTTTAGATCATTTAGGGGTGATATCTGTGTGCACTCAAAATACACTATGCCCCCGACTTGTGACTTTATTTTTATGTTCCTTTGATTCAAACATTGACACTTTGCCAGAAACTGAGGATAGGGTAGAAATTGACTACAAAAGAGCAGCAGAAGGGATTTGCGGACTTGATGTAATGTTCTGTATCTCAGTTGTGGTAATTATATGATCATATGTATTTGTCAAAACTCACTGAACTGTGCAGCAAAAGGAACAAATTTTACTGCGTAGAAATTATACTTCAATAAAAAATCCAATCACTAACCGTAATGCTGTTCCAAAGAGAAAACAAAGTTGACTTCTTGGTGAATACAGAGACACATGGGAGAACTGGAACAAAATTTGGTGGTTTGGTTTACAACAAAGTAACCTGATGCAATACTGAGGCAAGACAGAAATATGCGCCTTGGAAATGTTCTAGTACTTCCAGACAGCCATTTTTATTCACAAAATAAGGAAAATAGAACTGATGCTATATAAAAACATAAATACTGCGATTTCTATAGTGCTTATAATATTTGTAAAGCATCTTCACATATTTCTTCTAGTGTAACCCTCACCTTGAATCTCTAACATTTGCTGATTAGAGAAATACCTTGGCCAAAGTTGCAAAACTACTAAGCAACTGTGGAAGACTTCAGAAATATTCTTGGAAAGTCTACCAAGTATTCCAGATTTTGTAGGTCATGCAGGCTGAGCGTGCAATGCAACCATCTTTGATTATACTTATCTGTTTGAAGGACCATCAGATACTTAATGAAAGAACATACCTTTTAAATTTCATTTGCAGTGCACAGCATAATACTTCTTAACAGATAAACCTTTGTGAAAGATAAGCAATTACTCTATGCCCAGGAATTAAACTGTACAAGTAAGTTTTTAAATGCTATTTGATAAAATTAAGTTGCCAGTATGGGAGTAAAACTACTTCAGGGGATAGATTAGTAGTTTACAACTCTACATGCAATTTTTAATGAAGAAATAGGAATAGTTTATGCCAAAAGATGATTCTGGTCACCATAATTCCTCATATTTCAGAAGCATTTAGATAAACAGCTGAAATGTATAGAAAAGCTAAAATCAAGAACTTACATGCTGTGAAAAGATTTAACAAAGACGCTTTACTCACTGGTGGTTTTCATGTCCACAGATCACTTAGCAATATTAAAAATTCCTTAGTGAGGTTTAATTATTTCATTGTGTCAAATGAAACTAGTTGTTAAGGTTGAGAAACAAATAAATTATTTAGCTTTCTGCTTCCTTTGAACTGTCTGGAATCTACATCAAACTAGTTGCATGCTTTGCTTCCCCAGATACTTTTCTTTCCCCCATTTTCTTACCTCACAGTCATAGCCAACCATTGTTTTTCTCGTTCAGTGAAAGTGCCTCTGACTAGATGAACAGTACAAAGTGAAAAAGAAAAATTGAAGCTCTTCCCCTTGGTCTCTAAGTTATGGAGGCAGCACTGGGAATGTTTATGAATGCTACACATTAATCCACTGAAATGGTCATTTAGTTTCTTTTCTAAACACAGGGTTTCATCACATCTAATAATGAAACAACAAGCCATTTTCTGTGTATTATAAACCATCGACTTGTAATTATATAGTGAAATGCTTCTATATAAATTCTCTGTGATGATGTAAGCTGGTACTGCAGCATAAGTGAATTTTTAAAAGACCACTCCATACTTACAAGGATCTATTTACATTGGGCTAATCATGTCAAAATAGCACCTATTTAAGGGCACAGTCAAAGCTTCTTTTATAAACCTTTATAGATAGATAAATAATCTAGGAGGCTTTTTACTTTTATAAATCTAGGACCGGCTTTCAATGCTTGCTAAAGTTTTTGAACATATTATCCGTCTAATGGGCAAAATGTAATCCTAAATTGGTGATTAAAAGACTCCGCATGGAAACAAGCTGTCAAATGGATAGAGAGAAATTAATCCTGACAACAGTAATGCCTACCTTCCTAAATGAAAGCCCTGTTCAAGTTTCTGCTCATCCATTTCTCAAAACTTAAAACAAGGCCTTTTCCAACCACCCATAGATGGGATGCTAACATTTGCATTTCACTTAAACCTAATGAAGTCAGCAAATTTCCAGCTTTAGGCTTGCTCAGAACTCCTGTGAGAAGACATTTGTCCAATCCGAAACAAACAAAAAAAAGGCACTGTGGCAACATGCTGCAAAGGAACAAAACAGGGCCCGGCTGAACAAAACACAGTGCCCCTTTTGGAACACTTTACATTCCAACAGGAGATCTGAGCGTCCCGCGGTCAAGCCCACATACAAGGACTGCCATGTGAGTAACTGGGAGGAGGGGGATGCATGGAGCTCTGGGAGCCAGGGCAGGAAAAAAGATCTCTTCATCCCGGCAAGTCTAAACCAATGCATAGCAATCATAATCACAGTAATAATAATCACAATGGAATCATACTTATTATTCACTTGCTTTGTTTTAAACTGTGAGTCCTATTCTTGCCAGCTGAAATAAATGAGGCTAAGCTTATTTAGCTCTGCGTGGTGATAACAAGACTGCATCATAAGCACAAGCAGTCAAGAAAAGACTGTGTCCTACAACCGATGTGGAAATTTCAGCTCTGACAACTTGTAGCCATGCTCACCTGCTCAACTTAGATAAAGGGTCTGGGATTCTTTAAATGTTAGATTAGGTCCCTCGAGTTGTCTCTGGAGAAGGTGGTAAGGAGATGCACAGTCCGTAAAAGAAGGGAAGGAAGAGGTATACTCGGAGAAATAAATGGACCCAAAAGCCAAAGTGGTGGAGTGATCTTTATCTAATTGTGCTTAAAATTATAATATCCCCACAAGTAAGCCATGGGTAGCATTATATTTATTAAAATAGAGCTAATATGAAATATACCTTCAGATAAATGCAAACTTTTTGGAAGACACACATGTACAGAACTGTTAAGTCTTCAAATTTGTCTTCTTGGCAAAATATCTGCTCTTGTCAATAGTGCACAAAGTTGCTCTATATTAGAACTAAATTCAGGGACGTTTTATAAGAAAAAGACAACACACACACATGTTGTATTTACATGTGACCACAAATAAGAAAGAATGTACTTTCCTAGGCTGCTAGAGAAGCATGGTTGGGAGCAGGGAGTGGGTATGAATCATGAGGAGTTATGGAGAGTGTATAACATTCACGTTAAGAAATTATGTTAAAAGAAAGTAATAAAACATACACTAGTTGAATAAAAGGTCAAGTTCTCTTTCAAAAAACCTAATGAAACTCCCCGTTTTCTCAGAACCAACAGTTAAACATGGTTACATTCTGCCTTGCTTGTCAGAATATAACATCTACCTGTTTTAATAAGGGCAACCCAGGACATCTGCTTGGCCTCCCCTTTACTGGTTTTGTCTTAGATATATTTTTATTATGATAAAATAGTACTCGTGTCAAAATGCCTAAGTATTCATAGTAATAAATATATAATAAATACTTATATCTAGACTGAACCTTGACATATATAAGATATCATTTCATGATTTACATGTGTTTTAAGAAAGAGTTGGCCGATAGCCAGTCAAGGGAATGCATAAGATATTTATCACAGAGTATATTAGGGGAGGAAGGAAGATAGGAAGGAAGAGAGGGAGGAAAAAATGGAAGAGGGGGAGAGAGAGAGAGAGAATAAAGACAAAATATCTAGAGAGGTAACTAAACAAGTCTCAAATACTATTTTCTCAAAGAAGTCAAGTTCCTTTTTCACATCTTCTATCTTAATAGTGAACACACTGTATTATTGTTTAATTATTTCACTCAACCTTTGCTTCCTACACTAGAAGCTCCACGAGCATACTGAATGTTGCACACCTCAGAACATGTGCACAAAGTTAAGAATTCAACAAGAATTTGCTGAGTGGATAGATGGACAGATGCACAGGTCTGTATTTCAGTCAAGTAAGTAATAAAGTTTTTCTTAAATTTCTGCTCATGTAGATTTGATCGAATGTATATGAGAAACAAATACTAGAAAAGATATTAACATTCTAGCTGAAAGAGAAATGGTTAGATACAAATTAATACTATGCTCTTAGTATCATAACAGAGAAATAATTCAAAGAACAATATTTTCATGGAGGGGAGTGGCAGATATTTACATCACAGTACTCAATGAAAATGTCAGAAGATGCTTTGGAAAATTTCAACAGAACGAATTCAGATAATAATATCACTAGAAATTTGCACTTCTATTTTTTCAGGAGTGGTTAGAATTCTCCCTTAAAATCATCAGCATGGCCAAGTAACTCTGTGTGTTTTATTTTATTCAATGACAGTTTTATTTTACAAGCAAAAAATCCCTTTAGTAATATTAAAAATAGAAGCAGGCTTAAGGAAAGATTAGCAATATTTTACTTCTCTTCTTTCCTCTTTATCTTTTGGGGCAAATTCTACTTTAGAAACTATTTTTCTAAAAAACAAAAGACATTGGCAAAAGCAACAGTCTTGTTTCGGTGTTTGTATAAAGAAATGCTTCATTTTTTGAAAAGGCTTACCAAAATGGAATTTATCACAATACAAAAATACTATAAGCTGGCAACAGAAATTATTTGTTATATTTTTGAATTTTTAAAATGTCTCAAAAAACGAAAGAATGAATTATGAGCCATGATTTTCTTGTGATTAAGCTTTGCAGCATACTTTCAGTGAAAATGCAATATTTAGGAGCAGAGAGAAATCATCGTGACAAGCTTTCCTCTCCAGCCCAGCATTATCCTCTCTCACTTGCCCCACTATTTGTTAGCAGATATGACAACACAAGTATCCTTAAAACCCATTGTAGGGTTATTTCTGCTAAACTTATTAACACTTGGGTCAGAATTATGAGACCAATAATAATAACTATCTGAGACTTAATGAGATAAATAATATCCAAATATCCTACATAAATGCCATTAATGTATAAGGCCACAGGTAGGTAAATCATCTGGTAGGATAAGTAACATTTTTTACAACATACATATGACCTTTACATTATATGGGTATGTGAAATTCTTCAAAAATTAATTTCAATCATTGTCACAGCTATGCTCCGAAATGTGTAGGTTTGCTTCTAATTCTAATGAGTATTAGAGTTCAATCATACCATTACAAATTTTATAAATATAAATGGAGAGCCAATTACATTTAACCTGATGCTAGTTTTGAGATAATCTTTGATGTCTTTGCTCTCACTTCATTTTTTGTTTCCTTAATCTTACTTTGAGAGAATAAAAATAATATATTTAAAAATATTCTTTGCACATCTACATGGTCATGTGTACCTATATCTCCTCCTACAAGTATCTTATGAGCAAAGGCCATGTTTTTATGATGCAAGGTATGATTTACTTGAATGTATGTATTTAAAAAGTTTATGCATTATAATGACATAAATAGATTAAGACATAAATAGATTTCAGTGGTTATTTCTTACTAATGGGCACTCTAAATGGTTAGGGTCCATAAATACATTATTGTAGCGAGACTTCTTATCTCTTGGCATTTAAGCCCCCAACTCAATGTGGAATAAATACCCTCATTACCTCAGGGAGAGAAATTTCTACTGTTCACTTCTCAATGGCTCTATTAGGAATACTTCAAAATAGGATAGAGGTTCAATATTTTCTTTAAAAAGAGCCTACTCTGTTTCCTTAGACAATTGAGGGCAGATAAAATATTTTCAGAATCTGGAGAATACCCAATCTACACGTGGCACTTGATTAAACATATGGAATACATACTTGGAGAAAAGCCAACTGGAGATCTGCTTGAGTAATCTAAACACCCAAGCTGCGAGGGGTTAACATATAAGGATCAGCTTTATACTTTGAAGTTTTCTGGTCTTCATTTTGCCTAATTAAGACAAGATTTAATAATCAAACCACTGTACAAACATATACCTAAAAGTATAGGTTTGCTTCTAATTTTGAGAAGAATTCTTAACAGATTCCAAGGAATCAGCTCCACATGGGAAAAGGTTTCTGATAAGATTTGCCTTTGTCATTGCTAAAATGCAAATGCCTTCCCTGCTTTTCATCTCAGTTTTTTTCTGTGACTGAGGTTAACATCTGCCTGTCAAAATTTTGAGTGTGATACGAAAGGATAAAGATTCTGACATTAGCGTACCATCAGTTTGAAACAGGTCACAAACTCTAGGTCATAAAATAATTCCACGATATTAAAATGTTCTTAAAGTATTTAAAGAAATCATTTCTAGACTTTAATTTCAAAGGGATCAATTTACCCAATTTATTCACAGTCGAACATACACACCACACATTTTGAGGGAAAAAAAATCAGAAGTAGCAAAAAAATTTCATTTACAATCTAACGCTAATTTTGTAAATAAACCCAAATCCAGATTAAAAGATTATGAAGCAAAAAGTAGGCTTCCTAATATCCTCTGTCATATATTTTTTTTGCACTGGAGTTCTTGCAGTTTTTCAACAGTACCCAGTAAGTTCTGTATTGTGCTGAGAGACCATGAACAGGTCAACCAAGCTAACAGTACTGTAATACACCAAAGGGGTACTCAGCTCAACAAGCATGATGACGTTCGTCGGAAGGAAGCTAGTTCTGGCCCTATGAGACTGACTGGATACAAGTTAATTTGATAAATTTACAGAAGTGCGCTAATCTGGTAACACGGAAAATGTCTGCATATAGTGAAAGAAAACTGGAGAATCGGTTGTCACCGCCAACGCTCCCACTCAGGGCGCCAGTCCCACACACGGACATGCCATCTTTTAAGGCAGCAAAAGGCTGGGCTGAGAGAATTTCTGCTCTTCAGAAATGTGGGTCTTCAGCCCATACTCCTTTCATGGCTCTGTGCTTGTGAAGATGATAGCCACAGAGAAGAGAAAAATCAACAATATTTGCACAAAACTAGCACACGATGAAAATCTCCTTCTCCTGCTACTATAAGAAATATAATTTAACCTTTGCCCATGAAGGTTTATTTTGTTTGTTTTCTACATCACAATAAAATAAAGCATTTAATAATAAGGCAAATGGGAGCTATTCATTTGTAAGTAAACTGGGTATCATTTTTCAATATAATGCCTCTATAATGTATTTGTAGGTGACACAGTGAGAAGGATCGTTGTGCTTACAAATTTTGTGCTTACAGATTTGTGATTACAAATTCATAGAAAATGTTTTACTGGCCTCTCTGATGCCATGCACTGTAATCTGTGGCTGCTTCAACAAGGCAGTACCTAAGGATGTATTACGATACAGTCAATTTTTGTTTCTGCTTCAATTACTTCTTGGAATAAAAAGAGTCACAGTAAATAAGTGCAACCTAGATGCATAATAGAAGTACCTTATTGGCTGACCTTGTGCTAGCTATCATCACTTGTGCAAACTTTTAACTTCTTAACCCATCACACTCAGCCCCGTCTCAAGGTTTTTGACAAAAATACCAAAAAATGGGACCCCATTCATATGTGTTGTGTATTAAAACTAGCACTCATTCATGAAATGTCCTGCTAAGCTACGATCTCAGTTTTGATACTAATGTCCCACGAACACAATGATGATAAAAATACTGATATGATGATGTTCTTGAGCCTAGGTAGCTGGATTAGGATGGTAATCTTTTTGCTGCGATTAATCCCAACACTCTTCTCTTACATATCTAAATCAGTGAGAAGAACCCAAAGTTCTAAACCAGTGACTATGATATTTTAACATGGAGCAGAGGCTTACTTTGTTCATGTGAATCTGCTGCTGGTATTGTTTCTGCTTCTCCAAGAACTGCTGGTGTTGCTGCTGAATGACCAACTGAGCCAACGTGCTCTGAGGCAGAGGTGCAGACTGGGTTCGATTCAGGGGTCTATGACGGGGCAATTTGTGGGTGCTTCTAATCCCTGGTGAAATTCTCTCTTTTGTTGCCAAGGGAGACTGTGGATGTAAGGGAACTCCACCTGAAAGACATGTTTGTGTGTATGAGTGTTTGTGTTTATTTATATATATGCACGTACACAGATACATTCACACACAATTGTAAGAAAATACAAGCTCCTTGCCAGGCAAACATTTGAAGAGCATTAGGTTGGGTGCTGTGAGACAGAAATGCCAAGGTCTTGAACAGGGATGTGTCTGACCATGCGACCCATCAGCAGTCCAGTCTGGTATGTACGAAGATGGAAAGAGTGCATTTGTTCCCCACTCCCACCTGATGGATATGCAGGAAGAAGGAAAGACCTCAGCCTTTCTCTGCAGTAGCCAGCGTCAGAGAGATGCCTGTATAGCAGGGTAAATCTTTATTAGGCTCCTGAGTTAAAGAGACACTGCACTGGATCACTCATAAAATAAAAGTCCTAAGAGAACCCATAAATGGTGTCATTGTTAATTACCGGCCACAAGAAGCTTTTGTTGTCGCATTTGTTCTTTCAATAATAAATGCTGCAGGAGAGCTTGGTGGCTGCTGTTGGGCTTTCCCTCTAAAGTCACATGAGGATGGCTTGAAGATGCCGAGATGCTGCCCCCGTACTGCCCAGGCAGAGGAACACCTTGCCTGAGCGTCTGTGTCTCACACTTCTGCTTTTCTTTGAGAGAATTTGAAGCCTGTGTCAAGAAATAATAAAGACGTTTATTCCCATTAAGTAGGTGGGTCACTAAGTCCCAACATCACTAGGTCACTTTCTTAGGCCATAGTTTTGCGAGGCAACAATCCAGCCTACCAAATGATCGAGTAAGGAAGGTGGAAAACACTATGTATTTTAAACTAACTTATTTAACAAAGGAGAAATAAAAATAAAGTAGAAGCAACGGAAATAATTCAGTAATTGAATATCATTGTACTGAATTTAAAAGTTTTAAGGTTTTTTTAACACTAAAAGTTATGTTAGGTACACAATTTCAGTGAGATAGGAAAAAGAAATTCAGCTGGTCTCGTGTATGTCATGATGGCTATTGTTATATAAATAACAATATATCTTATACTTAAAAATTACCCACGGAATGGAAGTGATGTGTTTTCATGAAAAAAGTAAGTGAATGAGGCAATGCAGATGTTAATTAGCTTAAGTCATTGTACAATATGCATATGTCAAAGCATTATGTTCTAACCCACAAACATATATAATTTTTACGTATCAATTAAAAACCAAAAATGATGCTAATTTCAGACTTAAAAATGAGAAGCTTACTTCTAAATATTTTAAAATATATTGCTTAAGAAAAAGGTATTTTGGAAAGGTAACATTTGTTCTAATAGTTACAAACTCTATTAAGACAAAATGGTCTGTAATACAGGTGCTGGAGAGTCAAGCAAAAGGAACAACTCTCCTTGTTTTGCATGTCCTCTAATAATTTCACAGAGCTCTATGTTTCTAATATTTAATTATTAAAATGAATTTGTAAAAGGAAATCAATGAAAGGAGGTACAAAATACACAAATTTGATTTGAATGTTTATTTTATATTAATTCACAACAGAACTCTAAATCTCCAGTATTAAAAATGACACCCTAGATACTTTTGTATAATAAACTACATGTGAAATCAGGTATCAAATAAAAAAGCTATTAAGAACTTGAAATATATGAGAATAGAGTAATATGGCAATAATAATTATATCATCAATGGCAATAATGAATTATCCTATTCCAAAAATTTAATGAATGGTGGTCAGTTTAGTATTACAAAAGTAGAAGTCTAATATATAAAAATTATGTGGCATGCTTCTTTTCAAAATTCATGTTTCATCTTTCAAAATTGCCGTGCACCAGGGAAGCAAAGCAATTTTCAGTGATGGAGAAATTGAAGGACAAAGAGGTAAATGGTTTGTCTGAGTCACAGAGTCAACACAATGTTTAATCTAGAAATGATGGCTGGTCCTGGCCTCTTTTCCTTCAAATTTCCCACTATTCAGTGGGGAAATGGAGTATTAGAGATTCCTTTGCCAGAAAAATACTAAGCTTGAGAAATTAATCGTGATGGCCTCATCCACACCAAAATGGAAGCAAAGAAAAATGAAACTTTAATCCAAACCACATTGGTTTATTCATCCAATGGCACCAAATTGTATTACCATCGAAACATTAAATGGTCTGGCTTTAGTACTTGGTCCTTTGGGCAAATATTTTCCCTGACCACATGAAACGTAGTGGAAGGGTGAATTAGTGAGGAGGAGTAGTTTAGAACATGCAAAAATCAGTGGCAACAAAACGCCTATTCATGTCTCGAAAGTATCCGAGTTAATATGTACTTATCACTAGAAGAGATAGAAACAGAAGAAAATTTTTAATAAGTAAAGATTTATTTTTAGTTTCAGTCCTAATTCCTTTTTCATTTACACTACAACCAATTATTTATAAATACTTCATGTGGAATTTCAGGTGTATATTTGAATTCAGGAATATTAAATCCTTCTTCTTCTACTCCAAGATATAAAACAGCATCTCCATTTTGCTTTCTCCTCACTGGTACAAGATAACAGTATTGCATGGTGTAACATTATACTCTATAAAATTCCAGACATCATAAAATATCAGCTATGATAAACTGTCTCTTAATTTTGGGATTTTACAACATGTATTGAAGATATATATGAATCTGATATGCTGGACTCAGTAGAGGACTTGCTACTAAAGACTGGAAAAATTAGTGACAAAGGGTGGAACAAATTTGTCTTTAAACCTAATCACATGACCTCTTTATATGTATAATTTACTACCCTTTCAAAGATGCATTCTTGTGGGTAAAGCCTACACATCTTTTGCAACTAAAATTTATATATTTTAGAAAATGCACATAAAATAACTGTTGCTATCTTCTCCAAGTAGGACAATTACTTCCACAAGATCCTATTTCAGTTGTCAGGACTTTTAAACGAACTAAATCTGTGAATCTCCTGGGAATAGTTTAATATACTTAGAGAGGTTTTCCAGATACGTGCTCTTCAGACCACAGAATCAGTAACTTCAATTCCTGAAATAAAGTCATTCACAAAACAAAGTCTATGAACATATGCTGCTGTGTTTTCCAAGCTGTAACACTCAGCACTGGCTCGGGGTGTGTTCCAGGTCTGGCACTTGCTGGAGCTGTAATCTTCAGCTTTTAATCTCTTTTAGTCTCCGTTTCCTCTTTATAAAAATGTGAAGTGCAATCCCTGTTTCCCAGGATTATTATGTGGAACTACTAAAATACCTGGGGAGTTTTCTTTTAAAGCTACACGCCATTCTGAAATGTTAGTTACTTTAATAAAGAATTCTGCCAACCAATATAATTCTGTGATTTGAAATTAAACCGAATATTTGAACAATGCAGCGAGTAGCAAAGAGCGAAGAGCTGATGCCAATAAGATTTTCCCAAATCTTAAATATACGAGAAGTGAAAGAGTGTTTCTATATGAAAATACCACTTAGGCTGGTCTAGGCTGAGGCCGTGCAAGGACTTACGTTGAGCTGGGATGACCCTGCTGGGAGTCCCAAAGTAATGTTGGGCAAAGAAGGAGAGGTATAAAGACTTAGCAGGTTCATGGAATCTTCATGAATTAGAATGCGTTGCTGTGAAACCAGTTGCTGTTTAAAAAAAGTAAAAGAAGGTCTTAAAATATCACAGTCTCAAGGATTTTAGTAGAAAATAATCAAATTTCTATGAGAGGCTGTACATTATTATAGTTAAGAAAACTACAAGGGGTTGACTGGAAAATACAGTATGTTTAAATTTTGAAAAATATTACAGTTATAGACACATTGACAGTAATTATGTTTAAAAAAACTTCCTCTTGCTGGGAACACTTATAACATCTTTCTTACTAACTTTTCTAAAAATTAATTTTATTGGTATATGTTAGATATACATAATGATCACATTTATCATAGGAAATTTCTTGCCCTTTTGTGAAACAGTGCTGGAAGTCCTCTTTCATGAGTACCCTTAGAAAATGTGACAAAGAAACCATGGTGAATGCAGCTGGCCAGCGCCCCCAATGGAAAAACAGGGTTATAAAAGCATTACAGTATGTTCTCAACCACTTTATCCACCAGATCGGGCACCACGTGGCTTTTGGCTCTCCCTCAAAGTTAAAATGCCAATGAAATGTACATGTACACGATTCAGGCATCAGGGCAGCCAAAACAGCACAACTAAAAACACTCACAAAAGAGAAGCTTCAGAACTGCTTCAGAAAGTGGTAGGAACAATGGGTAAGTGTGTTCAAAGAAAGGGGGAGAATTTCCAGGGGGATTAATGGCAGTGCGTCTTTTACTGTAATAATTTTTAAAAACATTAAACATCCACCATGTTGTGATTACACCTCATATTTAAGTTCCATTTTATGACTTCTGTGCCCAAGAGTTATAATGTTATTTAAAAATCAAATAAAAATTTCACCATCATTTATAAAATCTGAATACAGGACTTCTATGTTAATTTTGCACAACGTATTTTTAAAGTCCTGGCTTAATGGAATATAATCAATGTGTTTATCAGCTACTGCAAAATGTAACAATCAAACTGGGTAATTCTGATGAGTATTTATACACTTTTTTATCTAGTTTAACAAATATATGTACACTGTCCTAGGCATTATGTTTATTTGAGTTAAATGCTATGTAACTGACAGGAAGCTCATAGAAGAAAGTCTTAAACACCACCATATAGGGTTGAAACAATAATGACATCTTTTAATATAAAAATTTATGAATAGACAACTCTGTGTGATGTGGTTTTTTTTAATAGATCATTCATATTCAGAAACTAAAGTAAATGTTAAAATATTTTGAGATCCCCACACAATAGCCTTCATTTACACTGAAATGCTCTAAATGTTTTGACATCACAGTGCTTCTTACAACAAATGCCTTTTTTTAAACCCAATACTAAGAGTCATGTTTTCCCACATGTGGCCTAATATGGTTGCTTGAATTACATTTTCTGTTTAACTCTTGCTTCCCTCCCAGAACTTTTATACAATAAGAGTTACAAAGGTCTTATTAGACTAAGGAACTCTGGCCTGATATGGTCCCCAAGGGAACAACATCCCTGAAAAAGAATACTCCATGTAACAGTATGACACAGTGACTGCTTTCTTCCCAAACAAAAAGCATATGGGACTCCAATAATAGACCACCTCCAAGAGGGATATTGCACACACGGGCTTTGACTAAAGTAAATATAATAACTTGTCAAGCATGTTTGGGGGAGCTGTATATTTTCCTCTGGACAAACCTGGGATATCAATTAACTGAGAAAAGTATCATGGGCTAATACAATGCAACCTCAGAATGTCACCGAAGAGTGATGCACCGCCAAAACACAGGATGTTATTCCAAAACATCATCTCAATCATAGGTCTGTTTGGAGATGAGTCCTTGCCTTAACATAATAAAAGCAGAAGGTTAAATGCGCTTCTGCTTGGAACTTGGAACTTCAAGCTAATTCAGATTTTGTTTTCTTCTTAAAAGACCATGTCAGGAGTTTCTGCAGGAAAATCGAGAGTTATACTGAAACTGTTAACATTACATTGAATTATATCTCAAAATTTAAGTTGAAAATGTCATGGTATGAGTAGTGTTGAAAAATATTTTTAAATTGCACTGTGTGGTATTGCAACTTTATTTCAGGAGCTATTTATAGTAGTTGCATTTGCTTATACAAATAAGCTTTGAACATCAATTTTACTATAGAATATATACATGACCAAAACCAAAATGAATGTCTAAGGAAGGAAAAATATTTTAACTAGCTTATTGGCAGCAGATAGTGATTCAAAATAAAGGGATAATCCATTCATTTATCTGTGTTCATAGAAGAGTTTACAAGTGTGGAAAAGTTACGCATTTTAATGTATAACTTTTGTTCAAGTTTGTGTACACTCCTCACGGCACTGAGATTTGACAAAGACTATGGTAAGGACACCAGAACAAAAGCACAAGCAAAACCACAGACCTCACAAAAGAGGTTATCTCTGTTTCCAGGAGAGATTTTCTGTGATGTCATCACCAGAAGCTGATACACTAAAATGAGAAGCAGGTTTCTTCTCAGCTGTGACAATGGGGGCAGCATGTTGGCTATTTACAACAGCTTTGACTAAATTGGGAGGAACTGGGGATATTTCCATGCTGAAATTGCAGACCAGTAGAGTTTCACGTAAACATTAAGTGACTCCATCTCCTGGGGTGGTATACTGAGGTTCAGCACCTAACATGGGCCAAACCCTGTGCCGAAGTGTTTTTGGAAGTTAACCTATCCTTCATATATGCTCTCAAGTTACCATTAAGCTTAGCTTGTAGATAGGAAGATGGAGGAAAGTGAGCAAAGCAATTTTGCATCCTAGTGGGATCAGCAGTGAAATTTAGGTTCTGCTGCAAAAATGCACAGTACTCTGCTGCTACTGTTGCGGGAAAAGGGAACCATAAATGCAAGTAAGAAGGGTGGGTGCTTTGGAGGATGAAAGGGAGGAACCTCAGGCCCTATGGCTTAGGGAGAGAAGGAATGAACTGCAATTGGGAGCCAGCTGACCTGAGTATGAGAAGAAAGTCCTTTTGACTTCACAGTGTGAGGACCTACAAGCTGTAAGGACAGTTGCTGAGGGTGGAAGGTAAGGGCTGCATCCCCTATGCTTCAGGGATAGATAGTTCTTTCCACAGAGATTAACTGGAATAACCTCATATGATAGAAACTTCAGGGATTTGGACATTGCTTAGTTTATCTCCTTTGAATTGAGATAAGGAAATAGAGATAAGGAAATAAAGATTGGGTAGACTTCCAATGCCTGGAATCACACTTTACCATTTTTCTCAAGTTGTCTTCCTTAAATATAGCTTTCCGCTGAGAGGCTTTTTGGTAGGAGCGGTCTGCCTGTTCCTAGTTAAAGGCTTTTAGCAACACCCAGATCTGTACTCCATAGCGCTGAGCGCAGGCAAGGTGTAAGCGGAAGCACTCCACTGAGAAAATGAAGGGTCCTGACCAGTATTCCTGCAAGGCTGGATGATCACTCTACTGAGAGCTGTGGTGAGCTCATAAAATTTTAGGCAAAATCAGATTTTGGCTGGAAGCAGTTTTGACAATGATCCAGTCCTTTCTTAGAGCTACACTGCAAAAATACCAAAATTTCACAGTTTTGAACACTGGAAAGATGGTTTTAATTTGAAAATTTTTCATAATTGGATACTTTTATTATAGTTAGATAAAATGGAAATACTAAAATATGGTTGGCTATCACAGAACCTTCATAAAAGAATTAATGTTAAATTGATAGTGTTGGGCAGTAGGCACACAGGATATCCTGTATCTCACAAATTTACATGCAAGCCTACTTTCTACATAAGAAAGCACAAAACTAACTCAAATGACTTGTGATCATGACTATAGTTATAGTATAGCTAACATGCTCTGATGGCAAACAGGAGGGTGTTAATTTAAAGACAGGCTTCGGTAAGTAACTAGAATTTCAACAGGAGCATGGCACTCGGACGATGGGCAAAAACTGAGCCTGGTCCTGGGGTGCGGTGGGGGTCTCTCACATTTTAGTAAGACCTGTCATAATTTTCTTTTATCTCTTTTCTATCACATCAATTGGAAGAATATCTTATAGGTGATATTTGCAACTCAGAGGAATAAAATATACATAGATTGAACTTCTGCCATTGAAATTATGAAGCTTCTAAATTCATTTAAAATACTCTTTGTAGACTAATATAGTAATTCTGATACACAATTTGGTTCTATAAGCTAAATAATCATACTATTCCCCATGACCTAATGATTCTTCAGCTGAGGATCACAACTTCAAGAAATTGCCCCAGCAAGTTGTCAGGATGTTGGTATATATTAAAGGACATTTTTTTGCAATGGGTGGCAATGGAGGCTACCATTATTACATCTCATTGGAAAATGAATAAAGTGGCGCAGTCCCAACAGCATTTATAAAGATATGAAGAGACCTATTCCCAGTGCTTAGTGGTAAAAGAAATGAAATGATTAGCGTAGATAACACTATGCTATTCATAGCCATTAAAATTCTTGGGCAGAAGAAAATACATATGCCATAGTAATCCATGTAAACAAAAACAAAAGAGAGATAACAACCTATGGGGCAAGGAAGATGGAAGTTGAGAAAGAAGATAAAAAGGAAGGAATAAATAAGTGAGAGAAAGAGGAGAGGACAAAGGGAGAAAGATAAATGCTTTTCTTACTTGTAATGGGAAAAGAAGTTAACTGATAGCCCCTGGTTTTTTTATACGTATGTGTTTTGTTTTTGTTTTTGTTTTTTTTTTTTTTGTCTTTCTGAGACAAGGTCTCGCTGTGCAGTTCAGGCTGGTCTTGAGCTCACTTTGCAGCCCAGGCTGGTCTCGAACTCACAATGATCCTCCTGCCTCAGCCTCCTGAGTGCTGGGATTACAGGCATGCGCCACCATGCCCAACTGATAGCCCTTGTTGAAATACTAGCTATGTAAATCATTATCTACATGTAAGAAGCTTGTAGGAAAAGTAGATGGAGAATTTTCAATTTATTCTATGTTCAAAATTACCTACAACAAGCATGAGAATTGGAAGAAGAAAAAAACCACATATACATAGACTGAAATTTTGTCTATTTTGTCTCCTACTTTAGCTCAATGACTGGCTGGCTGTGAAATGTAGGAAGCCACCCACCTTCTTTGGACATCAGATCATTCAGTCTAAGACTGAAATTCTTCTATCTCTACCAGGTGACAATTGTATCTATCAGAATGGCACATATGAAGACATGCTTATAAAAGTCAATCAACTTTGACTTCAAAAGGTCTCAAATTTACAAATTTAGGCTATCTAAAAAGTAAAGAGTCACACTAAAAAAAGAAAATTCCTTAATCCTTCAATTGTCTATGGCTTTAATAGTATTTTTCAAGATTGTATTTATTTTCTACTCTTCTTTCAGTTAGCTGATACAAAGGTAAAACCTCCATACAATTGAAAAGAAAATTGTTTAGGCAGTAAAAATGTCTAAGTTTTCATTTTTACTGGACATTCCAGAATGTATTACTATAACATGCATATGAGACCTTAAATAAGTAAAACATTTGACAGAGTTTGCATTTGAAAGGTTTTTTTTCAACTTTGCACTGATGTTCTGTTAAGGAGCTTGCTTCACATTATTGACTCATACTATTCCTAATAAATGATTAGTTTGTCATAGCAATCGCTTTTCTAAGGGGGCAAGAAATATGTTATATTTACTTTCATCTACAACCATAGTTCTACACCCACTGAGAGTTGAGCATAGCATTCATAGCAAATGTCACAGCAAGGATTATGACACAACAGGCAGATGAGTCATGTGAGACTGGGACAAAATAAATGACATTTCAGATGATTTTAGAACACTTAACCTTTTTATTAGAATCCTTTTTTTAAAAAATCATTTGCATCTGCTGGAAAAAATTTTTTAAAAATATCAGAGTAGAGACAGCCACTAATGTTCAACTAGAAATAAACCAGCAGCTTGGCTACTGTTAAAATAGCTATCAAATAAATCTACTGAATCTAAAGTAACGGTGCTGATATCCATGGAAACATATTTGAACCCACAGGCCTACAATGTTAACAATAAAGGAACCAGATAGGTAAAGACATCTCTGCCTGGAGTTGGAAATAAAAAACCCTTGAGGTTTCTGCTCCCCAAACAAGTTTACAAATGAGTAAAGCAAGTAGCTCCAACAATCTGAGTTCTGGGACTGAGCATATGTAAGAAATAGAACAAATGGAACAGAAATGGTCAGAACAGATGGAGACTCACTCTCACATGAGAGCTGCTGGCTGAAGACAAACAAGCTAATGAGTTTTCCCTACCAGGAGTCAGTGCCGATAATAACAACAGAGATGAACTTGTTTCAGACTTCACAGCTTATCACCTGTCTTCCAAACACTAATTTCTTACAACAAATTTACTGGCATAGGTATTACTACCTTTCTATTAGATTGAGAATCTGAAGGTCAGGGAGAGTGTGGCGACTTGACCAATGCTGATGTCTAGGAGGCAGGTTCATGTGCAGCCTTTGGAATGGAACACCTACCTCAGCATTCCACAGCACAGAGCTGTTGCCCAAGTCTTGACTTATGAATACACTCTCCTTCAACCTCTGTCTTCCCTTTATCTAAATTAGATAGGACATGTGATTTATAAGATTGAGAGTTTGTGTTCATCTAGGGCTACAAACTTTAGATACAGCCTTATTTTCCTGTTCCCTAAGCAGCAAAAGGGTTAGAAAGCTATCACTTGCATGGGCTATGTAAGAATCAGGTGATGTTTTTCTACTTTCAGTTCATAGAACAGGGAGTTCATTCAAATACACGCTGTTATATTATTTGTAAAGTAAAAATGGCCTCTACTGTTTCAGCAGAGTTTGCAGAAGAAGCCTATTTGGGAAACAATTGAGTATGCAACCAAGTTTTGAACATAGAATGATGTAAATAATATGTAGCAAAACATTTTCTGTTGCTATGAAATCACATTTTATTATTAATCTTAAGAGACATCTGTAAAAATCATACCAAATTCTAAATGATGGTTGATCAAGTATGGCTGAAGATATTTTTCTTTCTCTGGTTTAGGTGGAAGTATTTTGTGTTACAAAGCTAGGATGTTAATTTGCTGACAGTCTTGGTCTGTATTCTGCTCCTCTCTCCTATCCAGAATGAATTATACTACAGATCTCTGTCAGTGTAATGCAGCAGAAAACCACATGTTAGTCATCAGGCTTGCATTTTTTGTTCTGGGCCACAGAGAGGCTACCCATCAGTGCATAAAGGTCTGCCCACCTGGCCTTTCAGATCATAGTTCAGGCACACAATTAATTCATTATGAGGTAAGTCACTGCTTGCTTTTGAACTCGTCTTTGCAGCTTTGGAGGTGAATGTCCTGTCACTGACCTGAAGAAATACCTCTACCCTTTTAAACTCCATTAAATCACATTTCCTTCTGTTTTGTTTTGTTTTCTTTTTTTTAATAGTGGCATAGAAGGAAAAGTTTATAGTGATAGAATATATTCAACAATTGGCTGAAAAAATAGGGCACCTAGGCAGATAACTTGTGACAGTGAAGGATTTGGAAACATAAAACTGATTAAAACAATATAATCAAATTGATTTAATTTACACTCCCTCCTCATCTGGAATACTACATTTAATTTAATGGGCCATAAAAGGCCTGAATTAAAGAGAAAAATCTCACTATATCCATTTATTTCCAATCTCACCAATATGTATTTCTTGGTCAGTTTTGGTCAGAGAGAGATCTTATTCTTTTAGTAACTATCAAATCCTATTTCCCTCTTCCTCTCACTCGAAAGGTAATTATGATGCTAAATTTTGTGTTCATCATTATCTTGCCATTTTAAAATACACTTATATTCTGTGTTCCTAAACAAAATATTATATTGCTGCTTCTGGACCCAAAAATATGATCATACATAAGTGGTCTTCTGAAACTTTCTGTACTGACTGAACCTCTAAGAATCATATACACCAGTGAATGTAGTGGCAATGTGTCATCTGTACTCATTTTTCTAGAGTATAAAGTACATCCAGGAACACACTGCAATCCAGATAATTTGGTATTTATGCAATTTCTGAGAAACACAGTATTTGACTGAAAGAAAGTGGAAATCTGTTTTTTCTTCCCTAATATTTGGTATCAAAATTGTTCTTTTCTTATAAATAAAGAGTTGCTAAGAACTAATATTGAGGTATAATTGCACCAACCCGAAGACAACATCTAGAACAAATAGTTGTTGAATAATCCAACTTACGTCTCTGGTCACAAATATTTGTCAGGTATCTATTCCATCTGATATCATGTTTTTGAAAGGATAATAAAAAAGAGAAAGAGGGGTGTAAAAACAATAAGAAACTGGGTACCGACAAAGGTCCCAGAGATTATCTAGAGATTTGAAAAGTTATTATTCAAGGAGCTGCAAGACAATCACGAATAAGAACATCTAGCTTTTCTACTCACGATTCTTAAAAAATATTGAGGGAGACTTTTGAAATCTAAAACAAAGGTAAATGAGCTTTGAGTGGGTTCTCATTTGCTTTTGCAGATACTTGGGGGATGACAAAGATGGGGCCTTTTAAAACCAAATAAACAGTTCAAGATTCTGCGATCAGAACTAAAATACCCTTGCTGTGCTCTACATCAGGACTGTTTCAGGACTGAGGGGAGCGACACACCAATGTAGCATAAATGGGGGCCTTTGGGATGCCAGCTTAGTGCTTGGAGGGTCTCTTGTTAGATTATTCCCCTTGGCCAACCCTAGGTTTGTCTTCTACCTTCTGAGTGCCGTGAGGCCCTGAAAACCACAGCTCAAACTCAGACGTCCTTAAGGCAAATGACCTCTCTGGCTGCAGTCCCTTGCTTCTCTGGGGTAACCTCTGGGTTTCTGTCTTTGCTTATATTTTGGCCTAATAATTTTAATTTTATAATGTATAATATTTTACTGTATATATGCACATATGTGTTTGTGTATATGTATAATTTATATATATACAAACAAATATAGATATCTTGGCATAGCGCCTGGAAGATACTTCTGTTGTTCAAAGCAACTGTTTAAAATCAATTTAGTTGTGTCAGGAGACAGTGAGATCCCTATAGCTAGAAGTGTTGTGGTAGAAGTTGGACAATCACATGGCAGGCAAGCTATAGCAAAAGAGAACTGGTAAGTCACAATTAGCCCCAAAGTACTATGACTCTATAAATTATAAGAAGTATGTAGGAGTTATGTACAAGAAGGTGTCACACCAACTTTTCCTCCATAGAAGAATGCATAGTTATGGAGGAGTTATAATGACCGAAAGAAAATTGAAGGCTTTCAGTGAATGGACCCTGAGTTCAAAACAGTGAGTTCTGTAAGTCACTGTGTTCACACTATCACCTTGCTTCACCTCATACTGCAACTGTATATATGCTTGCTGACTCCCGCATTTACTTTTCTCTGCATATTGTACTGCTGATTATAATAAGTGATGTTACTTTAAAGTAACTTTCTTTAATATGCCATTCTTAAGGTTAGAGCTCATATTTTATTTATATGCCCACTGCTAGACAAAATGACTGACACACAGTGGTAAATGTTTGCTCAGTGGAACTCTTTGTGCTCCAATTCTTTTTCATTACACTTAGGGTCAAAAGGACAAAACTCACCTTGCTAGGTGTTCTTCTGAGAGATTTGCATGAAGCTCTCCTTACTGATGGGTTTACTCCCATCAGACTAATCAATAGCTGAGCAGCATTACTAATTTGTATAAATGTTGTGCAGTGTATACTTAGGATCGCTAAGGATATTTTACTTGAGGACTATATGTAGTGTTTTTCAAACACCCGATTGTCATCCAGCTATTGTTCATTGTCTTATTTATAAATTAGATTGTGTTTACTCAATTCCATGTATTATAAAACTATAAAACATAACTAATATCTACTTATAATAGTCAATAAACACCTATTTCTCTTATAAGTTTAAAACACAGAATTGAGCCAACTTGAACTCAGCAATATCACTCTGTATTAGGCAGCTACTCGGGGAGCCAATTTCCAAAAGAACGAAACTAATAAGGGTCTTACCTCAGCATGAGGAGTAGGGGGCAGAACCGAAGTCTCGTTTTCAGTAACATTTCCAGTTGGTCCATTGTTTGGTGAACTGGGACCAGATCCTGGAGAACTGCTGCTCACTGAGGATTCTGAAAAATATGGGGAAATACAAATATATGCATGAAAAACACACACAGATGGGTGTTTGTAACTGTAATATACAGTATTTGGTGGTTTTTTTAAACTTTTATCTGAATGGCATGCACTGTGTCACAGGGAGAATGAGGGAAATTTATGGAATGTTTCTCAATTTTCATTCTACCTTTCCCTCTTTGTGTTTACTGACAAAATACAGTATAGCATTCTATAGTTCCTAGAGAAGTAAAATATCCAGTTAGAGAGGCCAGTGGAAGCACTGGGTGAAGGGGGAAAGAGTAAAGGATCTGCTATTACTTGCTCCTACGTGATAAGAAAACAATGAACAGTGATAAAGGTAATGAATTTCTACAGATCAAAAAAGCAGCTCATCAACACATGGAACCAAGAGCAATTTCCTTTGTGACTGCTCAAATGCTGAGTTAGAAAGGATTCTCCTTGATATATGGAGGCTGTACCTTCTTATAGCACATGTGTGTCAAAGTTGCAGGAAGAAAATATAATAGAAAGTAAAATCTCAACACTGCATTGCCACTCTTTTACAAACTAATTTGACTTTAACCTTACCCAACTTATTTTCCAAAATACGGAGATTTGTTTATTTAACATGTAAAAATTTAAAAGCCAATATAATGAGAAATTCTTGGTTTTTTTGTTTGTCTGTTTTTTTGTTTTTCTCCGGTACCGGGAACCAAACTCACAACCTTGCACTTGCCAGGCAGGTGCTTTTGCCGCTGAGCTAAATCCCCAGCCCATAACGAGAAATTCTTATAAGCAAAAGTTTAATAACAATACAAAATATTTAACTAACCTCTTTTCTCTTCAATAACAAAATTTATATGTACTTCAACTTATGAAAAATAATGTATCTCTTAAAACATCTAATTAAAAATAGAAAGGTCCAATTCCTAGAATAATACCTAGAGACATCACCTTATCAAGGCTTGGAAAATGAGTTATTGAGCTCTGTTTAACTCTTTACCCTCTTCTAACGTTCACTCATCTCAGAATTTTTCTATTTGCCTCATCTTAGGTCTTGCTAACCCCTGTATCCTTCCATCTTGTTAACCCTGTATAAATGACCTTGCCTGGTGCTTTTCACAGACTGCGTACTTTGATCTGTTTTCCACCAGCACCTTTTCTATTGCAGCACATGTTACCTATACTCTCCATTCCCACTTCAAAGGTACAGCATTACTCTTCCTTTCCCTCACCCGACTCTGGAACACTGACTTTTACCCTTAACCCCATCCCTTTTATTGGCTGGGGACTTTCCTCATGGATTACTCGGTATTTTCAGCCCCTCTTCCTTCTCCACCGGGACTGCCCCCCTAGTGGGACAGCGTGTTAATAATCCTTGACAAGCAGGGTACTCTCAGTGCCTACCATTCGTTCAAGCCCTGGCAATATGGCTTACTCATTATCAACGGCAACCACTCTCTCACGTACCATCAAATTTGAAGGCTTTTGACAAAACAGTCCTCATCCTCCTAACTTCTTAGACAGTAACCTTATCCATCTCCATGGTCATCATTCTGTCTCTCTGGCTCTCCTCTTACCATCCCTAAACACATGCACGAATCGGTGGCCTTCTCCCTTTTTCTCTATCCTTTGTTAAGGTCACTCAGTCTTGTAATCTTATATGTTATTTTTAGGCAGTATTCTCTCATGGAGTTTTTATTTCTTGCCTTTAGCGCTCATAATTTCAGCCTGAATTCCTCTGGAATGCAGGACATTACGTGTGTGTGAAACTCAATGAATTCTAGTATTAAATATTTCCTTCTTGCCTCTAGATTTTACCACTACCCTTAGAGTCATCCTTATTTCTGCTTTATCCTAATCAGTTACTGGGTCCTTTCAATTTGTTCTTTGTGTCATCTCCACGTGTGTCTGACTACAATCATCTCAGTTTAAAGAGTCATGATTTTCTCGTGAACTCTGGTTCTCTTAATGTTCCTGAGTCCCTACCACAGTCTCTCAGAACTTTCTTCCAAACTCTTGCCTGAAGAATCCCCCTACTGAGCCAACTTTTCACCATGTCCCTCTTCTCCTAAAAGCCGTTATTACCCACACTGCACTTTCCATGCTCTTTGAAACAGAGTCAGTTACCCTTTACTACTTTATGTTTTTTGTTCTCCTTTTTGTCCACTCACTCAACTGCAAGCCCAACTCCATGTGTAAATTCAAAGTCTGCTTCCTATTACAATCTGTCCCCCAAAGAACAAGAGCTCTCAATTTCCAGACTATACAGTACTTTCTCGCCTTCCTCTAAACAACATATAACTCAACTCTTATTAGTACTATTTCTCTATACAACAATGTAGAATCACTGGAAAGAATGTGAGACTCATGAAAGAATTCCGACCCTCCTACTTGTTTATTATAGCATCTCAGCAAATTATTACTATTACAAAATGTGTAAGCACACTTTTCTCACTTCCTATAGCTTACTTATTATATTCTCAGTAATCTGGTCTTTCTCCTATTTGTCATTTATGGTGTTTACTTTTAGCAAAGAAAATGCCCTTTAAAAAAATTCTTACAGGAAATTTCTTTTCTCTGACTTGCCTTTCCCACATGATTAAGTATTTCTCATTAATGTCTCATTTCCATATCATTTCCATATTTTAAAAATATTTTCTTAAACATTCTGATCAATTTTAAATTTTATAACTTATGTTATTTTATGTTTATTTTAGTGTAACAGGATTTCACCACATCACACTGGACAGGATCTGGAGGAGGCAGCAACCGCTTTTCTTGGAACACAAAAAAGTCTCAGAAAAAGAGTGATACTAGAACTGGAGCTTGGGGAAGAGAAGTTCATGAAATGGGTGCAGTGGAGAAGAGGGTAGAAAGCACTGCTGGCACAGGGAGGAGACCGTGCCTCAAATATTAGAAGTAGAAAGCTTGTGAGGGGCAAAGCACACCTGGATTTTGAAAAAGAGGAAAATGTTCAGTGGTCCCCCCACATCAACTATCGGGTTATAGTACATGCTTAAATGCAAGGTATGGGATGAGAGAAGGATAAAGATGGGAAATGATGACAGCAAGAGGGACTTAACTGCCAGGGTACCTTTGATGGTCTCCAACTACGTTCTAATAGTATTTAGTATTAAGATACAAACAGCTAATCCAAATGTGATGAAATTTAGCCAGGAAATAAAGAGGGATACAGATGCAAATGGCTGTGTGTCAGTAGATCAGAGCTGCCAGAGGCATTTAGAATAAGAACAACACACCAATTAAAGTATCGTCCAAAGCATCCCCCGTGCCAGGGCACAGGCCAATAGTGTGTCTAATAATAGCATAAGTCTCTCTTCAAATAGCTATTATTTCTCAGGTGAAATGAGGAGTCCTTGTGAAGCAATATCAGGCAATAATCATTCAAAAGAAAGCTTTGTGCTTTTATCTGTTTGTTTCTTTCTTGCAAAGAAAGTCTTTTTGTCTCTATGACTTGTACTCCGAGTAAAATTTTGGTCATTTTAAGATTATGGTACGTAGTGTATCAACTGTTGTTAGTCTCACATTATTTTTTCCTGAAATTTTTTATAGAAGTAACAAGAGTACTTTTGTATATTCCATTTATTAATTTCTATATGTATGGCACTAAATATATGTCCTATTAAGAACTAAAGCATATAATATTTAAATAAAAAGAAACGCAAGTAAAACTCGGCAAATCATAACATTTGTCAATGAGAACTAATCATTCAGGTAGGCACTCAGCTAAATTTCACTGCAATATTTAAGGGGGGAAAATGAATGTGGTGAAAAAGGACAAAAAAAAAGACTTGTGAAACGGGAAGAAACTGGGTGGGGGAAGGGGAAAGGAGAAAGAAAGGAAGGAAAAGGAAAAAAAATACAAGATAGTTATACTACTGGTTTCTCATAGTTCATTGAAAAGAAGAGTTTGTCTAATATCATTTGGAGAATTTTTTAAGCCCATACCTTGTGCTCTGAGTAACTACTTTGAAGGTGACAATAGGTAGTGTATTAACTATTGTTATTCTCCTGCTATTTTATTATAAAATTTTGATTTCTTTTTCCATAAAAAATAGACTAATTGGAAAATAGGAAAGAATACTGGCATAAGTAAACATGATCTTAGATGTTGAGACTAAAAAGCAGAAAAAAATCTATATATATATATATTTTGATTGTTTCTTCAAGTTTTTGTTAGCAGGACCCTACTCTCTCCAATTAAAAAACACCTCCCTTCATTTACATTACACAATTAGCATGGCATTTTTTTCCTTTCATTAAAATGGATTTATGCTTCACTCACCAGTCCTACCAAGGACTTCAGTTAGGCAAATTTACCATTTTTACCTACTTAATATACAAAAATATTTCTTGAAAAAAGTCTGTATTTTCAAAATTAGAATTTAACTGGTAAAAATTTCTGAGTATATTGGTATTATCAAACAAGTGGAAATTCTATGAAAGTAATTTTATTTATTGTTCATTTCTTTCAAACTCCTTATCCCTTAAGGAAAAAATTTCCATTATAATCAGTAACATTTTCCACACAAGCATGCCAGTCTATCGGAATTGTACAGGAGACTGAATATCTTTTAAAAACCAGTTAAATCTTTAAATTGCATTGGTATACTGTACTTAAATATAAATTTCTACCTCCACTATACTATACTAAGGATAAGATCTGATCTTATAGAACTAGTAGCAACTGACTGCACTGGTACAAGCACTGTTTTCTTTGAGAATGGAGAACACCGGTTGTAGATTACTACTTCTTTGTTGATACAATCACAGGCAACAACCAGAAACAGTGCATGGCTCCAAGTAAGGACTCAGTGAACAGCTGTCAGTACTATTTTGTCAAAACTTTTGGTTCTTGTATCCTTAGGCATGCGCTAATTTCAAATCAGGCACAACTGGGACTCAGAGGGTTTGTAAGATATCAGGTTGAATTTCCTAAACTGTTCACCTTACTCCTAACAAGGCAGCTAAAAAAATATGAACGCTTCCATTTGAGACTAGTGAAAATGACAGTTTCTTCCCCTTCAGAAAAAGCAATATATCCCCCTCCTGCCATAAGTCCCAGCTCACTAGTAAACACATAAAGTCATTTATGAGCTCCGTAAATTTGTTGAAAAGTCAAAGTTTTGCTGTTCCACATAGTTTAATTTTCCCAGATGTATTTTGTACACTCAGGTCTAAGTGTGGGGGACGTGCTCTTCTCGGACCTCCTTCTGTTCATTTCTGATCGGATTTCATTACAAGTTATATTCTCCTGGTTGGCATTCTTAAAATGGACTGCCTGTTTCTGAAAAGAATAACGTGGGCCTTGGTGTTCCCTAGTTATGCCTTAACTGATGCGTAAGTTCTTTTTGTTTTCTTTTTCATTCATTTCCTGTTTAACACAGTTGGTGCATACATAGCAAGGTTTACTGAACTATTTGTAGATTTTCAATAATCAATCAAGCAATTACTTTTCCTCAGAATAACTTAGTATGCAGCAGGTATATTGTCTAGGCTTCTATTTGGTCCCTATCCCAGCATTTGTTAGTGTAAGACTGCCCCATCCTCAATTACCTGTCACCTCAAACATTCGCTTCTTGAATGAAGTGACAACATTTCCATCCTTCCGCCTGAGTAAGGGGCTGCTTCTCCTCTCTGCCACTTTCTGTTTTAACCTGGACCGCACCTTCAAGTTGGGCTCAGAGGCTGGGGATTGAGACAGAGAAAATAGATAAAATTAAAAAATAGAGAGCCAATTGCCCCTTTGTTTAAAAAAAAAAAGTCTAACCCTTTCTTGGTCCCTTCTCACTCTCCAATTAAAATCCCAAGCATGTAAATAAGGCATTGATGCTAAATGAATTAAACAGACAAGTGCAGTAATCATTTTTATGGAATGTGAAAAGCTTTTTTTTATTATCTAAATATGAAAGTGAGAAAAAGAGGAAAAATACATTTTCTACTTACTTTTTCTAGGAGGACTGGGATCATTAATGGGACATTTAATCACTAATTATGTTTGGGTCAGAGTAAGATTTATTATACTTTATTGTCAGGCCTCTTAATTCTCCCAAGAGTGAAACTCAATAACCTCTAAAACAGTAACTTAATGTGATTTTTGAGACTCTGACCTGACCTCTGGTAATAAGAAGACACCTCTGTAGCATATAATTTATATCTAATTTTGACTCCAGGAATAAGTCTTTGTCAGTAGTTTCTAACCTAAAACCCTGGGAAAACAGAGTTTAATAATGCCAAGATGTCTGCAATCCCTGTGGATGAACCTTTCCAAGTCTTCGGTACACCATCAGCTAGAAAGGAAGGTTGATCAAGTTTTAGAACTGAAAGTTTGGAGCTAGGCTGTTATGTTTCAAAATATAAATGTACTTTGTTTATTCAAGGTTATGTTTTTGGCTAAATTATTCTAATTAAAGAAACTCCATAGTCATCATTTATTAAGTTTTGAAATAATTATTCGCTAGGAGAATGGAAACATTGGATTGGGGCTTTGTGTTGAAGCTGATGATAGTGACATTAGTAATAATAGAAAGGATATCACTGATGACAACGGATAGTTGTATCGTGTTTTCTAAACATAAGTGTTGTGTTCTATTCCTGTTCACTCGTTTAGGCATAAAAGCTCTACTTATGGCATAGATACTATTATAATGTGATAATATTGATGAGGAAACCAAACTACACAGGGTAACCTGGCCAAGGTTATAGAAGTCAAAGGGGATGAAGTCAGGGTCTGTACCCAATAAGTCCAGTCTATTCTTATAGATACTGAAGATACCATTCCCCCACCTTTCCTTATAGATAAACACCATAAAAGTTGCACAGCAGTTTATCTAAAGCACCACTAATTATCTATAGCGATAATATGTCATAACATAGCTAGATGTTTTTGATCAGTGAACATGTTTTCTTTGAGGGAATTTATATTTTTTGCCACACTACAAAGGATATCAAAAGTGAGCTTACAATCTTTTCCCCACTTTCTAACTTTCAGAGTTCAAAGACACTATTCTTTTATTTTCTTCTTGCTTTCTTTTCTCTGTAGCTTTAAACTTGGACTAAGAACTCTTACATTATAGGTTTGCTAGCAATTGGCTATGTGAAAGACAAGCAATAAAAAGATTAAGCTCAGATACAAAATGTAAAACAAGTTACTTTTTATGTTGCATGCCTGACTTTATGCCAGAAAATATGGAAAAAGTAAAACATTGGGGTGCTGAAAATATTATAAAAGTGGAAAACCAAGAAGTCAGGAAGATGTCATGGCAAAGAACAAGAATCTCAGAGGGACAGAGAACAGAAACATGCCACCTGGTGAGCTCCCACCTTGAGCCAAACAAGGTAAGCAATTTGGGAAAGATCAAGGATTCTGCTGGGTCTTCCAGAAGTGGCAGTGCTCATGTCTGAACCTTACTTACTAGCACCCACCATGCACAGGATTAAAGTGAGAAAATGGCACTGTGTTAGCCAATTTGGATTTGTTTTCCAGTGTACATTTATTTTAAAATTCCTTTTTAAAATATCAGTCTTAACTCTGAAAGCTATAGAAAATAAATACATTCTTCTAAAACCTACAAAAGAAAAATGAGAAACTGGAAGTTCCTAAGTGCTAAACACATTTGTATTCTTTGCAGCTTTGCCTATATCCCTAGGACCAAAATTACACATTCTCAGACTTAGGTCTAGACATGACTTTATGATGAAACCTAATAGATTAAATGCTACACACTGGCTGTCCCAAGGAAGTAAGTTAATTAACCACTTCAAAAGGCACTGCTGGGTGAAGTAGAGAAGGCAAGGCACATCCTGTGAGGATGTGAGTTTCAGCCTTCCGAGTTTTAAAATTTTCAATGAGACTGAAGTGCTTTCTGAGCCTGATTCTTCATCTGTGAAACTATGTCTAACACTTTTCTGACTTCAGAGTTGTGACCATCCAATCAGACCCCTGAGAAAAACTGAAGAGCTGGCAAATGTGGAAGAGAGGCAAAAGTTTATAGAACTTACAGCATTAGCCGTATTAGCTAGGATGGGCCAAGCCAGGATGGGCCCCAAGTCCCCCAGTTCTCAACCCTGTCCTCCTCCTTCTCCTAACACACTGCAGCAGCTGGGGCTCAATGCATGCAATCAAGACAAAAATGTGAGCACTGCTTGGAAAAATAGTGTATGTCATTTACAGACTCTAGATGACACCTAGAATGCCATAAGCCTTTCATAAAGAAATTATTTTAAGGGTGGCAGATAGTTTCTACACCTATGTTCATCTATTTGAGAAAAGATGGGACACATAGGTCTTAAATTTATTTTAGTGGTCAGTGTAAGGCAAAGAACCACTGGAATAGGAACGAGAACCGGATTCTTTTTTTTTTTTTTTTTTTTGGTTTTTGGTTTTTTCTCCGGTACCGGGAACCGAACTCACGACCTTGCGCTTGCCAGGCAGACGCTTTGCCGCTGAGCTAAATCCCCAGCCCCTGAGAACCGGATTCTAATCTTGTACCTACCATCTAATAAAATCAAAAACATTAAATGATTCACAGTCTCCCTGAACTTTAGCTCATTCCTGCAAACCAAATACGATGACACATTTGTAAAGCTTGCAGTCAGACAGAGGTACATTTAAATGCCTGCTCCACACATTAGCCATTCGGCTTTGCATGAATTACCTGGTATTTGATGTCAAAATGGAGATGGTGTAGTCTGGGTTTTCTCCATTTGCCTAACAGATTCCATTTTTCTTCTTCTTTGTGGGATGGCAGCTGAATCCTTGAGTAGCATCACTCTATGCCTTCGCAGGAGTGACTGGCTTTCATTTGGACTCAACTTACTGGGAGGACAGGTCGGTGATAACAGGATTAAGGAAGAGGGATTAAGGTGCTCATCATTGGCCAAGGCTTTGCACCTTCATGACCTCATTTCCGCCTTGAGGCTCTTGCTCCAGGGCTCTAGCTCACCGAGAAAGATTCCTCTCCTTTCTCTTTCAGCGTGGGGATGAGAATGGTTTCCTGCCATTGCTATTTTCTAGGTCTTTTCCCATCCCTAAGCAGGTTTCCTTTGAACCTGCTCATTTCATTGTAGTCTCTCGTAATGTCTATAACCTAAGCTGCACAGTCCTGTCCCCAGCTATGACTCTTATTAATGCAGTCCTATGTTAATTGCAGTTACTGTGGAATCAAAGGAAATCTTGTCCAGTATAGGATGAGCCATCGGTTCTCAACCAGAGAAGAGGCTGCGCACGGGGGACACTTGGTATTGTTTGGGGACATTTTTGGTTGTCTGCCAATTTCCAGCATGTAGAGGTCAAGGCTGCTGTCAAACATTACACAATGCACAAAGCCACCTCCGTGACAAAGACTGATTTGGATCGAAATGTCAACAGTGCCAAGTGTAAGAAGCTCTGGGATGAGCAGTTAGTAACTATTGTTAAGAAATGTGCTACTCTGAGAGTGATTAACAGAGATCATTATATCTGTCAGAGATGCTCAAGGAGGATGTAGGAAGGTAGAGGGGAAAAAGAAATGACCACAAATTGCAGAGTGCTCTATGTACCTTAAAATACTAAATATTAAATATTTCCATAAATTTTACTCTTGGAAATTGATTTAGAATTGTTTCAGTACTGTTAATATTTCTCTTTTAAAGTTTTTTTTTTTTTCTATTTTTTGTTATTTTCAGTACCGGGAATCAAACTCAAGACCTTGCACTTGCCAAGCAGGCACTTGTGCCACTGAGCTATACCCCCTGCTCTTCTAAAGTTTTTGACAGAGAATAACTATGCATTTAATGGGGAATGGTGTGATGTCTGGTACCTTATACACTATGTGTTGATGAACTCATGATATTTAACGCAATCCCTCATCCCAAAATTTATCATTTCTTTGTGATGAGAACATTCAAGGTCCTCTCTGTTGTGTCAGATTACATTATACAATACTGTTAACCATAAATCATCTTCTACCTAATAGGACATTAATATAAATTACTCCCATTTGGATGTGACCTTGTATTCATTAAGCAAACTCCTTTCATCTTCTTTTCCCCTCTGATTACAACGAATCCGGCTAGTTCTATGAACTCAGACATTTATGATTCCACATATGACTGAAATCATGTGAATACCACTAATATTTCCAAGGAAGGTAAAGTCAGTCAACTTCTCTTGGTTGGTGGAGATATGAGTAAAGATATTCTCAATGATAGGATGCTACTGTGATATTTTTATCTTCATAAGCTGAGGGCATGAGCTTCTAAAATCACTCATATCTGGAAATGTGCAACATAAGCACATGATCGCACAGTTTACAACTTCTGTGAGGAAAGGCCTCAGTGATTCTGAGGAAAGCTATAGCCTGCCTTTCAACACTCATTTTGCATTGACAGAGGTATTATGAGCATCTTGCTGGTAACAGTGAGAGTTGGGATGATCGATAACCATCATTTAGTCCTTGCGATGCTCTATAAACTCCCTCCTAACATTTCAGAAGCCCACACATCAAAGCTCAGCATGAGATACACCCAAGCAGAATTAATGACCTCCTGCTCTGACTCAGTTTGGAGTTAAGAGTTAATTCCATTTTTTTAATGTTTTGTCTCCCCAAAGGCTATTTCTGCTAGTGAGTTACTAATGGGATGGAAATCCTCAGCGTCCAGAAGATCACTGGTGAGGGAGAAGTTCTGTTCGTGTGCAAACGTACTTCATAGCAAGTTGCATCAATTGCCTATTTTTATCCCACACTCATTCTCTAAGTCTCAATTAATCATAGAAACAGAAAGCATGCCTTCTAGTGTGTGTGCCCAGCTGAACGCATGTCTGCTGAAATGAAAACTCTGCAAAAAAAAAAAAAAATGATGCACAAGTCCATAATCACTCCCTCCAAACCTGATTATCATTAAAGTGAAAATGATCAATACTGAAAAGGACAGAGCTAAAACACTTTTCTCACTTTAGAAAAATGAAAAAAAGAAACAAAATATTTGAAGATTGTCCAAGAACACTTCAAATCTGTAGTCTCATGCTGATCTCCATGATGCAGAATAGCTTTAGAATTTCAGGTATGAAAATAAAAAATGGGAAAAAGAACAATAAAATGAGGTTACAGATGGTCAGGATAAAAAATACTAAGGAGTCAAAGACACAGACTCGAAATGACAAGGCCCACACTTGTCATTTCACTAGAAGACCCGTGTGTGTGATGAGGTACATGAGTATAGGTTGTCATGATACACACATACACATACAGACACACAAGTTGTCCTTTGTGGATGTATGCAGGATTGGCAAAATCAGATCCAAGTCTGATTCCAGTGGTAACTCTTTATGTACTAACCGCAAACCTGGGTGAGGTGTTGAATCTCTGCGATCATTTTATTATTTATACAAGACCAGTAACTATGCTTATCATATGTCTTAGTGGAAGATAAAGTTCCTAGCTCACCTGGCTATCTGTCACAGAAAAACTCTTCAAATAGATGGATGCTGTGTACATTTTATGTAGTCAACATAAGACCAACTTACAACAAGTAAAATTAAAAATAACTATGAAGTCTTACAGTGACTGCAACTGGTATTATCATTTATAACAAACACAAAATGATAGGCACTACATTGGTGCTTTAGAAACAGTAGGAACATAAGTAGATACTTCCATACGTTTGCTCAGTATATTTAAAAAAATTTTGGTTACTTTACATATTTTCCTCACTTTTTATGTACCTGTTTTTAAATTCCACAGTATGTATTGCTTTTCTTAAGTATGTCACTATCCATTAAAATGATTACCTACTGAGAGTATTTTGTCTCCGTTCACTTTTAATCCTAGACTATCAATATCCTGCATACCAATAATTTAAATTAAAAATTTTAAAAGTATATATCACAGTAGGTAGAAATCTTCATTCTCATGAGAAACAGTCATAAACAGAAAAAGGAATTGCAGCTGAATTACTAATATTATTTGTTAATGTTTTAACACATGATTTCATAATATGAGTTAATATGATCATTAATTAACACAATGCCCTAGATTAATACATGTTTCTCTACACCAATGAATGTATGGGATGTTAAACAATTACACCTACTGTAAATGTTTAGCTGTATAACCACAGGTGAAGGCCAAGCCTCCACTGCCAGCCTCAGATCTCTTTCGCGGGACAGTCTATTCTTCCCGGACATGCTGAGTTCTAATAACTTATCCACATAGCTTCTTCCTTTCCTGCATTTCCCAGGCTAGCCTATCTCCTGTCTACAGCCTGCCTGAGATGATGCCATTTCAAACCTGTCACTTGGAACTGAAATGTAAAATCTGTCACACATTCACTCTCCCTCTTTCATAAACTGTAAGTTTCTTCTCACCTAAGGCAGTCCCCTAGGAATCCATGTCTTGCGTGAACTGCTCTACTGAACATATAATTACAAGCGACATTTGGGACACGGTAAATTGTCTAATCTAATTGATGAAAAGTTACACAAATTAAATGTTCCATTATTAGACAAAGACTGTATATTTTTAAAAGTATAATGCACAAATGTATTATAACTCACACCTATGTTAGGCTTGGATAATATGAATTTCTAATGTTATGAGTCAAATTTTATACATTTTTATATTGAGGTGCAAAATTTCTAATCTATTTCTAATTATAACAATGTGCCAATAGGAACTTAACATATGCAAGTCTTTAAAAATAATTTTAGGAGAATTTTAGCTTCTAATAAGAAGCCGTATTTATGGTCATATATAATTCCAATTTCCTGCAGAATTCTTTGAGAAATAGTACTACAAACATTTACACATTTTCTTATTGCAAATATACAATGATGTGTGTTAGAAAAGCATTTTTTTCTCAGAAACTGCATTTACAGTGAAATTTCCAAAAACACACTCATTTTATGACATTCAAACATTTTCCTCTGGTGTGCAAGTCATACACGGTTGAGATGCCTAAGAACAGGACAACTGAGCACACTCTAACAGAGGCCCGTTGTATTTTACATGTAACAGTATTTGAAAACAGGAGTTAAATGATGGGTGATTGTGTTTACATCACATGTCATTTAATTCTCACTTTCAAATGAGCATGATCCAGTGGTGAGCGCTCTCAGCTCTGGGTGGACACTTCTGCCCAGCGTTACTGGATGCCCCCTCTGGTGGGGACAGGGCAGGGACCTGTGCAGCTCCAGGGGCACTCCCTCCGCCCAGGCTGAGAGCCGTCCTATCTGTTCAGCCCTGCTTCTTCTGCCTCATCGGTGACTTTCCACAGCGCTCGGTGCTCAGCTGGCTCAGGCAGCCCTTGTTAAAACTGCTTACTGTGTGACCACCACTCGGTGCTGCACTTTGGGGGCTTGGTACTCAGAACTGAACCCAGGACCTTGCACTTGCCAGGTGGGCTCTGGCCACTGAGCTACATCCCCTGCCCCTGCATTTTTCAAAAAT
>NW_004955410.1:21520001-21557184 GCF_000276665.1 Chinchilla lanigera | reverse complement strand
AAAAATTAGAACAAATAGGAGAAAATCACTATTTCCTTCAAAATTTTATATGTTAAGTACAAATTGCCCAAATTGCCATTTGAAATAGACACTTTGACTAAACAATGTGATCTGGATAGAAAAAATTTACAGTAATAAGTTGCAAAATATTTACATTATACAGTTAAAATTAAACCTTCTATTTAGTTGGTTACAGTGTTTAAATTTAATTAAATGCTTTTTAAAAATATTGAGACTAAAGTTGCAAGGTTCCTGAAGACTGGAAGAATACCTACTTATGTTCCACTGTTTCTAAAGCACAAATGTAGTGCCTATCACATAGAATAAATCCATTAAGTATTTGTTGAAAAAATAAATGTATGGGGAGAAAAGGCACTGGGAATGCTGAGATTATGGCCTATCAGAGAGGGAGGGACAGCTTTGTTCGCCTGGGTACTTACGGACTGGCAAAAATGAATAACAGGCTCCCATTAATGTCAGGTGATAGGCAGAAGTAGAGGACTGTGGCTGTAATGCAGAAACGCATTAAAGGGGATGCCTTCCTGGGGGATGCCTACAGCTGAGCTAGATGCTAACAGATTACAATGGGAGAGAACTACACCCCTTTGCAGAGAATTTACCATATTTAAGTGAGGGTGCTGGAAAATTCCAAGAATGAGGACCAAATATCCTGCTGGAGAAAGGAATAGTAAGTGGAAAATAAAAGCAAATATCAGGCAATATTTAGCTAAATTCTGAAATATTAATAAAGGCTACTTAACCTTTATCTTCAAACTCTCTCTCTCTCTCTCTGCTGGCTTTCCTCTTAGTATGCAGACATGGTTAAATCTTTCCCATTCAAATAAATAAAAGCCCTCCATGGCCACAGATCTTATTAGCTACTTTCTGAGTTTGTACTTTTACCACAGTTATCTTTCTTTCAAAAGTAGCCTTATGCTTGCCACCATTAATCCCTTAAATTCAAACCCTGTGATAGAGTTCCAGCACCGGTGCCTCACTGCAATTACTCTGCTGCAGAGAGACCGTGCTCAGAACAGTGAACTTAGTAATTAATTTTTTTATCTATTCCCGGTACCTAACAACTACGTTGGTTCGTGGTGGTCTCAATAAACAATGGTTCAATGAACAACTGAACAAGGGTGCCATCTAAGCACAAAAAGAAACAAATTAAAAGGCTGAATTTCAAACACTGAGAACTACCTGAACTTCAGTTTCTTTAAGAATTTCTTGACGCTGAATGTTATGGTAAGGTCTTACAGAACAGATGTGGAATGCAGAAGGAATTTCATTTTTCTGGCAAGTATCACAAATACCATGTTTTGAGTGGAGGAAATCCATATCCCATACAAAGTACAATACCTTCACATGCTACGTCCTCTGTATGCTTTCATTTTTTAGATAAAAAATATCAATTTTTCCATGTAAATTATATATTACATTAAATGGAAACATCAAGAGAAATAGTTCCTTTCATGGATGCAAACTCCCATCTGGTTCATACATTTATTTCTATAGAAGAAATTTACTGAATGCCTATTGAGCTCTGAAAATACTAGGGAGTGCAGTGCCAAGTAACCTACAGATATATTCTTCAAGGCTTTCGCAACAGAGAAACTTGCTTCCCATACATGCAAAGAGTGAGAGCGAGAGCAACAGTGAGAGAGAGAGAGATTCAGGTATATTTGAGGGTATGGACTTAGTGGAGATGAAGCCTCACAGAAGAAAAGGTGATTATGAGTTATCTGAGAAATGTTTAGGATGACCAGGGAACACTTAGAAAACTAGTTGTTCATGGCTTGCTTATATTATATGAATGTCAAAAAGAAAGAACTCATAAAATTTCATTTTTTCAGGGTTCTAAAGTGTTAGTGAAATAGGAAAAGGTAAGAGGTGAGGAAGCGAGGAGACCTTGTGCTCGGGATGGAAGAGCTTCACCTTTGTACGTTAGAAACACTAAATGGCTTTGAAATGAGAGAGTTGGAAGACTAAATTTAAATTTGAGAAAGATGAAGGGCTGAACGGACAGAGGAATGATGGAATCCAACAGTGGTCAGTAACTAGATAGGGACTAAATAAACTCAAACAGCAGGCATGATAAGAAAGAGGAGATTTCAGAGCAAGTGATCACAGGAGTTAAAGCACGATGAGATGACCTCGGAGCCCTGTGTGACTCCCACTTTTTGGGATGAGGTCACTGTGTACTCAGAGTTCCATAAATCTCTTTAGGGAATCGCATTATTCAGCCTAGTTTAAGTTGCGTTCTTGTCACTCTCGTCAGGGACATGTGTTTATAAGTGTCTACTTACTGCAACTTAGATCTATCAACTCTCAATCTGAAGTCCTCAGGTGCCATCAGTACTCTCCCTGGTGCTTCAAAACCCTTGGGCACACTAGGTGTCCGGGCCCAGCAGCACCAAAAGCAAAGGGCAGCACCAGCAGGAGTTCATCCTCTACCCAGCTTGAATGCCCACTTATTTCTTGCTCTTCACCTGATTCTAGACTATGTGAGCATTTATTATCACTTATTTTCTTTTGCAAGTTTGGATTTTGCAAGCTTTATGGTTTCTGCCTCTATGAAATGAATAGCTTCACTGTATTATTTTTATTATAACCTTTCCCTATAATATATAAGTAAACACTAGCATCTACTTCAGACTGATTTAAAAATCAAACTTCACCTCTAGATTTATTCAGGTCTCTCCAGAACCTTTTTCTACAAATACTATCAGTTTAACACCTTCTATGTAAAGTATTTTCTTGAAATAATTGAGCAACAACAAAACCTCCAATAAATTTCATGTAAAGTGACAGAGAATTAAGTCAAAATATTCTGTGGAAAATATCATTCCTCTGAAAACTCTGTGCACTTGGGATAGGGAAAAACATGCCCAACTCCAAAGCTGTCCATGTTCTTTCTGTTCATTAGAACTTGTGGACAGACTTGTTCAAGGGTGCTTAAACCATTCTCCAGGGATACTGAAATCATAGACTCAAATCCCTTATGTAACATGGAAGAGTACATGCATAAAACCTATGCATGTACTCTGTATACTTTAAATCATCTCTAGTTGACTTATAGTACCAGAAACAATGTAAGTAATACATAAATATTTATACTGTATTGTTTAGGGAATAATGACAAAGAAAAAAGCTCTATGAGCAGTACAGGAGCCCTAAAAACATGTTTTCAATCCACAGTTGGCTGAATCTGCAGTTGTGGAACAGATCATATGCCAGGATGACTATATGTAGCATTACACAGTAAAGGGGGACTGCAGTTGAAGATAGGTTTAGGTTGCTAATCAACTGACGTAAAGATAAGTAGATTACCATGTACTGAACAAACAGACCCTCAGAAATCACAAGGATCCTGTAAAATTTTAAAATAAAGGGGCAGTCAGTGTATGAATGATGTAGCTTAAGAGAAACTCAACTGCTCATTGCTGGCATTGAAGATGGAGGCGACCCTCAGCGAGAGAATGCAGGCAGCTCACAGAAGCTGGAAAAGGCAGAGAAATTGGCCTCTCAGGAGCATAGCCCAGCTGCCACCTTGACACTGGCCCACAGAGGCACATTTTGGACTTCAGATTTCTACAACTGTAAGACGATAAATCTGTGTTGCTTCAACCAACATAATTTGTGATAACTTGGTATAAAATCAACAGAGACATTTAATGAATCCCAATACTGGCACTGTGTGGAAGTCAGAAGATTCTGAAATCCTTGTTTTGAGGGGCTCAAATCTTACTGTGCTATATCTTTATTGGACTATTTACAGAAGATAAAGTAGGATCTTAAGGAGAACTAACAATAGTACATGCCCATCACTTAGCAAAAATATGAGGACAATAATTTACTTAAAATTAATATTTACCATTTTCATCATTTAAGGGTCTCATCAGTACATTTATTTGTGCTGGGCATGGTGGCCCATGCTTGCAATCCCAGCACTTGGGAGGCAGAGGCAGGAGGATCGCTGTAAGTTTGAGGGCAGCCTGAACTACATAGTGAGACCCTGTCTCAAAAATACACACACACACACACACACACACACACACACGCAAAGAGAGGAAAAAGGTATAATTTTTTTCTTTGAAATTTTTTGGGGTAAATTCCATACAGGTATAAATTAGCAATCATTATTTTAAATCTAAAACACTAAGAATACTTTGCACATAATTAAACAAATATGGTAAGCAATTTCCAAAACTTTAGTAGGAACATTTCCTTTTATTCAAGCATATTCCAACTGTGATATTAAATTATTAAGCCAAAGACTTTTATTAAGCTTATTTTCAAGAATAATTTCTTTCTTTCTTTTAGTACAATGTAAGTAAAAGAGGAGGGGAAACTAGTTTAAACTCTAATTAGTTTCAAAATAGTATTAAAATAACTTTTCTTTTATGTATGATCTCTGTGCTATGAGATACAATTCCAGTCTCCTACAACTTAATCAGCTAAATATAAAATGTAACCTTCCATCTGGTAAATCAATTTAACAGACATAATTGTACCCCACCATAACTCAATAAGACACTGAGGAAAACCATTGAAATGCTATTTCCTTTTTGTTAGAAGAGAATTATGAACAATTTCAGCATGCTCTGCCTTTCTAAAAGTTAAAGTCAACAGGGAGGTATCACTCCCCTTTACATGAGTTTCCCATGAGGAAATCAACAGCAAAGTATAAAGCTTGTGCTGTTATTCATGAAACACTCCATGATACTAACTTGGCTTTAACCAGAACGTATTATTTGGCAGCTAAAACCTTTAATTAGAGTTGTGGTTTGAACAGGTTTTCCCTGAATTTATGCTCTATAGTGGCTCAAAGAACAACACTGTTTTTCTAACCAGTTTATTCTATTTCAGGTGGTTTAAACATTGTACTTGAACTAAGGGGTGGGAAAAATGTTGCTGTGATTCTTATTCTGTTGGCTTTAATTACAATTCACCATTTCTTAACAACTACTAAACAGACAAGAAGAAGAGAAGAATGAAACACTCTTTTCAACAAATACTTACTGAGGACTTGCTCCGTGCAAGGTTAATATTGGGCATTATGGAAAGAAAAATGTATCAAAAAAGATGATTCCTATATTAAAGGAGAAAAGTAAGTGCGAAAAGAGGTGTTGAAGTGAGAACAGACTGGACAGGTGGACAGAGATGACAGTGGAGCCAAGTGGAGTCCAAGAGGACATCATAGGAGGAGGAAGTCCTGAGGTGGAAGGTGAAAGGTCACCTTCTAACTCTGTTAACCTACTGCAGGACACCTTAGAGATACAGCCTGTGGTCTATAGCATGATTGAAATTTGGAGATGTGGGTTTAGACTTCAGGTAAAAGAATTTTAAAAAAAAGATGAAGACTTCTTAGATCAATCTTTTCACTTTATAGTGAAAAAAGTAGTTAAGTCCTATCACCAGGAATACCTACTGATTAGACTATAAAGTCAGAAGCTCGTGATGGGAATCAGAACACAGACAAATGAAAACAATGGAAGACACTCCTGAGGAAACCTGTGATTCATGGGCTTTAGATGTGAAGGATGCGTTAGTGAAGACAGGGAAGGGAAGTGGATGAAAGGAAGTTAAAATTCCAAAGAGCAAGCAGTGGCCAATGGGATGAAAAAGGGAAAGAAAAAGGAAGTCTGAGGAAAATCCACTGACTTGGGGGTTGTTGAGATCCTGGTGTCTTTGGTAATTCCGATTGAGAAGAGACAAAAGAGTTGCATCAAATGAATCAGATTTCTAAAGCATAGGAACTATTTTAGAATATTAATAGTAATAATAATAATAATAATACTGATAAACATTATTCTGAAAATCAGCAGATAACTAGTGACTGAACAGACTCAGAGATTGACAACAGAAGAAAAAAATATAGCCACAGTGGAAAGCAGTCAATTTAAGTAAATTTTTATTTCTTTCAGATTCATCTTTTTTTTAAGGTGAAAGTTGCATTTTGAGAGTTTGGAAACATTACTTTAAAAGCCTGCCCATCAAGAGAACACAAAACTTGTAATAAGCTTTGAGGAGAGTCTCATGGAGTTTGATCATTGACCAGAGGCTCAGGGAATCAAACTCTGAGCAACTTGAAAGCAAACATTGTCTCGAGATCACCCCTATGTTCTGTGTATGACCACAACTTTGGGACCAGAGTATGTGTTGAATGAAAGCTTGTTCTTATTTTCCTCCTCTCCTGTTTCATCTAGTGTAGACTAAAAGGGGCAACTTTGGAACACTCTGAATTAGAAGGCTGATAATGAAACTTTGGGGATAATGATAAAAATAACGGGCAGATTTTCCCACAGCTTCGGTCCCTAGCAATTTTCATGGTGTGAAGCAGCAGAAAGGCAAATATACTCCAAGTTGGAGGAAGATGTCTCATTGATCACCATCTGAATTTCTGAGCTGCTACTCGGTCCTTACCTTTATTATCCTTCTATGATAAACACATACAGCTTTTTAGACTCTGTACTGTAATATAATTTCTATCAACAAAGACAAAAAATAATTTCCTTCTAATCACCCTAAGTGTTTAATCTCTATTTCTATTTCATTTTCTGAATGGCTCAAAAAATCACTGTATTTGCAATAAATAGAATATTAATTCTTCAAGAAAGATAAATATCATTCTAGTAATAATCCAAAGGAAACTTATTTTATATTAAGTATATGTGTTGGTAGTGAAAAACATCAAAGATGAGTTTTTAAGTGCATTTATTAAAGTTGGAGAAATATTCTCCATTTCTTTTCTTTGCAACTATGTGATAAGTAAATAACATAATATGATTTTTAAAATACCTTTTATATGAAATTTTAAAAGACATATACTTAAAATATCTATTAGTTATATGGCTACATGCCTACTAACTTCCCTAAAGAGGCTCACAGATCTAGAAAATCGTACTTTTGTCAATAAAACTGCAAACTAACTTTACAAACTACTAGTAATTTTACATTTACAGTTTTTCAGAATTCTGTCATTGATCAACATATTAATTCTCCTATTTGTTTATGGCAAACATTTGGAAAATTCAATGTTAAAGGGCATTTAACTTTTGGTACAGTTTATTTGAAACAATTTAAACATTTAAATGTGGAAGGAACATGCAAATTTGTGGTTTTAAATAATTTCCTTTCACTAGAAAGTGTCTGTTACAGTTGGCCTTACAATGCATAGCCCCCAAACCCATTTTCTAAAATATTGTGAGCCTTATTTAATATTGGAGTGAAGTTGACTTGCAAACAGTACAACAGAAATTCTCACAACTCCTTACTTTTATCAGGATGGCTGCAACATTTTAATTTTAGCAAGCTGCCTTTTTCAATGATACTAGATATCAGTTATTTCTGAACAAAGCATAAAAATGTGAGAGCTCAAATTCTGAAATAAAACTGCCTATCCAGAAACATAGCGTTGGACGCACTGCCTTGATAAAAAAGAATGAAAATGGAGTAAAGTTATTAAACCTCTCTATTCTTATTCCCTTGCCTATAAAACTGCCAATAATGAGACATATTTCAAGAGTTAGTGTGTGGATTCTTATAATAGTATCTAGCTCACAGTGAGCAATGATCTAGTCCAGCCATGTTTATTTGCTGGGCAGTTAACATTACTTAAAAATATAATTTTGAAAGTACATGTTATTGCTGCTAGTTACAATGTCAAAATTCACTAATTACCCATCTATTCCTGAGTGAATATTACATCAAAGTAGTCTATCTCCTGCTTATTTATTAGTGTTTTACAACGTGGAGAACTATAATGCCTGAAGATGGGAAAGAGCATGATCACTTCATTAATCATTATGCTCCTCTAGACATTGCATTCTTCATGTGCCAAGCATGATTCATATCACAAAGGTCTCAGTGTATGTCTCTGGCATATTCAGCATTCATGTCATATATCTTACATGATCACCTACTGCAGTGTTTCCCAAAATGAGGGATCTGATGTAAATCTGTTGTGTTTTATCAGCATGTTTTAAATAAATAGGAGACAATATATTATGTGGGATTGTCCTATTGTAAATTTTAGTCTTTTTTGGTTATGTGTATATTTTGTACAGTAGTTAGTCTTGGCAGAAAAAAATTCTTTTAGAACACATAGATACAGCCTATCAAAATACTGGGATCTTCATTGCTGAGGACTCAGACACAAAACACACATCCTGCCGCTCAGTAAACATTATTATTGAGGGGCAGTGTCTATTGAGAATAACCTAGGTGGCTGGGCAAATTAAAGGAGCTGAAGTGTGAAAGATTGTAACGTCACTTCTTTGGACAGGAAGTTCTTTTAAGTTACTGTGCTTAGGATGGCTTTTGACCAATGAGCGGGAAATTTAGATATGGGCAGTCCACTGAGCAAAGGCCCAGGGCATGTGTGAAAATCCGCCCAAATTTTGAAGAGAGCCTTTACTACTGTGAATCAAGCTTCAGAAACACAAATGCTGGTCAGAACTCCCCTCAGTCTAATTTATATGAGAACTGCTGCAAACTCCACCCAAACTTTCAAAATGGACGTGGAAGACACCCTCCTCTGTTCCACTCGCAGGATGACTCATTTCTGTTAGAAGAATGACTGACTCAGGGTTGGCGTGTGACCCAAGCTTTCAAGTAAGAAAGTCCTGGGTATTTATCAGAATTACCATTGGGGAAAAGAGTGCTTATTTTTTCTGGGGTTTTGTTTTGTTTTGTTTTGTACTGGGTATTGAACCCAGGGCCTTTACCTTGAGCTACATTAACATTCAGCCATTTCTTTTTTTAATGCTCTTTGGAAACAGGGTCTTGTGAAGTCTGTAAGTTGTCCAGGGCTGGACAAACGTGTGATCCTCCTGCCTCAGCCTTCCAGACTGCTAGGATTAAGGGACGTGCCAACATGCTTGACATTTTTGCTGTTTTTATAAACTGAGTAGAGGAACGGGATCACGCTGAGTTATCCCTGTCACTGTACGGAGAGAGCATTACCATGTACAAGGTCCATCAGAACCCAGACTAGAACTCATACTTCAAATAATAACATTTGAACACATTAAACTAGTAACATCATCTAAGCAATGGACACCAAAAATATTCAACTAAAGAAAAACCTTCAAATATCTTTTCCCCAACTTTTATACTAGGCTACTTTGAATTGCTCATTCTTTTTATATCAGACAGGATCTTGCTATGCATTTCAGGCTTCCCGTGAACTCACTTTGTAGCTCAGACTGGCCTCTAGCTCACAGAGATCCTTCTGCCTCAGACTTCTGAGTGCCGGGATTATAGCCATGTGCCACCATACCCATCTTGCATTGGTTCTTGTTCCTTAAAAATTAAAGAATCTTGAAAGACACAATTGTGCACACGTGGTGTTTCTTGTTTGGGTAATGTTGTTTGTTATGCTTCTAAGCCTATGTCTAAACTTGAAAGAGTCTGCTGTGATTGGCTAGTGACCTACCTACCTTGATGTGTACCCATGTTGTCCTGTATGACAGCCCCCTAACCACAAGTGATTATTTAGTTTTAATTTAACACAAAACAATCATCAAAAACTTAGCTTCTAAATCATACTAATCACATTTCAAGTGTTTAATATCAAGTGGTTACATGTAGCTGGTGGATACATACTATACTAGTGGCATTGTGCATTACCAATAGGGAATTTTTCCATTCCCATAAAAAAGTCAACTGGGAAATACTGGTCTTTATTATTTGAAAGGAAGTATGCCAAAAAATTCTGAGAATTTTTCTTTATTACATCTATGTTACCTACTTTAACATACACATGGTAACTTAAACTAGATCCTTCAGAATAAATTGCAGCCAGCACACTTCAGCATTCTACTGTCTTCTCTCACGTAAACGTTTCACATAGTTTGGAGCTTTGCTTTTATTCACAAATATTGATAACCTGAAAATGTGCAGTAGTGTCTCAAGGCAGATGGTTCAAATGCCAGTATATTTTAAATCAGCCTACAGGAACGTGCTACACGTGTCTCACTATGAAGACAGTGAGCTTCTTACCCTCAAAACCCCTTTGTACTCACAGCTTTCTTTCCTACTCAGACCCAGCAAATAGTGTGCTTTGTCAAATCCGGAGTGAAGATGCTGCATGTAGTCTTCTCAAGGACATTCTTTTACATCATTAGAAAGAACAAGATCCAGAAACAGTATAAAGCTTGATATCTAATAACTGACATATAATTGCTAGCTTTTATAGAAAAGACTACAATGGCATAAGAATAGAATAAGGGGAGAATCAGAATGAAGGTTTATGAAAAATGACTTTTGAATTTATCTTATGTGTGAATAGATGAAAAAAATGGAGAAATCAGCACACAAAAGATAAGCTAAAATCAAACAGTTCTACAAAAAAGGAGGCTGGTGTACACAAAGGAAGATAAGGGCATTTGATGAACAAATTTTGCATGTCTTGATAAGCTGTTATTACATACTGTATAATGTACTAGGAAGCTTTTTTTCTTTTGTGTTTTTTCAGACAGGGTCTCAATATGCAATTCAGGCTGGCCTTGAGTTCACTTTGTAGCCCAGGCTGGTCTTGAACTCACAACGATCCTCCTGCCTCAGCCTCCTGAGTGCTGGGATTACAGCCATGCGCCACCACGCCCCTACAAAGGAAGCTTTTGTAAAAGTAGATACTAGTTCCCCAATCACCCTTTTTCAGCCATGAAAGACATTTGCACTTCAAAGCAACCATGTTCACAGATGAAACTTTAAGGAAAATATACTAACCAGTATTTCATCGTTTATTTTGCATTTTCTTTTAATTTATTTCAATAGTTACACCTAGAGATGTACATTTATGTGTACTATTTCCTCAGGGCTTTAAGTTCTATAGTTGTGAACATTAAAAATTAGGAGTCATTTTTCAATCATCCTCATGATTACACAACAGATGGCCAAATGCTTTTAAAGTCTTAATTATTAGTTTTTGCCAATTTCTCATTCCAGTCTTAACTAAAATGTCCTGCATAATTCTAATTGGGAATTTATGGAAAGTGAAGAATGTTATTACAATTTGCTACAGTTAACAATTATTATAACTTTTACATACAATTATACAAAAGCAGTCATGTATTTATTATTTATACATTTTTTAAATAATCACTTGATCATACTCTTCATGAAACAAAATGGTACATTTCCTTCTTACGCACCATCTTATGCATTATTCACTCAACATTCATTTAACTGAGAAATCTGAAATATTAAATCATGGGCTTTTGTGCTCAGGGTCACGCACTGGGACAGGACTCAGACCAGACATGAAGTCTTCTTTTGCCATTCCAGTTCCTTTACAATTATATTATAGGGCTACTACTAATAATTACTATTACTAATAATTCCTATTCCCATCACCCTTCGTAACTCATACTGACAATATGCACACTGAGACAGCTAGGTACTAGGCAGCATACTGGGCAGTTTTACACAGAATCTTTAAGGCTTAGAGTCATCGTGCAAGACAAATATTTTCTGCACTTGACCCATGAAAAAAGTGATACTTGCAACGTGTAGTGATTACACAGTTCTGAGACCAGCTAGGATCTTAAGCTTTTTCCATCTGACACCAAACTGGGAGGCTTTTTTTCATACTTTCTCTTTCTAGGATACATGAGCTTTTCACACTAGTTCTTCTATAAGCAAATACTTTGAGACATGTTTTCAAAGTTCTTACAAGTCTAAATAAATACCACACAATTCACACCAGGTTCTTGCACTCTGCTATAATTAGTTGTCACACTAAGTGTGTGTACAATGAGACCATCTTCTCCTTTATTGAAGTGTGCAGTTTAAATCACCTTGTTCATTGATTCTCACCTAACCACACTTAATTTCTGAATTAACAATTCTAAGAATATTAAGTTCTAGTATGATTACTGTTTTTAAAATGAAAAATTACATACTATAAATCCGTATTTTCCTCTATCACAAGAAATCTTATACTCTGAAACATTCAGTTCTTGAGTAAGTAATCAATTATAACATGCACGATTACCTTGTATACCTTTAAAATATTTCTCGAACTGTAAGTATTCATTAGGCCCATTCAGATTTTAGACACGCTTGTTTTAAAAATGAGCATCTTAGAAATGATATATAGCATTTAAAACTACTAACTTTTCATAATCTAAATGGTTAAATTCATAAAAAAGCCTTCCTCCAAAAGTAAAAAAGTCAATCTTACTTTAATAAGCTGATATTTCTAATTTGGGGAGGATTAACTATTATTTTGGTTTTATTGGTTTATCAGATCTCGTGGGTTGGATATCATGAGAAAAAATAAGCTCAATACAGGAAACAAAAAGTTCTTGTGATTCCCAAATCTTGCTTTACAGCATGGTTTATACCTGTTCCAATTCAATATTTTCTGAAACTTATTTTTAAAATAACAAACTTCAGCCAATTGTTGATTGCCATTAAGAAGGAAAGAATAATATGGCACATAAATGAAGCGCAGAATTAAAAAACAGATTGAATCACTAGGTGAAAGTATTTAGCATAAAATATGTTATTCCCTCCAAAAACGATCATGACAAGCTGAGCAGGAGTCATTTGCTGATGTTAATCTCTAAAAATGATCTATGATCATCAATTTGTAAAAATAATATTGCTCAAATGTGACTGTATCACCTCAAAAAACTGAAAAACTAGGATCTTAAAATTTATTTTTTATGCGCTACAGATTTAAGAGTGAATAACAAGTTTTGGGTTCACTTCTAACATGTGAAAAGCTTAAAAAAAAAAAAAACTTTTTTCAGTACTAGCTTTTATACTGAGGTATATCCCCTGCCTATTACTTTATTTTGTCGCACTAAGTTGTTAAGTTGCTCAGGTTGGGCTGGAATTTGCTATCTTTCTGCCTCATTCTTCCAGAGTTCTGGCATTATAGGAGTCAACATCATATCTGCTTTGAAAATTTTTAACCTCATTCTAGCAACAACCTGAAAGCTGAATAAACTAAAACGGAAAATAATTTTCCTAGATCTAGCAACAAATTCAGGCCTCAGGGCAAACCAACTCTCTAAAATCTGGAGGCACAGCAAAATACAGAGATTCAGTTGACATGCGCCTACTAGGAGGAAAAGTCACTAGCTTCAGTATCTGTACAAATAAGATGGGAACTAAGTATGGTTCCTTGTCTGTGCCTCTCTCTCACTGTTCCCCTGCTCTGCTTCCCAGCTTCCATGAACTAAGCCAGTTGCTCCACCACCCACTTCCGCCGTAACATTTTGGGGACAGTCTTTCATGGGCTAAAACATGAGCAAATGATATCTTTCCTCCTTTAAACTATGGGCGTTGGGTATTGTATTTGCCAAGGAGAAAGCTGACTAATACATGTACCCAGATCATTTTCTCATAATAAAAGCATGACCTCCAAGGAAAAATATTTTATACAGCCTATCTGAGATAAGCAAAAAGGCAATTAGCTAATTCCACCTCATAGAAACCAAGGTCTCTGGCATCTACAGCTATAGCAAACATTAGACAGAGCCTAGCTCCAGCCAGATTAACATAAAACCTCACACCAAAGGAATAACTACACAATTTCTATTTTCCAACACATCAGTCCAGCTGTCAACAAAATTATAAAGCACGGTAAAAATCATCCCTTTAATATGAAGGGAAAAAAACTAAAGATTTTCTTAAACAACCAAAAACTGAAAGAATTTATTTCCAGTAGACCTGCACTGCAAAAAAAGTGCAAAAACAAGTTTTTCAGCAGCCTTGAAGCTGAAATGAGTATTACTGATGGGCTAATACGCAGATGGACATTGCTGAGGAGAGAATCAATGACCTTGAGACATGTTATTCACTCCCAAAAAGAGAGGAAGGAAGGAAGGAAGGAAGGAAGGAAGGAAGGAAGGAAGGAAGGAAGGAAGGAAAGAAGGAAAGAAGGAAGGAGGGAGGGGGGAGGGAGGGGGAAGGAAAAGAATTTAAGCAATGGAAGAGATTATCTCAAAATCTAAGAATCTTGTAGTATTAAAAGATGTATAATTTACACCTAATGGGAATATCAAAATTACAACAGAGAAGAGAACAGAAGATCTGAAGTAATAGTGCCTGAGAATTATTCAAAATTAATGACAAATACCTATCAATAGAAAAAAGGACCTTTGTGGACATGAAAGAGGACAAACATAACAATATATAGGCAGATCATGTTCACGCTACAGAAAACCAGAGTAAGATTTTTCAAAAATGAAGGGAGTACTTTTTCTACGGAATAGAAAGGTTAAGAATATTAGATTTCTTCTAAGAAACCATGCATTCAAGAAGAGTTTAGTGAAGTGTATAAAGTGTTACATGCAAAAAAGAATATGAATTTAGAAATATGTATTGGGTAAAATTATCCCTCAAATAGGAAGGAAAAAAAAATGAAGGTTTTCTTAAACAAACAAAAAGTAAAAGGAATTTATTGTCAGTAGATCACTATTGCAATAAAAATGTTAAAATAAGTTTTTCACCAGCCATGAAAAGAATATACGTCAGAAACTCTGATCTATATTAAGGAAGAAATAGATGAAGGTAAGGTTTTTATTTTATTTTATTTTACTTTGCTTATTTTATTGTTCGGCAGTACTGGGAATTGAACCCAGGGCCTTCACACTGGGAGATATCCCTAGCTCTTTCATACTTTGTTTAAGACAGAGTTTTGCTAACTTGGCCAGGCTAGGCTTGAATTTGTGATCCTCCTGCTTCAGTTTCCCAATGTATTAGTATGCACCACACACCCAAGTTATTTTTCTTACTAACTTATCAAATAAAAATCATGAATCTTAAAAGGACAGTAATGCAATACTATGAATAACTCCTTGGTCACAAGTTTAAAAATTTACATGACATTAACCATTCCTATGAAAAACACAAACTGCTAAATCACAAAAAGGAGAAGTAAATAATCTGAAAGTCTCCATCTACTGAAAAAAAAAATGGAATCAATAACTTTCCAGATGGTTTCCCTGGTGAATTTTAATAAAAATTTCAAAAGATGGGGTATAATCTTTCCAAGAAAGGAGAAAAAAAGGAATATTTCCCAAGTCATTTTATGAGGCTAGCATTATTATATGATAAACATAGGTATATTCAGCAATAGATAACCATGTGTTTATATCTTTCATGAACATTCTCTTGAAGATTCAAAAATCTTCCAAAAATTATCAATGAAATGCAACAATGTACAAAAGAATTACACCACACAAATAAGTGACATTAGTTCTAAACATAAGGGGCCAATTCACCATTTGCAAACTGGTTCATGTAGTCCATAATATCAAACAGATAAAAAACAAAAATCATGTCAGCATTTCAATTAATATACAAACATATTTGATGAGAATCAATCCTTAACTCTTAGGAAATTAGAAAAAGAGAAAACTCAAGTTGATAAAGAATGCAAACATAAAATCTTCAGCTAACACCATACTTATTTGATGAGGAAAAAAGGTGCATTTCTGCTAGTACTGGTACCAAGGCAATGATGTCCCTCTTACCTTTCCTATCTGGCACTTTCTGAACATCCCAACTAATACAGTAAGACATGAAAAGGAAACAGCAGGCCTACAGACTGAAAATAAATAATTCTGTTCACAGATGATGTGATTATCTGTGTATGTAGAAAAATCTCAAAACATCTCAACAAAACTCCTGAAACTATTAAGCTACTTTGGCAGTTCTACAATATATAAGGTTCTATTGTTTTGTTTTGTTTTTTGGTGCTGAGGATTGAAGCAAAGGGCCTAATGCTCAGCTACACTCCATGCAAAACACAAGGTTCATATAAAAAGTCAACTGTCTTCCAGTACACCAGTAACAAACCATTGGAACTTGAAATGCAAGACACAATGACATTTATATTATTCATATTTATATATTATTTCTATGACTATATTTATATCACAAAATGAAATAACTATAAATTAACAAATTATACATAGGATCTATATTTTTTTGGGGGGGGCACGAGGAATCGAACTCACAACCTTGCACTTGCCAGGCAGGCTCTTGTGCCACTGAGCTATATCCACAGCCTGCCAGTAGGCTCTACATGATGAAAACTACAACACTTTGAGGAAAGTAACCAAAGTTCCAAAGAGAAAGAGACTTATTTGTGTTATGGATAAAATTTAATATTGTTCAGGTGAAAATTCTCCCCAGATTGATCTATAGATTCAACATAGTTCCAATCAAAATCTAAGTAGGTTATTTGGTGATTATTAACAACACAGATCCTAATGTTTATAAGGAAGAAAAAGACAGATTGGCCAAAATAACAGTGAAGAAGAACTAGGAGAGTGACACTACCCAACTTTAAGAATCACTATAAAACTGTAGTAATCAACGTAATGTGACAGAGGCTCAGGAAAACAACAGACAAAGCAATGGACCAGAATAGAGGCCATTAATAAACTGGTCTTTGACGATGGAACTAAGGCAATTGAGTGGAAAATAGATAACAACCTTTCTGACAAATGCTGCTGGCAAAATTTGTGTTCACATGAGAAATAAGGAATCTAAACAAAGACCTTATACCTCTCTGTAAAATTAAATTAAAATGAATTATAGATCTAAGTGTAAAGCACAGAACTGTAAAAGTGTTTTTGACAATACAGGACAAACAAAAATCTGTGACTTTGGGTTTGACAATTAGTTTTGGATATAATGCCTAAAAACATAATTTATAAAAGAAAATGTTGATAAGTTTAGCTTTATTAAAATTAGTATCTTCTGTGCTGTGAAACGAGACAATCAAGAAAACCACAGCCTGGGGGAAAATATTTGTAAAATACTACAGCTGACAAGATAGGCAGTGTCTTACAAAATAAACACAGTTATACCATAAGATTCAGCTAATGTAGTCCTAAATATTTACCCAAATGAGATGAAAATATTTCCACAAAAAGCCCTGCACAAAAATATGTATAGCAACTCTATTCATAATCACAAAAAGTAAAATGTCTTTCAGTAGGTAAATGGATAAACTGTTTATCCACACATTCATCAATACAGTGAGTATTATGCAGTGATAACATTAGATATGCTTCAAGCCATAAAAAGACATGGAGGATTTGTGTGTGTGTGTGTGTGTGTGTGTGTGTGTGTGTGTGTGTTGCTGGGGTGGAACCCAAGTGCACATTCCCAGCCCCTTTTTCATTCTTCATTTTGAGACAGTGTCTCCCTAAGTCACTGAGTTTCCCAGGCTGGGCTCAAACTTGCGATCCCCCTGCCTCACCAGCCCTCGGTGCTGGCATTCCAGGCATGCGCCACCACATGCTGCAAGACACAGAGGAATCTTAAATGTGTATTTTTCAGTAAGAGAAGCCATTCTGAAAAAGCCACAGACAGTATGATTCTAACTATAAGACTTCCTGTAGGGCACAAAACTATAGAGACAATAACAATACACACAAAAAAAATCACTGCTTATTAGGGATGGAATGGGATAGGGATGAACAGGTTAAGCCCAGGGAATGTTTAAGGTAAAGAAACTATTCTGCATTATAATGGTGGATACATGGAATGACATCATGCACTTGTTCAAACCATAAAACTTAACTACACAAGATAATCCTCAATGTAAATAATGGATGATATTAATAATAATGTCCTCATAATGGCTCATACCAAAGTGTATTGATAATGTGGGAGGGTATTAATCTGAGAATTCTGCTCAATCTTTCTGTAAATCTAAAACGCTTCCATAAAGTAAAGGTGATGAATTTAAAAAAGAAGTCAAGCAGAAATTAATACTCAGTTTGGTCCTAGTAAGCACAGAGAATCAATTAGAGCTCCTCATATGGTAAAGAAATGAAACAAGCTTTCTGTTACTTTTGGACAACACGCTGGACTCTGAAATAAAAGAAAATGTGCAAAATTAAAAATCTTTATTCCTATTGTGATGTTAGCTTTACAAGTCACACATTACTGTCCTTGAAAACATTTATCAGTTTGTCCTCAGTCTACTTGTTGAGAAAAATAAAGTATATAAGACTTTAAAATGACATTCCACAACAAAATATTTCATTTTGATCTAATGAAAATAAATACAACTACTCCTTAGCCACTACAACATAAAGTCAAGATCAAGCTCTCCCTGAATCTTAGGCATAATTTTGAGGGCTGAGCACATATCATGTACTGTATAAATGAAGAACCAACATTATCCCTATTTTCCAGGTGAAGGAATCACAGCCTAGAGAAGTTACATTACCCAAATCTTCAGCCTGAGATTTCAAAGCATAGATTCAAAGCCTGCATCATAGCACTGCATCATTCTCAGTACCTGGAAAACTAGTGTAAATCAGGCAAGATTCATCACAACAAAACTAAGAGTACCAAAATATATGAAAATGTTCCAGTGTTTGTCAACCCGGGATATGATTTTGAGGAAAGGTTTTATGAGCATAAGTGCTATTATGGTGCTACCTTTGTAGAACTATGTACCTCCATGGGTTTATAAAATGTGTACTACGAGAAAAAAGAGTTTGCATGGCGGAGAGGGAGGAAGAGACTGAGAGGGAGAAAGAAAGAGAAAAGAAAGAGAGGGAGAAGGAGAAAGAGAAGGAAAGAGGACAAAGGATAAAATAGATTTTAAGGCCTTATAAAAAATCTCCATGTATTCATTTTGAATTACAATAACTTGAATGCGTCACCAAGGTACCACAACATAACTGCTGATGGCTACACCGAAGGGAGATTTATAAAGCTATATATCTCATCTTTGCCTCCTTTCCAATTTACTCAGTGGAAAATGCCATTGGCCTTCCAAAACCTTAACTTATGTTTGGACCCATTCCATCTTCGAGTCTTATTTTTGTGTTGCTGGCCATTAAAATGAATATTTCAGTAGGGCTGCAACAGCCTTATTAGCCCAAGCCAAGCTTTATATGGTTTGTTCACTTTAAGAGGTTAATCTACCCGGCCAGCTCATTTTTGTTCAGAAGCATTAAATGGAAAGGCTGTAAGATTCAAAGAAAGGCAAAGTTCACTGAGTGAGACCTCAATTACATAATGGTGTATAAAACCTCTAGATATTTTTTACCATAATATTTTATGAAACATGCACATACTGGAACACAATCCAAATTAAATGGTTTTGAAGGTCAGTTCAAAGTCACTACGTATGCAGTAGTATCTCTGTGAGAAATGCGTACTATTTCAAAAGTGCATGGACCCAGAAGCTTTCTTTCCCTACTTTACAGTTTATTGCCAGTCTAGCAGTGTACTCTATAAGGAGAATAAGTTACGTACTACAGCTATAACAGTACCTGGACCCATGCATCAAGGTCATTAAACTCTTCCAAATTTCCTATCCACACATCCATCTGTTATAGAGCAAAAGGAACCACAGGGCAAAATTCTAGCAGGAAGAATTACTTTAAGTGTAGGCAAAAAATACAAAAATTAAAAGCAATATGTTATTCTCAACTTCAATACAATTATGTAAAGCCTTTGATTGTTGTGAAAGTAGCAACAGACCCCTATTCCCTACATTTAAAGTGAACTAGGAATGGGCATGATGAGAGTGAACCATTAGTATTATTCTGATATTTCTCCAAGGTCCAGATTTTTGGGTCAGTGATGATTCTCCTCAGGGGAAGGAAGTAAAGGTCCATTTTGCATGACAAAGGTCAGATTTCTGCGGGCCAAAGAGACCTCTGTAGTTCACTGTTCCTGAGCTGTCACTCCTGGGGGAGGTGCCTAAAGGTCAAGAGAGACTCCAAATTGTGCTTACTGCTTAGGGGACACCCCAGGGCTACCTTAATCAACTTAAGGTCATTGGAATTTCTTACCCAGGTTACAGTTTCATCCCCTTAAATTGTGTCATGTAAGTAACTCAGCAATGATGTTGACTTAAAATTAAAAGCAGTATTAACAAAAGATAGGGTCTGCTAATTTAACAGTATCTTTTAAGTCTAAAATTGAGTGCAGTGAAATTCAAGTAGACAACAGAGGTTAATAATCTGGCACCAAGAGCAAAGCATGAATTTACAATAGCTGCGCTGGTATTTTTGCTATGTGAGGTATGATACTACTCTAGATTCATCTGAACACGGCGTGGCTTTATATACAAACACTATTAGCAGTTTCTCCAATCATCACCTACATTTTATTATGGTAAAATTTTATTGTTTACTTTTTTGTTATGACTTTTAAGTCACTGAAATGAGACAAGTGCTAAAGTAAAAAATATTATTTCAAAATATTTCAATGCTTTTCTAATGAGTGCAAATATATGTCTAAATTATCTCACAATAGAATTGGCAATATAGCAAACGGATCGTATTTCTAAGAGTTGGAAGAGGTCTGCCTATTTGTAATTAGTGAAGGTTATCTCTAAGTATTTTGTATAGCATGTAAAGAACATCTGGATTTAATTATATCATACTTTCTTAGACAATGGGAATTGAATTAGGAATATTTTGAAACCCCTATAGAGATATTAAAGTATTAGCAGCTATTCAAGAACTTTATTGCTACAACGCTTAAAAATGTTTCATTCTACAGATCAACAGCCTGACACTTCATAAATATCAGATTTTCAATATAGAAGGAAGAAACTTGAAATACTGGGCTAACACAGAAAATATATCACTGGAAAAGGCCAGGGATTTTCACTATTATAAAATATTACATAAACATGCACAAAAAACGTCTTGCGTATTTACACAGATTTGAATAAAGGTGCATAACATATATCCTGAGCAGGATTTCTCTTTGAGTTTTGTTGTGGATTGAGAATTTCAGTGAGAATAAATTAACAACTTGTTATTCATTCTTCACAGAGGAAAAACCTAAGCTGTTCTCATGGAAACAGTAGGATACAAAGTATGAATTTTTAGTAATTTATCCCTAAGTTTTAAAAAAGATCATATTTTCTTTCTGAATGCTTACTGGTCCCAAATGTCACTTTTTAAACAGAGTACCGGCTCTGCAGTGAGATTTCAATCTCCCAGTGTTAAGAATATATTCAAGCCTGTGTGCTCAGCAGGATAGAAGCCTTTCTCTGTAAATGTAACTATATCACTCATCAGTAACCCTCTGCTGTAAGAGGATTCCGTATTTTCTTTCCTTGTAGGGATTACTTGGGTCCTGGATGCCAGTCACTGCCCTGAGACCTGGGACAATATTCACATATTCTGTCTCAATAGCTCTTACACACGCCACTGCTATAACTAAATGTCAAGGCCGTAGATCAAAGTTCCCACATTCTAAATCTCATGTCCTTTACGGATCAATTTTCATAAACCATACTCCTGTTTTAGAAATAGATCGAGGCTCACTCTTGGTTTTCTTCCTTTTATCCCAGAGAAGTTTATTTATAAGAAAGGCAATACGATTTGTATATCATAGTGTGAAATTCTGATGCCCTACATGAAACTCAAGTCATTTTTGCATTTGTATAATCTTCTATTGAAGTATTTAACTACAAATATCATTTTAGAAATACAAAAATCTTTAGGCTATAAAAACAAAAAGGCACAGACTGCTTTGTGATACCCAACCATCTTTTCCCAGTACCTTGTACAATGTGAGGTAGACAGTAGGTCATAAATTCTAATTCATGGTTTTTGTTTTTAAATCTTCATTATGCTACCGTTAAATTATATGGCGGAAAATAACTTCAGCATGTGTTTTTATAATTGGTATCTATTTTAATTACTCAAAATTGCTTGGAAAAATGAAGATAAATTTGAAATAATCATCAAATTGTAGATTTTATATACAAATTTACAGCTATCTATACTTCTTCAAGTAGATCTGAGTAAAACTCAGTAATCTACACTGTCTTCTACGAATACCTTTTCAGATCAATTGTGGGTATAAAAAAATTTTAAATTAACAATTATCTCTAAAGAACTGTATTTGGCAAACACTGTAAAACTTAGCATACCCAAATGCTACTTGTGAGTACAACATATCTAGCTAATGTTTACATGTGTTTATTGAAGTGTAAGAGCATGTAACAAATTAAACGTAAAAGTATCAGAGTATGCAAAAAAAAAAAGATGGGATAAAAGTACACGCCTTAGAGTTTTCAGGTTATTTATTAAGTTCCCAACAAAGCTTTATTATGCTGATTTGCCTAAACAAATTGTAACATAACTGTAAAGTGTGATCAAAATATACAGTGATATATTGAATTAACCCCCGCTCTGAAACACATCCTCTTGCTTCAGACATTCATATCCCCTTGTTCTTGTCAGCTTCTGAAGCAGATGTAGAAGTCTTCCTTCTTGGCTGTCTTTATGAAGTATGATAAAAATATGGTAAATGTTGCGGCTGAGTCCCACCCAATGGAAAGCTCAGCTCGTAAAAACTCATGGTGTGTCCTCGTTCACCTAATTCAGCAGACTGAGCCCCAAGTGACTGCTGGCTCCTCCCCACAGTTAAAATGACCATCACAAGCAAATGGTTTGAATTTATTCAGGACACCAAGGCAGCCAGAATAGCAGAACTGAAGGCATTCATGAAAGCTTTCCAGAACTGCTTCAGAAAGCAGCGAGAATAGGATGTGAAGTAAGGAGGAATATTTTGGAGAAGATTAGTGGCAATGTGACATTTACAGTTTTTTTAAGTACGCATTCACTGTATGTTTGATCACACCTTATACACAGAATCATTAGGGCCGTAGCTTCTTTCTCAGTTCTATAATCCAAGAGGGATTAGACAACCCACTTAGGAGTTAGCCTTGGCCTTTCCCATTTTCGCTATAGAACCAACTAAAATTTAGGATTGAAAAAATATTTTTCAGGCAAGAAAATGTTCATTATTGGCGCTTCTGTAGTCAGTGGTTGAAACCAAGAAGAGCAACAGCTAGTGGAGGAAACTAGAGGCCTTACTCATGGAAAACAGTTACATTTTCTGAGAATCAAGTTCACATCGTCCCTTATTCTACCCTTTGTTCCTAACAGGAAAATAATTTGTCTCAGAATCAAATATAACTATTTAAAAAGGCACTTTGATTACAGAACAAACCAACTGATTAAGGAATAAGTAAGGAGTGCTTGTGTGTGCATGCGGTGTGTGCACATGCTTGTTTGTGCTGGGGAGGGGAAAGGTGGGTCTAACATCTATAATTTAAAATCCTTTGACTTTTCCCTTGAGGACGAAGAATGAAAGTAGGTATAGTATGGAAGAGCAATTGAGGTTCTTGTTAAATCAGCTTACCAGTTTTTCGAAGAGGGAAATCATCCTTGGCATCTTGAGTTCCTGGTAATGTATATTTGTAGGATGGAGATGTTCCACTCAGGGGTGGAGAGCTTTGATCCAATGATGTGTGGTGGGCAGCCCTACAAAAGGCAAAGGAGGTTCATCATTGATGCTGGAGTTTTTGCCGCACGTTGGTCAGCAATAATCAGTTGCACATGTAGTACACGTGCCTCAGCTGTGTTTATGTTCTTTCTGTTTAGTGTATACAAACCACAGCCTCATGGACCTGAGTTCATACAGTGGTATGTTGGGCAATGACACAGGATTCCTAAGAATGCCTACCATGTCTCTGGTCTTATAGTCACATAGAAAAGTTCACTAAAAGTGAGAATTTACCAAGCTCTTGAGCTTCTGATGATCTGAGATTATTGGGTATGTTTCCTCAAAAGCCACATTAATGAAAAGTCATCACCTGTATCCTTTACAGACAACAAGCCAGAACAACCAAGATGAAGGGAAGGATAAACAAAGGCTTCCTTTTTAAAAATTTCTAGGCAACACATTCAAGTACATGAGGGTAGCTTGTTTAATGAAAAGACACCAAAGTCTCAAGTGTTCTGATTTCTGTAACAGTTCCAAAGATGTGGAATAGAGATCACACTCTTCCTCAATAAGAAGCTAATTTTAATTTTTTTTCTCTTTCCTGGGTGAATCTACTGAAAAAGATACGCCTCTGCTACTGAACTAAACAGACTACTCAATAATACAAACACATACAAATATTCAAAACAATGAAGACAATGAACAATGCATAATATCACCAAGACAATAATTATTTTACTATTATTTGCTTGAGAAATTCTCAATAATTAACTAGTTTAACAGTATCTTATCTACTTATAACTACCAAACATAGGATAAAATTCAGATTCCATAAGTTAATAATTTATGATTACCTGAAGTTCAATTCCATATAAACAAGAAAGGTTTGATAAATAACATGTGGGAATCATTGCTAATATACTCGAGAACTGCAAAGAATTTTTAAATGATAGCTTATTTGAATTTAGTAGTTTTTCATTAAAAAATTATATATTTCTAAAAAATGATGGGCACATGTACAGCTTGAAGTGGAAGGCATTATGAACTAGTTATAATTTGTGAATGCAATTTTAAGTAACAAAATTGTTCTAAAGTATTTTGTAAGATTGATTAAACATCTAAAACCCTTTAGAAGTTGGCTTCCCAAGTTAAAAAACATGTAGGACAGAAATTAAATTGTAAAAATCTGTAAAACAATCTGGAGTCTGCCTGTTTACCTTTTTGTTAAGGCAAAAAATGGCAGGTATCTATAAAATAGACTTATAAGTTCAGTAACTATTTTAAAAAAACTTCTGAGATGCTCCAGATTCCATGTAATAATTATTTCTTCCTTTCCTGGATGATTTGAGGAATTTAAAAATACATTCATGGCAAATCCCTTAGTCATTCAGAGATCACATTTACGAGAGGAACAGAGCCATTATCTATTAACCTATTATTCAAATATGATTTACCTATCAGTGCTTTGCTCGGGCTTTTAAAAATACCAGATCCTTCATATTTTATAAAAGAGTAACTATGTACCATATAATATCTCTGTACTGGACTGGGTAAGACAGGAGAACATAAACGGTAATATCACAGCGTATCATGTTGTCAGCCCGTGTGTTAGAAGCCAAACTACTATTTTATTGGGTAGGAAGAAATGAAGTGTCATGGGTAGGGGTAAACTTGTCCCCGAAGACTTAGATTTGTTTATTTTAGCTATCCCCTTCTTTTCCCTTTCTTTCCCTATCTTAAGTTCCTTTCCTCCTTCTTTTAACTATTTAGTTCAGTCAAAATCATTTGGATTTCTAAAAATAGCTCCGACTTCCATTTTATAGCAAGCCAAGTAAAATCAAATCAAATCACAATCTGCCAAACATTTAGAAATTATGTATAGATATCACATGTACCATCTGAGAATAGAAAAAATGCAAAATACAAATTAATGTCTATGCTGTAACCCATTTGTCAGTTAACCATTCAACAATGAACATCTATACTTCTTTGTCCTCAGGATAATACACTCTGGGCTGGGGATGTAGCTCAGGGAGTAGGGCCCATGAATCAGTGAACTCTTGCATTGTATGTAACATTTTTTTATAGGGTCGTCCAACAACCCTCCAAGGCAGGTACTGTTATTATCCTCTTTTTATGGAGAAGGAAAGGGATCCTTAAAGAATTCAAGGAACTTGCCCATGGCCACGCAGCTGAGAGACAGCAGTCTTGGGATCTGTACCCGAGATGGCTAAATATAGAACATGCGCTCTTTAACCTTGAGAATAAAAACAGCCAAACACTGAACATACGTGTACCAGAGCTTGGGATGGCGGCTCACGGAATGATTTTTTCCATTAGCTGGAGTGTCTTTCGTTGCTGATTTACTCAACAGGAATTCTTGAAGCTTCTGCTTTACTTCAGTACTTGCCACTGCCCCTGAAACACACACACACACACCAAAACAGATGTTGATTGTGAGTTGTGTGCTCTCACACCTCTAGAATATTTAACAAGTAAATGGCTTGTTATATCACTGCTCACAGCACATGGAGTTTTCCTATTAAAAAAAAGAAAGTAGAGTCTAAACAGGCTTTAGAAAATGGCATTGTGATGCTTTGCAACTATTATTTAACTGCCAATTTTCAAAAGAACTTCAGTGAGTTCTTTAATGGCTTTTTCAGAAAGGGGATTCCCACATTATTAGTTTCATTTCAAGTTTAAAAAATACTGGTGAGGAACAAAATACTGTACATTTTTTAAAAATCAGGACTCTTGGGGAGTAAATTACATCCCTTAAATATAGTAAAATGGTATTTTCTGAATTTCTAGGTTAAAAAAATATAACATTTTAAAACATCCCTTTCAGCATTCAACAAATAAATATCACCGACAATTGCAGTTCAGATCATCAAATTTTAAAGCTTGCTTCGACCTGAGTTTGAACTGGCCTAGTACAGTAGAATTATTTGGATCTGTCTCCCTCTTGTGGATGGTTCTTTTATAAGTGTTCTATCTTAAATCTTCCCAGTCTAAGGATGCAGGAGCTCAGTGGAGGCAAGGCATGACTTACAGAGTAGTTATTACTTGGGCAGGAGTAAGGAAAGAATAATGAGGAGATTTGGGCATAACTTTATTATTAATCAAGATAGTTTACACTAGATAGCTTTTGTATGACATTATTTTGTAGGTCTAAAGGAACAAGAATTCGCATCTTTGTCAATACTACGTTTATTCTTTGGATGCTTGCAGACTGAATAAAGAGAGCTGGTATGCAAATGTAAGATCAGTACATTGGAGTCTATAATTTATTCTTTTTATTAAACACAGACAGTTTTTTGACAACTTTCATTCCACTCATTCTCAGGCTTCTTTCTGAATGTTGATCCGCTAAAGATGAGGGAAGAGAGTCCATCTTTTACCCTGGTGCCTCTTACTTTCTCGTCCTCTATCTTTGCCTCTGAGAGGAGGGAGCTGCTGTTCTCTGCGATGCCTCTCTACTTCCTGTTCTTGCCTCTGCTGCTCCAGTTTCTGCTCCTTTTCTAGGAGTTCTTGCTGCTGTTTTATGGCTAGAAGTTCCTGTTGCAACTTGCGAGAAGAGAAAGACATGAGAGTGTGCAATTTCTTTAAGCTTCATAGTTATCACTGGCTGAGCAAAACTGAAATGTTAGGAGCTTTTGGAACTTGTTTGTATTTAGTTTATATTTTTACCCACTTTTTTTTAAAAAAAACTTATTGAAATCTGAAGACAAGCAACTCATGTCAAGATGGTCTCAGTATCACCAACAAGCTAGATTTAGGAAACTATGCTTCTTGTGCCTGATGAGCAAAACTAATTAATAAATCCATTTAGATATTATAGTTTCTGCTGATTAAACTTTTATCTCTTTTAGCAACTTCCCTTGATACATATGAAATATATGAACACACAAATGCAGGCACTGCCCAGAAGTCTACTTTACATAGTCTCTCACATAGTAAATAAACAATGGAGATTCTCCATTCTTACCCTGGGAATAGGTGTGGAAATTATCAAGGTGAATAGAAGGGCGAGATGTGAGTTAATTTGGGGTAAGTCTACCTGAAATAGAATGCAGGCTAATAATGTCAAAACCTTATAGAGAGCATTTTTCAATAGACTTAGGCAAGCTACACATCTGCAATAAGTTCTTCTTTCAAAATAGCAAGTCTTTAATCTTTCATCTAATACACGAAACCTTATGATTAGAGACACTGGTCAAATGAAATCACTTACATAAAACTACTCTCTAATGCAAAATTGTTCAGGTTTGTGAATTCCTTGAATCTTCTTCTAAAAGATGAATAACATGAATATGAAGTATCTTAGTAGCTATCTGGAGATGTCAGTTTCCTTCCAGACTGAGAAGTATATATCTATAGACCATAGTAACTGCCCAGCAAGGAATAACTAAAGACTCTGAGTCCTACTTAGCCTGTGACATTACTAGGTATGAGACCTGGACAAGTCACTAAACCACTCAGAGCCTTGGTGCTTCATAGGTTTGAAAAAGGAAAATCTCCCTCACATCACATGTTCCTAATGCATGTAACATTTAGTTATTTGGTGTGAACCATACTCATTTCCTACTATTATCTATAGCAATCAAAACTAACGAAAGCATGCTTTGCTCCTTTATATTAGATAAGCACTTAAAATTCTGAATTTTATAGCAAATAGTAACAGAAACAAAAACAGAAAGCCATAAGGAATGACATCAGGGTCACTCTGGGGCAAGAGGAAGGCACCTCTGTGGGTCAGCCACAGCAGACTCACTACTCCCAAAGGATATGGTTAGAAGCACTCTGGTTACTCTCCGTTTTAAAATCTTTGGCATTCTGGCCGATATATCAGTCCCTTAATGGATGTTTTCAGATGTTTTACTGTTGCTAAAAATACATGACTGCTTAAATTCTGTTTTAGCGTGAATTCTACACAGATTCAGCACTTCAACCCAAAGATTCAATGCAATTGAAGTTTAATCTCTCTTAGAAATCTAGAAAAGCATATGATTTAATTACCATAGCTACTACTCTTACAAACATTGCAGGAGTGAGGTACAGAAAAATAAAAGAAAGAAAACTTCACCCCTTTACTTTCAAATGTTCTGGACCATAAATGAGGCAGGGTGATTTAGGAGCCTTGGAGAAAAACAAAGACTACAAATGCTGGAGCAACTATTTACAGGCTTGTAGCTTTGGAAAGTTACATTATTTCTGTCTTCTTCGGTTTACTATGTGGAAAAATGGCATAAGACCATCTAATTCAACAGATGTTGATTGTTAAAGCCAGAGGTTCAAAAAGCTAATATAGTTAAGACATCATGCACTGTCTTCCTCATCTGAAATCTAATCAAAGGTCAAAGGCATCAACTTTTAGCCTTACCTATAGAAAGTAACACAAAATTAAACAGTTGAAAGAGCAAACTGCTTCCAAATCTTAAGGGGAAGTTTTAAATATGACTTCAACTTCTGAGAAAATAACTTATTACTTTGGAAACGTCAGTTAAAAGCTAAATTTTCCTTTTTCATTGTCTCATCCTCCTTATTCTCTTCAGACCCTCTTTTCTAACATTTTCCAGATGTCAATAAATCCACTATATCATTTTGTTCGTGTCACAGAACTATTTAATTGCTATAATTAGCATTTGAGTGAAATTAAATTAATTTCTAAAAAATTTATATTAATCTTATAGCTATAAAAAGTACCAAAGATAAATTATATTAATAATACTATTAAGTTAGCAGCATTGCTCTGTATTAAAGAAAACAAGACCCACATACAGTAGCAAGACAACTACATAGTTCCTTATGGTAAAGTATATTGATTCTCTCTATGCATCATTGCCATCATAACATGCCTGGGAAGACTGGAGTACACAATCTGGACACAAATACTCCTATTACTGTTTCAAAGTTAAGGGGCTGGGGGTTTAGCTCAGCGGCAAAGCGCCTGCCTTGCAAGCGCAAGGTCGTGAGTTCGGTTCCCGGTACCGGAGAAAAAATCAAAAAAAAAAAAAAAAAACAAAGTTAAACTAAATAGTACTTTAGCAAGCATGAAAAGATATGCCTACGAACAAATGAAGTCTACTTCAAAATGTATCTGTGTGTCACTGACTTCATAAGGGACTTAAAAGAAAATTTTTACTCTTCTTAAGGTACTTTATAGATCAATAACACAAATATATTAGGAGTTCTTTTAGTGAAGTTCAGTAGTAAAAGAAAAATGTATTTTATATCAAACTGATTTTAGGAAATTAAGACAATATAGGCCTTCTCTTGTAAAACACAGAACATAGGGAAGAAGATAGAATTTTTATCTTCTTGGATACTGTAATATTGATGTGGTAAAATTATATGATTTAGCAAAGATTACTTATTTTTATTAACCCCACATCAGTGTGCTTGTGTTTGATACCCAAGTAATAAACTACCTAGAAAACAGTTAAATAAAATACAACATAACATATAATGTATTATACTAAATTATCATGTATTTATATTATGGTTAATGGAGTTAGATATAAACATTTTTACTGTAAATACATGCTTTACTGTCATAATCAAATAAATATCTACTTTATCAAATTTGAAGATCTTTGATTTTAAATATCTCAAATAGCTAGAAAATTTATAAACAAAACTAATATTTTCCAATGAGGATACAAATGAAATAAGAAGTATGCAGATGCATATACAATAAATCGGTAATAAGTGGGACATCATTTAAAAATGCTGGGAGATATATATATATTTTTTTTTTCTTCTGAAATAATTTAAACACCTCCAACTTTCAACTACCCATAAAATCATTTCCATAAATTCTTATCTATAGTCTCCAACAAGATGTGATAAAGCTTCCTTCAGTTTTTTATGTTATTATTTTGGAAATACACATCACTGTATTTTTTCTCTCTAAGGAAGATCAGGGCATATCCAGAGCATCCACTTGTTGACCAGAGATTAAAAGCAGACAAACAGGGGGCTGGGGATTTAGCTCAGCGGCACAGTGCCTGCCTGGCCAGCCTCAGGTCACAAGTTTGATTCCCGGTACCGGAAAACAAACAAAACAAACAAACAAACAAAAAACAAAAGCGGACAAACAAACAAATAAAAAACAGAAGAAGGCTTTCTCTGTTTATATGAGATGATTAATTTATCCTTTCTGCTAAATACGATATGCAGATCCTTTAGAAAGTTAAAATGTGCCTTGCCAGGCTCATGGCTCTTGACTGTGAGAAGATTTGGCAAACACACAGAAGAGAACCTAAGTGAATGGTAAGCTACAGTATTATTCCCTTCTAGTGATTCTATAGCTAAGAATAGAAGTAGTAGAGGCTTCTCTAAGAAGCAAAGTAGGTGTTTAGCAGGTACTTACCCAAAGTTCCCACTGACAAAATCACAATTCCCTTCAAGCCATCCATCTATGTCTTAATCACAGTGAAACTTCCCCGCTAGTGCTCCCATGCGTATGTCTCACACCCATGCCATGGTGAAGAGGCCCAGACTAAAAAGGTCCTAGACAAAGAAATATTTGCTACCTTGATGTGCTCCTGAAGCTGAGCCTGGTGCTGCCGTGTCAAGTTCTCGTGCTGTTTCTGAAACTCCGCTATCAGGAGCTGCTTCTGGATTTGTTGCTGCTGCTGGATAAGAAGTAACTCTTGCTGCAGCTGCTTCTCACGGACGACAGGGTCCACCACCGGCATCATCATTCTGAGGTCTGTCCTTAGGTCTAGAGGTGAGATGGGCTCCAGGCCCACAGGAACCTCTGACTTCACATCCACTGGAAATCCGGGAGAAAAGAGAGCATGGGGAATAGAAGATTGGAAATTAGCACACAGAACTAAAGACAAATAAAAAATAAAAGACAATGTACCTATACAAAACATGGTGTGTCAATGATTCTAACATGAAATTTCCTTTCAATAATGATTAAAAGTCTTCTTTGCACATCAGTTGTGATAAATGTCTCACATGCTGATTTTCACGCAGCAATGCATACTCTGACCAAAAATCCTTACATTTCCGCTTTTCAAAGAAGTAAGTTCAATTATTCACTGGATCCTTTAAAAAAATTAAGTCAACTTGAGACCAACAAATGAACACTATGAAGGGAAAGATGCCATATGTAGGAGAGCTATTACAACTACATTTGTGAAAGTATTAATATTTTTAAATAATCAGAGTCAGAAGTAATATCGTACCTTAGCAAAAGTCAAACATATAATGTAATGTATTTGCAGGAGTATGCCAAGAAAGAATACAAATCTGTAAACCAAAATGGGGGAAACAGTGACTAACCAAAACAATGATGCCAAATCCAAACGTCAAGGAGGGAAAGTAGCCAACTTTCTAAGTGCAGGTTTTTAAACAGTAATCAACTCTATCTCAGTAACCTCATTCCTAAAATAAACAAGGCAGAAGTATGAGGAAACTTAAAGTAAGAATTTAATCTAGCTATTGAGGGAAGAAAGAGTTGATGAGAATAACCATGGAAGATTATATTTAAAGTTATAAAAATTAAATTAGATATTGTATATAAAATGCTTAGTACAACTTCAAGCAGATAAACACGCCACTTCCTAAAGGAATGGCTTAAGTAGGAAAGCTCACAGACAGGATAGATAACCAGATATACTACTTGTTTAGGGCTGGTGTCCCTTCTGATTGACCAATATCCACATCTAAGTGGTTTTTAAATATTTTGAGTATGACCTCTATCTATACCAACTGGGAAAGTTTTTGTAATTAAGTGAAACACATTCAATTAAAGGCAATAGGAATTTTGCTAGGGAAACTGGATTGTGTGGCTCTTCCAAAGAAGGAAGCCACTACTCAGATCTAAACAATTATTGGTGTGGTAAAAAATTTAGACCCAGCAAAGATGGAAATAACCAAATTATTAACTGAAAACTTATCTGAAAAATCTAAACATCCTGGGAACCAAACAAAATGGTTCTGTCACCTGTAAGTCAACTTTGACAGACAGGCTGCAAGTTTTTAAGCTCTGCTTTAATATCTAAATGTTGGTTCCTGTCCTTGTACCTGGAGAGCCCTGAGGATGTTATTAACTACACTAGGCCTCCGCTCCTTCCCTGCAAAATGGAAATAATTACACTGTCAGTAACAATGAAAGTATCAGAAAGCTTAAGTGAGATCACTCATTCGACGTACTGAGAGACCAAAGCACATCCCTCAATTAACACTTTGCTGTGTTTTTGTCACATGAAAATTGAAGCATTCTATATATTTAAATTAATGATCAATGATGATGAGTGGCTAGCAAAAATATATGGAGCAAATATGAAAATGAAATGGTATACGATTTTCCCTAAAAATTAGAAAATAAAAAGCAACAAAACATCTAGAGAATAAGAGTATACAAATCAGCAACTGAAAATCACCTTCAGTAATAGAGAGATTGAAATTGTACAGTAAGACATCAATATCTAATTATTAAGTAGTATGTATATAATTCCTGTATATACATATATTTGTGTGCAAATGACCCATTTTATAGACTAAGTACCTAATCAAATTATTTATTGCAAGTGGCACTGCCAATTTTTATAAAACTTCCACAAAATCAAATTTGTCACACGTATCAAGATGTGTTAAATATTTCTACCATCTGATTCACATTTTACAACTCTAGAAATGTATCTTACAGAGACTACAGAACTGCAGAAAAAACAATTCAGTGTCATGTCATTTGTTGAACTACTATTTGTACTATAATTGAAATCATCAACTATAAGGAAATGTCTAAGTAAAATATGTCACATCCATTTGGTAGAAAAATATGCAACCTTTAAAAATAATATTTATGAAACATTAAAAATGCTATTATAACATTAAGAGAAAAGGAATAAATGTGACATTTATGCTACAATAACAATTTAAAATACCTAAGTATAATTAATTTTGTCAATACACATTTGCTGTGTCCCTTAAAATCTCAAGCTACATTCTCAATGTTGGGACTTAGTAGTTTATTTTATTTTTTTAAGACAGAGTCTCAGCACTAAGTAAGCACATATTACACTTAGCTTTTTAATCATAATATTCTGTGAATTCTAATAGCAAGGACTGGTGATATAGAGGTGTACAATCTGGAAGAACATATCACTGATTCTTTCTCTTCTACTTTTCTGTGTTCTTCAAAATTGCAGCTGACATTCTGTCTACTGCACGTATCTTAGATTTGGAGATTCCAGCTCCTACAAAGTTAATATTCCATGTGGATTTAAGAAATATTTTCTGTGAGTTACAAAAGCATGACAGAAATCCTATCTATAGATGTAAAGGCTTAAAATACTAAAGCATTAAATGTCTTCACATGTCATTTGCATTGCATGTCCATGTGCAGATAGAGGTATTAAAAACACAGTTTATTTTTCAATATACTGATCAGAAATTTGCACTGATGGTATTGCATGTGACACTTTAAAGAAAATGGAAAAATAATTCATTAACAAATTATAGTTTGATGGACAGCATCTTTTAAAAATCTGGTACTTGTGAAATGAAGGGAGATAATTGGGATGAAAAAAATAAAAAAAAAAATAAAAATCTGGTACTTGTGAAATGAAGGGAGATAATTGGGATGATTCTGAAAGCAAATGAGAATGATGTCCTCTAAAAATCTCTTACTGCAATGCCCAATGAGAGACTTTTAGACTCTGGAACACTGGAGTAACATGAGACTTTGAGCATTAATTTAAAGAGCTGATATAATTCCAACGAAAAGCCATGGCTGTTAATGATATATTCCATATTTACACTAAAAAGGCCAAACTGTAGCCTTCAGGTTTTACATGGAAATCCCAATATATGAAAGTCAGAATTTTACCCTAAGAAGAGAAATGTGAATATTCAAATACCCCAGGGTCTCTTCTTTAGGCATTTCTATTATCAATATACTACAAACATCCAACCCCTAAAAATTCTAAAAAAATAAGAAAAAAAACCCACAACTCTCTGAAACAGTTACTCTAAACCTCAAAGGGTAATTTGACTTCTTACCCTGCTATCCCAACAGAAATGATTGTGTCTAACTGCTTGCCTTTGTTCAGAGACTAATCACTAAATTGTGAAAAATCACCCTCAACTTACAAAAACTGCTCTTGATTATAAATAATTGCCCAAGACTGAAAGAAAGCGGCAGGCAAGATCCCAGTCTTTCATCCAATTTATTCAGCAGCAATCCACATTCCATTTGTCTAGACTAAATATAGCAGCGTTTATACAAGAAATCAATAGTGCTTGCAGAGAGGCGAGCAAAGGCATGAATATTTCATCAAACTCAGAAAGAAATGGCAATCAGCAAACTGATAGCTCAGTATAGGTCATCTTTGGCCTGCTGGATCGGCTCCTATTACTTGGACAATAGCTCATCTTGGTCTAATCATACTCGTATCATAGCTGTTCTTTCTATTTTTAGCACTAATTGCATTGTGGGTGACAAAGGCTCATCGTCTTCCAAAAGGAATGTTGGGTTTTTCTTACATCTTTTGTGACAGGTTAACAAGCCTCCCAAGAAGCAAGAATGATAACACGATACAGGGCTTCAACAAGTTACAGTCAGTTTCAAATCATATAATGTGAAAGAAAGGCATTGTCTCTGTTATGTATCATAATTAGAAACAATCAACTTTAAAAGGAAAAATTAAACACTAGTTTTAACAGTCGGTAAAAGGAATCATCTTTGCTCACAGAGCTCTTTATTTGAGAACATGCAAAATTCCTTGCAAATTACTCAAGTATGTAAGTTAGAAGAAAGGTGATGGAAACAAACATAGCATGTTATAAATAAATCATGTCATATTTATAATAGGTTTTAAAACTTCATGCCATGAGTGAAAAAGAACCACGGAATAACTAGCTTTACTAGGACTTGCCTTACTTGTCTGAGATTGCAAGTAAATGCAAACATTATTCATATTCTTCATTTCATACATCAAATGCTGAGTCAGAACATGTCTACATATACATTAACTTGTATTTATTATCACTTTACAAAGTTTTATTCACTCATTTGTCACAGCTTTTCTTTGAGTTACTTCTTACCATTTAACAGGCATCAACTGATGCAGTTTTTATTGAGACTTTAGTTTTCAATAAACTTGCATTTGCAAAAGCTCTCATTTCAAAATCAAAACAAAATCCCAGGTCATATAGATGTTTATGATAATTATTTTTATTGAAGTAACATGTTCAGTTTAAATAAATTTCTGTGAGAAATTTTTTTTTTTTTGTCATTCTTAAGGGTGTTAAAAATTTGAATCAGAGGGGCAGGAATGTTTCTTGGTTCTTTGCTTGAACTACTGTTATTCATGTCACAGGTAAGCAGGGAGAACCTTCCCGTGTTCAAAAACAGGACATTGTTACCTTGTCAGTTGGCATGCAAACAACAAGCTATCAATTTTAAGTAAGTTTCCAGTGAACAACTTGTAAATCCCAGAGACAAAAACATTTTAAGTACACACAAACTTGTCCATGTAAAAGCATCACTGTGGGTGAACACCGTTAGTAGTGTTCACATAACAGTTGAATTTGAAATATAGGTTCTCAAACAATCACATTTGCCTAAATATCAATTTTTGTGTGTCAAGGATTTAGTTAAAAACTGCTAAAATTAGGACTCTGTTCAATAATCTGTTAATATTCATAATTACAGAGCTTACAACTCAGGACACATTATTAATAACGTTACTCAGAACTCTTTATGTCAATGAATGGTTGTTTACAACCACTAGCAAGTGGACACATGTACAATTTCTAGATGTGGGTTGAAACAATTATTGCTCTGATCATCTGTCTGCTTTTTCTACTCGGCCTTTTCATGCTTAGAAACCTGTAAGTATTTGGGCCTGCTACCATGTCATCTCTGAAATGCTTATCATTATCAAGATGTACACTGACACTAGCTCACTGGGTTGTGCCATAAACATCATCTTCTCTCTGTGGTGTGCTCTCCTTCCTATTGTTTTGAGCAGACCAAAATTAGTGAGGCACAATTTATTTAGTGACACCCAATACTAATTAGAAGGCTATCTAGTTTAAAGTCACTGTAAACCAAACTCTCTGTATGCACGTACATAATTCTACTGGTGGGGTTGGGGATTTAGCTCAGCGGCACAGTGCCTGCCTGGCAAGCATGACGTTGTGAGTTCGATTCCCGGTACCGGAAAAAAACAAAACAAAAAACAAACAAACAACAACAAAAAAATTCTACTGGTTATCTACTGGTTCTTAGCTAATGTAAGTACAGCTTTCACGGTTACATCTTACTGAACAGAAACTGAAGTGGTCTTGAGTATGGGGTGAAAGAAGGTCCATAAATAGCGCATTATAGTATTAGCCCGAATCACATCCTCTCATGTATGAAATCATTAGCCTCACCTGGAAAAACCTTGCAGTTCTGCTAAAGTGCCCACCTTTCTGAGAGTCTAGGATTCTAGCTTCACCACTATTTCCTTGTTACTGCTTATCCCTCAGGAAGTCAGACTTTATTTTCTACACCAGTTTACATTTTCTTCTGATAATGAATTTTCCTTTGGAATACCAGCTGCAACCAACCTGAGATACTAAGAGGGTCTGTGTCAGTCCTCTAGAACACTGAGCAAGGGATGGGACCTTCTAGCTTGTCTCCAGAGAAAAGCTACTGGGGAGGGTGACAGAAAATGAAAAACAGGGCTGTTCTCGACGTTACAGGGTGCAGAATCCACCAAGGGGAAGTTCGTCTCTGGTGCTTAGTAGTGTTTTCTCTAGCTTTCCAGGAACTGGAAAGGTCATTGTGTATGCCACGCCAAGACACCTGTTTGATGTCCCTGCCTGGAAAGGGGGTCTGGGACTTAGAATGGTGCTACAGCCCAGAAAACCCCTTCACTTCTCTCTTACTCCAGGGACATCACCACCTTGCCCT
>NW_004955410.1:21515479-21519901 GCF_000276665.1 Chinchilla lanigera | reverse complement strand
AAGGAAAGAAAGGAAAGGAAAGGAAAGGAAAGGAAAGGAAAGGAAAGGAAAGGAAAGGAAAGGAAAGGAAAAAGGAAAAAGGAAAAGGAAAAGAGAAAAAAAGAGAAAAAAGAAAAGAGAAAAGAAAAGAAAAGAAAAGAAGAGAAGAGAAAAGAAAAGGGAAGCTGCACAGGGCCTGCTGTGACTGGACGATATTAGACAGAGGCAAGAGGCAGCTATTTCACAAAGCGTGCTATGTGCCAGAAGCCTTGGTCACCAGGGTCAGACCATAGAGATAGGTGATTCACCCAGCAGTAGCCTCTAAGTTTCTTCCTTATAAAATCTGACCTACTTAGCTGTGAGACGTAAATGAAACTAAAATGAGTTTCCTTATCTTCTTTTATGACCGAGATCAGATGTTTTAAAGGAGAAGAAAGGCATGAAGAAATGGTTTATGTGGTAGGAATGAAAAGTTCGGAATGAGAGAGACTAGAGGGAGTCACTCTCCTCCTCTCTCCTTCTCTACTGCTCTGTCAGACTAATGCATAAAACTCTGGGTGTGGGGAAAACAAAAGGAGGAATGGCCAGCAGAGATTCTTTCAGCTAGAATTCACTGGCACTGGTAAATAAATAGAAGAAATTAAGTCTTTTTATTCCTTCAACTCCACGGAAATTATTTTATACCACCTTAATACTTCCCTTCTCCTCTACCACCTCTTAGTCCTCCATTTTAACATTGATTCAGATCTAAAACATAAAATTTTGTAGTTTTCTGTTTTTATTCTTTATATTCTGCTGCTGTATCATAGTCTAAGCAGGCTGAGGCTATAGCGATGTCTGATGCTGCCTATATTTTGTTCTATCAGTCCTTTTTCTCAGTAACTATACACAGCATCTGTACTTCAGTCCTACATCATCGAAAGAAACTACCGGAGACTATTGAGAGATGTGCATATTTAAAATAACCTTAAAGCCTCTGTTCTTGAACCATCATGAGGCTGACCTGTCCTTCTTCATTCACTCTCTGATTTAGTATTTTCATGCCCTACTCAATGTCACAGCAGTTTTTAGGCAACAGAAAACTCCATCTCTGCCTTCAAGAAACTTGTTGTCTGTTGTAGCAGACAAGACGCAGCTAGAGCAGATGTGGTGCACCTCTGGAAACCCGCCTGAACTTGCCTTTATTCTCTCTTTAGGCTCTCCATCGTAATCTCTTCCGCACCCAGGGATGTATTTGGTTCCTACATGGGGACAATTCTATCTTTGGCCGAAATATCAATTCCAAATGTACATCCCATATGTATGCACAACACGGTACTCTCTGCTTAGCTGTTTCATGTGCCTTTCTTCCGTGGCCTTTGCTTCAAACACTGCAGCCAGATGAGAAACGTGGAAGTGATATCTTACTTCTCCTCTCACTCACGCACAGGGATGATCTTTTCTGCTCTTAACATGTTTCTGAAGTTGTCAAGATGTCTCCACCATCGCTGCCTGTTTTACTGACGCAGCCTTCTGTCACTCTCCTGAGCACCCATCAGCGGAGCCAGTTTTTCTTTTTTTTTTTTTTTGGTTTTTCTCCGGTACCGGGAACCGAACCCACGACCTTGCGCTTGCCAGGCAGGTGCTTTTGCCGCTGAGCTAAATTCCCAGCCCCTGGAGCCAGTTTTTCACACGGCTCCATTTCTCTGTAGGGACTCTGTTTCTGTGTCTCCTCCCTCAGCTCTACCAATTCTCCCTTATACCTCAGCCACACAAATCTTCTTCTCCTTCTTCACACAGTCTCTCTTCTCTGAAGTCTCAGAGATTTTCCAGGCGTGTTCTCTACCTAACGCCTTTTCCCTCAAATCCCATCCCCACTTTCCAGACCAAGTCTTACTTATCTTTCACATCTTGGCAAAAACATGACTTGATATATAGTACATCCTTCAGTGTCACTGAATTTTCCAAATAAAATGTGTAATTCTCTCCCTAACATTTGCTCATCAACCTTCACCAGTATTGTACATTCCGTGAGGGAGAGACTACGTTGTCAGTGTTTACTACCGCATGGAAACATAACAAGGCCTCTGCACATTCCTGGAATGAATGAACAGATTAATGAAAGACAGTCAAAATAATATGGAAATAGTATCACAAACACATGTACACATATGTGTGTATAAATTCACACATAGGGCTGGGGATATAGCTTAGCAGCACAAGCGTCTGCCTGGCAAGTGTGAGGTCCTGAGTTCGATCCCCAGTACCAAAACATGAAATAAAATAAATTCACACACACACACACACACACACACACACACACACAATTAAAATCCTAAAGCAATTACTTCTTGAGCTGTTAAGAGTCTGGATGTACACCACTTAACCCATTACATTATTTTTTTGTTGTTGTTTTTCGGTACCAAGAATTGAACTCACGACTTCATGCTTGCCAAGCAAGCACTGCCCCACCCATTACATTACTGACAAGTGAGTATTATCAATTATTCTGGCAAAAGTATTTAAAAGTAATCTCAAAAGGTTTTCCACCCAAGGTATCATTTTGCATTTTCTAAACACTTATGTATCTCTGAAAATTTAATGTATTAACATGTGACCACCATCAAGGAAGAGTAGGAGAACATAGAGGAAAATAAAAGCTATTTAAGGTGTTTGTCTGTGTAAGGATTACCAAGTATAGGTCACATCCTGAATTACCTAAACAATAATGCCTATTTCATGAGTGAATATCCCATGTTATACTCTAATTATACCCTAACAAAATTAGTTCAAAGCTGGCAAACTATAAAACTTTCTTTCTCAAGTCTCCAATTTGAAAGGTGAAGAACTAAATGAATAAATATAAAATATGAATAAACTTCAAGTTATTTACCCAAAATTCTTTTGACATTTCATGAGCTAACTTTTTGGAATGATGCTCACGGCTATTGCTGAAGGGTTTTCATGAAAATATGCAGTCTTAGAGGGTATCTTTTTCTGGAAAATTAAAATATTAATTTTGAATGTAACTGAAATCCAAAATGGGAAATGAGAAAAAAAAATACACCTTCAGTTTAATAATAATGTTATCCAAATTTCACTTTGGAGGTGCAAATGCTCTCAAACTGATTTTTCACCATTAATATTTATGATAGTAGCTTCATGTTGATTTAGTAAATTAGTGAGAATTAGTAGATTATCACAAGTTAAAAGGATAGTTTTATGAGAATTATTTAAACTAGTTAGTTCAGAAATAAAATTTTCCCTTCAAATTCTGTTGGAGTCACAAATGACTTTAGTTTCTTAAAAGTGCATTAATACATGGCATAAATGAAAAGAAAATAAATGCAAAAAGCAATCTGGGCTTTGATATACTATTCTCTTACTTCCCAGGGGTCTGAACAGGAAATAAAAATAACCACAAATGACTAAACTATCAGTAGGCCTTGAAATATCAACATTTAAGTGAAGGCAAGCTAACTTTTTAATCAAAGCCTTTACTACTTTGATTTCCTTAATTCAGACTCCCTCTCTGTAAATCTGCTTTTGAATTAAACAGTCATAACAAGCCATAACACAAACATGAATTACCAACTAATTTGTAATACATATTTAGTTCTAAATTATTGCAACATTTGCTAGTTCTTTACTGTAGTATTTGAAAACTGAGTAAAAGCTTTACTAAGTACCTTGCACTTCAGGAAACAAAATGAAGGCAATTTATGTGACTTTCAAGTAACAGGAAGAAAGACTCTAATCCATATTATTCTGTAATTTGAAAAAAAAAAAATTAATCTGATATAAAGACACCTGCAAATGAAACTCTGAGTAGATGTAAAAGTTTAGCATTTCAAAACCAAAAATAAGTGTTCATCTGAAAGCATTATGTATTTGGCTATATATTAACATGCCTCATCTGAAAGTGAGAGTAAATTGACTTCCAAGAGAATCACAATAAAGGTTGGACCAGAGCTCCCTTCCCTATATTTTTCTACTGCTTACATTTTTGTAGTGGAATGACAACTGGTGATCAGCTTATAACCCCCAGCTGAACTGAGTAAGTGTGGTGCTGGGAGCAGGAGGTCCCCCTGAGGACTGTTGCCAGCAGCATAAGAGGCAGAACTGCAAGAAGAGAAGGCTTTGGGGAGCTGGTGGAAGCTGTAAGAAGCTGTTGGTTCTTTTGGAGGAGCCTGTCGTGCTGGCTTTCCTGATGAACTTGGCAGTTTTCATCCTCTGAGGAGGCTGGGACCTTGTTGGCACTGAAAGTAGCTTCAGTTCACTTTGGGGGCGCTCTCGTTCTCACTTTGAGTATTGCTTTCTGGCTCTGGACGGGAAGATGGTGGACTGCCAGTCTCCTGGAGAAGCTTGCTGCGTTGGCTTTCCTGATGGGAACTCAGCTGTCTTCACCGTTGGAGGCATTCAAGTCCTCACTATTGCTGAGGATGACTGGGGTACTTTTCAGAG
>NW_004955410.1:21468082-21515379 GCF_000276665.1 Chinchilla lanigera | reverse complement strand
GGTCTTCTCAGTGCAGATTTGTGCAACAGACCTGTATGAGACATTGTTATGGCCTCTGGGCCTCCAGCTGGACTCGTGGGAGGCATTGTTATGTGCTCTAGGTCTTCTGCTGGGCTCATGCAGGACATTATCATAGGATCCAGGCCCTTGGCTGAATTCCTTGGTGTTAGTGTGTGGACAGATTTCCTACACTCCCTTGAATATCATTCTTTGGGTGACTATTATAAATCATCTTATAAATATGTGTCCTGTATTTCATTGTTTGTCCTTGCAAAATAAAGCCCCAAACCACAACATTTTCTTCCATATTACAGACAAGTACTAAATTATTGGTATTTGCAAATGGCTAACCAAACATCCCTGTAACAAAAACCTAATAGTGGAGGCAGAGAATTCCCTTGTAACTCCAGAAGCTAGTACGTCACATTGCACATAACTTAAAGATAAATATTGGCTCAATAAATGACTCTCTTAGCAGATACCCTAGAATTTGTTTTTGGAACAAATACAACTTGTTTGTTATTTGTTACAGCAAATAAATTTTTTCAGAGTGTATTTTCACTTTTCTCTCAGGAACCCTCATTCACAGAATCATATAACTATATGCTGGTTTGATAGGCAAAACAAAGTTTTATTGGTTCATGCATCTTGGTAGCAAGAAACAATTACCTTGGAACAGTAAAAAAATAGGCCAATATTTTCTGAAGCTTTCAATGATCAATATATTTAAGACAACTGATGAAGCTGAGGGAGGATCACAAGTTGAAGGCATGCCTAGGTGACATGGAAGATCATATCTAAACAAAAGAAAAAGAGAGAGACAGAGAAGGGAGGAAGGGAAGAAGAAGGGAAGAGAAGGAAGATAGAGAAAGAAAGAAAAAGAAAGAAAGAAAGAAAGAAAGAAAGAAAGAAAGAAAGAAAGAAAGAAAGAAAGAGAGAGAGAGAAAGAAAGAAAAGAAAGAAAGGAAGGAGAGAGGGAGAAAGGAAGGGAAAGAAAGAAAGAGAAAGAAAGAAGGGAGGGAGAGAGGGATGGAAGGAAGGAGGGAGAAGGGAAGGGAAAGAAAAGAAAGAAAGAAAAAAACATTGAGAGTAAAATGCAGTGTGTCATATCTCCCTTTTTCCCTCTTTGATTCAGAGTATCTTTTCCTTATTTCCTGTCTACTTTTCCCATTCTGTAGAATGGGAATAGGACTTCAACCAATACTACTTTTACTTGAGAATTCAGCAATCTTCTAAATTCTTAGGAACTATTTCTTAAAGAACCAAACCAACTAAGGAACAAGTCTTAGATGCTACTAAAGCCTTCTACTATAGAATTTCACTGGCCCTTACAACCATTTCTTTAAACAACTGGATACTTCCTATAAAGTCTTATAAATAAATTAAATGTATTAAAAAAACACAGATGCAAAGCTTTGGGGGAAGAGGAGGAGAAACCGATGTACTATCTTCTCACTTCCTTCCCTGCTCCTGGGAATCCAGGAACTCAGCCTGAAAGTCACTGTGTTTTCCAAAGGCATTGTGTCTGTCTTCATTTTGCTGAACTCAAATCCAGGGCAAATCACATAACTGCTTTTTCAAAGAACAATACATTTTTATTTTATGGGAACTGTTATTTGGGGAATCTGAAAATTCTGAACTGAAAGTCATAAATGTATATTTTAAAGTGCAATATAGAAAACAAAGTGAAAGTTAAAGCAGAAATTGCTCTAATTCTGCTTAACTTCAAAGTTTGCCAAAGCAAATGTCTTGGCAGCTAGATATATGTTATTGCCACATGGTGGCACCACTTTTGCTTGTAAATAGAAATACCCACTATCCCTCATCAGGAAGAACTTCAGATATGTGAGTTTTAAAATGTGTGAGTTTGCAGGATGGAAGCATTCTAACAAAATGTAACTTCCTTATATTGATTCCAAATTTGTCTTTCCAAACTTGGGAAAAAAAGAGAACATATAATGCCATCCTGTTGGTTGGTCCAGAGAGTTATTTTTAATATTTAAATTATGGAGTCAACACTAATACAGCACATGGAATACATCAAACCCTGTTCTGAAGCGTTTAGAAAGGAAGTGTCAGTGCATCTATCTGTTCTTTACAGGATGAGGTTGTGCTATCTGGTGACATTTCCACAAAATTGTGATTCTCATTTTCAGGTGAGGAGAATGCAAGGCACAGAGGAACCTGGCCAGGGTCATAGGTACCAAGGCACCCAGCTGTGGTTTAAGAGCTTAATAACTCCATTTGGGTGCTTCTTCAGCTCCATAAAACAGATGTTCAGTTTTATCTACACAGTTTGGAATATAGCCTGCCATAAATGAAGCTGAAAGTTTTTGTTGAAATAATATTACCTACTTTTATTTTTAGAAAAAAAAAATTACTTGTAATGGCCAATATATTCCATAAACAGATGTGTAACTGAATACCATTCAGCACACTTTGACACATTCACGTACTCTCAGGTGAGCCTAAAGCATCCTTCTTAACATGTTTGAATACTCTTTTTAAGAAACAGTTCTGTACTTAAACATCTCAAATTTAGAATTTCATCCCTTTTTTTACATTTACAAAATTGTGTGCTCAGTCTTGACAGTTTACCCCCAATGCTGTTAAATTCAGCAAGACTTTATTGTTTCCAAGCTATGAATCTACGGACTCAGAGGTAAAGACTGCCTAATAATGAAGTCATCTTTGGTTCTTGATTAACTAAGTCCCACTGGATTATGTCAGAACTGGTGATACTAAAACATAATTAACTGTAAACACTGTTAATGAGGTTTGGATGTATTGTTCATAAATTTTTAGATTTTTTAATTGAACAAAGAAAGTAGTAACAAAAATGTAGGAGGCAACTGTTTTTTGATAGTGTGAGAAAAGATTTGACATGATAGACTACAGTGGCATATTTTTTCTTATTCCAGTGCTTTTGTTGGGACATGATTTCCTGTGCATTATGAAAGAAAATTACTGGCCATAAAGGCATAAGTTAAACAGAAGGATCTACCTCAAAAAAAGAGCCTGAAGCTTTATGAAAAATCAAGTTTTCAAATTATTTCTGTACATTAACTAAAGACATCCATAATTTGGCATAAGAAAATGTAATCTTTTTTCATACGGCTTCTATTTAATTAGACTGTCATTAAAATTTCTATTTCGGGTGAAACTCAGTGACTGTTTATAGAGCCAGACTGTATTAAGAGAACTGTCAGCATTAGAAAAGCATCTGAGTATTTCAAACATCGCCTTGAGATGCTCAGTCTGAAATCTGAGGCAGAACCTATGTACAGGTACAAAGTATAAGAAATTAGGAATAAAAAGTACTAGAAATAAATAGAACTCTGTAGACCGGAGAGCATCAAACTGTTGATAGGACAAATCCAGCCTATCTTCTAATTTTTCACACCCACTGGCCTCAGAATGATTCTTATATTTTTACGTGGCTGGGGGCAAACTACAAAAACATAAAAAAAATTTATGACATATGAACATTATAAGAAATTTAAATTTTAATGTTTATAAAGTTTCATTGCAAGATAACCACTCTCACTCATGTATGTATTGTCAACTCTCACTCGTGTATGTATTGTCAACAGCTGCTTTTGCACTATATACTGAAATACAAGATGCTGGGGCATATATCCAGTATAATTATAGAAATCAGTATTTGAATGTGTTTAACAAAGGAATGTTTGGAAATTAAAGAATATGATGTTTTTTTGACATTTAAATTTTTGTTAATAATGTGTGGTCTGATTTTGTTTATACTAAATATTTTAAGACCTTGAAATCTTAAAGAGCCATCATATGTATCTCAAAGTTGTAATAACAATATTACAAGGTTGGCTATTATATCCTAGTGACAGATCTGTAGCCAAACCACTAAAAAGTTTGGTGCCTGAAACAAAACAGTTCTAGTAGTTAAACACTGTGAGAAAAAAAAATTATGGAAAAAGAAATTACCCCAATGTTCTTCCAGATATTAATGTAATTTTAAATTAAGGAAGGTAACCAAATTCAAAGGAAATACACTGGTAATCATAGAGTTCAACACAGCCATTTTGAACCCAAAGGCTTTCACTTATTTTCCACAGAATTCAGAACATAATTCAGATTAGACCAGTAGAATATTCAGCAATTTAAAAATGCATTTGTTATATGAAAATCTTAAATTCCAGTGTTTTTAAAACATGTACATCAGTGGTTTAGAATTTGTAATCCTTGAAATAAAAAAAAAAAACATGGCTATATGAGCAGAGAGAGAAAGGGAGGGTGGGAAGGAGGGGGTGAAAGGAAAGGAGGGAGGGAAAGGAGGAGAAAGAAGTAGGAAGGAGACAGAGAGAACAGAAACAGATGAGCTTTCTCTTCATCCTACCAGAACTGCCCTTGAATAGGAGTTGTTAGGGTTTCTTCACCTTGTGGGTAGGAGGAGAAGGATGGAGTTAACACCCCTGAGTTCACTAAGGAAATCCAACCTGCCACATAGCCCTGTCTCCACTACATGTATAGAGGCAGTGCAGTTGGCTCTACTTTCCTTCCCTGGCAAACTGGATATGATGAAGAATACTCTCACAGCCAAGGTTCACAAATTTCTGGGGATGTCTGGAGAGCGGGTGGGATGGCACAGCAGATGTCCATTTACATAGATGACAAAAGTACCTCCTAAGGAAAACTCATGTCCCTCAAAGGGGAAGTCAGGCCTGACACACTTGACCTGATAGCCAAGGCAGAGCCCCTCAGGGAGGGTTTGAGTCTCAGCAATGTTTTCTCGGTGCACTCTCACCTCTAGGTTAGCTTCCACCTTGTAAGTAGCATTGAAAATACTGTCAATAATAGTCACTGTGAAAGCCAAATCTTTGTCTTACTTGATTCTCTCAGGCATGGAATATATTTGTTTGGAAGAATAAAAGTATGACTAAGTTAGTCTATCAGTCTTCTCTCAGTCTCTGGCCAGCGCCCAACATTCTGCCAATGGTCAGAAGCAGACACTGACAGAAAGAACAAGAAGATCACAGCAGTCATTTACATTGTTTACTTCCATGGTCCTTGGGTTCCTCTGGTATAAAGCGAATACGCTAAAATAGCAAGTCCCAAAGGTCTCGGTAGTGCCTGGGCTATTTCTTCCTACTCCAAAATTACACATAATGGATGTATATTATTTTACTTTATTGTTTGGTTTCTATCAGAAAGTATATCTCATGAGAGAAACAATTACTGTTGACTTTCACTGACTTTTTTGAATAAAGCAGTAACCAGGAGATTGGATTCAGACTATAGAGAAATAGAAGGGTCCCAGGGTGGAGGGAATGGCCCCCTCCAAATAAGAAATGACAGAGAATCGAATGCAGCGACTCTTGAGGGAAAGCTTTATCTAATTAAAAATTACCCAAAGGCAGGGTTTGCCTATGATAGAAAACTCAATTATGGTCAAACAGTTTCATTCCTTGATTGTAGTGTTTGAAAACTTCTCCTCAAACCTTCCATTATAAACAGAAAAACATCACTTTCTAGTTTGTGTTTCAGCAAAAATATATGTATTTTTTCCTACAACAGTTGATTCTCAGGAGGGAAGAATATACAAAATATCTATTTTGTAATTCATTGCTATGAAAATAAAAACACATTTCCCTGTCTTTAGAAGCTTTTTTTATTATACAGCAATACAATATCCAGTTTGAGAAAAGTCATAAGCATTTTTCTGATCCTATAAAAAGTGCTGCATATTGAATGACTCCCACATTACTTAATAAAGAAACAGAAAATTTCCAGGAATTAGAAAAAAGCAAAAAACCCTACTGAAGTCACAAGGGTAAAACTGAAGAAAAAAGATAAGTTAACTACATTATAAATATCCTAGAAGTCCCTTTTTCAGTTTATAAAAAAGAATGTTATTTCCCAAAGCTTACATAAAGTCAAACCAACATCATCAATTTGTTTTTATTATTTCAGTACATTTTGAATTTTTTTTTTTTGCCCAAAATGACCTCACCCCCTTTTTTCCCTACATAATTACCCTCCACTGTCCAAAGCATTTAGTTCTATTCAATAGCTAAAGAACTCTCTCCACCTCCCCCCTCTACTTTGGCTGCAAGTCAATGCTGTTTTTCTCATTCCAACTGTTTTGGACATATGCTGGCCCAACTAACAATGGTAAACACAGCAAGCTGTCTCTGATATGGTGCTGATTAAGTCATCTTGTAAGCAAGTGCAATTTGGATATTAAGATGCTAAGAAAAAAATATTACTACTCTCAGGAATTCTCCCCCTTTGGAAAATATTTAGATTTTCAATTTAAATTTACATGATAAACAAACCATGGAGTACTTAAAAAAAATGCATGCATTTAATGCTAACAGAGTCATCTGACATGCAAAGTACACTAAAACATGGTCCTTACAATCGTGTTTCATGGATTTACAGTTTAAAATGATGTGGAAAAATAGAAGAAAAATAGCAACCTAAAGATGAACTTAACGCTCTGGAGAAGGGTATTGGCTATGATTTACAGAAAAAAATACAACATTGAAACTGCAAATGCTGTAGTGTTTCATTACATTTCACTGACTCAATATTAGTGCATAAGTACTATGGTAATCAAAAGAAGACCCAATGACTATCACACACATGTAGTCCAAGATAATTGAATATAAACATTGTAGTGCACACAATTGTTATTCAGAATGAAGAAAACTTTTAAAAACTTACCCTTTCTGTTTTTCTTAGAGCTAAGCATTTATTTTTCACTAAGCTCATATTGCTGTATGTTAGCTTCCCTTCAGTATGCAAATGGAACAGACAAAATTAAATGATAAGGCTGGGGATGTAGCTCAGTGGTAGAATACGTGTTTAGCTTGTGTGAGGCCTTGGGTTTGAGGCCTAGCAGAATGAACAACAACAAAAAATCAAAAGCAATAACAAAACTAACTGGGAAAATACAGCAAAAAAGAATTTTTCTTGAAAAGAAACTTAAAAGTTTAGTAGGGATAGGAAAACCAAAAAATGACTACTTCAAATAGAAAATCCTATAATTCCTCTTTATCTAGAAAGCACTTAGCAACTTACTCTCCATAATTTGACAGGTCTGAAAGAGGATAGAACAATTAATTTACAATCATGAACTTTCTTTTCAACTGTACTATTGCAACTTTACTTAGTTTTCTCAGTTTTAAAAGACAGGTCCCTAAAATGCAAAGGTGGGAAAATAAACATTGCTCTAAAACATTTATACTCTAAGCTGGGGGCGGGGAGCGTCTAAAGGAAGACATGGAGAGAAATCATATAAAACTTTAGAATATGATTAATTCTTTCAAATACTAATGATCTGAATAGATACATAAGGGTAATAAATTGTGCCCATTTTTAAAGAGTTTTCTCTATAAAGGATACTGTACTAAGTACCTTCAACTCATTGTGAAATCACTGAAATAGAAAAAAACAATTGTGCCTGTAAGAGCAAATAAAAGGCTCTAAGTACAACACATTAGAGGCTGGAGGGCAGAGAAACAACTAAAAGAAGCTAATGAGAACAGAAGATAAAACCTGAATAAGTAGCCCTACTAACACAGAATACAAAGGAAAGGATAGTACTGAGAGCCATTTTCAAGATGTAGTCAGAGAATATGAAGGCCAATTAGATGAACTGAGTAGAAATCCTTTGTACAAATCACTGACAAATTTAGGTTATGGTAGCACTGTTAAGGTAAAAATAAACTTTTTATTTTACTAAAATTGTAAGGTAAAACATATACTATAATGATTTTGTTAGGCAAAGTTATTTGAGAGCAAAATTGAAGTAAAGAAATGACGACTATTTGCTTATTCAGCACAAAGTTTTTAACCATATAAAACTATAATATAAGGTACTTCTTTGAAATTTTTTATGCATATACACAATCAAATAGGTCAAATAGGTTAATAATGCCGGGCGTGGAGGCATATGCCTGAAATCCCAGCACTAGGAAGGCTGAGGCAGGAGGATTGTTGCGAGTTCGAGATCAGTGTGGGCTACAAAATGACCTCAAGGCCAGCCTGAACTGCATAGCAAGACCCTGACTCAAACAGACACACAAAAAAGGGTCAATAAAACATGAACTACATAAAATGAAAAAAATTCCTAGTCTTCAATTTAACAGAAGTATAATACTTATACATTTAAATTATAACACATAGGAGAAAGGATTAAAGAAGACCTGAAAATGGAAATATATTCTACATTAATAGAATGAACACTTAATATTAAGATACCAATATCCCACAACTGAACTACAAATTCAATACAATCCTTATCACAATTCCTGCTACTGCTTTTCTAGAAATTGACAAGCAGATCTGGGGATATAGCTCAGTGGTACAAGCACCTGCCTGGCAAGTGCAAGGTCCTGAGTTCAATTTCCTGTACCAAAAAAAAAAAAAGGTACAGAAATTGACAAGCATAACATAAAATTCAAATGGAAATTTAGAAAACCCAGATCAACCAAAACAATCTTAAAGAAGAATATGAAAGACTCACAATTCCTAATTTTAAAGCTTACCATGAAGTTATAATAAATAATGAAGTGGCATAAGAATAGATGACAGGACCAATGAAATAAATTTTAGAGTAAAGAAGTAAATATTTACACTTAGAGTCAATTGATCGAGAGCACTGACAATTCAGCGCTGAAAAATGGCTATGACAAATGGCGCTGGCAAAACTAGATAAATGTGTGCACAAAACCACAAATGGATCATACACCAAAATGCCTAAGAATTAACTTAAAATCTTTGGAAAAAGACATGGAGTAAATCTTTGGACCTTTTATTAGACAAGGGTTTCTTAGCTATCAAAACTAAAAGCACAACTGACAAAAGAAAAATAGATAAAATGGACTACATTTAAAATATTTTGCTTAGTATGCTACTATCAGTTCTCAGGATGGAAGGAAATAATTTTAAAGCATATCTTTCTACTACTGAGACCATTAAAATAAATTTACAGCTCAACAATAACAAAAAATTCAAACAGATTAAAAAATGGACAAATAACTTGAAAATATATTTCTCCATAAAAGATACACAAATTACAAAAGCACACTTAAAAAGATATTCAATATTATTAGCTTCAGAGCAAAGCAAATTAATTTCAAGGAGATACTACTTTATGCACACTAGAATAGCTATAACCAAAACACAGAGTACAAAAAGTATAGGCAAGCACTTATGACCCAGAAATTACATTCCCAGGTACATACACAAAAGGAATGAAAAGACATCTACACAAAAACTTGTAAATGAATAATCATAGGAAGATCACTTATAACAGCTAAAAGTAGAACAATACGAACATCCATCAACTGATGAATTGATAAATAAAATGTGGAATATCCATAGAATGGAATATTACCTGGCAATAGTGAAATATTTTAGAAGTACTGACACATCCTACATTGTGGGCAAACCTTGAAAACATTATGCTGCATGAACAAAATCAGTCACAAAAGGCTACATATGATATAATGCCATTGGTATCAAATATCCAGAACAGGGAACTTTATAGAGACCAAAAAGTATATCAAGTGACTAATTACGGTTCGGAGCAAAGAAAGGAGTAATTACTAGTGGACTGTCTTTTGGGAGTTAAAAGATATTCAAATATCACATTGTGGTGATGATGACTGTACCTCCATCTAAAATACTAAAAAACACTGAATTGTATACTTTGGATTTTATAATTTTTCAATAAAGCCGTCAAACTAATCTAATAAAATTATTTAAATATTCTGATATCTGGAAACAGAAAACAAAATATTTCTTCATTTCAAAAATATATGACACTTACTTAAGAACAGCATTTCTTTTAGACAGTTTAAATATATCCAGGGAAAGATGTCAGTGCTTTCTGAATGTTCTCACTCTAGCCATTCAGATTACATTTTTATTACAATATGTGCTATTACCTGCTTCTTTTGGAGAAGCAGACGAAAAGGTGCAGACTTAAAGACCCACAAGTCACTGACTCCATTCCTTCAACCACAGCAGTAAATCTTTGAAAAAACAAAATTCCTTCTCTTGTTCTTTCTAACTCTCTCAACACTTTAGGTTTTCTATGGCCAACGGATTCACTGTGGGTCTACACAGGTCGTCACTCTGAAGACACTGAGTGCCTTCTGCAAAGTAGCCACTTTCTAATCCCTGGAGCAGAAGACGGGGCAATGTATAGTCTAAGCAAAACATGTGAATGTATAATTCAACCTCCTCTCTTGCTTGCTTTTTAATAGGCCCTTTCTCTCCTCCCAAGTACTACTCCCTGACTCTCAGTGAGCTGGTTCCATGTGGTTCACAAATCCCATGACATAAAACTATCTCTGTGTCCACTTCCTCCTGCCAAAACAGAGCAGTCCTTCCATGAGGTGAGTTCATTTGTGTTTTGATTCAGTCAGCAAATCCATACTTTTACTACATGCCGGTCATTACATTCAGGGACAAAAAATTGAATATGATACTAAGAAGAAGATATTCGACTGTATTCCAATAAAGAAGTGCTATGTCAGAGAGATACACAGGGGACAATGGGCATTTTGGGCAGCAGGGTTTGGCGCAGGGATAGGCAGGAAAGCAGGCAATTTTCCCTAAGGACACAGAGTACCTAGCATTGGTGCGGGGAGGAGTCAGAGGCTATTGTTATGCAACACAAAGTGGGAAACCCAAAAAATTCACTTACAGAGTGAATATTCTGAAATCTGTTATAATGGTAATTCCTTGAAATCTATTTTGCTTGGTTTTCACAGCTCTATGAGATCTTCAGTACTATGATTATCAATGTGCAGATGAACTACCCAGGTTTAGCAAGGTTTAATAATGTTTCCTGTGCAGTATCCTTCAGCTGATGGAAAACATACATGTAAAATTCCATCACACTGAGCCTAATTAGCAAACAAATCTATTATCCATATGAACCTTAAGATTTCAACTGATGCTTGAAAAAATACCCAAAAATAGCTAATAAAATATTTGCCTCAGAACAGAGTGACTTAGATTGTACAGCAGAAGGAAGATGTACCTGTCAGATATTCTTTTGCATATTTTAGATTTCTTTTTTTTAAATTTTTTTTATTTTAAAGACAGTAGTAAATGAGAAACAAGCAAAAAATTGAACAATAGCAGCATATCAGCATCACAAACATAAACAAATCAAAGCAAGGACATTTAAAGTGATACAGGGTTTCAAGACAAAATAATACAAATTAACGGTGGTTTTTATATTACATATAGCTATCCTCAACTATGATGCTCAGTTTACCAGATGTAAGAATGGAAGATTGCTCAAACCATTAAAAAGAATAAGAAAATAATTATTAGATAAAACATTAGAGATAATACAGAGTTCCACTAGACAAGATGGTATGAGTTCCCCATTGTAATTCCATTGCATATTGTTAACTTCAAGTCAGTTGCTCAGATTACCAGACATAAGCATGAAAAATCAATCAGAACATAAAAAACTGTAAGCATTAACTGTTCATTTCAATACAACATCAGACATCAGCAATGCAGTTATTGCAGCTATTCATATATATATTTATATTTTGCCTTCCTTTTTTCATTTTTCTTGTTATCCTCATCCCAGTCATTCCTTCCTTTGAGCAATTTCTTTCCTTTCCTATCATTGTTCTATTTTAGAGAACATCCCATGTACAGCTGAGAAGAATGTGTATTCCGATGCTGTTGGGTGTAACACTCTGTCAAGGTCTACTAAGTCCATTTGTTCACAAGTTTGGTTAAGTTCTGTTATTTCTTTCCCAAGTTTTTGTCTAATTGATCTACCTCTTTGTGACAATGGTGTGTTAAAGTCCCCTGTTATGATTGTGTTGCTACTTATTTCATTTTTCATGTCTGTTAAAATTTGTCTTACATAGGTGGGTGCTCCTATATTTGGTGCATAGATGTTTATGATTGTTATTTCTTCCTCTTGAAGCTTTCCCCTCACAAGTATGTAGTGACCTTTATCTCTTTTAATTGTTGTTGGTTTGAAGTTTGCATGGTCTGCAAACAGAATAGCTACACCCACTTTTTTCTGGGTTCCTGTCACATGGAGTATTGTTTTTCATCCTTTAATTTTCAGTCTATGAATTTCATTTTGAATTAAATGTGTTTCTTTTATACAGCATATAGTTGGATTTTGTTTCCTGATCCACTCTGCTAGTCTGCTTCTTTTGGTTGGTGCACTGAGACAGCTTACATTGATGGTTATAACTGATATATACTGGCTTATCTTTGTCATGATATTTTCCTGCTGTTGGATCATCCTTTTTCCCATTGTTTAATTGCTTGCTGTGCCTCGTGGTTCCTTTCTGTTACTGTTCTGGAAGTTGTGGTCTCTTTTATCTATTTCTAGAATATCTTTCAGTACTCTTTGTAAGATTGGTTTGGTGCCCATGAATTTCTTCAGTTGTTCTTTCTCTTGAAAATATTTCATTTCTCCATTAAATTTGAAGGATGGTTTTGCAGGGTACATCAATATGGGTTGGAAGTTGTTTTCTTTCAGTACCTGAAATACTTCACTCAAAGCTCTTCTTGCCTTGATGGTTTGTGTTGAGAAGTCTGCTGTGATTCTGATAGGCTTTCCTCTATAGGTGATCTGTTTCTTTTCTCTAACAGCTTTTCATATTCTGATCTTTTGTTGAGTTTCTGGAATCTTGATCACTATATGTGTTGGTGTAGATTTATTTTGGTTATGATTAACTGGAGTTCTATATGCTTCACTTATCTGGATGTCCAATTATTTTTCTATGCCTGGGAAATTTTCTGCTATTATTTCTGCAAATAGTCTTTTTATGTCATTTGTGTTGAGACCTGCCGTTTCATTGACAGCTATTAATCTGACGTTGTTTTTCTTTGCTTCATCTTGCAGTTGTTGAATTGTTATTTCCTGGTTCCTTGTGTTTTGGGAGATCCCTCCTTTCATGTTCATTAGTGGCAATGCTGTCTTCAAGGTCTGAAAGTCTATCTTCAGCTTCATTCAGGCAGTTTTTCCAGCTTTCAATGGAATTTTTAATTTCCTGAATATCTGTTTGAATCTATTTCATACATTCTAGTTCTTTTCTATATTATTCATTCAAGGTTTCCATGAATTGTCTATGCTCTTCTATTTTCTTGTCAGTGTCATCTTTGGATATGCTGAGCATTTCCTTCATTATTGTTGTCATTTCTTTTCTCATCTGAGACATTATTTCTGATCTGCTGTCTTCTATGGCCTGATGGAGTTGTTTCTTTACTTCAGTTGCTATCATTTCAGAAATTTCAGGTATATGACTTCCAGAATCTTCTGTGTTGATGTCTCCTGGACTTGTTTTGGGTGTTGTGGAGGTCTGGGATTGCATTTTGCTCCTTCATTTTGTCATTTTTGAAGCTCCAGAGGCTCCCTGGAGCACAGCCTCACTCTACCGATTGTGTGCGAGTGGCAGGGCGAGTGTCTGAAGATCCACAGTGTTCAGTGTAGCTCCTCTGCTGGTGAATGGTGGCAAGGTGGGGTCCTAAATGCTCCCAACCCCTCTTCCATTCTCCCAGGAGTGTGTGGAAAGGGTGGAAGAGTCTTGCCTGAGCTCCTGAAACTGTCTGGGGTTTGGCCCAGCTTCCATAAGAGTAGGGGGGAATGCAGGTTATGTTTACCGAGGCTTCAGATATTGCGCAGGACACAGCTTGCTTCCTACACTGGCAGGGGAAGGGTGAGGGTGAGCTCCCCAAGGCCACTGACTCTGTCCAGGTTTCAGCTGAGCTCCCAAGTGGGTGTGAGTTGTTCTGGCAGTGACCACCAAGGCCCCAGAAGTTGTCCAGGGATCCATGTGCCTCACACACTAGTGAGGGAGGCACCGGAGTGGCTCACTGGGGTTCCTAAAGGTGTCTGGCATTCAGCCCAGCACCCTGACAAACACTAGGTGTGCGGGGAGTAATCACCAAGGCCCCAGAGGGTGCCCGGGGCTCTGCCTGCCTTGCACGTTGGTCAGGGAGGCACAGCAGCAATTCACCAGGCTTCCTGAAGATGTCTGGGATTCAGCCCAGCCCCAGCAGACACATTATGGGTGTGGCAAGTAGCACCAAGGCCCTAGAGGGTGCCCAAGGTCTTGACTGCTTACCATACCATATAGTGTCTGTTCAAGTGAGTGAATAATTAATATAAACAAACTTAGATTTGGGTCCACTTGGGTTAGCTCTTGTATGTAAACTTATAAAGTGCAGCCAGCATTAAATGCTTCTAACAAAAAAATATGAGAAGACCATAGAATGTGATATTAGAGTGTAAAAAGTATCTCACAATTCACATTAACTTTGGAAACGTTAAATATCCAAGGTTAGTGCTAAATATTTGCTTCCATTTTGCCTGAAGTCCCAGGAAAGGAGGTGTCAACTTCTTCCACACTCCAGACCACCTACCCAGAATGGAAAAGGAACAACTGAAAATCAGTTCGGGGGCCCTGGGCTCTTTAACATTCAAAGGTATAAAAGGGCTGCAGTCAAACTGGCCAAAAACTTGGAGAAAAAGAGAGATTTGAGCGAGCTGCCAGTGTCTTTCTCCTTCCTTCTCCCTCCTTTTCAGGCATACTGCAAGGCTTTCTGGCTCCTCACCTTCAGATTAGTGAGAAAGTCTTCAAAGGACATACTTACAGAGATGGATATTTTTCCCAAAGTTTTGGAGTAGTACCAAACTGGTTTCTCATTTAAGCTGAAGAAATGCATAAAGGATGAATGCTAAGGATATGGAAGTTAAGTGGGCCACCTGGACCACCTCTCAGCAGTTCTGTCGTCTATGTGTGTCAGTGAACAAGATCTGGGCCAGCAGCAAAAGGTAAGCAGACTAACGGCCTGAGATTGTCTTAGAGGCTGCCCATGGAAGATACCCAGGTGGGTGAGGAGACTTGAGAAGAATATTTCAGAAATATATGGGCTAATCACAGCTGTTGTAAAGAGAGTCCTGACTGGCCAATCAGGGGACATTGCACCTTAGTTTAGGGAAATGTATGGGAGTGGACGCTTATACGCATGCACAAGACCAAGAGCCAGCTTTAATCAGTCCAAAGAGGGGTCAGCTCACCTAACAAGCAATGCGTTTCTAGCATCTTTATTTGTTTTCTCTGTTTGCCAATTTCATCATACTTGTCAAGATGGAGAGGAGCGGCAGAAGACCAAAGCAGGGGAAAACAACAGAGCTGGCCTTGCCTTTCTTTTTTATTTCAGGCTAATCCATTCAGCTGGTCTGAGCTAGGGGAACAGAAAAACTTTTACTTTGAAAGAACTTTCATTGTTACCTTGAGAATTACTGCACTGAAACCATATAAGGCTAATATGCCTCGAAGACTTTTAATTACCTGAATGTGACCAGAGAAGACATGGAAACTACACTTCAACCCCATGGGAGATCTGTCTTCTCTTTCAGTACTGTTATGAGTGGGCAGAGCAGAAAAGCAATTCAAGTTCATTTTTTGTTGGGATCCTACAAAGCCCACACATTTAGTATAAACATTACAATAGCTGTGAGAAAAAAATTAGTCGGAAGAGGCTCTAAGTCTGTGTTCTGTCTTGGCACGAGATCAAAGCCTGAGTGTAGAAGGCAGAGTACAACCTCAGCTTCCACAGCAGTAGAGTATGGGGTATGGATTAGTGGGTTGTCCTGAAAGGAACCCTAATCTACAGACTTGAGGTGGCCTCAGAGGAACGAGCCTTGGCACATAGCATTTGGCCTTGACACAATTATCTCCTCACACTTCTTATTCCTTTGCAGTTCCTTCCCTGATTATGGTCTGTGAAAGAAATGTCAATAAATGGAGTGAAACACAGTTACATGTTAGGAACAAAATGTTGTTTTTATTTATTTTTAGTAGTAGAAAAAAATGAGTGCTCTCTGAGGACTTTTAAAATTATATATATATATATAATATATATATATGAAATGAATACCAAATGCCATAAATGATTATAGTCAGAAAAGGTGACTGTTACATGAAAAGTTAAAAAGTGAGATTCCTTTTTCTTGGCAGTAATGGGGAATAAACCCAGGGCCTCCACACTGAGCTATGACCCATAGCCCTTCCAGCCCATCTTCACTATTTTTATTTTTATTTCTATTTTGAGACAAGTTCTCACTAAGTTGACGATGCTGGATTTGAACTTGTGATCCTTCTGCCTCAGTCTCTTAGAGCACTGGGATTCCAGGAATAAGTTACTAGGGGCCCTTTTTTCAGTGAAAAGAAATTCTTTCTATATTGGGGGACCAAAGTCTAACACACATAAGAATATTCTTTAGTGTTTCAAAATATTTAAAGTGTGTGTTTATTCTAAATCTCATATTTTGTTAAAAATTTAAATGCTAGATTCTTTCAAATTCAGGAGCTGATATGCTTAATTATAAAAACAATCTTAAGTAAATGCAAAATTTATTAAGCTCCTAAAATACCAAAAGTTTAATATAAATCTATACTTTGTTGTAAATAAAATTTTTTGTTTCAAATTATAAAAGTAGGACATTCATGGAAAAACATTCCAACCATGTAAGTTATAAAGTGGAAGGTTAAAATCTCTCTTTTCCATTCCTTAGCTCCCGCTGCTAATCCTAGGAGAAATCCTTACTAGCAGTTTCTATATATTCTCCATGATATCCATCTTTTATGAAATACTTGTTCTTCCCTTTGTGGTTACTGGACAAAAGAGATACCATCACTAAATGAGAACAAGCATAAGACATATTTTACTTGCATATATAACAAGAAAATCTGAAAAAAATAACTTTAAAATATACCAGGCAGACTTACCTTGAATACAAACAAAAACTCATTGCTGTTTCAACATCGTGAAAACCTCAGGATAAAAGGCCAAAAGTGTTTGCAGAATCTCCTTTGACCTACACCTGCTTTTTAAATTTTAAATCAATATCACATGGAGAGTGGATATAGAATGTTGAACTAACAGATCTCCAAAATAGCTTACATAACCATAATCATACTATTTCTAAAGTAGTTAGGAATTTGATCATAGACTCTTTCCTTGTATGCTAAAGAGATTCTTAATAATTCTCTTGAATCTATGCAGTAGATTCCACTAATATGTACAGCCAGGTACATTTCTTCATGAAAAGTTCTCCAGAAACATGCTAATTAAAATAGTTACTTAAATAGCTTTCTGTACTTATCATTAGCAAGTAAATAAAAATATTCGTTAAACCAACATGAAAACAAATAGTACTTGCTGTATTTATTTAATTACTCCAAAGAATCACTTTATCATATTACCTTACAGCTATCCTAAATACTGTAGAATTCACATAGTTTTCTGTGAAATTATGTAGAATTAGCAGTGATTTAACACACATGAAAATGTGTAGGAAAACAGTGAGAAACAGAAGTTTTATTGAGTTAAATATTAAGATAAGTGACAGTAAATTTAAAATTTTCAATTTACTTGAAGTCAAACATTATTCCATATGTGAAACTTGGCTGCTGACTTCAAAACTGGAATGAGACAGAAATCAGGGAACCTAATTAAAGAACTGAAAGAACATCTGGAAAGTCAGCAATATTACATAGGAAGTAAAGATGCTTTGGACGTTTGGTCACATGTGATATTGCAGTTATAAGAGAATTTTACTTTCTTCCCATCTTTGTCCAAAAGGAAATACTAGTCAGTTTTCTGTATTGTCATCTACATTTATTATTTCTAAATCCCAAGCACCTGAATTCATCTCAATGAATAAATGGTGAATTAAAAAACTGAGTAATTTAGTGAAAAGTATTATTTAGAAAGCCATATATCTTGGTCTGCTTTGTGTTGCTATAACAAAATAACTGAAGCTGAGCTATTTGTAAAAATAAAAGCAAGTTTTATTTTGTCTCACAGCTGTGGAAGCAGTAAAGCCTAAGCTCAGGCAGCCACATCAGCAAGGGTCTCATGCCGTGTTCTAATATGGTGGATGTCATTTCATGGAGGCATGTCTGAGGGAGTGGCAAGCCAGGGGTGCAGAATGGTTTGCCTTGCATTGTAAGAAGCTACTCCCTGCTAACCAGTGCAGTCACTCTGGAAGATTATTCGTCCCTTCCAAGGGTGGTGCTCCATGATCCACTTACCTCCCAGTAGGCCCCACTTCTTAAAGCTTCCACCATCTCTCAGTACCATTACAAAACCACAGGGGCCTCTGAGGAGCAAGCCACATCACAGCCTCTCAGCTGAAGTTACACCAATCTTTGTTACTGTTTTCATCTATAAGAAGTCTGTACAGTCCTATCCTATCCTCATAGAAAACAGAGTATCCCATCCTAACTTTCTAGGACAAAACTGTTCAATACAGCCGTGATTTGCAGTGTAACCCTTACGAACTGCTTGTGACATGTAACAGAACTCTTCTAATAGAATTTTTGATGATGTAAGTTTTGTTTCTAATTAAAAAGCTGTTACATATTCAATACGGAGAACAAAAAAAATGCAAGAAAGAAAAGAAGGTCTTAGGATTTTATCACCTAGAAATAATGTGTGAGATCTACTTCTGAAGTATATACATAATAAGATTAATCTTTGGCAACAAAGTTTCTCACCTTGCTCTTTTCACTGATTATAATTGAAACATTTTACATGCTATCGAAATTTCTCATAAATCCTGGCTTAAAATGTAATGAATTAACTTAGGATGCAGACCCACATGAACTCACTTAACCATGTTACTAACAGACACTTAAATTGTTTTCAATTTCTTAGTTTTAAAAAAAAGATACCCTTTATCATTACCCTTTATTATCACCCTTTATTATCTTTGCAATGTTTCTTGCAGAATATTAGGAAATACAAATAAAAATCATAGAATATAAACATAGATTCCCAATACTCATAAATTCACTGTTAAAATGTTATATATCCTGTTGGATTTTTTTGTCTATACATATCTGTGTATATGCATTTGCTTAATTTGTACTAAAATTAGGCAAAACTGTATATTTGTGTTATTTTATTTATCCAAATCATTTTGTACTTTATACTGTTTTCTGGGTAAATAATCTCCACCTTTAGATTTCAAATTAATTTCATTTCATCTAAAAACCAGATTATATTCCCACATGACTCCTCTTAGTTGTTCCAAAAAAATCCATCTGAGTGGATTGTCAAAAATCAGCAAGATCCCTAGTTTTAGTACCCAGGCTTGTTGAAGACATCACAATTTCTTGCTGTTAGTAACAGTGCTGAAATGGAGAGCTTTGTGTATAAGGCTTTTTCTATAATTAGAATTGTTTCCTTAGGAGAAGTTCCCAGAAATGGAATCAATGAATCAAATGCCATGAACTTGTAAATCTCTTGATACCTGCTGCCAAGTGACTTTCCAAAAGCACTGTACCAAATTACATTTCCAACAGTAGAGCATGAGAATGCTTTTAGAGTGAATAAAATTAAAAACCTAAGCAGACTTATAAACACAATTTTAATTTGATATTAAGTAATGAAACTGCAACTTTATGTGTCTCCATCATTTACTGTCCTGTTACAGTCAGATAATTAAACTGGATGTATAGATTTTTATTAGGTAGAAAAGATGTGTGAAACAGCTCTTGTCTGAAATACGCATATACTGCTCGCTTTGGCAGCATATATACTAAAATTGTAATAAGCATATAATCTATTGAGCAGCTTCATATAGGTGATATCAATATAATGCTGGAACACAATTATATCTGCTTAAGGATTTATAAGAACAAAGTTACCATCTAATGCAGATTGAGCAGAGAGAACAGAGAGAAAAGAGAAGTCTTCTTGTAAGCTCTAATATGTAGTTTTTCTCCATGATTAACTAGGAGTTATCCATGGGGCAAAGGGCAGAGATAAGAGGACGGTCACAGCAGAATGAATATGAGCTTAGAAAGCGGTCCAGGATACAAAATGATGTCCATAGGAGCAACTATCCAGTTATTTTCCATCTTTTCTCAGCTTTTGTGATTCATACCACCCAACACAGTTTCAACAACGAAGTTCCATAATCACTTTCTAGTTATACAGTGTATTTCCAACTCTACTTAGGAGAAAGAAGCGTAGTTAAGTTTTTCTAGAGTGTATTTGATAAACATATGAACATGTTTTTACTGTCAGAATAACTAATAATGATATTAACCTTCACTGGTCAAGGGCCAGGGAAGTTCTACTTACTGCAATGTGTGAAACAGCTTATACAAAAAGAAAAAAAAAAGTGTCCCACTGAAAACGCCAATAGGACCTAAATTTCTGTTAGAGAAAGTACTGAGCTACACTGTAACTTCCCTAAGCCCAAAGATGGTATTTTGTATATCTGTTATCCTCACTGCCTCTAACATATGAATGCTAGCTATGAAATAAACATACAGTGACTGGTGCTTGACATAAAAACCGGCAAAATTTCAAAAATATTAGAAGCATGTCATGATGCTTTATGCTATACTCCAATATATATTGTGTATCACCAATGACACGTGATATGTGGGGGCTGTCACTGTCCTTTGGTGAAATGAAATCAATGGCAGTCACCAGTCTAATCATTTACGTTGGCAGAGAAAGCAAAGCAACTTTAATTTCATCACTTGCCAAAGGGGAAAAAATTCCTGGAGACATGTAAGTTCTGAGAAAACTTATTTCTAAATGATTGTGATTCACATCCCCTACCAATGGTCAGTGGGATTTGAAGCATGTCTTCTGAAGCTTAAGGGTTAGCTGCTCATTATGGAAAGTGCAGAAGAAAATGATAAAGTTCACAAAGTCAAGTTTGTTCTTAATTGTTTGATTGGACTTTTTGAAGTCTGCAGCATGTATTACCTTTAAAAGTTTTTTCTTAAAACAAAACTGCATGATTTATTTTTTACAGAATCTTTACACACCATTAAAGCACGCTCGTTTAGCCATTAAGACAACTATGCCGTTCTAGGGAGAAAAAGCAACCCCAAACTATAGAATTCTTAAGATTTTTATTTTACAATAAAACAGGCCACAGGCAAATAAACACAGTTCTGAGTTAAAAGGAGCATGAGCATTAGGTTTCAGAATTATCGTAAAACAGGAAGGTTGTGAGGGTGTAGCAGAGGATGAAAGCGGTCTGAACCCGGCAGCCTTCCTGCTGACTTGACCCATGCCAAAACACACAATGGCGCACATGCGGTGCACACACACACAAAGGTGCACGCGCGCGCGCACACACACACACACACGCACAATGCTCCAAGGATAACTTACTTGGGATAGTGACTGTCTTTCAAAGGGTCCAGTTCACAAATAAAGAGCCATTTTGTTAAAAGGCTCAGAGTTAATTCAACCACCCTTGAAAATAATATGCTGCCAGGACATTTGGATTAGAAACGGTCTTCCAGCATGTGCATATTAGCAGTTTCTTCTCAAGTAACCGTCTGGGAGAGTAATCTTTTCTCCTCTGTGATAACTCTATGCACACATACAAACTCTCTGTCTGCCTACTTTACTCTCTCTGTCTCTCTGTCTCTGTCTCCGTCTCTCTCCCCTACAACAGGTTGCACTTCCAACACTGGTGTTGAATTTCTCTCTGACATTCCTTTCTAAACACCATCTCAGGCAAAAACGAAATACTGCATCCGCACTGGTAAATGTTCCCCATAGTATACACTGTGGGAAAGAAAATACATGTCCTGGTAAAGAATCCCAGAGCCACAGCTATTGCCACGTCCCGGTAAAAGAAGTGCGAGAATATGCCACCTGGAGGTAGCATTTAAATTACTCACCAGAAAAATAAAGAAAACCCGGTCATGATTTTCCCTTCCCTAAAATAAAAAAGCAGCTTCTGCTTAGATTGGAACAGTCACTGAGAGGAGGCGAGCTTGTGTTTATGCAGCTCTGTTCTCAGCAGTCCAGTTCATTAGGTCTGAAGTGTACTTTTTTGTTCTACTTTTTATTTTTTCATTTTGTTACAGTAATTCATCGGTACTGTACACTCTGCTTGTTATGTGGAAACTCAGAAGACTGCAATTCAGAATACATGCAAGACAACACAACTGCCCACAAAATACATGCAAATTAATTTTTACATATTTTGCTAGCTCAAAAAAAGAAAAATCTGAAAGACTAGTCATCGTTTAAAGATTAAAAAACTGCATTACTATGACTTATGTTTTCATCTCTAATGCTACATGTACTTGGAATGCAAGTACTTGATATCCCTGCTAAAATATGTGGAAAAATTCAACAGAAAGAGGGTAAGTTGCTTGAAATAAATTACTCCATAAATTTTAATCAGATTTTCCAAAGGATTATTTGATAATTCCAGATATAATGCTCATAATCTTTTCAAGCACATACATACAAGAAAACAAGAGCAAAAAAGGTTATACATAAAAGATGCTAATAACAAATGTGCCATAATAAAGACAAGTTTATTTCTCCTGAAATAATTACACATGAAATATGTTTCAATTTTTGCCTCGCAGTGTAAGTATAATAGGCAGCTCATTAATGCATAACACCATCACCTGCGTATATAATGGCTCAAATAAATAGCCTCACCTCAGAAAAACTAGTCGCACCAAACCTAGTTCTTGAAACAATTTAAAACAATGTTGATTCTCTGAAACTTGAGCAGCAAAAACAATACTCTCTACCAGGCTAAATCCTGAACCAAAAAAAATGACCTTTTTTTCCAGTATAAAAATAGAATGAAAACAAAGCTGAAGGTACCGCAAAATATTGAATCACACCACACCCACTTGAACTGAGGGTAATAGATATATTTTAGTCATTAGATCATTTTGATACTGTCCTTCACTTGGCTGACATGCAGGGCACTCTTAGGTTTCCTTCCACATTAGCAGCTCCTGCTTCTTAGTCCTTTTTGCTGCTTCTTTCTCTCATCCATGACCTCTTCACTCTGTAGTTTTCCTGGGGTTAGTCCTTGGTCCTCTGTGTACAGTCATGTCCTTGATGATCTCATCTGGTCTCGCGATAAATACCACTATGTATCTGAGGATCATGGCACATGCCTAGAATCCCAGCCCTCTGAAAGCTAAGGTAGGAGGATTGCCAGACATTCAGGGTCAGCCTGGGCTACACAGTGAGTTGAAGACCAGCCTGGAATACATAGCAAAGACCTGTCTAAAACAAAACAAAACAAAACAAAGATACTGTGTTGGAACTCTCGAATACCTACCTTCTGTCTGGATCTCTCACCTGAACCCCACGTTCACATCTTCCCCTACCTACAAGCAATGTCTACATGCATGTCTCAAGGCTGTGGCAAAGTTTGCACATCTGAAGAACTCCAGCTTTCCCTCTCAAGACTGCTCCACATGTACACAATCATTTTCTTTCTGTTTCTTGGTAATTATCCTTCTGGCAAGACTCCAAAGCTGACAACCTTGGAGTCATCTTTTACCTCTTCCATTTTCTCGCAACCTACAGTAGGGTCCTTGGGATCCATTCAAACTGTTGCCTGTATCAGAAGTTCGTTTATTTTTATTGCTGTGTAGTATTCCATGGTATGTAGTGCCTCCGTTCATAAACTCAATTCTCTCCATCATTGTGATAGCAAACCAAACTGAACGAGAACTGATTCAAATTTCTCCATAAGGTCAACATTTAACTTAGACATTGACTTTGATTTGGTTCTCGTCCATCTCCGTTTGCAACCACAATTGGGGAAAGAATTAAGTTTCTAAACCAAGGTACCACTACAGTTCACTGAGGAACATTGAAGAGATAGTTATTCTTTTGGATTATGACAAATAAAGATAAAATGAGCAATTCTGTACAGGTCTGTGTGTGTGTGTCTGTAGGTAAGCATTAATTTCTGTAGGATAAATTCCCAGGAGTAGAACTGCTGGGTCATGTGGCAAACAGAATTTATACATATGTGTGTGTATATATATATATATATATTTGTATATGTATTTAAGGCAAAGGAAACTATTTAACAGGAAGGCAATACCATTTTACATCTCCACCAGAAATGTCTGAGCAATTCAATTTTTCTACATCCCACCCAGAACTTGGTACTGTCACTAATTTGTTTAATTTTGGTTATTCTAAGAGATGTATATAGATATTCAATGTGGTCTTAATATTATTTATCTAATGGTTAATGATGTTTAACATATTTCCATGTGCTGTGTGTAATTTGTATATCCTCCTCAGCAAACTATCTCAATATTCTTGCCCATTTTCTTACTGTCTTGTTTGGATTTTCACTGTTGACTTTTGAACGTTATCTCTGTCTTCTAGATATTAGTCCTTTGCCATAAATCATGTTGTAAGAGTGTTTTTTATATAGTAAATTTATACCCACAGACTCTTTTTATGTACTTTTATTGAAGTGGTGCCCAAGGAGCCTATTTCACACTAGACAGAGCTACACTTAAATGACAAATGAAAAATAATTTTTGTTGTTTTCTCCCTAGATTGTCAGTATCCATGTTATCTCATTCACCTTTCTGTGCTTCTTCAGCAAAAATTTTAAAATAAAAATTCAATATCTGTAAATACATATTCTGTTTTCTTTGCATATGCTTATAATGCAGGTCCATTAACTGTGTTTTATTATAAATCCAGAACACACACATAGCACACCACCTCACACACAATTCTCAGTTTTTTGTCCGCAGAAGAAAAGCCTGAGTATCAAATTTGAACTGTTTGGCACCTGGCATAACATGGACAAATGGGTTTCCTTTTAATGTATTTCTAAATTTCAACAACAGTTTCTATTTTCTTGAAAATGCAACATAGTCTCCTAGAGTGTGTGACATACGCCTTGGGTCCTTTCTGGTAAGAGTCACAAAATGAAAATTATATATTTTAGCAAGTTGAACTCAGCTAGACTCATGCTTATAATTGAGATTCACTCCCCCTTTTCTCCTAAATTTCTTTTGAATAAGTGTAAGGTCATTTGGTCTATCACACTATTAATTATCGTCAGTTACAGGAAGCTACCATTATCATCATCATTGCTTTAGTCAGAATCAGCTCGGGGAAGTGGAGCTCATGCAAGCGAGTTCAGTAGAACAAAAGTAGCATGACAGAATTGGCTGGGGAGATGCTGGGAGAACAGAGAGAAAACAGAACAAGATGTGGTAACACAGATATTTCACAACTGCTTCCACTTGCATAGGACCATAGGGAGAGAGGCTATGGCATATGAAAGCACAGAAACTGGGTCTATTAAAAGAGACCAGAAATACTTGGAAGGCCCCTCAAGATGCTACTGTACATGTACAGGGCCACAAGAACAGGTTGGGAAGCATGGAATGAAGCCATGTGGAAGGACATGGAGTGACTGAACATCCATCCACTTATGGATGCGGTGGTGATGATGGGAGGGACATCCTTGAAAAAACTTGCCAAAGACTGAGGCTATGAAGAGGACCCACAGGCTTTCTATCTGTCCTTCAGTGTACACTCAGTGCTTCCCAGTGACTGAACCTAAGAAAGAAACCCTTGGCCAAGAGGCCTGGGGGATGAGATTTGCCAGCATTCCCCCTTACAAAATATCATGGAGAGCTGGGCATGGTGTAACCCCAACACTCAGGTGGCTGAGGCAGGGTTAGTTCAAGGCCAGCCTGGGCTACATAATGGTCTCAAGGCCAGCCTGAATTACATAGTAAGACCCTGTCTCAAAAAACCAACCAAACAACCAAACAACAGGAACATAAAAACCACCATGGAGGAGAAGATGCACAAAGTGACCAGCACAGTCATGACTGGGACTCACAGATGACAAACTGAGTAAATAAAGGTAAGTCATTTAGATTCTCAGGCAGACTGCATCTTCAGAGCTCTGGTAAAAAGAGTTAATACAAGTTAAAACTGTTATAAAAATGGCTTCATTAGCTACTTTGGAATACGATTACTTATGAGGTGTTTGACCTCCTATTCTTAAAGTCTGGCCGTAACAACTGAGCAATGCCAGAGGATACACAATGGATAGAGGTTTCACTACGACTGTTCTCAGGTGGGTTGGGGAGATGGAATGGGCCTTTGGTGACACTGCAGCTCCCCTACTCCACCACTGCTGGGGAGCCTGACATAGGTATGGTTCTGTCTTTTTATGTACTACTGTCCTACATCTTTAAAGCAGAACATGGCATACAATACAACAAAAGAACCTAAGTTTTGTCTATATTTAAATGGCACTATGTTAATTAAGTCTCATCCTTTGTGTTGAACTACAGATGAGAAAAAGGAGCATGGCGGCACCAGGATGGGAATTTTGGGATGGAAAGAGAAGCTACAGGGCATCACACACCTCCTCTGGTGTCCTGCACCACGCCAGGCACTTGTCCTCAGCTAACTAATCCAATCCTCAAGACAACTTTGAGGGACTTAATTCCATGTTTACAAGTGACAAAACTGAGAAGAAGGAAGCTGAACACCTTGCTCCAGATGTCCCCCAGTGAGGGTGGGATGCAGGCACTGTTTATCATTCGCCCCAAGCTGACTTTCTATCCCCACACCAGAAGCACTTCTGTAGGTTTATACTCAGAAATCATATTCTGATGCTGAAAAAACTGTTTTTAATTTAAAGTAGATTGACTAAGTCTAAGGAGAACATCTCTGTCCAACATCTATATAATCACTGGACAAGGGCATGTAGTACTTAGCCAAAAGGACAGGAAGACAAGCTGCCAAAAATTTAGGCTATATTAAAATTGTTCCTCGTCACATATTCCTTGAGAATAAGACTGCTGTTTTGTCAATATGCATAACATAAGCGAGAAATTTGTATTGGTAAAAAAATAAATTGATGTAAGCTAACTGACAAAGGAAAGTTGCAAGTACTAAACTCATGAACTTTAATTCCATAGAGTGATAGGTCAAAGAATAGGAAAGCCAAGCTTTATTTCCACCCTCTTTCATGGTACCACATTTAGTGACCTCATTGTACAGAGAACGAGTAGGTAGAATTTCACTGCTCACCGTATCACCTTGACATTACCCTGCTCACGTGACCCCTTCATTCATTTATCCCATACTCACCAGTTTATGTATTAAATTTGTTCAATTTCTTTCAATCTCCACATGGCTGTTTGTTTGACATCTTACACCTCATTTTGGAATGAGACACTGGGCTGCGAGCTGGGGACATGAGGGTACTGACACATAATGTCTATTCTCAAGGAACTTACATTCCAACGCAGAAACTCTAAAATTTCTCCCTTTTTGGTGCCTTTAGCATCTCAGTAATTTTTTTCTTTTACTACATCCTATAAACCAAGAGAAATACCTATTGTTTGAGTGTGTTGCTTTCTTTTTTTTTTTTTTTTTTTTTTTTAACAAGTCCAGACAACTATTTATGTGCTGACAACTTAGCACCTTTGGGTACTATCCAACTTCTCCAACCTTGGAATCACACTGGACATTGCCACTTTTGCTTCCTGTTTCACAGTGATTTTTCACAAGATACTTGTTTATTACCAAAGCAACTTCCAAACAAAACTCAGCGCAGCCAACACAGACTATTATTTTTTAAAAAGGACGAGAACTAATGTCAAACTTGTGGACTGCCTTGACCTACTAGATTGCATAGTGTCTAAAAGATGTCTCTGCACTTCAATCACAGCTGAAAAGAATCCCACAGTAGCCCTGTGGGTACACCCTCGGGTGCCCAAGCACACAATTTGGGAACTATAAGCTCAGTACAGGGTTTCTCAACTATGGCACCAGTGACATTTTGGGCCAGGTAATTTTAGTTGTAGAGGAGATGAAGAAATAGGTAAGTACATTATAATTTTTTAAGGAATAGTATTATTGCTGTAATAGGCTAGTCACTTGGAAATTACTTCAACAATGTAAATATGGTAGTAAATTGTGTGTATGTGTATGTTTGAGAGAGGAAGAAAGACAGAGACAGTGACAGAGGCAGAGAGACAGAGAGTAAGAGAGAGAGAAAGGGAGATTGGAGATGAAACCCAGAGGTTTTCTAGTACTGAGCTACGTCCCTAGCACTTTTGTGTTAAGACAGTGTCCTTTTAAATGACCCAGGCTGGCCTCAAACCTGTGAACCTCCTGCCTCAGTTTCCTACGGACCTGAAATTACCAATGTGTGTCACCGCACACAGCCAGTAGTAAATCCTTAGTACATTTGACCTAAAAGATCACCCCTAGTCTTGAAACACTCTTTCCTTGGCTTGCACTATTTTCCACCCTTCTATTCCCTCCCCTCACTAACAACTCCCACTCGCTCTTTTTGTTCGATTTTATTTTTTGCTTTTTAATGGTAGAGTGGCCCAGAGCTGAGAGCTGTTGGATCTTCAAAGACTACAGACTTGGTGCGCATGGCAATATCATAATTTTATTTTATTTTTTATTTTTTTTTTTTTCGTCCGGTACCGGGAACCGAACTCATGACCTTGCGCTTGCCAGGCAGGCGCTTTGCTGCTGAGCTAAATCCCCAGCCCTGATATCATAATTTTAAGCATAATCTAACTGATGATGACATTCAAATTCCTACGTCTGTTCTGACCGTTTTCCCAATCACTGCCCCCGCTACATCATATTGATATCTAGTTGGCATCTCACATCTAACAGCTAATAACGTGTTTGCATCCCTAAACAAGCCCTTCATGCAGTATTTGCCGTACCATTGAATACCATCAAAGTGTATCCTACATAGGTCAAAAATTTCAGGAGTGAGCCTTGTGGCTTCTCTTCTTCTCAGCTCTACACCAAATATTACACCTCATCAGTTCTACCTTCAAAATCTCTTTCAAATCTGATAATTTCTTACCACTCAGTTTTGTCACCAATATCAAATGACCATCGTCCCTTATCTAAACCAGTCCAGCACCTTTATCATTCCACTTCATTTTCCCCTAAAATCCCTTTCACACAGTAGGCAGATAGTTGCTTATTTATGTTTTGAAACACAGATAAGATTATGTTACTCACATGCTTAAAATCACTCAAAATAAAATTCAAGGGCATTTACAGTGGCCTTCAGGACACTCTGTGATCTCACATCTGATCTGGATGTCCTTCCAGTGTCATTTCTTCCTGCTTCCCTTGGGCCCCAGCCTTCTGAGCCAGTTTTCTGTTCCTGGCATATACTAAATGGGCCCAGGATGTCAGACACACTGCTCCCTGTACCCAGAATATTTTTCTCTCAGATATTACTCTTGTCAGCTCACTTGCTCTTATGAGGTGCTCATCAAAATCACTTCTTAAAATAAATTTATTTTTAATTTTTTCTAATGCTCCATCTCCCCCACAAGAATGTAGGTTCCACAGGAGGAGACTCTGTTTACTTTTTAGTTCACTGACACTGTAGTCTGCATTAGAGTCACTTCAACTGATATCTGCTGAATAAATGTCCAGCAGTACAGATGGACACATAAAAGAATGAACAGGTCTGTGAGTGGTGCCACAGGAGTCCAGAGCGGCAGTGCATGGAACCCGAGGAAGGTGATGGTTAAGCAGTTTCCTGGAGCGGGAATGGTTTATCTTGATCTTGAGAGAAGCAGAAAGGGAAGAGGAACACAAGTGGATAAAATAGGTCGGTGGGTCAGAGCTCAGAAGGGCAAAGGAGCAAGGCTTATTCAGGAAACTCTGTGCAGGTCGGGAGAGAGGAGCACCCGGGCAGAATCCTTTGCCACTGTGTCTCCAAATCATGCAAACTCACCACTCACATAGCCCTTAGAAGATCTTCCACGTGGTTGTCAAGTAAAGATGCATGTCCTTCTACACAGGTAAAAGCTGAATCCCTTAAAAGTGTGGGGTACGGAAGGAGTAGGAAGGAATCTAGGGAAACTGAATTACTAGTGATAAATAGGTAGAGTTACCAAAATAACTTTAAAAGGTGTCCATTTCTATGGGCACATGTCATGCACACCTAGAGATTCTTTAATATTATCCCCAGCATGATAAGAGAATTTTGAAACACAAATTATCATGATTACAGTACTTTCACAGTGTATTAAAGATCATCTGAGAATATGATGCACGCATAGTGCATGATATAAATATACCTGGAGTTATTTTATCGTTCTCCTCAATAGCTACACAGTGATATCTGGTTGGCATTGCACACTCAGCACAGGATGTCTTCATACGTAAGAGATTTGAAGTTGTTTCTAATTCACCTTTACACATACCAAAAGAATCAACATACTGTTAAAATAATTTTTGAGCATATTAATGCTCAGGATGGTTTTCTGGAGCTAGTTTTACTTTGTGAAATACCATAAGTGTTTTAAAGCTCTGATATAACTTGCCAAATGATCCTCCACAAAGAATATAGCCTTATACTCTCCCATCAGTAATGTGTTTCCACACTTTGCCATACTCTTATCAATGTTATGTTATGACAGGGTCTCACTGTTCTTCAGTCTGGCCTTGAACTTATTTATACTGCATAGGCTGGCCCGGAACTTATAAGAGATCACTCCCGCATCAGCCTCCCAAGTGCTGGGAATAGAGGCATGCACCACCATGCTGGGCATCCATGTTATTTTTAAATGTTTCAAACTTTGATACTTTAGTAAAAATTATTATTTTTAAATGTTTCAAAATTTGATACTTTAGTAAAAATCCACACTATTTCTAAATGTTTCAAAATTTGATACTTTAGTAAAAATCATGATGCTATTTTGCCTGTTTTTATTAGTGATGCTAAACTTAATTAACATAATTTCCCTTTTCAGACTGTCTGCACATATCTTTGGGAAGAAAAATGTATTTTCTTGTACGACTGTTGCTAACATTTAGCAGTATTAGTTTATTACTACAAACATTTGTTGACTGAAGTGTACTGTATCAGGGGCTGTTTAAAATGTTTTATGTACATATTGGCTCATTTAATCTTCACAACAGTCATCTGAAGAAAGCTTTATTAATATACTTGTTTTATAGACAAGAAAACTAACATATAGGTAAGTTCCCAGTTACAAAAGGAAAGAGGTAACATTTCCCTTAGACATGCTCTTCACTTATGTGTAAAAGAAAATCCAAGGGCAAAATGAGTTTAATTTTGTACATATTGTTTCTCATAGCCTATAAAACATCCAGATCCACAGTAGAGGTTCTCAACTGTGGATGATATTGTTGCCCAGGGGCCCTCTGGTAAATTTCTAGAGTCATTTTTGATCACATGAGGAAGAGTAGCGGGTGCTGCACAAGAACAACACTACCACAAGGACTTGGATAGTCCCAAGTGTCAATAGCAACGAACCTGAAATGCACAATTTAAATAAGAAGGTACTATGTCTATGAAGTTTGGAAGTTAGAAAAGCCATTGAGGCTAGAAAGAAAGATTTGGTATAAATCAATCGGAGTTACTGTGAACATATGCCATCCTCTAAAACACTGCTCAATGGCAGCTTGCTGTCAAATTTATTATTAAGCTTTTCAGAATTAAATGGACTACACCATATGAACGTTTAGACAGATATAATTTATTTTCTGAGGAGCCACGTTTTTCCATAATTGTACAGAGAACTTAGAATTCCTGCTTTTGTTCCAAGAAAAATATTTCAAAACAAACTCCCATACAACTAATTATTATGTTTGTCACCAAAATACTTGCAAGCAAATGGGGTCATTGCAGGGAAGTGCAGCGCAGAATATTTTAGAAAAGTTAGGCAATTCCAACAATAGAAAAATACAAAGTTGAGGGAAAAGAAGATCAGAATTGGCAATAACATTACACACACACTGAGAAATGAGCCCTGCTTAGAACCCCTAGCTTATGAGCCACCATGTGAAAGGACTGTTTCTGTGTGGATGGACATGGCAGGCGTACTCGGAGGTTAAAGAGTCTCATCAGGAAGTTAAGTGCCACTTTTGCCATTCTGGAATCCTGGCTGGCTGCCAAGGTCACACTGTGCTGGCAGGAGGCAAAGTAAAAGGCACCCATCCATGCACATTAGCAAGGGGCAGGATGCCAATGGGAGGGCATGGCAGAGCCTATTTGCTTCCAGAAAAAAGAAAATGTTATAACCAGTTGTACTTTAAAGGAGGCTTTCAGTTTAAAAAAAGAAGGGGGGGGGGGTTTCTTTCAATTTTTGAAATATCTTATGCTTGCTTACTTCCAGCTGGGCAAGTTTAATCACCATCACTGTAGATGTTATGCATTTAGTGGAGTAGAGTGGAATCTGAAACGTGGATTCAAATTCTGGCTCTCCCTCTTAAAGCTGTGTAGTGTAAGCTTGGTACTTCAGTTGACCTCTACAATGGGGGGATGCAATCCCATGCTGGCCAATCTTCATTGTCAACTTGACTGGATTAGGAGCCTACCCCTGACGTCCCCGGCTCATGGGGTGCTATATTCATCAGTGGATTAATCCACAGAGATGCCCATAGTTGAATGTGCTGTTAGGAGGTGGGACCCAATTGGACGAGGTGGATTATTGGGTGTTCTGCTTCCTGGCCATCAGGAAGTGAAAGGCTTTTGCTCCACCACACCCCTCCACCATGATGCTTCTGATGAGGAGCCAGCTTACCATGAACTAAATCTTAGAAGCCATGAGCCAAATAAATCATTTCCTCCTTCACACTGTGTATACAGCATCTCATCCCAGCAACAGTAAAACTAACCAACACAAACAGTATCTAGCTCCTAGAGTTTTTGTAAGAATCATGTAAGTTAACATAAGCAAAGTCCTTATCCTAGTTTTTTTATCCATGCAAATGCTCATTAAAATTAGGTGTTTTAATATAATTTTAGAACAAAAAGACTATATTGTTCAAATATCAATGTCCCTTCTTAAATGGTCTTTTATTTTAGATAAAGGAATTCCTTCCAAGTTCTTTTATGGGAATTTCTTATTTAGGCAAGGATGTCTTCTGTCTCTTTTGAATTTTCATCATTGCAATTCACTTTGTTTCAATATTGATATTATTTTGAAATACTATGTAAATATTTCATTGTTATTTAACTTCCTATTCCTTGAGCTCTCAGAGAACTTTTTCTAGTGTATATTGACCTGTCTTGGAATAACAGTTGTTTAAACATCTAGAACATGTCACGTTTCCTCTTCCTCCAAGGCCTAGTATGATGTATGACCTATCACTGAGATTCAGTAAATTTTTACGGCATGTAAGAATGAACACATTTAATATGGTTTTGTTGATTTGATGCCAGTGCTATATGAAAGAAAGAAGACTCTGATTTTATACTGTCTACAAATTTTTCCCTTTTTGCCATTTTATTAAAGGTACTTTACTCTTTCCATTCTACATTGCATTTCTTCTAAGATTTACATGCTGTAAGTCTGACTTTTTTGGCATGTAAGTCTATACATTTAACACACATGTAGATTCACATTACCACAATCACAATTGAGATGCAGAAGAATCCCCTCACCCAAAAAATCTTAATTCCCCCACCCAAACCTAGCAATCACTGGTCTGGCACTGCAATGTTTTCTTTCAATTTAAACAAAAAGATTAACTTATACTTTAGAATAACTTCAGATTTTCAACAAAGTTTCAACATAGCATATCAAGTTCACATATAATTTTTGAACAGTTTTCACTATGAGACATTTGTCAAAAAAACTAACAACTAGTGCAATACTACTTACTAAGCTATGGGTTTTATTTGTCTTTCACCAACTTCCCCAAGATCGTTTCACTGTTCTGAGGTCCAGGGCAGGGCCTCACAATGCATACACTTGTCATGTCTTGTTATACTTCTTTCCATGTGACAGTTTCCAGTCTTCCCTTGTTTTTCATGCCTTTCATTCTTTTTGTTTGGAGATCACTATTTTGTAGAATGTTGCAAAATTTGAGTTTGTCTGATTTTTTTTCTCATGACCGGACTGAACATATGATTTGGAAAGAGAGAAGGAAGTGCCCTTTTTCACCACACCCACACAAATGCAACAGATGCACATGCCATATGACTGCAGGTGTCCATCTTGGTCACTGGGTCAGAGAGGCATCTGTCCTTTTTCTCCTTTGTAACATTACAATTTTCCCCTTTCTAGACTCCGTTCATTAGAAGTGAATCACTAATTTAAAAGTTCTGTTATGACTACCCTATTGCAAGGATAAGTTACCGACATCTCTTGCACGTGAAAGTCATCATGTGCTTTCCATTTGCTTTCCACTGCATGTGTGAGACAATGTTATTACCCTGCTCTTAAAAGGGTGCTGAGAGTCATGGAAATTAAATAGCTATTATTTAGTAAGAGATAGAATTTAGGTCCATGAATACCTGAGTCCCATATACAGTATTTGCTCTCTTCTCCTCAAACTGCACTTTCACTTACCACAGAATAAATGTCAACTAAAGTGAAGCAGCAAATGCCCATCATTTTTATATTTAATTTTCACTATCACTCTTTAACATACAGAAATACTTGAACTGGTGCGTTTATTTCACAAGGCTGTAGCTGAGTGGTATACAGAATCTGTCCTTTGTGCGGATACCAGACAACGCAGGTAAACATCACCAAGCCTGGGAAGAGAAAGACTAAATGGAAAGCGAGGTCCCCTGCGAGAGTGAAACTCAGTGACCAGCCAGAAAAGAAATTCAGAGGATGAATGGCAGAGAAAGTACAGAAAATACCAGCAGACAATTGTTAAGAGAAAAACATAGTGTGATTCCTCTTTTTCCTTGCAGTCAGTGTCAGAGGGACTGAGTTGGTCTACTGGAAAATGAGTTCCAGATAACTTAGGAAACAGTGCATAGTGGAGGTTGTGCCAGGTACAGAGAACCACTCGGCCTGAGGAACACGGAGTACCCGGATGTGGGGCCTATCAGTGGAGGCTGTAGGAAAGATACCGAGTCAGTCCCTTCACTCTGCAGCTGAAACTGAGGTGCTCAAGGTCAGGGTTTGGACACCTTCAAGTGCTGTAATGTCTGGGGCCACTGAGTAATAAATACTCAGATAGTAGCTGCATCTCTCTGGCCCTTAACTTTTTTCCTCCATAGCTTTAAGTCAGGTCGGGATGGATTTATACTCCCCTTCATAGGAAAAGTCCTATCCAGAAGAATTTCAGCGCCTTACGTCATTATGGCTACTTTTCAATTTAGCCTCTTGGCTTTGCAGAATTATTTTTTCCTCTGTGCATTGTTCTCTTTATTCAAGCCCTGGCGTTGATCCTATTGCTGATGAGAAGTGGAAAAAGAAAACAAAACAAGTTTTTCCTTTTTATCTCTATGAAAATAAATTCATTCATTTGTGAATTTCTGTGGGTATTTGATTTTATTACACAATTGGGAATGAAGATGACAGCACAAACACAGACAGTAAAATAAAAATTAGAGACAAGTCTGCTAAGCCCACTGTTTCCACACTCTTACTATTTTTCTAAATCTCCTTCCCTTTCCATTTATTTCCATTCCTCTGGGAACAACAACAAATAAATCTCTTCCATTCTCCGGGAGGAGAAATTCAACTTCATCCTACACCTGCCCAAAAATTCATCCCTCCCAGTCTCTGCCACCACTTGCAGTTAGATGAAAATGCAGGACAGAGAAGCAAGGAGACAAATTCTTATTTATGATTCACTTAAAATATTTGTTCTACAATTACCCCCCTTAAATTGTGGTGAGAGAAAACGTACATTTGCCCCGTGAGGCACATGCTGCCAGGAGAGCTAGGGAAATGTGCAGATATGCTAGCAAGAAGGATATTTGAGGAAATTAATTTCCAGGAGAAGTAGGAGGAAAATACACATAAATACGCACACAATATTTTGTGCAAGGCTTTATTATATAAATGTATAACTTTTGTTTAATTTTGGAAGACCCTATAGTCCTTGAGGGTAGTAACTAGGACTAAGTTCATTAATTCTTTCAATAGGCACATGCCCAGAAATGTACAAAGGCTTAGGGAGGGATTTTTGTTGAATGCTGTTAATAATATCCTATTGCCTTAAAATATTTTAACATTCACACATGTGTTTTCATTAGCATAACAGCATCTTGGATAGCCAACATTTTAATCAGATGAATCATTCAGGATGGCTTAAATTTCTATCCAAGTAAAGGTCAAACATTGGAAGTATATTAACTATTTTAAGTGGAAGTCTTAAATATACAGACAGCTCTCATGATATGAAACAGAATGTACTGAATGTAACTGAACGTTTCCTCACTGACCGTGGGTCATCCTGAAAAGCACATATTTTAATTCATGTATACATTATCACATCCTTTTGAGGAAAATATAATTGCCCCCCCCAATTCTTTCTTAGTATGGGTTTTCCCAAACCAAGGGGAAAATGTCAGTACATGTGTTTTATTTGGGAGTTGACTGTACAGAATATCAGTACTATGGTAGGAAAAAGAGACAACATTTTATGCAAGGCAGCCAAAAAAGTAAATACTTTAGACCTTCATCTCCCTCTGGAGACCTCCGCTCATGTTAGACTTAAATAAGGGGCAAGGACTCAGAGGAGGATCGTTCCTATCAGTCACTGTTTGCAGTCCTAGAGCACTACTTCTCTGCCTCTTTTAACCTATCACACACCTGTGCTAGGCCCTCGGGCACAGTTTTGAAGTACTAGACAGAGTTTTCAGAGATCTAAGTTAGCAAGAGTGAAAACCGATAAAGCATTAGGAGGTTTGGGTGGGCAACTTCTGCTACAAGATCATACTAGGACTCCGATTTCCTTTGTTTATCATTTCTAGTTCATTATTTCTTGCCTGCTGGTAGTCTTTCCTCTTATGTTCTTTGCTGAACTTTTATGTATTTGAATTTAACTTTCTGAAGTTGTTGTAACTGATGACAAAACAGAAGTAAATGTAATACTTCCACATCTTAATGTTTTTGCAGGCTAACCCCAGAGAAGCATTTGTAGACTCAGAGAATATGTGTGATTTCAATTCCTTTTTTGATTGTCTTTGTTTCAGCATTTGTTACAAATGAAATATGATTGGATAACTAAGTTCTGGGTGGATGAGCTATTATCAAAAACTTAATGTGTGGTGATATGAACACATCAAGGACAGATCATAAATGACCATCACACATTTTAATCTTATCATATTATTCATTAAAAATATACATGCAGACATATCAGGCCCATATGATAATAACAAGATTCTTTAGTAGCCTGTTGTAGGAAATATCTTAGAAAAGCTCTGGTATTATTATCTTAACATACTTTGTGTTATCAATAATAATGAAAACATAAATTATAACATCAATAATATTAATTTGGGTGATTTAAAACTGTATGTGTAAAACCATAAAACAGTAGTAAAAGAATTAAAATGCGACAAGCTTATCATGAAAAAGAAACTGGAAAAGATTTCACAAGTGAATGAGATAATTCAATGAATTTCTGCAGGAAGAAAGTACACCGAATAGTGATAACAGCCTCACCGAAATGAGACAGCATAGACTGAAGTAACTGCCGTGAGCGAGCAGGCAATACACCAGAGTTCCCAAGAGGCTCAGAATCTAAAGGTCTGATTCAGAATACTTAAACCATCACGTGTTTTACCCGAGAGTCAAAGATATTTCTCCTCTCTAGGTCCTTTCCCACCTTTTGCATGTGCTGCTTTCAATTCCACTAGAGAATAGAGAGGATAGAAAAATGACATGTCAAGTATGTCAGTAAATATAAACTATTGTTAAGCATCCTTCAGAAAATAAAAACTAAGACAAAACCAAAGAAGAATCCACAATGCTATGAGAAAATAAGGATCACACTATAGAGAAGAAAATGAACCACGATGAGTTTGTAACCCGGGACAATCAGATTATAAAAGACACAAAATGTTCAAAATGCCATGGGAAAACAGTGGAAGGGTATAGAAAATATTTATAATAAGCATGTGGCAGACAGATTTAAGTACTGTAAAAGGGGTAAGTGGGAAAAAATTAAGCAATGAACCCCAGAAGGGAGGCTCATTTGAACAAGAAAAATGTATGATTATGAGTACCTGATTTGGTTCACCAGGAAATGCTGGACTAGTCATAAAAATACTGTTGACTTGATACAACTATCAAGGAGGGTGGAGAAGAAAAGCCCATATATTTCTGTGTATATGCAGGCATAGAACAGTGAAGTATGTACTGAGTGAAATCTGCTCATCTCCCAGGGAAAGGAAATAAGGCATAATGCTTAAAATTTCTAAACTAAAATTTTCTATATGATTTCACTTTTTAGAAATATTAAGAATTTTTAAAAAGAAAGCAAGAATTCTTGAAGGATGCTGTCTTGATGGAGTGCAAAAGGGAATTAGGGAGAAGAAAAGCTATTTTCATTACAAGGGTTTTTTGTATTTTGTAGTTTTTTTGTTTGTGTCTCGGTTACTTTTCTCTCACTGCTGAGAAAAAATATTTGACACCCAGAATGAAAGGGAGAAAAGGTTTATTTAGCTCACAGTTTGTGGAGGTTTCAGTCCATACTTGGCTGGCTCCAAGGCAGAGTGGTACATGGCAGAGGGCAATAGTTAATGGTGGCAGAAAATAGCAAAAGGGAGGAGTGGCAGCAAGCAGCCTCTTTCCCTCCCTTACATTGTATGCAAACTACCTACCCCAGGGCAGGTGTATCATTCACACCCATAATCCAACACTGGACCATGAATCAACCACAAACTCTAGAAGCCCACCCAGTGACTGCATGAGGCTTTGTGCAGGGACATCTAGACATAAACCATAACATTTTGTCCCTGGCTCCCCAAAGATTCATGTACATCTCTATGCAAAAGACATTTTAGTCCATCTCTAAGCATTGCCAAAGTCCTAACAGTTTTAGCATTGCTGAACAGTTCAATTCCCATCTCCTCTGACATGTAAGGCAAACTTTTTAGTTGCAAGCCCCTGTATAAATGAAAAGTTAAACACTTTCAACATTCAATGGCACAAGATAAACATTTTCATTCCAAAGTTACAAATAGGGTGAAAACAAGAATTAGGATCAAAACAAGTCCAAACTCCAGCAGAGCAAACATTAAGTCCTGTAGCTTCATGTGGAACATAGAAGCAATCTGTGGTAAGTTGTGAGCTTCAAAGGGCTTGCATGGCTCCACTCCTATGGCCCTTCTGGTGCTTGTAGCTCCCATGGCTTCTCTCTTGGGCCTGCTGTGCTCCCTCCCTGCAGTTTTCCTCAGACAATCCACATTCCTGGCTTTTCCAAACCTCTGGCATTTCCACCGCACTTTAGGCTTCTCACTCATAGTTTCACACATTGCCCTCTCAGGGGCACACTGCCTGGACTCCCAGACCTTCTGAAGTCAAGGTGGAAGCCTTTTTAACCTCAGAATTCTTGCATTCTGCATGAGCCCAAAGCCAGCGCCATGTGTATGTGCCAAGGTCTGCTGCCAGCTGGAACAGTAGCCAGGCTTTGTTCTCTCTTGGCTGTAGGGGTCGGGTGCCTGGATTGCTGAGCACTCTGAACCTGATTCTGAGGAACAATTTCTCTATGCGGCCACCATTTTTGACCCTGGTGTAGCTGCTGCTACTTTGGAACATGGCACTCTGTGGCTTTCTCCTCAGCGGAAAGTCTCACTTTTGCATATTTGAGGTTGCAAAGTGGGGAGACTTACAGCTTCTTGTGATATCTTCAGGCAATCTTTTAAATTCTCCTGTCCCTTCTCAGCAGTGACGATCTCCTCAGCTCTGTCTTTGCAGTCCACAGCTTTACTGGAGCTTCCTTTCTAGCCAAACTCACAAACATTTTAAATCCTCCTGTGGGGCTCTTTGCTCTTGAGTCTCAACATAAATCTGGCTAAAAGCCCCCAGCAATAGACATGCCATCACGTCAACTTTTGACGGCCTTGAATTTTCTTCTGCCAGGTTAATTAGTACACCACCCTTCATTTTAGTCTCAGGCAAAGTTTCTGGACATGAGCAAAATGCAAACTTTTTGTCAAGCCATAACATATATCATCTGGACTCCAGTAGCAATGCGGTCCTTCCTCCCTGCAGAAACCTCCTGAACCTGCTCTTTACCAGCAAGATTTCTATCAGACTTCTGGTCTTCTGAGCTTTGACCAGAATCTCCCATGCAAAACAGCTGAAGGAGTTCCAGCTCTACTCTTTCGGGCAACATCTCTAAACCTTTTCAAACACTTCCCACAAGCCATTCCCAAAGGCTCTTGCACCACATGGTCAGTTATAGTCACAGCAATGACCCCACTCCTCTGGTACCAAATTCTGTCTTGGTTACTTTTCTCTCATTGCTGACACAAAATACCTGATTCCCAGAACTAAGGAAGGAAATGTTGGCTTAGTTCACAGTTTGTTAAGGTTTCACTTTATACTTAGCTGGCCCCAAGGTAGAGTGGCACATGGCAGAAGGCAACAGTTCATGGTGGCAGAAAACAGCAACAGCAACAAGAGCAAAAGGGAGGAGAGGCAGCAAGCAGCCTCCTTCCCACCCTTACACTGTATGCAAGCTACCTGCCCCAGGGCAGGTATAGCACTCACACCCATAAATCCCAGCCTTGGACTATGAATCAATCGCAAAATTTAGAAGCCTGCCCAGTGATTGCATGTGGCTTTAGGGGGTCATCCAGACATAAAACAAAACAGTTTGTTTGTTTGCTTTCATACTGGGTCTTGAACCCAGGGCCTTCATATTAAGGTACCTCCCCAACTCTTTACTTTTGGACAGGGTCTTGCTAAGTCACTACGTTGCCCATATTTAGCTCAAACTTGCAATGCTCCTATCTCAGTCATACGGGCATGTCTCATGAGTTTTGACTGAATGCATGCTTGATTTACAATGAAAACTTTATAGGATTAATATATATCATTTTGATAATTTCATATGTTAATTCACAAGAGACCTCAAATTCAAACCAGCGCCCACTGCCCAAACAGATCTCACAATATCCAATACTGATAGAAGAGGGAATGGGATTAGAAAGCACATTTATGATGTTCTATGAAAACTGTATTACTTAGTAAGAAATTAAAATTTAATTTTCAGAGTTGGAGTATTTCAAATAAATAAGTCAAGCACCTTTCCATTCCTTCACTGTGAAATTATCAAGTATTTTAATTTAGTTTTAGAAATATTTATTTAGGGATGCTTGTGATCTTGCTGTAGGAAACAGTGTTGTAGGATGGTCCAAGTGCAATGCTTCAATGTGAAAGTTCTAAAATTCCTTAAATATAAAACAAAGGCATTAAATTAAAAATTACAGATTTTCAGAATCACATCTTGACACAACACAGAGTCCATTTTCCAGGATGCATCAATTTTTAGAGCTTTCCTCCACTTGTTTGTAGGATTAAAATTTAGTTCAATATAAATCAGAGTGCAGAACTGTGGTTCTGGGAGATTAAAGGTATTAAACTGTGCTTAAAGAGCACAGGGACACAGAATAAGAACAGGAGGAAGAGAGCAGAGGATTTTCTTTCCTTCCCATTTTTCTGACTTATCAGAAATTCATCAGTGTCTATTAAAAGGCTCAAAAAGCAACATAAAGTTCATACATTAACTTTTTCAATCAGAGAACTATCACTTCCTAACTTTTTATATGCCTTCAAATTCAAAGTGTTTTCAATGGTCTAATTCTCATTTGGTTCTTAATTCTACATATATCAGCATATTAAAAAATTAGAGAGATTAAATTAAGATAAATCAACAACTCCTGCAGTTTATAACATGGTTTGAATTCTTATTCTTAACTAAAATAGTAATTTGAGTGTGACTACATTCCTTTAATAAAGTACATTTATATGGCATTTGCAGTTAGTCTCCTCACTTACATTCCAAATCATTCAAATCTACAAATACCTCAACAACCTGGAGACCAATACAGTCTTATTACTTCAGGGTTTACTGAATACTAAAAAAGATTCTAAAAATAAAAAATGGAAGACATAAGAATAGTGACATAACTGTAATATGAAGTGGGAGAAAAAAGGGAAAATTAGTAAGTTATGCTAATTACCAATGATTCAACCATAGAAATAAAGTAAATAAATCGAGTATTATCTAAAGATATAGAAGTTATCACTAGAAGTATAAGTGTAAGGAATTGTTAGAACTAGCTAATACGGGAAGTAATACTGGGGAGTAACTGGAAGTGAGAGAGAAAACAATTCATGATCGACCTTTCCATACAGATGGATTTAATTTATATATATATCTATAGATATATCTTTAAAATATATATTCAACTCCAACACTTTTACATGTGTTACTTATGTCTATACATATGTATATAAATGTATACTTTGTATTTAAAATGAAACATCCAAAACTTTTACAAACATGAAACACAGTGTCAGAAGATTTGATATTAGGGGAAATCCCTCAAGGAGCTGGGGGAAGTCAGAGGGTGAGTTCACCATGCATGACCGGTTGCGTATGTCTAACTTTGAATAAAATAAAAAGTTGATGAAAGTAAAACAAGAAACTTCACACCCTTTCAAAGACTTCTCAAAAAGTTTCCTTTTCTTTTCTAGATTTTACATTAGCCCAAATTCATTCTGTATCTCTAAATGAAAAGCCAGTGTGAATGACTTTTTGGGGCCCCCCAGCACTAGACGTTGTTTTAGTAAGGGCATTATTTTTTCCTTCATTGTTGGCCTTGAACACTAAATATATTCTGAAGTATTTGTGACATTGGCTAAACTCACATCAGTCAGTCTTCTTCGATTCTAGGGGCAACTTCCATACAGTATTTTTTTTTTTTCTTCCGGTACCAGGAATTGAACTCACGACTTTGCGCTTGCCAGGCAGGCGCTGTGCCACTGAGCTAAATCCCCAGCCCCCCATACAGTATTAACAAAGTTGTTCTCATGTAGAAAAAACATTACTTTATAATCAGACCGCTGGGGATTCAGCTCAGCGGCACAAGCGCCTGTCCAACAAGAGCAATGTCCTGAGTTCGATGCCCAGTAACAAACAACAAAGATATAATCAGACCATTCTCAGAGCACTAAATAAATATTGTAAAAAGAGTAGAAATTCAATGCAATATGAATAAGTAACATGAAAAATAGACAAAATGGCGAATTTTGTGATTCATATTAAAAGAATGGATGTCTTGACAAATCACAGATCACATCAGATCAATGAAAAGTACAAAGGATTTTATTTTATTTATTTATGTATTTTTGGTACTGGGAATTGAACTCACGGCCTTGTGCTTGCCAGGCAGGTGCTGTGCCACTGAGCTATATCCCCAGCCCCAAAGGATTTTTTTAAAAAAATATTAGTGAATCAAATTAGTTTAAGTCCTTTTGCTCAATAATACATGAATACATTTTAACTCTAGATAAAATCTCTGAAATGAGAAAAAAATAAGCCTATGTATGAAATTAACTGCACCATAGGTATAAGTATAAATACACAAAATAAACATATCCAATATTGTTTTCTGCTATGTTAAAATCATTATAAGATGTTTCTCAAATTCCTTTAAGGAGCAAATTCTACAGGCTGATCTGCTAAATTCCTCAATAGAGTTTGATATCTACCTTATCTTAAGAGGAACTAAACTGTTAACTACCATTTCTACCAAACTAAGTATCTGGTGGAAATCTGACTCAGAACTGACTAAAGTAGTAGCTCTATCCTCATTCTAGTATGCCATATCCTATGTCACCTTTTCTTTTAGCCAATTTTCTCATGACTTCTTATTTGCTTTTGTATCCTAAGCCAATTGATGACCTAATCAGGATGGAGAAGAAAATGAGAAATATCATTCTCGGGAAGATTACCTCAGAGACATTTCACCATGACTGAAAGATGTTTTTGTCTTCCGTGATTATTACCTTTCTCCTATTATTACTTTTTCTTATTGGCTACAGAAACTTTCAATCCATTGTTATTTTTGTTTAATGTTTGAGACTTCCTTGATATTAGATTAAATAAGAATAAGGGTTTTATACTCTGACAAATGTTGGTAATGATCATGATGGAAAGCCAAAGCCAATAAGCAAGAAAATAGAAATGTAACAGAAATATTCTAAGAAAAAACTCTGGTAATGGAAATGGTTATTTTTCTTCAGGTTTTTTATTTATGCATTTCCTTTGTAAATATAAATAGGATTCCAAAATACACATGCCCTAAACTGGGCAGGAAATTGTGCAATGTGTACTTTATAGCGACTCTCCATGAGAAGGTATTCTTTATCTATTGCAAACAGGTACTGCTAAAATATATATTTTTAAATTGTTAAAGTTGCCGGGCATGGTGGCACACGCCTGTAATCCCAGCACTCAGGAGGCTGAGGTAGGAGGATCGTGCCGAGTTCAAGACCAGCTTGGGCTACAAAGTGAGCTCAAGGCCAGCCTGAACTGTATAGCAAGACCCTGTCTCAAAGAGACCAAACAAAGAAAAAAAAATTGTTTAAGTTGAAAAACAAAACAATAGATATGGAACTATTATTTCTAATACTTCATATTCTGAAATGTGAGAAGCTATCATGTTGTCATACTAAACCCTATTTTCATTGATTTCTATCTTTCTATATACCACTAACATAAAATTTACTATTATGCATGCAAAAGTACTTATAAATGGGTAAGACTTTATTGATTTCAAAAGTGATTTTCTAGATTAATATTTTACTAAAGCTCCTAGTATATAACAATCAGTTTCTAAAGTAATTATTAAAAGTTTGTGGAAAATGAAGAAATAAAGGAAAATAAACCTTAAGCTTAGAGATGATAGTTCAAAAATTAAATAAAGTATCAGAAAACCCAGTCTCGAAACAAAACAAAACAAAAAAACCTAATGGAAACTATTTTACATAGAAAGTTTCCATGTAGGTCTCTTCAGGATAATTTTAAGTCAAAGTTATTTATTATTTGCATTTGCAGCGACACAGAACATTTTACTACATCCAGAATTTTAAAAGATAATATATGAAAAAATTTCATTGTTTAAATTGCACATGCATCTTTTAACAGAGAAAATTAATCGATTGGCATCAGAAGATTATAACCTTCATTTGGTCAAACATTTTCTTTAATATTTATTTATCACAATAAGGATTGAACTTTTGGCAAAATATTAGATTTATTATCCACACTATAATTCTTAGAATGACTTTTGTGTCAGGAATTTTAACTTAGAAACAAAGCAAGGTTTTGACCCCAGAATTATGATACATCTAGTAAATTCTTCACAAGCCACAATGACTTTCAGTGACTTTCAAATCTGATTTTGTCACATGACTTAGACCCGTCAAACTGCCTCCATGTTTAAAAATGATTTTAGCAAAGTTGCTATAGTCTATATAAGATGAGCTGAGAGTGGTCATAAGGAAGAACAAAGATAGCAAAATTTGTACCACTCAGTAATAACTAAAGTCATGCAGAAGAATTTGTGTTTTATCGTCCACAAATTTTTCTCAAAAATTTCTATTTGATATAGTTTCAAGGAGTAGACATTTCATATTAGAATTATTAGTCTGTAGTCTTTTCTGTTAAATTTCCATCATTTATTTCTTAATTTTAAATCCAAGAAATAGGGCCAGACTAAGAATCATACAGAAATGAACTTTCATTACGAAATCCATGTGAATTTCCACCTAACCCAAAGAGCTTGTCTCCCTCTCATTCTTGTAAAAGTTCATTCTTCTCTCTACTAACTCATTTTATAATGCTGACCTTTTTTGTTAGACTCTCTAGAATGGAGAGTATTACTCTATATTCAGGCTTACCTTTCTTTCAAAGAAATTTTCACTGAATTTCATATTGACTAGACGGAACATTTTTTAAGGTTCAACCTAAGACCCCGTTGCCTTTGAATTAGTTACTATCCTCGCGCTCCTGGCTGACCTTGTGTATCCTTTTCTCTCAGGCTGTACTTCACGAAACTGTTAAGATCTAGTTGAGTTTTTTTTTTTTTTTCTTTTAAGTTATGTAGGCTATCCTAAGCCACAGATCCTTTGTACTACAAATAGAACTGGTGCAGTTAATTGAAGGCTTCCTGCTGCTGAATATAGTCAGCCGCGGAGGTAGTTTGAAATTTCAGTCAGTTCTCATACTATGGAGCCACGGGCAACTTTAATTTCCTTTGACACACTATGAGATTAACTCTGATAATATGTTTGGTGACACAGTGAAAAGAACGGGAATTTCTCACCTTTTACATCTATTGTAATACAACCAACAGTCTGGATCGTTAGATGTGAATACAGAGCAGTAATAAAGATAGCTGCAGTTCAAATGCACCAACAAAATCTTCCACTGCTTCTCAAATACTATCCCTTTAATAGTTCAGAATTTTTAGAAATAGTGGCCATTACATGGTAATAGTTCACTCTGCAGTGTTCACAATATGCTCCTTTTTGGCGTTAGGGGTGACAGGTGAAAGGGGTGATAGTAAAGGCTTTAAAATACTGCTACACAATTTTAACAAAATACTATAATCAAGAAATGTATGTGATAATCTATTACTATAAACTGATTCAATTTAAACTGCATGGTGAAAGTCTCCCATGCTGACGAAGGGCTTCCGAAAGGAAATATTTGTGTGCCTGCAGAAAGTGTATCAGTGAGTTTCATCCAGGAGAGATGATTCACAGGCAAAAGACAAAATGGGAAACCGCAGGACACTGTCTTAGGAGGTGAGTGTACAGTTTTCTGTAGAAATGGGGCTGAAGCCTTAAACACAGGTGAGATAAAAATTGTATGCAGGAAGTAAAAGAAACAGAAAAACAAGTTGTAATTCTTTTTTGGGAGGGGTACTGGGAATTGAACTCAGAACCTTGCACTTGTCAGGCGGGTGCATATGGCACAGAGCTATACCCCCAGCCCTAGGAGTTATAATTCCTAAAGCGAGATGGAGCTAAGGCTGGAGGACTGAAGATCCAGAGAACAGATGCAGGGCATCAACACTGCTCTGCAAGACCAAGCATAGCTTACAGGAGACGACAGATCTGTACTGAAAGAGTGGCCCTATTTCCATCAAGCCAAGAATGCATCCCATGTCTGAGTCATATTTAATTTTAAATGCCAGCTTTATTATACGTGAAAAAAGTAGAAGATAGGAATATATCAAAACAACAGTTTTAAAAAATGGGGAAATTCAGTTTGCAGAGATATGAAACGGGCAGAATCAGTCAGAATGAACAGTATATAATGTCTGTAAGAATTACTACTTTTCTAAGCCCTGCAGGCAAATCAGAGGAGCACAGTTAAATAGAATTAGATTTATTTTCAGAATAGTCAAACTCAGTAATTTTAAAGGTTTATCTTATAAGATCATCAAAGTGGGATTGGAACCAAAACTTCGGTATTTTAGTCAAATGAAAATATGTATTACAATAAGATACATCATTAGTTACAATTTTTTAGAAGTCACTAGTATTATTTGTTCTAGTATTATATCTGGTTTATGTTCAACTCATTATATGTTTCTTTTAGTTGTCAGCACATAAGTTCTTTTAAATTTTTTTTTTTTTTTAGTTTTTCTCCGGTACCGGGAACCGAACTCACGACCTTGC
>NW_004955410.1:21387034-21467592 GCF_000276665.1 Chinchilla lanigera | reverse complement strand
ATATATATATACTCTAAGTTTTATTAGGATCTTCTTCTATCCAAATTGTCACTTACAAACTCTTCCTATGTACTTCTATCCAGTCATTGCAATGGCAGTATTCTATTAAGCAGTGTTATAATTCATATCCACTCACTCCAATTCACTCTTGATCTCTAGCACAGAGAACAAGAGAAAACGTATGTCCATATACTTTTAATTTTTCTCTTCCCCTAAACTATAACTTTATTTTAAATTGTATTAATATATTTTTAAATTTTATGCTATTTATTTTAGTTTTAAATACCTAAAGCCTCAGCACATAATAGAGTATATCACTATCTTGAATCAAACCTTTGTACAAACTCTGCACTTCCCTCGGCTTGGACAGACTACTAACAACAGCGGAGGATGAACACCTCTTACTATAACTCTGATAACTCCAACAACTTCAGTCCCCAAAGGGAGAAAAGAGGAGTTCCCATCTGAAGTTCACAACTGACTAGTAATCCTGAGTTTAACATCCTTGTGATACATGTTTGAGGCTATAGTTATAGCTTTCTATGTACATAAAATTATTAACTTTCAATCCTCAAAAGATATACAGCAGTACATAAATTATCTTCCTCCCATTTCCTACATGACTAAACATAGATAGATAGGTAGATGATAGATAGATAGACAGACAGACAGACAGATATGGGAATAGGCCAAGGCAGGATTTCTGCATAATTTCTATAGTTGAGCATATCCATCCTGAGACTAGCTAACTCTCAGGCCTTGAAGAACTTCTGTTCTCTCTACCCTTTCACTGCTTAAGGTTTTTCTGGTCTCATCCTTTCTCTGCCCCTCACTTTGTGAAAATTGGTGAATATTCCCCACCAAGCGCTGCCCTCATTTCTGCCAGTTCAGATGGGTAAAAAGACAAGCAATGGGAACAAAAAGAATTGACTCTGGAAAGCACTGAGTAATCTCTCAGTTTCTTCTGCAGTTCCCCATCTCAGTTACCTTGCTCCAAGCCTTTGCTGAAAAATCTATTTTCGCAAGAAATACCTACTCTAGCCACTCTGTGAATGAGGCAACTCTTTCCCCATTCACGACCCACCTTCCTCTGCCCTACTATTTCCCTATATAGCAGCACTTATCACTAACCAACTATAGTATTCAGTCATTCATATTCGTTTATTATCTGTTTACACACACACACGCACACACACACACACACAGCATGCATGTTGGGGGACTGGGACAAATATAACAGAGTTCAAGTTCTGTGAGGACAGGCACATAAGGTTGATTTTCCCCCCTCCCCTACAGACCTAGGCAATGCCCTGTATATATGAGACATTCAAAAACACTAGTTGGATGAATGAATAATAGTTCAAATTTATTCAGTCTTTAATGCTAAAATCTCAGAGTTACTTTGGATTTGTTCTGCTACCTTTTGCATTAATCCTTCACTCTCCTGTTTCTAGTCCTTCCAGTTCCCTCTCCTGATGCTCTCACTATTTCTGCCTGGGCACTAGTAGTTACCGGTCAACAATGTGTGACGACTGCACAACCTATTTTAAGGAGGTCCATCCTTTACTCTGCAGCCAAAGTTACATTTCCAATGGGTATTTCTGATCCTGTAACGTTCCTGCTTAAAATCCTCTTAAGGGTCATAGTCACCATCTTTCCATGGAAATAAAGATTCTTAATCATCTCTTTCCTGCCTGGTTTACAGCTTCATCTCCTGCCACATTACTGACTGTGTCCAACCATGCTCAAGCACGCTGGGCTTCCGCTCACTTATCTCCTTTGAGAACTTCCCCGGATGTTCTCAGTCTTGCCTATTCTAGTTTTGGCACCTGTTGTATTGAGTCTATTTCGTGTTTTTCCTTTGCTGTAAATGGGGTACTTCTGGAAGCAAGACACTACATCATTCACTTTGGCATCAGAACGATGGCCATCCATAAGTGCTTGTTAATGAAGCGATCTAGCGTCTTGGAGCTCAGCTTCTTCACTTACTAAATTATGTTACCACCTACAAAGAGAACTCTTGGAGTAGCCAAATAAAACATCACACATTGAAAGCTGGTAGCAATTAATACATGTTTTTCCGTCTGATGATATATCCTCGGCCCCATTTAAACGGCTTCACCTAGAGGGTTTAAGTAAAAAAATAGATGGATCTAGAAATAAGAGAGGCATAGTTTATTTGTTGCTTAGTTCATTGGTTTGACTCCTTTTAAAACGTGTTTCTCCTTTCAGTATTGGCAAATGAGTTCTCTGATGCATCTGAGTAGAAGCTCAGATGCTATCCACATCCAGTCATAAGGCTTGGGAAGAAATCTTACCAGTCTCAAGAGGAGAAATGAAAACATTGTCAGTCAGCTGGGGGTGAGCTCCTAGCATGCTGTTAGAAGAAATTATCAGAATTTCTCAGCCTGGAGCTTTATTCTTGGAGTCCTCCACATTCTTACCTTATTCCTAACTCTGTGAAAACGTCCATCACTATATCTAAAGATATATATATATCTTTAGATATATAAAGATGGACTAAGATTTCCTAGGTCATATTTTAAAATCATTACATTTAGAAGGGCAAATTTATAGTCCATCACTATATCTAAAGATATATATTTTTAATCAGGTATCTTCTTTGCATTTAAAATCTTTCAGAGAACTGGGGATACAGCTCAGTGGTAAGCACCAGCCTAGTCTGTGAAAGGCCATGGGTTTGATCTCCAGAATGGTGAAATAAAGTAACACAAAATAAAATCGGAGTATGTCATTGTTACTTCTGAATGGCTCCAAGTGGTGTTTCTTTACTTTTCTTTTCTTTTTTTTTTTTTTGTACTTGGCGGAGCCAACCTAGCCATTCACAGAGAGGCAATTTCTCTATAAATGAACAGATTTCTACACGTGGGCTGTAATATATGCATAACACATTTCTCGCGGTGTTAATTTTGGTCTAACATCCTCCTGATGGTCTTGATTACCTCGGAGACTCACATCCTGTCTTCTGTATCTATGTAGTTGTTAGTCACTTCTACTAAGTTGTCTCATCACCATTTCTCAAGAATGGTAACAGAAGACACAATATTTCAATAACTGATTTTTCCTTTCAACAAATGTTCATTCAACCTCCCGTTCAAGGCACTATGCCGGGGCTTAGTCAAATCCAACTCTCATGTAAAGTAATATAAATGTCCAGCTAGCTCTACACTAAAAATAACTGGAGGCATTTGGAAATATGAATCAAAAGGTTTTATTAGTTGGATAGGTTTAAGTCTACAAATAAAATACAAGTATCTTAATATACGTTCCCTTTAACTTATTTAATTTCTAAAAGCCAGAAATCATGATGTCATATTACGGTATTTGTATGACTATGATTCAAACATTAATTAAATGAATTCAAAGTACCCTGAAAAAGCAATAGTATACAAGTAGATACGTTAAGATAGTATAGTAATAAGTGTCATTTGGGTACATACTAGCAGTGAAAAGCAATGGAAAGTAATAATCCTCTTAAGGCGGGATTAATAGTGACTTTATCTACTTTGGCTATTTTATTCATGGTGTGCTAATCACACAGATGAGTAACTGGGTACAGAGTCTTATAACTGTCCTATGTTGTTACAAATTTCAAGGCATTTGGTTAAATCAGATCACTTCCTTGGGGAGCCGAAATGAAACAAGAAGTGTTTTTGTTCTTAAAATCTGTCCTCTGGTAGATAGGATCCAACGAAGAATTAAACATCCCATCTAACTTTTCCAGTGCCATGTTTCCAAAAAGAAATTGCATTAAATTTGTCCATTCAAAATGCAAAAAGCAAGACATCCAAGAATGAGATTTCCAGCAGAATGTAATTTTAAAGACGCGATTTTTTTCTCCATTACTGGAGATAGCAAACATTTTAAAGCCTGTTCTTTCATAATTGGATTCCAGATCATTATTTTTTTGGCCAAAAAGAAAGGTTTTCTGCATTCTTAAAATAATTAGGCAAGATTTCAAATCAAATTATCCAATTTCAAAGCTCTATTTTTCTCTCCAAAATGCCTGTTAGAGAAGGACTGCCGATGACTAAGCTTTGTGTCATTCTCATGGCTTTATTAGGAGAATGTTCTAAGTCCTTCACTTTCTATGTAATCAGAACTATAATTTCTTCAGGTTATTTTAAGACCCAGCTATGGCTAAAGCAGGAAACTCAATTTTATTCTGAGCTCTAGACATGTCGACACAGCAGAGAAGGGCTCCAGCTTTCTGGGCTATCTTCTTCCCTAAGCCCTCTTGCCTCACATCAGAAAAGGCTCGAGGCGAGGGATACTCCATTCTCCGGCATCCAGAAACTCTTTCCAAGACAGTGAGGCTAGTAGGACTGTTATTTTGGAAAATATGTGTTGACATCTCATTACTGTACAAATGAAGAACTTGCTTGTCCAGAGAGCACTACTCTTTCTAACTTCTACTTGAAAACCATATTCAACAGACGGACACTTGAAAAAGCCCAGGTGCCAGAGCCATTTGATAAAAAAGCAGAACAGAAAGCTCTAACTACATATGTTTGCTTAGTTCATCCTACTCCCTTACAATTTTATAACTTAATTAACCAGCTCTATTTAAATAGACTGCTTGCTTCTCATTATGCTGGAATTATTTCAATGTTGCAAAGTAATATTAACAGTTCCAATTCTGAAAGTAATGGATAACCCCTTCTATAACTGTAGAATAAGTAAAAGTAAACTGCCCAAAGTGGTTTTTGTAATAAAAAGAAAAATTATGGTATCATTAGTATTGTGAAATAATATATCAAAGACTCAAATGTATGTTTATAAAACTCATTACTGAAGTAAGTGTATTAATGCTTCAAAGTCAACACCATCTTTTCTGCTTTAAATTTATATATCATTATTCTAACAAATTTCTCTGTGATTTTGTTCATCCTAGCATTTTTTTCCACTAGGTTAAAATATTCTTACTGCTATGACAACAGATATATTATTTCTCCATTAATTGAGGCTACTGTGCTCTATGCACATAGTTCTCTATGATTTTCTCAGCCATCTGTTGAGTCTCTTCTGTGCTGATATTCTCAGACATAACTTACTAATTTTAATGACTATATAGCATTTCAGTATATAAACTCTGACATTTTGTGTATTCATGAATACTTAGATTGCCTTGAATTTTTCATTCCTACAAATTCTAATTCAAAAAAATATACTGGTACACAAATTCTTGTGCATCCGAGCAAGTACTTCTGTACAAGAATCACATGGGATCACTGTAGCACGTGTAGATTTTAAATTTTCATGGCATTACCCATGTATTGTTCTCTAAACTGTCACCAGTATGCTCCTCCACTAATGCACAGGACTGCCTTTCTTCCAAATGCTAACAGCAAGTAGTATGTCATCTTATTTTTACTCATATAATGGATATAAATATGGCAGCCCATTGTTTTAACCATGCCAAAAATTGAGTGGTAAAGCACATATTTATTGGTTATTTATGATTCTTCTTCTGTTAATGTGTTCTTTCGTAGCCTTTGACCAATTTTTCCCACAAGTTTTTGGTATTAACTATATAGTCTGTGTTTTTGTCTTACACATTTTAACTTCTTGCACTTTATTATATGGTAACTAAGCAATCATGTTGTAAAAAATACTGGCATAATTTATCATTTTATTTCTGAGTTATAATGTCAAATAAACGATCATTCTTCTTCAACTTTCCCTAGATAGGACTATACTGACCTATATCTTTCCTAGAATGACTTGTGATAACTATTTGATTTCATGTGGGAATAGCAGGCTCTACCAAATAAACATTTCCAATGTCTGAAGCTCTTCTCTTAAAAAATCAAAAGCAGTTACATTTTACCCTTTTAAGGAACTTTCTAAAATAAGTTTAGATATACCTGTGTTTTTTAAAAATGCTTACAGGCCAGGGATATAGCTCAATGGGAGCCTAGTAGGAATGAAGTGGAAGAAAAAGAAGGAAGGAAGGAAAAAGGGAGGGAGGAAGAAAGGTGGAAGGCAGAAAAGGAGGAATGCAAGAAGGCAGGTAGGCAGACAAGGAGGGAGACACCCACAATGCCGGGCCATCAGTGGAACCATGGGTTACTGCATGGTGATACAGAGATTTCCTCAGGGCCTCTTATGAACAACAGTTGGCCCTTAGGGAGCTAGGCAGGTTTTGCTGTTGGTCTATTTCTTGTCTGCCTTTTTCAATTTTTTTTTGTTGTTGTTGTTTCTCTGAGGGGATAGTTTTCTCCCAACTTGTTCTTGCGCACACTGCCTGTGGGTAAGCCCGACTCCAGCATCCTGTAACCTGTATCCCTTAATCCTGCATCTATGAATCCAAATAGTCTTTCTTAAAATGACCACTTGCCTTTATTGGACACACAAAGTTCTTTTAGACTTAGAAATAGTAAGTATAGTTTCCTAGGAGAAATGTATATTTACACAATTATATGCATTGGCAAACAATTTCACAGAATTCAGCAATTTCCTAAAGCCCATTCAGGGATCTCTTGACTCTTCAAGTCCCTATCTGGTTGCCTTCAAGCTCTTGACTTTGATTCATACAGAAGCAATTCCCAAATAACCGAGGAATGAGTAGAACTCAATCTAGTTAGACAAAAGATTTCCCAGTAACACCACCCACTGTGGGAGGCACTGAATCAATAAATACTAGACTGTGTAAAATTGTAATAGATAACTCCTCTTTAGATGCTTGATTGAAACATACAAAAGACATGATGAAGTGTCTGTGGTGAAAATGTCTCATGTTATTTCAAGAGGAAACACAATGAAAAATGCATGTGTGAGCACTACATGACATTGCATGGACATATGAGTGTGGGATCCGGGACAAGAAAATGAAAGGGACCATTTCTATTTTTATGACAAAAAAATTGTACCTTAACCAGAAGGACTGTCATTCTAATTTTCACTTGAGAAGTACAGTCATGTTCCTCAGCATGTGAAAGAAGATTCTTACTCTCATTAAGCTGTTTATTGTCAACTCTACTGTAAAGTCCATTTTCTAACCTCATATCACAGTCTTGGCACAAACAGAGATGCATGGAAGCATGGAGATAAAGTCCTCTTTTTTATTTGCAGTTCCCAGGCTTATTTTGTATGGGTTTACCTTCAACTCGTGGTCCTGAAAGACGGATGCATGATCAAATCAATGTTGAGAAAAAAAGCTAAATAAAAACAGAAGAACAGCAAAGATAGTATATAACGTATAGCAGAGAACAGCTAATTCTTTGGAATAAATGCATGGAGCAACTAAACTGCAGCATTGCTGGACTCTGAGAATGTAAGAGACATGCCAGGGTGGAGAAGGAATAATTGCAAGCCCTTCTGTCTCTCACAAGCTTGACTCTAGTTCTCGCTTTCCCAATCAACATACTGTTTTCTCACCATGTGCAGAAGACTACATTTAATCTATGAAGCGAAAGACCTCTACAGTGAAAACAATGCCCTGCAAAAGGAGATTGAAGAGGGTTTTAGAAAATGGAAAGATAGCCGGGCGTGGTGGCGCATCCCGGCACTCGGGAGGCTGAGGTAGGAGGATCATTTGCGAGTTCGAGGCCAGCCTGGGCTACAAAGTGAGCTCAAAGTCAGCCTGAACTGCATAGTGAGACCCTGTCTCAAAAAGCAAAAAAAAAAAAGAAAGAAAATGGAAAGATAGCTCCTGTTACTGGATAGGCAGAACCAATACAGTGAAAGTAGTTAGCCAGACTTTCAAAACTGATACACAGATTGAACACAATCCCAATCAAAATAACAACAGCATTCTCTCCAGAACTGGAGAAGACAATGCTAGAATCCACATGGAACCAGAAGAGACTCAGGCTAGCAAAAGCTGTCCTGGCTCACAAGAGCAAAGAGGGAGGCACCACAGTACTGGGTTTGAAGGTATATCAAAAAGCTACAATGGAAAAGCTTTTAAAAATGAACAAAGAAGAAAACATGGAAACCAAGTTTTTGTAAGTGGGGACTGGAGGAGGGGTTGAAGGGAGGGTAGGGGAATGGGGGGAAAAAGTTATATTATGTACAGGTACAAATTATGATGAAGGTGATCGTTATGTACATCCAAAATGTACCAATAAAATTTGATTTAAAAATAAGTAAATAAATCATTAAAAAACAAAAAAAAACCAACATAGCACTGGCAGGACAACAGGCGTGGGGTCAGTGAAACAGAGTAGAGGATGCAGAAACAACCCTAAGCAATTCAACTATTTTTCTTTGACAGAGAGGCCAAAACAAACACCAGAAGAAAGATGACCTCCTTACTAAATGGTGCTAGAAAACTGACTATCTGTGTGCAGAAGTTTTACTCTAGACCCATATCTCTCACTATGTCCTAAATTAAAACCAAGATGGATCAAAGAGCTAAACGTTAAAACAGAAACAATCTGCTGAAAGATAAAATAAGCATAGACAAGGACTTCCTAAACAGGATCTGATTACACGGGAAATAGCACCAAGAATCAACAAATGGGTCATATCAAACCAAAAAGCTTTTGGACAGCAAAAGAAACAACCAACGGAGTGAAGAGAAAATCTACAGAATGGGAAAAATTTTACCAGCTATTCCTTGGACAAAAGACTAGTATCAGTAACATACATAAAGAACTGAAAACATTGGACCCCCCTCCTTAAAATAAAAGAATAAAAAAAATTGACCAGGCAAATGAACAGACATTTCTCAGAAGTATAAATGACCAATAAAAGCATAAAAAATGTCCAACCTCACTTGCTGTTGGAAAAATACAAATTAAAGTAACACTGAAATTCACTTTATACCAAAAGGAAAGGCCATCATCAAGAAATCAAATAATAACAAATGTCAGCGAGGCTGAAGGAAAAAAGAAACCCTTGTACATTGTTGGTGAGAATATAAACTAGTAAAACTGATATGGAGATTCCTCAATAAACTAAGACTAAAAATTCCATTAGATACAGCTGTTTTCCTTCTAGGTATCTTCCTGAAAGACTTGGTTATCATATTACAGTGATACATGCATACCCATGTTTATAGCAGCACAATTAAAGATAGCTAAATGTTGGAGGCAGCCTAATATGTCCATCAACAGATAAAGGCATAGAGGAAAATGTGGAATTTACATTAAGTGGAGTACTACTAAAGTTTATCCTAAAGAAGTTACCTTAAACAAGGATAAACGAGTCATTTATACGAAAATGAATGTACCTTGAGAAAATAAAGTTAAGTGAAATAAATCAGACACACAAGCTGAAATCACATGGTTTCTCTTATATGAGAAACCCAAAACATAAATAAAGAGCAAAATAAAAGATAGAGAACAAGGAGTAGATAGATCTTTCTCAAATGGAGAAGAAAGGCAAGGGATGAAAAGAATTAAGATCTATTATGTACATGTACCAACTGCCCAAGAGGAATGTTATTATGTAGGGTAAACATGTGCTAATAAAAACTAAAAAGGAAAAACTAGACCATGCTTTAGATGAAATATAGTGGAGAGCAGCAAGTAAATAACATGTCCTCAGAACTCATTTTCATAATGCATTCTGAGACCATTTACCATTTATAGAAACAGTGGCAAGTGGCAAGCAGTGAAATGAGACCATCATGAAGATGGAATCTATTAAAAGACATCAGTGACCATAAGCACTTAGGGTCCTTCACATCATAGTCTTTTTTTTTGTTTGTAAATTTTTCTATGTATAAATTCACTAATTTTGAATCAAGACACTAAGCTTTGGACTAAACATTGGTGTTTATTCAGAGAGAAATCAGAAATATACAAAGAACGTAGGCATAATTGGTTTTTTGTTTTGTTTTGGTTTGTTCCCCCAAAAAGGCAAAAAATCAGAAGACAGGTTTTTAAAATAATCTTTCTAGACAATTTTTCCTACTATTCCAGAAGTTTGACTTTTTTCAGATAAGGCAGATCAGATGTTCTATATTTTATTTTCTTGGAATTTTAATTTGACACATGTGACAGTTTTTAAGCTTGTGTCAACTTGATTGGCTTAGGAGCTATCCAGGGGATTGGTGAAGCACACTTCTATGTGTGTTTGGGTGGTCACAGAGGCATAACTGTGGGTCCTATAACTTGTCTCTCACTCCTCCCTCTCTCATATGGCTACCTGTTATGCTTCTTAGCTGCCAAGAACTAACCAGCTCCCCACCACTGCCTTCCACCATGATATGCCTGCATGGGAGCCAGCCCAACACCACCTGAATCCCCTGATGTCATGAGTTCAATAATCCTCTTCTTTAAGTTGTGGGTTTCATCCGGTATTCTGCCCACAATAGGAAAGCTCATATAGAAGACCAGTAACAGAGAAGTAAAATCCTTACTGTGACTATACCTTACCTACCATTTAGAAACCTTTGGAAGTAGTTCTCCGAGAAGTTTGGAAATATTTGGAAATGTTGCCTAAAGAAGCTCTAGAATGTCATGAGCAGATCCTCATGGGTGCTTCTAATTGGAACTTAGAAGACCAGAATTCTGACGGAGGAGTAGAGAGTCAAAGCCAGGCTCAGAATGTTTCAGATGGCAACAAGAACTTCCTTGGCAACTGGATGAATGGCCATGCGTGTTACACTCTGGAAAAAAATTTGTTCACACTTTGTCCAAAGTCCTGAGGCTTTGTGGAAGCCTCAGTTTAAGGGCTATGGACTAAGTGACCACAAGTGCTGGAGAAAATTTCACAACATCCCAATATTCAGGATGTGGCACTGGTAATATCAGCACTAGGCTGATTTCAATCAAATTTATAGTGACAATTAGGGGCAAAAAGCAGAGCAGAAAACCTCTAAAAACTTAAATTTCATATAGAAGGAACCATGTATAAAGTTGAGACCAAAGGAATTGTGGGTGCTGAAGAGATTAGTGCCATTAAAAAGAACCAACTGCTTTGTACAGAGACATAAAAATACCTTGGGAGCATCTCAGGAATCAGCAAGACCTTACCTATCACAGGCATGGGAGTACAAAGGATAAATCTTTCATTAGAGAAGGGCTGTCTAGGGAATTGGTTCCCCAGTACTCATTCTACCATACCCAGCCATTCAGGAACTGAATCTGCTGCTGTCATGGGTCCAGTACAACCCATGCTGGACGCAGACCTTGGTATTTTCCATCCGATGCTGGTTTTACTGGCATGCAGAATAGAAGAGTTATGGAGTTAGGGAGGCTTCCAACCAAGATAAGGTCTGGGAGACCAGGTAAATAGCCTCTAAGAGGGCAATACATGAAGCTACTGAAATAAAGCCAAAGGTGTGCTGAAGACCTCAGGAAAGCAAAGATGGCGTGAAACATCTACCAAGGAATGCTGCAGGCCATAAGTGGAGCCAGCCCAAGAGAAAGGCTGTGTAGGCTGCAAATGGAACATCAATAGGAACAGGGCTGCATAACCTCAACTCACATCTTACCACCATGTCCCGAATACTCGATATAGAGCTGCAGGACTTCATAGTTATCCTGCTGAGTTTTGGTTTTGTTTCAGTGTGATTCTTTTCTATCACTCTATTCCTTCCTTTTATAGTGGGAATGTTTACCTGCGTCATTGTACCTTGGGATTATGTGATTTTTTTTTCTATTTTTACAGAAGTTTACTGCTAAAATTTTGCAAAACAAAACAAAAAAAAGAAATTTTCTGCTTAAATATGTTTAAACACACTGATACTACCATTAAAGTATTCATTATATTAACATGCTGCACAGGCTTGAGCTAGGAGTAATAAGCTATACCATGTAACATGGGAGTGTAGTACACGATACCATCTAGATCTTTGTAGCTACATCCTAGGATACGATGCTCATCCAACACTGAAATTGCTTAAGGCTGCACTTCTCAGAAGAGGCTTAGATTTGGTGTTCTGAAAGATGCTGGAACTACTGAGACCTTTGGGAAAGTATTATTGCTTTTTGGGTAGTACACAAAGTGGATGTGTAATATTAGGTGGAATTATTGACTTATTATTGTGTTTGTTTGGAAAGCATGTGTGCTTTAAAGAGATATGTTTGGGTATGAAGTTGACAAAAGGTGAGATAAGATGGTGAAGCTTGATTGTGTCAATGGGATTGATTTGATGGTGGAACACAAATTTGGGTGTGCATGGATATGACCTTTTGTCCTGTAGATGCTCTCTGGTCCCTTGCCAGGTGCTGCTCTGCTGCTCTGCTGCTCTGCTTCCTGGTTGCCACGAACTAAGCCATGATGTTTTTGCCTTGGAGCCTGACAAACATGGACTAAATCCTCTGAAACCATGAGTGAAATTAAACATCTCCTCCTTTACGTGTTGGTGTCAGGTGTGGTCTCAAGAAATGGGAAAGCTGAATAATATAATATATATCAAAATGTTTTCTGAGACTCTCTTCTGAAGGAAGCAGAAGGAGAGTTGGTGACTTTTCCTATTAATGTTTCAAGATAAACAGGATACTAAGTAGAACTGAAAGGTAACATTCTCTCTCTGGAGAGTATTAATAACCTCAGCTATGCAGAACATACTAAAGCATTTGGCCCTTATTAGCCAAACCACATTTTCTATGGATATAAACCTAGTTGAAATATATTTTATCCTAAAGAAATCCTTCTCAACAGTCGTTTCACTCTTACTTTAGAAGCCAAAGGAACAAGCTTTATCGTCTGATGTGTTATTCTCTAACTATACTGCACATTATAAATCAGAGTAACAGAATGCTGCCCACTGGAAGGAGGCCTAAAGTAGGATGAAGAGTTTAACATCACAGCGGCAAAGCTGTTTCTGTCTGAAATAGCCCACACAAACCTTAAATGTCACTGAAGAATCTCCATGTTTGAAGTATGACTTAATCAATATACATAAACATAATAATGATTAAACCCAAAATAGAAGTATAGTGAGGGATAAGAAATACTTCCTTCAATTTTGTAAGTTTAAAATTGGCTTTTAAAATATAGTCTTATACATCATATGCTTAGAAAATGCAGAATAAAGGACCAAGAACATCTGAAGCACAAAAGCACATGTGCAGTTGAAATATCAGAGGCTGTAAATGGATTATATTGCATTTATTCATTTATTTACACACCCTACACACAATGACTTAAGAAATTATCAGGTGTCAGGCATTCTTGTAGGTCTTAGGCTTGCTTATTTGAATTTCTATATTTTAATTAATACAAGGATTTTAATTTTATTTTATACATTTTAAAAAGTCTATAGAAAATGTGCACCTCCAAAAAAGCAATAATACTTTCCCCAGGAATGAAATCTAAATTGTTCTCCAAAACTGATCTCATTGACAAAAGAGAAGACTGCAATCATTCTACCAACTGGTTAAAAATATTGATCTAGGGTACCATAATCTGCAGGATCTAATATATCTGATGCTCCAACTCATGTACTAGAATCTAATATTTAGCCCTAGATTGCATATAATATGTCTAACCCCGTGTGAGTTAGAAGTCTGAAAACTGGCTTTCACCAACTACCCATGTAGCTAAACTTCTTTTTCATTCTGAGAATACTGAATATTTGTGAATGACTGATGTGTTTTTGGCAAAGAAGGGAATACTTCAGTGAGGCACACTATATTCAGCAATGAGATACACTTAGCATATGAAAGAAAAATTTCCATGCATTACATTTCAAAAGATTGGAATGGGAAAGAAGGAAAAAATACTCTTGTTATCTTGATTGCAACATGTAGCTTTGGCAAAATCTAAATATCACCCATGGTAGGTGTAAAACCCAATAAAGCATGACTTTAGAACCAATAACCAATATAATCTCTCATTTTTAAAACTTTAACCATATAACTACAAGCCAGGATTTAGGAAAAGTTATGAATTAAAAAAAGACACCCAAAGATAGTATAATACTTATCCCAAAATCCTGCTGTTTCAGAAAAAATTATCGCTATTAAAATCAACTGGGAGAGCGCCTGCCTGGCAAGTGCAAGGTCGTGAGTTCGGTTCCCGGTACCGGTGAAAAACAAACAAAAAAAATCAACGGGGAGGAAAAAAAAGCCAAAAATAATTCCTTATCTAGTAAGCCGGTGACCTGCAGCAATTCCTTGTATTACATGATAATATTCACTGAAGTATTTGACTGAAATGTTTACTCTTTCACAATAATTTCTGTTATAGTGCTATTAGCCTGAAATTTCAGCTATATTTCTAATTCTGAAATAAGTCCCAGTTTTTAACAGGGAAATGAAATATAAAAAATTCAAAGGTCACTGAGCAAAGAGGTAGAAAGAAAAACGTGAACACTGATGAGAAAATCTGAACTTTCTGATAAACAATTGACAATCTTTATTACTAAAATGAGAATAAAATTACTTCAAAATTGCATGAGATTTAGTACACAGTCATATTGTCCTTCTACTTCTATTAGAAGATTGATGACTTGATATGGATAGAAAAATAATTCAATTATAATGCTTGTATTATATATATACATACTTATATGCACAAATATATACATGTTCTACATAATAATGTTTCTAGCAGTCAATGACCTTATATAAGCCATGCATGATGGTGCAGGGCTGTAATCTCAGCACTGAGGGAAGATTCCAAGCTCCAGTCCCACTTGGGCAACTTAGTGAGAGCCTGTTTCCAAAGAAGAAATAAAAAGGGCCGGGGGTATAGCTTATGGTGAAGCCCAGGGTTCAATACTCAGCAGTGAAGGCTAAAAAAATGTCTGCTATGACAGTGGTCTTATAAGATTGTAATGGAGCTCAAAACTCATATCACCTATTACTCTTATCGAAATTTTCTGGGGCTGGGGATTTAGCTCAGCGACACAGCGCCTGCCTGGCAAACGCAAGGTCATGAGTTCAATTCTCGGTACCGGAAAAAAAAAAAAAGAAATTTTCTGCTTAAATATGTTTAAACACATTGATACTACCATTAAAGTATTCATTATATTAACATGCTGCACAGGCTTGAGGGGTAGGAGCAATAGGCTATACCATGTAACATGGGAGTGTAGTACACGATACCATCTAGATCTTTGTAGCTACCTTCCAGGATACCATGCTCACCCAACACTGAAATTGCCTAAGGCTGCACTTCTCAGAATGTGTCCTGTCATTAAGTGACTAATGACTGTTTGTATAGAGATTTCTTTTTGCTAGGAAGTATCAAACTAACCAGGTAAGGTGAACCAATTACTAACGGTTCTTTGTAAAAAGGTCAGACCACAATGCTTTTGGGAAAAGATATGTTCAAAACCAGCCAGACAGAACACCAGCTTCAGGATAAGCAATGAGATTCAAATAAATTACATGAGTAAATTTCTACACCTAAGATCTGAATTGGCAGTCTCAGCCACACACATGACTGTGGTCATTTGCCCCTTCAAGCAAAAATACTTCCAGGGTAGAAGATATGTGGACTGCTGCCCTCATCTTTTTAGGGCATTAAAAAGTCGAGCTACTAAGTCAGACTCAGAACCACAATTATCTAATGTGTACAATCTAGAAGCAGAAAAGATGTGAAAGTAGAAGAGACTATTAGACAAGGTGAAGGGGACCAAGTGGAGAGTGTAAGGGGGAGAATACAGGGATTTTGATGGATATGAAAAAAATGTGTATATACATCACAATGCAACCAGGTATTTTATAAGACAAAGATCTCTCTTCTCTCCCTCTCCCTCTCTTTCTCCCTGTCCTTCTCTGTGTGTGTGTGTGTGTGCGTGTGTATATATATGTGTGTATATATGTGTGTATATATGTGTATATATGTGTGTGTGTGTATCCACATTACTAATATTTTTAAGGATACCAGGGTGTCAGAGACTAACAGCTATCCAGGCAACCCTTCATGCCTTACATATGCCAAGAGAAGACAATCACCAGAACCCCATGTCACACAGACAGTGGTCAACTCTGGCTGCCCACCCTTCACCCCCCAAACACTCTCTGCTTTGTTGAAAATGTGGCTAGCATACTTCTCTTTATTCTGAGAACAGCCGTGGATTGGGGCTGGGGCCGTTGCACTGGCTGTTCTTTCCGTCTGGAATGTACCCATAAATGAGAATGTTTAAATTAGTCTGAAATTATCTTTTGAAAACTGGTGAGCTATATAAACATTGAGTTACTTACTCAATGTTGAGTACTCAATGATGACTTACTTACTCAAATACTTAACCAAAATTCCCCCATACTTCCACAAAAATTCAAGACCCTAATGCACTGTACACTGCCTTGACGTTGTGGAAGTTTAAATTGTAACCTGCCCAACTGGATAAAAATGGCATTATAAAAATAGACATTTGTGTACAGATAATTTAGTTTTGTTTACCAACTGCATTTATTAATTGCTCCCAAATCATTTTATTAATCGTATGTGTGCTTTCCATTGATCTAGTATAAATATTCCTTGTCATCTATTTGACTGCATTCCTATTTAAACCAAATAACCACTATTAAAACATCTTTATGTGACTTCAAATCTATTCCTCACTGCTTTTTTTTGCTTTTAAAATTTCCATTTGCATTCAATAACTCCTATATTGAATTTTAGAATCTGTACATGATGTTTCTTGATAGAGTCTCTTAGGATGTTAAATGAATGTGTATAGACATAGAATATATCAATAAAGTACAGAAAAAGTTGCTATCAGACTATAAGGCAGAAAACTGAAGGGCTGGTAGAGCTGATGTGGAAGGAATATTTACTTTTCAGTACACAATATCATTATGATCTTTATATTATGATGCATCCTATATTTTCAAAAGAAAACTGTCTTTAAAACAGAGCTGTACAAATTAGTTTGTGAATAAACAGCTTTTAAACAGATGCAGTCTTTCTTTTCACAAACATAGCATCTCTAAAATCCGATCATCTTTTCATGTAAGTCCTTCAGTATTCGCAATTTCTCCATAAAAGTTCTGTTGTTACTCTAAATGACACTAGTTTTTAGTTTGTGTTTCAGTGTTTCTGGTATTCAGTAATCCTTTCTGGTTCTTATGTGGGACAGAATGGACCTTGTACTGAGCAATCTAGCTAAACTTCCCATCAGTTCAGTTAGTTTCTGTACCTTCCAAATTCTTTTACATCTTATGTTCATGTTTTAAAATATTGACAAAGACCTCTGAAGACAAAGTTTCTGATATTAAACAGAATGTGCTTCAATTTTACCATGAAATATAAAGTTTCAGATAAGCTTTTGGTCGCTAACCCTCAGGTTCTTCTACTTTTTTCTGCAAGTTTCTGCCCTGGAAGGCTACTAAACTTTGGTGAGTGTTTTTCTACATCTAATGTAATGATCCTATTATTTTTATCATTCATTTAGTTAATGGGCTAACATTCATTGATCAACATTTTTCCTTTTAGTCATTTTTATGTTCCTGGAATTGTATCTCCATAAAAGGAAACCCAACTAGCTAATGACATATAAAAATATTTTGAACCCACTAATAGTCAAGGGAATTTGTATAAAAAAATAGCAATACTGTTCATTTTTCATCTCTCAGTTTGGTAAAAATATCTAAAGTCTGTCAGTATCCAACTTGGGCAGGGACATGAGGAAATTGGACCTGACATATACAACTGGTTAAGCATAAAGATAATCTCTACTATTCATTGGTTCAGTGCCCAAGGAAGTTGACCAGACAGTGGATAACCAAATACAAAGATGTCTCCCATGCCCACAACGAAATTTAATATATTTTCTAGTCATATAAAATTGACTTCTCACAAGGGTTTCTCAAGTTAAATTTGTATTCAAGTTTGGGATTATACACTATAGAGGGAAATTAAGAAATAAAAATAGTCATTGATCTGTGTAAGTCAAAGCCATAAAGAACTTCCATCTGATCCTGGGATAATAAATACTGAGAGGCTCAGAGCACTGTTTTTATTACACACACTCATCAGTTGCTTGGGAACTGTTTTTCTTTTTACGGTGTAACTTAGGTTAATACTCAGATAAATTTTTCCATCTTTTTATATCCATCTTTTGGAAAATTAAACAAATGAATAATTCCAATGAATTTTGTTTATAGATCGAAAAATTAAAACTGCCTGGAAATTTACTTGAATTAATTCTTATTTCTTATTAATGCTTAATACAGGAAAGGGAAATTTATGAATCCAAGGTCAGATCAACTTTAGTTTGCTCCATCTCAACATTATTATACCAGTTAGAAACATATCCTGGATACATACTGATAAGAAAACCCAATGGCAGCATTTGTAAGTCAATAAAAGGACACTAAGTTGTACTCATTCCTAATGCTCCACTACGATGAATTCAACACCTACGCTGTAACTTTTGGTTTTCCAATCCAATGCCTTCCTTAGCTCACGTATATCATTAACTAACTCAATTTTCTGAGCCATACTGTCTTTATCTTAATTTAAGCTGAGACTTGAACAATTACCCTGAAAAAATTTATGCTTCCCCCTACTATTTTTGCTTTTATTCCCTCATGATTCCACTCTCACTTAGGCATAAATATATTTATTTCATTCTTCTGTTTGAATTGCTGTGCACCAAGATTGATTCACCCCTTCCATCTGGCTTTCCTTAATATCTCACTATGTGAATTCCCTGTTCTGACATTTTACTTAAGATAATTTTAAAAATTACTGATACCCTTGGCATTCAAAATTTGCTTATTAAAAAATTGTTTATCAAAAAAAAATCACATTTTCCTGATGCCCTTTCAAAAGATATGGCCAATTAAACAATGCTTGAATAAATGGAGATGAGCTCTAAATAGCAAACCTAGGGGTAGAACTACTTTAAATTGATACTATTGTTAACAGAAAAGTCATCCTTTTTTTGTCCTTTATATAAGAAAAATGTCTGTGCATAAAAATATCACTGAAGAAAAAATAGTATTAAATGTGAAGTGGTATTTGAATAACATAAAAGTACACCTGTAATCATTTCACAACTAAATTTATTCTTTTCCTTGGATAAAAAAGTATGCATTCATATTCAGGCAGTCTTAAATTAGCTATTTCACACTTCACATTTTGAATGCAGGAACATATCTCATGAAATTTCTATTGGCATTATTCATTGAAAAATCAAATTAAGAATATTTCAAAATTCTCTTTGTTCAGAATAACTGAAACACTTAAAGGTATATATATATGTATATATATATATATCACATATGTATGTATGTGTGCATAGTCAAAGCATTGATGGTCATTCTTGATTTACACCCTACAATGAATGATTTTAATTTTTTAGCAAAAGGCTCTAACATTTAAAAATATCTACATTTTTCAAATTTATAGACATGGAGGAGTCATTTTCTGCAGAAGAGAAGGAATCATTTCTAAAAAAATATAAAATGCAGAAAGACCATCTATATACAATAACACTGAACTCCTTAATCACTCATTCATTCATCTAAATATAGTCTCAGGGATCAATTATGTGTTAGGCACTGTTGGGAATAAAAATAGAAGTAAAATATGATCCTTTTCCTCTTAGAGATTGTAATATAAATAAGCGGGGGGATGGGGACACATGTACATAAATAACCACAGTGTAAAACAGAAGATAGAAATGTTCTCAAAGCGTAACGCCGGGCTATGGGAATGAAAGGCAGGCCCATGGTGGGGGGACGCACATAACTGCTTGAGTGTGGCAGGTGGTACCAGAGAATCAATGCTTGCACTGGGTGTTAGGGAATATTTGAGCAAGACTTATGTTAGGACTGCATCTACTGAAGACATGATAGAACACAGCAGAAAAACACTTCAGGGAAGGGAAGTATCTGACTATTGAGAACGCGTACAAATGTGTCTCCACCACACATACACATGCCCACCAGTTGCAACAGATAAAAGAGTAACCTAGATTTAAAATACAGCCGCCCTGTACTAATAAATACTGGCCAAACGAGACAATTGCTGGGGGTGAGAAATGTTATCTCTTTCTCTTCAAGCTGCACTGCATCCCAAAAGCATGTCGGCCAGGAGTCTGGCTCAGTCCCTGTTCTATTGAGGCTAGAGACAATCTCGGAGAGCTTTCCCCTGGCTTCCTCAGCTCCCTGTTCACAAAGGCTTGCCCATCCCTTCCAAGGCAGAGAAGTAAATGGAGATTAAAATAGCTTCAGAACACTTCCTGCTCTGTTATAACTGTGCTTTCATTCTGCTTGACTTACACCAATTGGAATGTTGAGGGAAAGCCCCATAAGGCATCAGGCATGTGAGATAGTGTGTCAGTGCCTCGGAAATGTTTGTCCCGCCTATTGCGTGCACCCATCATTGCTCCGTCTCCAGAAGAAAGCATAGCATGTAGGAGATATCGCTTAGCACACACTGCTGTTTTTTTGCTTCCTTGAAAATAGAATTGTCACTTCCATGAAATAATTCCATGTTCAACTACTGTAATAATTTGTCACTAATCCATCTACTTAGCAACACAATGGGGACTATGCATTCCAAATATTTATTTGTAAGTTACAGCTCTCCACGTATCTAATGAACAAAAGGGCTATTTGACCCAGGATTTACCGGAATAAAATACCTGGCACAACACAGGTACACAGTAAATACCTGCCTAATGAATGCTGTATTTTTTTACCCCTTTAGAAAGAATATAATACAGTGTTTATGAGAAAATGTTCTTAGACTCATAACTTCATCTGATGAAGACAGTGTTCCCCTTCTTTTTGACTTGCAGGGAAGAAAACCTGTTAGCTTCACTGAACTACTAGCAATAGCTTTGCCTGCCTGGGCCCGAAGCTTCAGCACAGCTTAGGGTAACCTTGGAACTGAGGACAAAGATGAACTTCAGGAAAGGAAAAGTGATCAGAAAAGGGCCTTCACATTCAAGCAGTCATCTTAATGTGAGAAAGAGGTCACTTGACTCCCACCTCTCTTTAGTGAAGACAGAAAGCCCTACATAGCAACCTCTCCCGGGCTCCTTCGCCTATCTTCCATACAAATCTTCCTCATTCCTTCCACAAAACAGAGGTCACAGGGATGAAAGCAGCTCCAGCAGAATTCCTACTCTAGCTTAGACCAAATGTAAAGTTGCAAGAAATTTACTTTTTCTGCTCCAGTTCCACAAAAAGAACTAGAGTACTAGTTTAATGACTACTTTGGTTAACACTGTCCCTGTTACTATTGGTCACTTTCTACCTCTCTGCCCTAATTTTATTTGACCTTAGCACTTACTACTGTTTAAAGTAGTCTCATCCATCCATCACTCAATGGAACACTCAGTCAAGCAGGAGTTTCTGTGTCTCACAGTTGCATTCTCTATGCCTGAAATACATGGTACACAGATAATTTTCAAATATTTTTAAGCAAAAAACCAAACAGATGAATGACTATTTTACCTCAGTTTCCAAAGCTCCAAACACTCTCATCCCCTCCCTAGAATCCCACCTGCTAATTAACAGTGGTCAGAGGCCACCTGTCCTGTTGTTCCTCAGGTTAGGTCTGCTTCCCTCCTCTACGTATGTTTATATCTTGGCTTCTTTTAAGATATACTTTAATCGCTGTTCCTTTCCTAATTTTGTGTTTCATTTTGCCTGTTCCCAATACTCATTAGATTCTCTGTGTTAAACACAAATAAATCCTTACTTTTAAGAAGATAATATCAAATTTTAGTAGATATTACTATCCAGCAATGAATAATATGTTTGGTAAATAATGTAATTCAGCAATGTTACAGCAATGATAAAATTCTGAGTATTCTTAGGTTTCTAGAAATTATCTATTCTGAAGCATTGTGACTTAGGAGACCTATAACATACTATTTTAACATTTTTGTCACCTAGACTGAATTAGTAATCAAGAAATTAAAAATGTAAATTTAATAGATTAAAATCACAATTCTAACCTGAGAACAAAGTAGTGATTACTAAGATCTGAATTAAACACACAGTTGAAGTAAACTAAGACAAAGCTCTCAAGTGTAAAACTACACATTTTATTACATTTGAAACTTAGTGGGTTCGTCAAGAGTTGTATCAGAACAAGCAGAAGCCCATGCCTTTTCACATGCTGAGAGTTTGATCTCACTTATTTAAATCAGCAACTTAATTTTAATGCCTTCTATAGCTATATATTGCATACTATTAAATACAGTATAATCTATATACTATTGCAATACAGCTGGAAGCATGAATGGTATTTGGTATTATTTTATGGCTATTTTAATTATGAAATGATACAATGTACACTTATCTATTTCCCTAGACTTTGTAGTCAACCTCTGTATTTATTGTGCTTATAAATGTTGTGTTCAGTTTTTTTTCAGAAACTATCACTCAAACCCAATCTTCCTGAGATTTAAAAAATATTCTAAATCTGTTGGAGAATTGAATATAATTTATTTTGTTTTTGTTTTTGTTTTTGTTTTTGTTTTTGGTACTGGGAATCGATCTCAGGACCTTACACTTGCCAGGCAGGCACTGTGCTGCTGAGCTATATCCCCGAGTTGAACAGAATTTAGATTGATTAAAGTTATATTTTTTTACAAAAATAAATCATGCTTGAAGAGTGAATTAAGAAAATGTGTGTGTGTGTGTGTGTGTGTGTGTGTGTGTGTGTGTGTGTGTGTGATGCCATATTCGCTGGAAGGGTCAGCAGCCCTGAGGAGCCCTGTTTATGAGCAATATTAACACCAAATAGAGAGCTTAGCAATGTCTGCTTCTAAAAATAAACCCTGTGTGTCTCTTGCTGTCATCATCAACCAGAGTCTTGTGTGCTCCGTGACAGAAAGTATCAAGGTTGCCTCTTTGCCTTTCCACAAGCATTACACATGGCTACCTAAGGACTTTTTTCCCTCAAGGTGGCCAAGATAAAAAGAACTCTGCCATCACCCTAAGGGCTCATTTAAACAACATTATTGCCCCTTAAGTAGACAGTTATCATGTTGTTTTGGCAGCAGGAAGGAATCTGTGGTTTTACTTGAATGTTATTCTTCTTTATTTAAACTACTAGAAATAACCCAAAAATGACAGAATGCTCTTTCTATAAATAATCATTCCAGTGTAGAGTTATATTAGGAGGTAACTCAGATGGCATGATAACGCCTAACGAGCTAATCTTAGACCTGCGATGCCATAAGATAGAAATACAGAGGCTAAGAATAACTGACCCAGAGGAGTCAGCCTGTTAGGAAGAGGCACAAGCATGTGGACAATGCAGGTTCTAACGCACTTTATGATCTCCCGAAAGCTTCTCTCTCTCGGGAAGACACTAAATTGCAATGGTCATTAATTTGATAAACAACGAAGCTTTTAAAATGTATTGATTCATCAAGATGGCTCAAGATTCTCACGGCAAACAAGATCATAAAGAATAGCTGATGGATATGAGTTTGCTCTTGCATAATTAGTATGTAATTGGTATATTTTAGGCTTAGGCCCCCCAACAGAATGTACAATATCCATCTAACGAGGTAAAATTTAAGATAAAATACAAAATCATGATAATATATTAGTATTGCTACTCAGTTTTTATTCGAACTGTCCAAACTGGACCTGAATTGGATGAATATATATTCAAGCAGAATGTGGATTTTGTCAGCTAGATCTTTATGTTAGATCAGAATTTCTCGCTGCATGTTGAAACTAGAATTTGAGTGGAGACACAGACTTTATTAATCCCATGTTTCTAGGTAAAGACCAAAGTGGGCATAATTCAAACATGTTTGGTCAAAAAAACAAACACCGCAGTATTAGTTTTCTAAAAAATATACTCCGTTGCTGAAATACATTAGTCATAACGTGCTGTTTTGGAATAGAGCTAACTTGATCCTATGACTATGTTCTGTGAAACATGGTAGACCCTTGAAGGTTTCCTTAAGCTCGCCCCAGCCCTGGACAGTATTTTAATTACCAAGCACTGAAAATTTGCTTCAAGACTTTCAAAATGGTGGCCTAGTTGTATCTTCAACCTCCCAGAATTACAAAGTCTGTCTAGATGTGGTTTATAAATACTATATGGCTGATACCACCTTTTTAGTACCTAAGAAATATGAATATGCTAAGCATTTTTCGCTTTGAGCAAAATGGCCAAGGTTGAAAACTTGACCCTGCCATTTCCTACCTGTGGAAATTATCAGTAAATGTGTTTCACTTTGAACCTCTCTGGTCAACTGTAAAATATGAATATTGCTGCAACTACTCCATGTCTCATTAAATCATAATGAGGGTTAAATGACAAAGCAATGCCTGGTACAGAGAAAGTTTCAAAACATTAGGCATTTTATGTCAGTACTAAAAAAAATGACCAAAAACGTGATGAAAAAGCACATGTATGTGCATGCTTATAACCCCAGCACTGGGGAGATTGAGGCAGGAGGATTACTTGTGAGTTCAAGGCGCACATGGGCTACATAATGAGTTCAAGGTCAGCCTGAATTACATAGATCCTGCCTAAAAAAAAAAAAAAAAAGATAAAAAGATATGTATACCATCACTAATGTTCTGATTTGCAAATAATTAGAAAAATCAGTAGAGTATGTCAGAAAAAAAATGAAAAGGATAGCTGATGGTGATAACTTTGGATTCAAAACACACACCTGAAATTTAATTGTAAACAGATTTTCAAAGTACTATCAAGCGTAAAGTTAAAATAATGTTCTCTTTATCAAGAGCTTTTACTACCATAGATTACCCTACTTGGGGTTCTCTGAACACTGTTGGGTAAATATATTTTCACTAAAGTAAGAACTCCCAAATGACACCATTATTTAATAAAACTCCTATGAAATATAAGTTTCTTAATTTGGTTTATTTCAATTTTAATTTCAAGTTTCAATTCTGAAAGAACTTTATGACATTCTCATATCTGAATACAGTTTGGAAATGTCATGCCTTAGACACTCATTAAAATCTACCTCAAGCAAAGTGAGAATAACATCAATATAACATCAAACAAGAATAACATCAAATGAGTCCATCATGAAAAAAATTACAAATTTAAATGTTTCTAATGTAAGTGGTGGACCAAGAGGAGAAGCAGGAAAATAAGGTGGGTATTTCCAACCTTATCAGCATGCAAAAGTTCACTCATAAGTAAATGACTAGTTATATTCTGTGGTTTGGTAAATTTCTTTCTTCCTTAAAAGTGGTTTTCATTGGATTTAATTATTGGGTATTTTAAAAACCATATGCATAAAAGACTACCTATTTTACTATGGAAAAGTTAATATTATGATATGAATGGAAAAGAAATTCTTTTAAAAACACAAGAATTACTTACTTCTGTATTCATGAGTCACAGTAACTTAGAGTAACCTAAATCTAATGTTCTCTGGTAGCACCAAAGAAGGTAGGTCATTTAATTGTAAAAATTTTAAATTAATTTTGTTTTGGGTGAGTGACTTAGTTGAAAAAGAATGAGGGACATTAATATAATTTCTTGTCTTTCTGCCTCCTTATTGCCAACCTTCTGCAATCAAAAACAAAAAAAGGGTTGTTGACTGTTCTCCCACCAGATGCCAAAGGACTCACCAATTGCTTGCTTTAGGTCCCTGCCCAGATGACCTCTTTGAGGAGGCCTTTGTTCTGATCATGCAGTGACAGGCCTCTGTCCAGCACTACTATGGGCCCCTCCCCTCAACACTGTACCCTCCCTCCTGGCTGCATGCTTTTTCCTCCTTCCCTTCCCTGGCTTGGATGGGAGCTCAGAGAGAACTATTTGCCTCTTTGGTTCCATGCTGCATCCCAGCTGGCAAAATACCCCTGTTGTATAGGACACAGTCAGAGAGTTTTGTTTTGTTTTGTTTTGTCTTTTTAGAGATAGGGTCTCGCTATGCAATTCAGGCTGGCCTTGAGCTCACTTTGTAGCCCAGGCTGGTCTCGAACTCACAACGATCCTCCTGCCTCAGCCTTTCCAGTTCTGAGATTATAGGTGTGTGACAGCACTCCTGGCCAGAAAGTATTTTTGAAATAAATGAATGATAACAGTGCTTCAAGATGTACTATCTGATGTGCTTGGTAGTATTGAGAAGAGTTTTGAAGTTCTGGTAGAGAATTTCTTCTCTGCTAGTGACAGGCATACAGAAAACTAACCAAATGTAGAAACAAAGCAATTATCAATTCTAGGAAAAGAAAAAGTTATTTCCAGAGAGGAAATGAAATTATGGAACACTACATGAATCAGCTATGAATTTTTTTAAGCTATAACAACGTAAGCATTGAATAAAGGTCTAACCCCCACCCCCTAAAAAAAAAAAATGAAAAAAATTGCCAATAATAAGGGCATAACACATCCCAAGATAACCACTGGCAGTGCAATTTCCCTTCAAGAAAAGGCCTATGTATCTTGGAAGTTCACCTTCAAAAGTCATTTTCATGAGTTTTTATTTCAACTAAATTGGTTCAATATATTCCAGTTCAGAAAAAGTTAAAACACAGTCATCATCCTATGGTGTAAAAATTGTTCATTGTTCTCAAAATGCAATAATTATGAAAACCTAGTGGCAAAGACATTATATTCTGAATATTTAAAGATAATCTTCCTTTCATATATTGAAAACAATTCATATATTATTAAATTTCACTAAAATTTTTCTGCATCTTTGACAGCCAATATTAAAATAATACTCTCTTCAAATTTGTGATAAACATTTGCAATGCGTCTGGTGGCAATGTTGATTTTCCCTTTTTTCTAAAAATAAAGAAGACTTATACCTAGGGTTCCAATTTTTGTCCAGAAATATGCTTTTCAGTCTTTCTACTAGGGGGCTTTAACAACACATAGCATATCTATTCAACACTAGTAAAAAGTTATGCAATGTTTAAACAGAGGTATTGTCTTCATGATAATGAAGTAGCAGCCATAATTTAATTAAAAAGTAAACTAAAAGCATAGTCCATTAATTTATTTATAGTTTGAAACTAAAAGCTAAAGAAAATTGCAAATAAGGAAATTTCAATTACCAATATACGACATTGACATTGTACCAGCTAATTTTTATTTCTCTTCCTCCTTTTTTCCTCCCAATACAAACTTAAGTTCAGATATCCATCTTTCTGGGTTCATCCAATAACTGGTTAAGAATGGGCAGATGATCCTACTTGGACCACTGAGTTATAAAGGATGATCTGCTGTGGAAGTTCTGGATAACATGTCTTAAAAAGAGACCCCAAAGAAGCAATGTTTGCCTTCTTTGACTATGGAATTTGTCATGCTTCAACATCTAAGAAGGCTGGAAGTGCTACAAGTCCACTTGTGACCACTGGAGGAAGCAACTTTCTAATTATGGCACCCAAGGCAGAGTGGAGCTATCTGAGGAAGGACTTGACACAGTGACATTATTGAGCACCTGGTGCAGTCTGATCACCCAGATTTTACTAAATGATAAATGCTCTGGCTGTTTGTCACTTGGGGGTAGAATTTTCTTTCACTTACAGAGGAAAACCACCTAACTTAAATTAATCATTCTTAGTATTTTGGTATAATAGCTTTATGTGAGAACATATAGGACACTTTTTAAAAGATATACACCTATTATAAAAATTCATATGAAGCAAAAAATGTATGACAGTAAAAATAAAAGCTCTTCCCTTTCACCAAATGCCCAAAACAAAATCTTTCCTGATTTCTAAATATAAATTCTTTGGGGACATGGAGATATAAAAAATAACATTTTCATAAACAATAAGATCATTATTTATGTTTTCATTTTTTAATGAATTGAAATATATATATACATAAATTTAGCAGATTTAAAACTGTACTTAGGGGCCAGGGACATAGCTCAGTGGCACAGCGCCTGCCTGGCAAGCATGAGGCTGTGAGTTCAAGTCCTGATACAAAAAAATTAAATAAATAAATAAATAACTGTATTTAAAGGAACTATAAATACATTAAATGTTTCCTCATCATAAGAGATACTGTTTCCAAAACAATCTAAGGTTAAATAAACTTCTTTTTTAAAAAAAAAAAAATCGATGTTTGCTATCTTCTCTTGAAAACAGTCTGTTTCTATTTTAAGCAGCAGAGAATGTGTCCATGGTCACTAAGGGAAATATATTAGCACTTTCGCACATCCTTTCGCCTCACCTCTGCCTAGTACCTCATGTTGGTTAGCTTTACTGAATTGTCTGTATTGCCCTAGTTTATAACATTTGTTTTCTGTCCCGTAGTCACAGTTTAAGTCACAGTTCTTAAAATTGATTCAGTAGCCTTCTCCAATATTTTTACTCTTTTTTTCTTTTGAATTTAGTTGTTTTATGTTTTAAATTCATCTCTTCATACTGTGTGTATCAGTTACAGTCTTTCTGACTATTCATGCTTGAGAATTTTTACCCTGTGTATTTTCTCTATATTGCCACGGCACGTTAAGTATAAGCATAGACTGTCCTTCTCTGAGAACCTTAGAGATTTTTCTTCATTGTCTTCTGGCACTGACTCTGGGGAAGTCTGATAGGCCTCCTGAGCCCCTCTGCATTCCATCCTTCCACCTACCCCTCTTTTCCTGTCTGAACTCCTAAAGAATTATCATTTGACAGACCAATCAGGATGTACCTCTGCACCGAGCATTTGCATCAAATTTTCCTAAAAGAGGAGTGCTGTCAAAACTACAGGGCTTTGTTTTCTTTGTAGTGAAATTATCTTTCATCATTTTTGCAAAAGTATCTTCAGTTTCATTGTATTGGTATATCAGCTTCTAGGAGACACATTATTTTTTGTTGTTAGTTGCTCTCTATCTTTAAAATATACTGACATTTCTCTAATACATTAACTTATTTTGCTTTTCCAATCACTTTAGTTATTTTAACCTTTCCCTTCTTATCAGCAAAGACTTTCACTGGGATCTATTCCATTTCCTACTACTTTGATAACCAGTTTTGTGAAGGTTTTTTTTTTTTCATTTCCACATTATTTCCTTAGACCTAAATTTCCTTTTCCATCCCATTCTCCTGTTTTATCATTCTCAATTTTGAGATCTTGCTTAATGGAATTTATTTTCTTTTTTTCTTTTTTTTTTCCCTTGGTTTTTTTCCGGTACTGGGGATCGAACTCACGACCTTGTGCTTGCCGGGCAGGCGCTGTGCCCCTGAGCTAAATCCACAGCCTTGGAATTTATTTTCTTACTGAGTGGGTGCTATTTGTGGAAAGCAGTTATGAGACAATTCCATGGATTAAGGAGTGAATGTTTTTCTCATTTGTGGACTCTCTAAAAGTAGTTGAGGAAAGGGTATCGCATTCCAACGAGCTGTGGAACAGGTCTCCAGTTGGGAGTGTTGCTCTGAGACCTTTTCTCCAGAGATCATGTTTCTTTGCCTTCTTCCATGTCTCCAGTTTCTTCCCCAGGATCCTTTCTACTATTCCTTGTTCACAAAGGAAAACAAGGACAACCAAAAATGCGGAGGTTAATCCACTCATTTTGCTTCTTTCCAGATTTAGGAATGCTAGGATTCTCAGGATGGCTGCCACTTGCCAGTACAATTCTGGAGAGGAGTCTCTGTTCTGATCAGACTACCACTTCCATCTTTTCCCACCGCTATTGGTTTTGGAGGTATGGTGAATTGGGTTACACAATTTTCTTTGCTCAGTTATGTTGAATATTGTTCCAGGTAGAGGTGGTTTGCTTCCTGGCTTTTACTTTTGGGGCGGGGGGGTTACTTCATTATTTAACAGTGGTGAGAAATTATTCAGTGTATTTTCAAATCTTTCACCTCCAAAATTAAAGTTACAACTTAAGTTCAGAATCTGAATGGTAGATGTCTGAAGGATGTGTTATTTAATGGATGTAGTAAGAATCATACTACCTGTGTCATTCTCTGAAACATGAAATATTCATCATGTCCTCCATCTTAGTGTACCCTATTTATAACTAGTTTTTGATTGATACCTATCCACTATTGCAACCAATAACAGTCTTATCAGTGAATCTAATCTGAGATTGAGAATGGCAAAGTAGTACTTATGGGGAATACTAGAAGTGATTCTTCACACGACACTAACAGTTCACAGACTTACATTTTCATAATTAGATTGTGCTTTTCAAGTAGACATAAGTGACTACTGAATAGAAAATATTCTCTTTCTCTTCATACTACACACAGGAACCAAAGGATTGGGGAAAGGACAAAATGCATTTTAATAAAGAATCCAAGATTTACATTTAAATGTTTTTCTTTTTTACCCTAAAATATGAACACATGGTGAAAACTGAATTTTCCTTATTATGTCTATATCTGATATTACTTCTATACAAACTCTAGGGAAATCCTTCATAATACTGCGTGGAAAGCTCTGCCATCCAACATGGTGAGAAACATGCCCAGCAACAGGCAAACCCCCCGATCCTGCCAGCCCCTGCTGAGAGACCTCAGTCAGTCAATATTTGTACCTCCCTCAATTTCTGCCACAGTTATCACCTATCCTGGCCTACATGAGCCACAGAATTTGAGATGTACGTGGCAAAATGTGTCATTCACAGTGGATTCCAAAATTTTAGATGACAGTTTTTTAACTAAAAGGAGATTATCGGACTACAATATAAAGCCAGATACTAAACATCTCAGTTCTACCTAACGTGTTTAACCTGACCAGGTCAGTATTAAGAAAACATGCAACCACGTACAGCACTCGTAATTCAACTGCATATAAAGAGCTCTGACCAAAAGTAGTATATATTGACATATAATAGCCAATATAAGTAGAACAAAAAATGAGAATTGCTAATAACAATTATTCAATAAAACTAACTTTTAAAATAATCTTGAGAAATTTGCTACTAGAGTTTCACTGATTCGTCACAGACTCAGCAATCACTTTCTCTCTGATTACTAATTATACAGTGAGACACTTCTGAGCACACACACAAATGCTGCCCTAATGCATAGTCACAATTTGTGTACAGAAAAGACTTATCAGACCAAGATAACCAAAGAAAGGCTGATTTACACCATAACTAAAGAAACCTGACTATGGATATAAAAAATTGATTCTCCCTATGACCTGTAACCTATAATTTAACTTAGCCAGCTTGTTCAGCAAAGTACAACGTGACACTGCAGAGCCAGCAACTCAGATTTAGTCATTAAAACTTGTAAAGATAATAGTGACTGTATACTTCAAATACCTACTGCTGCATATGAGCCTCATAAGAATGCCAAGAGACAAGCTGGACGACATCATTATTCTTTAGTTTGAAAATGAGCAAACCAGTTAAACAATGAGCCCACAGCCGACCTTGTGGGAAATAGAATTTTTTTTTTACAGAACTTTTGGTTCTTTGGACAAGCACTCACTCTCTACCACTCTGCACTGCTGCCTACTTCTCTCTTTCAGATCCAAAGATTCCATCCATTTTTCCTCCTAAGAATCACAACCAGGTCCCCAGTGCAGGTGGAAGGCGAACGGGATTTGTAAACAGAGTATATTAGAGAAGCCCACCCTTGATTTAGCGATTACAACACAGGACCAGCCGTGCTGATGGTGGCTCGCCAGCACTATCATCCATCCGTTCTCTAGCCCCACAGCAGTGGTTCTCAGTTTGCTAACAGTTACAACAGCTGGAGAGATTTAAGAAAAAGCAGTGTCCATCCTTTATCTGTCACCAATTGAAACAGAGAGCTTAAGGGTGGAATAATAAGCATTATACTCTGCAGAATGCTCCTGGTGACTTAAGTGTGAGAACCAGTGTCTCACAGAAACTACACAAGAAAGACTCAGTGAATTAAACTTAAGGATATGATACAGGAAACAAAACCAAATGCTACACAACATCACAGGAAGGATACAATTTGTGTTTCAAATTTTACAAACAAGGTGACTTTGAGTTTCTTTATTTACCCCAGACAGGTTAGGGCCTTGATGTTAACCGTATCACTTATCATTTAATAGCTAGTGCTTCAATGTTGCTTCATAGAGCTCATAACAGAATGGGTAGTCTCAAGCACCGCCCTGTTTGAAAATGTTGCTGCTTTGTACACACATTACTAACTGTCAGGGAATAACAATCTTAACTGAGAAGGGAGTGAAGCTGTGTGTGATTATCTAACGTGGAGAAAGAGCAAAGCTTGCTAACACCTGTAGCCAGCCCTAGTGGCACTAGGCAATTGCTACTTGATAAGCCCACCCATGTTTCTACCATTTGAAAGAAATATTAAATTTATACACAGAGGCAAAGACTGAAAGGATGATGCTTAGTACTGAAAAGGCATCTATAACAGTTATTTTCAAAATTTAATGCTAAGTGACCAGTTCCATCCCTGACATACCCATTGACCTGTCCCCAAGTCCTTCTCAGCTTTCAGCCGCAATGATAATAAACTACTGTAATTCTGGGAGGTTTACTTCTGTTAAACAGACACTACTCACTTACGGAATTCCCATCAAGCCTACAAACACAAAATTGGAAAAAGTTGATATTTTATTTTGATTTCATGTGAAGGTTGTGTCAGAAGATTCTTAAAATCATCATGATCATTCAAGGTTTAAAGAAAACTTGCTTCAGGCAGAATTTGCAGATGGGAAGGCGGATTAGCACCAAAGCAGACATCGTGCCAACCTGTGGAATATCCGACTGCATACCTAGCCCTAGCTCTACAACATAAATGCTGCTTTACGTTGCATTCATATCACGTAAATCGTGGCAGTGGTCTATAACTACGATTAAGCCTACAAAGGAACTTAGAAGATCTCAGGAAGAACTTCAAGGCAATGCAGCTTGAAGTACTCAAAAGAGGACAGAAACAGAGCCCCGGAAGCTTTGTGAACTAGGTACAGAGAACACATCGAAAAGCAATAATTAAAAATACATGATATTGCCCTGAGAAGCGCCTTCTCCCATCCACACATCCTTGAGGGTACAAGCACATCCACAGAGGAACTAGAAATTGGAATCTGTTACTGTTATCCTTTAAAACACTGCACCTGCTTCTAACACATTTATAAGTGTGTGTGCCACTGCATCTGCCTGACAATGCCAGACTTCCCAAATGTTTTGGGAAAAAAAATTAAAATAAGCATCTGCTAATAACAATTTCATTTCATCCTAAACAGTTTCATTTTGTGCTGAGGAGAAAAAGCCAAATGATGAAAAAGAACAAAACTACCTTTAAAACTCTGCAGCAAGCACATTTCAGAAGGTAGGACTATAAATAGATGCATACTGTAAATATAAATTCATCAGGCTGGCTGAGGCTGCGATTTAAACTGAAGCTCCAGTATGAACTTACCTGATTTAAAGTCCTTTCGGCATATGCTTACAACCAGCACAGATCTCCTTTTTCTAGCTGCATAGTAAAGCAAAACACCCTCCACTCTATTCTACTTATCTCACTCTCATCTCTCATCAAAGGCAATACTTTGCAATTTCATTCAGAAGCAGCCGTCCCCGTACAGACTCAGAATATGCACAGAAACAGTAATGGAAGGGATCTAAGTTAAACCCCACAGCCGCACCAAGAAAACACCAACATCCCACCGAAAAGGCAGCAGTTTCTAACAAGAGGTGCTTTTTTTTTTTCCTTCAGTTCATTTTCCAAGCTAGCCCTTTTGCAACAGAAAACCTCTCGGTAATGAAAAAGGATCTTACCTGAGCTGATCATACTGTGCATTCTTTGCTGAGCCAAGAGCTGCTCCCGTCCAGCCACCCCATCTGAGGAAAAACAAGAGTCACTCTCGTAAATTGTCTGCAGCATAATCCAGTCACTCTTCCTTCAGCTACATGAAAGATTCATCACCGCTCAGTGCACTGGCCCCAGGAGCTACCCTGGCTGGTCCTCCCTCCTCCCCGAGGAGAAGCAGCAGAGGATCAACTTCAACAATGATTTCTTTTCTGCTCAGAGGACAGACACTTTTAAAAAGACCTGGGCACTTTCCCCAGGTGACCAACCTGTGTGCAAAGTGGAAAGGACAGAGTGGATGCTAGAGCTCTCTGGAGTTTTAGGTTATCCCGGAAACTAAAAGCAGGTGGGAAACAGGAATGTGCTTCGAGGTTATTTCTTTGTCAGAATAAGTAGAAAAATATTTAACTCTACCCACGAGAAAAAGAAACCAATTAAACCTGGCTTATAGCTCTTCAGGCAGCTAGGGTTTCTTTGCAAGAACCCTCAGTCCTGCAAGTGGCTCCAGCCCGTGCCCCTCTCCTATCTGTGAGTCTCTCTCTTCCCTTTCTCAGTCTCTCTCAGCTCAAGTTGGCTAAAGCCAGTGATAATCCATTTGCATATGAATCAACAACAGCATGGCCCACAGGCACAGAAATAGAACAATGGTCGGCCTGAGCCAAAAATAGGTCAAGCATGGCCGAGTGATTGGAGCCTGCATTAATGCATTTAAAAATACCCCAGCAAACCCAGCTGTCCAGCCTCTATCTTTCAAACCATAATTCTCTGTTGCAGGGCCTTAAAAGCAATTAACCCTTTCCTCCCTCCAAGCTTGCTTTTTCTGTACTGTTTCCATACTGGCAATTCGTGTCCAAAGCAAGAAAGGCAAGGAAAAAAAAATTAAGAATCATAATTCTAAAAGGGCAAATGCACATACATTTAATTTCATTTTATTTTTGTAGTATGTGTTTTTGGAAGAGAGAAGAGAGAAGTGCAGAGCTCTGTATTGGTTCTAAAATAATACTGGAAGCTTTTGCTCATAATGTGGTTTCTGCCTCACCCACGCACAGCAATCCTGGTGTTCTATTTTTGTTGCCTGTTTCTCTGGCTACACTGCAGTTGGCTGTAGCACTAGAAGCTTTGCTGCCTTCTAGTTTCAGCACTGACAGGAGATTTAGTGGAGGTAGTTTTGGAAAACAAGCACACCCCAGAATAAAATTTTTATGAAGGACTGGCTTGATTTTGTTTTACTTGCTATTTATGTAGGGCAATTGTCCATTTCAGAAATCCTAATGCGATCTTAGTACCAACTATCAATTTTACTGCATCCAGTTCCTACTATGTCTTAAAAACATGCCCAAAACAAAATCATGGCTTAGACCTGAAATGCTGCACTCTCAGGCTAAGTCCATATTACTTGCAAAAGGAAAAGGAAAGGGAAAAGAAAATGATACTCCCTTACGGATGCAGAATTACTGAATATCTGCATTTGTTGACAGATATATTCACTACCCAGATACATACTGTGTTCATCTACACACTGGGTAGCTTAAACATAAACCTTGATTTTCTATAGAAATAGATAACAGCTGATAGAATCCCAGACCAGCACACTTTGTGACATTCACTTAAAAAGTAAATGCACTGCACAGTACTAGATAGTGTAACACTTGTATGATCGCTGTTGTACATTTGTAATTTTTGTTTTGTTTTGTTTTTTTGTTTTTTTCTGGTACCGGGAATCGAACTCATGATCTTGTGCTTGCCAGGCCCGCGCTGTGCTGCTGAGATAAATCCCCAGCCCCGCTGTTGTACATTTGTAACATCATTTCTCTGTTCTGCATCCTGAATGGAGATGCTAGCATCTAAACATTTCCAAGAGGAACAAAAGTGCGAGTCCACCAGTCATGGAATCTCTCCTGCTTTTCTGAACTAGATCAAAAAGAAAGATATCATTCTTAAGGGATGGATGGCAAATGGCAAAGAAAGGAGAAAAGGAGGTATTGTAAGTTCCCCAGAATAGTCAGGTGGAGGAAGGCTTTTGGTCAGGGTATGAGACAAGCACACGCAGAGTTGTGGTGAAAAGAAGAAATATGTCAACTTATTGATCAGAGAACCCACTGCTGAATTTCCCTCTTTCATAGATTAATTTCTGTTTAATGCCACATTTCCTGAAAAAAAAAAAAAACATATTTGGACAGATAAGTTACAAGATTTCTTTTTAAAATTGGTTAATCCAAGTTGCATTTAACTTAAGCTAACCAACAAAACCTTATGTCCATACCCGAAGGTAACAAAATTTGATTCTACCTGATATTACAAACTTTAGGTTAAGAAATGTGGGCATAACATTCAAGGGAGAGATACAGTCTGGCTGCAAAAATTTCCTTCAGGATGACATACTTGGTTACCACACATAACATTTTAGACCTGGGAGGAAAGAGAAACTGTCCACGATGGTCTTCAGACTTGGGCTCGGGGCCCACGGGGAGCTGGGAGCTGCCTTAGTTTCCTTTAGAAGAGGTTGGCCTCTCCTATCACTGCAGCTCTATTTTATCTGTTTACCTTTGGGGATACAATATTTCTGTCTTTTTTTCATTCTCTCAAACACTTAAATAGCATTGGTATCAAAGTATATTTGACAAATCAAGATACTATATATTTAAGGTATACAATCTGCAGATTTAATATACACATGAAATCACTACAGTCAAGCTACCTGTCTGTCAGCTCAGCAAGTTACTTTTCTTTCCTCCTTCCCTTCCCTTCTCCTGCTTTCTATTTTCCTTTCCTCTTTCCTCCCCTGCCCCCAGGGAGGACTAAACAGACTTGCTTAAGATAACCCAGGTAATTAACCGCATAGGTCTAGCCTTGATGTTCTCTAGTCCTAATATTTTTTTTTCCTTACTAAAATCAAACAAATAATTCTCTGGAATATTTAGAATAAAATTTAATGTGACCATTGGATGACAAATACAATCACTGTCTAAATGTTCACAATGTTTTTAACAAAACATAGAAAAACCATGATAAACTTATGAGGGATAACACAATCATAATACTGGCATAATATATGCCTACACAGCTCTTGTTGTTTTATGCTTAATTACACCCTCAATCCCACAATTGACAAAAAGGATCTCCAAGCATTTATTGTCATAAACAAAAAATAGAACAGACTCCAGAATAGTGAGTTAGTAATTATCCTATTTCTCAAAGGTTCCGGGAAAAGGCATTCCTATATGTCTTCATTTTGACCAAGTTTTTAACTTGAGGTTTATTTACATTTCCTCCCAGCATTCTTTCAGTATTTTTCCCATTGGCAGTCTAGTTTTTCATTTAACTCTTACTAATGAAAAAAAAATTTTAGTGGGAACACATACTGTACATATAGAATAGATCCCACTCATCTCTAGAAAAAAATAAGCACCATCTAAATCACCACTTCAGGTGTGGATTACCATCGTGCTGCAATTTAAAATTTCAAATGTTATAAAATTGAGTTAATTCTCATGCCATTTCAATAATGTTGGTAAGGAAGTGTGACTAAGTTTCTTTTGGGGCATTTACTAAACCAGTGTTACTGATTTGGGATAAAAGATATATTTTCTAAGGACTTTAAAAAAAAACTAATACAAATATCAAGCTTAAAAGGTAGTATAAAAATCTCAATATAATTAATTTTAATTCACTTTAATAAGAATTTTTGAAACTGATATAAACATAATACTTTGCATTCATATAGGTAAAATTTGTCAGAAAAAAAAAAACTAGTGCATAAACTAAGTTCCCAATTTAACAGAAGGCAGGAATGAGAATCAAATCCCAATGTAAACATGTTATTAAATCAGGATTTTTATGAATATATTTGACCACATAACAAAATGTATTAGAAAAACTGATGCCAGAAATATCCTCAGACCTCTAGTTTACAATGACCTTTTCTCACATCAATCTTATTGATGACAGAAGACCCTACCAGGGAAGGTAGTATATATGATTTATTCTACCACAAAATATCCTCTGTTCATCTCTAATCAAGCAGACTTTTCATAAGGGACTGAATCCTCTGAGTTTGGAGTCTAAGCTTTAAAATAACCCCTGAAATTCTGAACTGTGCTTTATCACAAATGCTACAAATTACTTGGCAGTAAATGATGACCCTCACTCACTCAAGCATTCACTGACATTCTTTCTTTCCCAAACCTCAATTTCTCAAACTGTTGCAGGATAAAGTCTTACACAACTGTTTATGGTCAACAAACTTGGTACTTTTAGGTCCTCAAGGAGAAGGAGGGATAGAGAAAGTAAAGTGTATATTACTGTTTGGGTAATTATCTTATTTATCTGAATTTTCTCTTAGAGGAACAGCACGAACTTCAGCGGATATTGGACACTTTATTTGCAAGTGATTCTTCTCAAATGTAAAAGGGTGATGGGTTATCAAACAATTTTTAGATGAGAAAGTCATGCCAGAACCCATCAGCAAAAACGCATCTGCAATAAAATTCCAGGAAGACTTTTGTATGAAAGAACATCAATAATAGCAAAAACCCTAGAGCCACTGGCCTTACTTTGGTTGAAAATAATTTCTCCCCTAACTCTTCCCTTCAAATGAGATGAGTTGATTGATAAGTTAGTGTATTTTTTTTTTTTTTAAATTACAGAGGGTTCGACATGCAGTCTAGACCCTTTCCCTGAACTACTAAATCAGAATCTCTGGGAAGAATCTATATTTTAACAAGCTCTCCAAGTGATTCTGATGAACGAGAGGGTTTGAGAACCACAAGATTAGATCATCTTTCCAAAGTAGTAATTAGATGGCTAAAAATATAGATGGATAAAGTATCTTTTTGCTGCAATTTCAAATTAGCAAGTATTATTAGAGAACAATTTTTAAAAATGAAAATAATTAAATTCAATGCATTAATATGTAAAATATGGAGAGACTGAGGAGGGTTGTCCAGAACAGATTCTTGCAAAAACGAGACCAGCACTGTACTTTTAAGGCGATGGGCCTGTGTGTGCTGCTTTTCCTTGTTGAGCTGCTGTTTTAGGTTCTGTTTGTCTGAGTGTTTGCAAGTTGCACAGCCCTGTACTCAGAGCTCCAAGCAAACACCACAGAAAGAGAAACCAATCTGATCACGCACAGAAATATAATCAGAGGAATAAGTAAAACTTAGCGATCTTTTGGAAGAATCAAGAGAAGTCTGTTTTTTGTATGGAAGTCAGTCATTCATATGTTGAACATTATTTCCTAATCACAGTGCAAGCCCTGAAGGTACAGATATGAGCAGGAGTGACACAGCCTCTACTTTCACGGCATTGTCAGTTTTAGAAGAAGGACACCTAAGGTGATTCCTACTACAGAATTTGATAAGAAACTCTGTAAAACTAAATTTTATTTCAACCTTCCCTGAATTTTAATTGTAATCACAGCTTCAGTATCACAATAAATCTTGTAGGGCTACTATGAGAATTATAGAGAGCTGTATCATATCTGGCAAACACGAATTCAATAAATGGTAACTATTATTACTATAACTAGTAATAACCAAAATGGCCTCTATGGAATTATGATTTAAATTACTAAAATATTTGAAAAGCTGATACTCATCTACTTTTTCTAATATATATTCTTTAAAAAGTTATGTAGTTGAATAAATATTGAGTTCTGTACTTTTATCTACAAAAGCTTCATTCATTAACATTAAAAGATAACCTATTGTGCTTCCTATTGTATGACCAGAAGTTAACATACTGTCTGGCACATTATCACCCAATAAATATTTCCTCAATGAATGATTCCCTCTCCAGAATACTACTAAGAGACTACTGATCTAGACTAAATCCCTCATTTATTATTAAATCTCAAAAATTTATTGTTACACATTTCAGAGTTTCATGTTAAAATACCGATTTAATGATAATTTTTTAAAAGTTGAATGTGCCTATTAGAAAAATCATCATTTGTTGAAATCAAGTACGGTTTAATTCTATTTTCACATATTGTGTTCTCCTTGTGTTCCTGTTTTCCCACACATGAACTAACCACTGGAAAAGCCAGGCAGGCCACGGTCCACAGGAGAAACAACCTCATAGAGTCTCCCCAGTGTGGGCATCATTCTCTAGTAGAACTGGAGTGGACAAAATATTAAAATATCCTTCTTGGGGGCTGGGGATTTAGCTCAGCGGCAAAAGCGCCTGCCTGGCATGCGCAAGGTCGTGAGTTCGGTTCCCGGTACCGGAGAAAAACCAAAAAAAAATAAAAATAAAAAAAAAATAAAATATCCTTCTTGCAAGGTAATGGCACCAGATAGGTTAATATAAAATGCACTTGTCTCTCTACAACAGTGGATCTAATAACTGTAGCCATGACAGAGCTTCTAGGGAAGTCGGTTGCGCTGGCCAGGGTCCTCAAGCCCTACTTTTAATCAGGGGGTTCCACTGAGTCTACCATTTCCATTCAACGTTCTGAAATAAATACCTGAGAGCCTAAATATCTGAGAGCTGACTTTCACTCCTTTCAAAAGTCACATTAGAAACATACAACACAATTTCCACCCTTGGTGTACTGAGTATTTCTGTAACTAAAACTTACTAGTATTTCACATAAGAAAGCTGAGCAAGTCGACAGCATGTTGCATCAGTGTGTGTGCTATATATGCCTGATAAGTGCACATCAACACACACTAATAATGAAGCATCATTTTTCTACTAAACAGCATGTAGTTTGAAATATGAATCAACCTTGACAGACCTATGCCGTGATAAGTACACTAGGTGTGTGCAAGGAATTCACGACATCAGAAACTCTTAACAGAAATTGCAGTTTAACACAAGAACCGATTTTTTGGCTATAGAGTTATGAACATAAAAAAAAGTCCCTAAGTCCAGCTAAGTAGTAGTAGTATTCTGATCTGCTCTATTCATTATGCATTAAATGTGTAATTTTATATTGCTCTGCAAAGTAAATTTCCTCTTTATGTAGCTGCATCTTTAGTATTTACCATCTTGGAAATAAATGGGATTCTGAAAACCACAAACTAATTCACTCATGTGCTAGAATCAGGGTAAGAAAAATTTTCATATGCTAATGTAAGTATAGGAAATACAAAAAACTCAACCAACAGACCTTTGTGTGATTTCTTGCTACAAAGGACAAGTTGATACTCACTGTACCACGCCATGATCTCTCATCAAGTGAAATCAAGAGAATTCTAGAATGCTTAATTGTAAAAACAGAAATATTTTTAATGTTGCAATAAAAATTTGATTTCATTAGTCAGTCTAGTTGGATGCCAAATACCAAGTTTAACAAATTGTAACCCCCTAAAACAGAATTTACTTATTTTTAGACAGTTTAAAGTATTTATACCAACAGCATACAACTAAAGCACAAACATGTACAATTGCAATATCCCTAATGATATGGACCCGTAAGCATGAAATGTTTCCTATTCCAGGAGTCTGTTCTTATTTCAAGCAGGGAGACAAGGGACTCTAAGGTCTGTCATGTTCTCACCACAGTCTGACTTAGATACTTAAGCCATTTATTTTTCACCATCATGCAACAAGACACAAAGCTTTGGTGTCCCACACACAAATTCCTCCTTCCATGCCTTTGCACGTGCTGTTTTTATAATCCAGGACCGCTGTCCATTCTTTCCCATTTGGTCAGTTTTGTATTTTCATTCTATTAGTATATAACGTCCTTCTTTATTTCCCATAATGCTTTCTACCTCAAAATTAGTACAACAGACTTTCTTTTTGTTCATATTTGCTTGTTAGATTTTTTTTATATCCTCTTATTTCATTTTCTCTCTACCTTTATTTTAGGTATGGCTTTTGTAGATCACATATTTTGGGACTGTCTTCCTTTTATCTAACATAAAAATCTCTTGCATTTGGTTAAGTTCACGGAAGGGAGGCAGAATCCCTTATCAGTTCACCATCTTCTCAAAAGCTAAAAGCAGTACATTTTTTTTCATTCTTCAAAACTCTGCCCATAAGTACTTCCCACACACAGCCCTCCCTAACCCGAGCAATCCTAAGTGAGAAGCCCAACCTGTGTCCTCTGATCTTCACATAAATTACAGTGCATTTGAACACTTCGGTTATCTATTCACTCTTCTGGCTAGACCTCAGCAAGTCAAACACAGAAACACATCATTCATATCCGCGCCTGTCCCGAGAAAACAACAGACACCCGCACGCGTTGGTTGAATGGACACACATGAACCTATTTACATGTACATGAAGAAACTGATATGAATACACTTCCACTGATAGCTGTTTTCACAAATAAGAGTCAGGCATAGAGTTTCTACCTTCTTCCACGTCAGCCCTCCACTAACTGCCACTCCTCTAATGTCATCTCTGGACTTGGTTTTCCTCTTGCTGAAGAGTTCAAACCTCCCATAAAATACACCACCACCATGGTACCCATTATCACTACAATAAATTTCATGTCTTCCATATAGGCTAGTAAAATCATAAATTCTATGTAGAATGCTTTATTTTCTTAGGATTAAACACAAGAAAAAACACATTTGCTATTGCAAGGAATTGATTTAAAACATTTCCATTTCTACACTGAGATTTATTTACTGAAAGGGTTTTGGAAGTTCTCACAGTTGTTCCGCTGGCAGTATCTAGTTGACATGCTGGCTCCCACAAAGCTCGTCCACGGGAACAGGACACACGGATAGCACTCCTCTGACACCACCAGCGTTCCAGTACCCTACATTCTAATTGACTTTAAGGGTGTCCCGGAAGGTTTAAAGATATCCTAATTTGTTTAATCCTAGATCAAAAAGAGAGATATTCTGCCAAATGTGGAAAACTTAGCTACAGCTATTAATGTGGACTTTATTTCTATTAAATTTATTGGTACAATTTAGAGATATGTAATGATCATATCCATTATAAGAAACTTCTACTTGTACATGATATATCTTAGTTTCTCTTTTTTCCCATTCCCCTGCCATCCCTTCAACCCCTGTTCCCCTCCTTATTTACAAAGCTTTGTTTCTATTTTATCCTTTTCTTCTCAGTTTTTCTTTTCCCATCCTTCACCCCCCACACACACACACCTGTTTCCCTGTCCTTTTGAATAATTTCTTCATATTTCACAGTATCTATTATACTTTTTGGTTCTTATTTGCATTGTCAGTTTCTCACACCAGAGATACAGCATGATATTTACATGTGTGTCTGGTTTAGTTCACTTAAGAGTATGGTCTTTAGATCTATCCATTTAGCTTTAAATGTCTCAAGTTTATCCTTCTTTATGGCTGAGTAATACTTCATGTTATTAAAAAAAACACATTTTTTTTATCCATTCCTCAGTTGATGGACATTTGAATAGTTTCCAAGACTTAGCAATTACAAACTGTGCCACTGTAAACATGGGTGTGCATATAGCACTGTGGTATGATGCCTTTAATTCTTTTGGAAATATAGCCAGGGTGGAGGGAATAGCTGGGCCAAATAGGATCTCTATTCCTAGAGTTCTGAGGAATCTCCACACTGATTTCCACAGTGGTTGCACCAGTCTACACTCCCATCAATAGTGGAGAAGTGTTCCTTTTTCTCCACAGCCCCTCCAGCATTTGTTATTGGTTGATTTTTGATAACAGCCATTCTTTCTCCAGTCACATACAGCAATGTCCCAGTACTTTGCAGTCACTCCCCACTCACTCATTCACTTATCCTCAGTCACTCCAGGTTTTTTCTTGGGGTTGGGGGAGGCTCTGGGAATTGAACTCAGGACCTTGCACTTGCCAGGCAGGTGCTTGTGCTGCTGAGCTATATTCCTGGCCCACCACTTCCAGTTTTGCAAGCTCCTTTCACAGCAAGCACCCTAGACAAGGGCACCATTCTTTCTTTCATACTTTGTTTTTGCTGTACTTTTTCTAAGTCTAGATACACAAACATTTTACCATTGTGCTCCCTCTGACCACAGCGCTCAGTACAGGAGCATGCCGCACAGGTTTATAAGTAAAGAACATCAAGGTAGACCACGTAACCTAGGTGTGGGGTAGGTTTCTTTAGGTACAGTGTGATGTTCAGACAATGACAAAAATCACCAAAGACACATTTCTCAGAACGGATTCCTGTCTCTAAGGACCACACCTGGCACTTAAAAGTGACCCACAGGCCATTACAGTACGGAGGACACAATAAATATTGTTTGACCTGACAAATGTAGCTTCTCCCATAGGATTCTGGGAAGGGCCTCAGGTGCTCACGCAGAGTGACCAGAAGCAGGGAAGGCCCAGTGTGACTGGATGGGACATCCACGAGCTGTGAAGCCAAGGGCATCTGAAGATTAATGTTCCCTCCCTAACACTTCGACCTAATGCTTTGACCTTATGGCCTAAGAAGAGAAACTAGGTCTTCAGATTCCTAATACTGTTTTCCTGAAAATATGCTGTACTGCTCCAGAAAAAAGTGAAAAACAAATGAACAAATAGTGGTAATGCTCAGTGGCTTTGTAATTCATGTTTTTATGAAAATTTTTGTTTGTACATGTTTGTAGGATATAATGTTTACATCCCTGTGTGCAGCTGGTACATGTACATAAAATATTGTAAGTTCTCTCTTCATCCCTCTTCCCACCTCCTCCGGTCCCTCCATCTCTTGAACTCCTTCCCCCATTAGAAAGATTTCCCTACTGCCTATCATCTATCTTCTGTTTTGTTCTTTATTGTTTTTAAACCTTTAAAATTACTTTTATCCTAGTCATATTCATTTCTAGGATCTGGTAGTACAATAACATATCAACCATTGTTAGAAGACAGCTGAGATCAATATAAAAATATATAAACAATATCCATATAAAAGGGAAATCATTACAAAGTAATTCATGAAATGTGGCAGCCAAGGAGACCCTTTAACAGTATGATAGGGCCCGACAGTGTCCACAGTCCTGCCACTCGTTTTAGTTCAGCATGCTTCTTTCCTCTTTTGAAGAGCTGAATAAACTTTGCAGGGAAAATGCAAAGCTCAGTGAGCCCCTGGCTGAGGGCTGAAATCTAAAGAATATATAACTTGCAAAAGACATTTGACGAATATGTTGGAAGAAAACCAAACACTTTTAGAAATTTAAGTGGCAAAGACTTGGCACTTAAAGTGATCCACAGAAAATTAAAGATACAGAAAATAATCATTTTTCTGCAAATACAAGGATCTAGACAAGTTGATATAAAGACCAAAGAATTATACAATAGTGTAGTTCACCCACAAGAGAAAAATCTAGCATGTGAACTATGCAAGAGAAGAAATTTAGACTGCACTTGGCTCCATATAGTAAGGTGTACACTAGATCTACAAGGAAGTAGGGACTGAATGTTTGTGTCAGGACTTGTTTGTCCTATATGATTTTGTTTTGTCCAAGAAAAACAAGCTACTCTGTGGTTTTACTCACATTAAATCATTTTGTCATCTTTTTTTCAAATATGAGTTAAAAAGAAATTTTCTAGGTATGCAAAAGGATCCTGGGTTGACATAATTTTACTAATGGTGACAAAACCTCTCGTAGTCAAACAGAACCAAGTGTAATCCTATGGAACTGTCCCACAGATATCAGTAGTTTATAGTAGTACTGTAGTTAACTAAACCCATATGAAAAATTAAAAGTAATATCTAAGTAATAGACACCCACTTTTTATAGCTTTTGAACACTAGGAAGGAAATAATACACTATAGCAATACATGCATGTAGCTTTAACATTGTCACTGCATACCATATGAAAGTCACGTTCTATTACACATGTGCCTTGAATGACAACCTTATGGAATGGTAAGGCTTTCAGTAAACTTTCAGTAAATATAAGTTATTTTGTAAGCATACCACCATATTTATTATCAGTATAGTAGCATATACCGTTATTAGCAGTATTTATCATCTTTTAATTGGGAAAATAAGTTTAATTTCCCTATCTCCAACCCACTGCGTACCTCAAAAAACCAGCACTTCAGCCGAGCAGAGGCTGTCACAGTGGATGGACAATGCACAAAGAGCAAAGAAGACACATGAGAAACAGTGGTGAGAACTGAGACAATGCCAAGGGCTCCTGGTAGGGGCTGCATCTTGAATAGGCACCAGAGGCACTGGCTCCTGCCATGTGCCCATGGCTTGGCAAGGCTGGGCATGGGCCTCTCACAGACAGAACCATTGTATGCGGGGAGTATTAAATTCTTAAGCACGCTCAAAACGGCTGCACTTGGCAAGGTACCAGCTCATTGATTTTTTTTTTTTCCGTTCCATGTTTTTACTGAAAGTTGTTATTGTGTGTTTACTCTTGTGGTTTTCTCTTGCCTAGAAAAAAATTATATATGAATAACATCACTTTATATTCTATTATTTTCTATTCACTAATCACACTTGCTTTGTTACAAGAATATATAGTATAGTACAACAGAGTGAAAATCTTCAAACATCCTTTGTTTGCTTTCCTCAATATTCAGCTCTGACATACAGGAGGAGCTCCACAACCACCTCTAAAACATTCCTCCATCTTTGTTCCCTAAGCACCTATCTTTCCTATTTTCCACTCACACTCCCCAGAAACTGTGGTAAACCAGTAGGCCCATGACCCTGAGGCCCAAGGAAGGTAAAAATCCCTCTGCTGGACCAGGCTGTTGGGTTTGAGAATTGTCCATCATATTGTCATTGCTTAACTTGAACGTTAACATCTTGTTATGCATTACAGGCAGAATGGTTATGAGAGAAAAGTAAAAATGTGAGCTCAGCTCAGGCTACTGGGAAACTTCATGACCTTGTCCAAGTTCACTTCAGTTTTATCTGCACACTATCTGTTATCATACGTCTCTGATTCTAGCGTTATTGTGCTGACATAAATGTTTAATATCAGCATCAAGCTATAGGGAGTATAGTATTTAATTGATAAACCCAGATGCTCTTCATCTGGCAATGGGTGACAATTAATAAAGCTATCATATGTTGAAAATATTGTAATTTTAAAATGCAGTTAATATACCTGAACATAATGTAAGAGCTTAGCCCCAAGTATTGTACACTATAGAGCGCCCTCTGTTGACCCGGAGGTTGTATGGCAACTGGGAACTGGGGCATTCTGCGGCTGCCTAGCATTGGGGAACTCTCTCCACACATATCAGTGTCCCAGAAAAAGATCAAAGTTCAAAATCTAAAGTGTGATTTTTCCTAGACACGTATGTTTTGCACACTATCACAAAGTCAAAAATCATAAGTCAAACTGTCTTAAGTTGAAGTCTATCTGCAGTGGCTAATTAATGTCTTAAACCTATATTCAAAATCAACTTATTTTTATTCCATGCAAAAGTGTAAAAAGTTATCTGGCATCAGTTTTAGGGGAAAAAATAGAAAGGAGAAAAGGGTGCTTCAAGAAGCAGGCAATCTTCCAGGAAAAAAGTCAGAGATGAATTCATAAAAAAAAAGAAGAGAAAAAAAAAAGCTAAAATTAGCAGATTTTAGATCTCTCTAAATCTCTTAATCTAAGATAATTGAATGTTGGCACAGACTGGCTTACTTTCACACCTCAACATTATGTAATGTACATTAATAAATTATTAACATATTACATAATATTAAAATACTACGGGCAGAAAGGAAACCAACATGTAATACTAATATCATTCTTACATCAATTCCAAAACTTTTATGGAATAGCAAAGCTCCAAGTAAAGTCATGATAATTCTGAAAGAACTCAGAATGAGAGCATATGCCCGACCAGATTTTAGGAGTTGTCAGGTAAGTTACAGTAAAGAGATTGTGTTATTGGTTCAAGTATAAACAGATAACCTAATAGAAAAGAGCAACGAAAATTAGGCCCAGATAAATTTGGAAACTTTCTCTGCATCAGTACTAGGAAAACAACTTAGTACAGATCATTAATAATTGGTGCTAAGATAGTTATCTATGCAAAATCAGGAGACCACTACATCAAACTCTCCTCTCTCTTCTCTCTTTTCTTACACACAAACATTTCACAACTGTAAACATTTTACAACAAAAATATAGAAGAGTATATTAAATTCCTGAGATTATGGGTAGATTTCAATCGGTTAGGAAAACATAAATCCTAAAGGAAAAGATTGACACATATGGTACAAGATTACAAGGACATTTTTACAGAGAAAAGATGGGTAGCATAAAGGGACTGAAAGTGAAGAAGATATGGTCTATACATGTAGCAATTCCCCAAAATGAATGTGACTATCACACATATTAACTTTTTAAAAAGAAAAAGAATTAGGAACATTAGGAAAAAACATTCACACTGAATTTAATCAACAATTGGTGTTCAGAATGTATACTAACATTTACAAAGAAGTTAGAAAACATTTGCACAAATAATAAGATGTCTAAATTATACAATCAGGAATTTCACAGAAAAAGAGATTCTCATGTCCAGTTCATACATAAAATATCTTTAAGTATATTATAATTAGAAAATAAAATATTACATTACAATGAGACAATTTAAAATCTGATGAATAGGTAAAACTTGAATCTAGTAACAGCAAGAGTTGAGTAATAGGGATTTTTATAATTGATAGCAAAAGAATTTTGTTACAGACATTTCATTTCACAAATGCTACGTTATTTTCAAATTTGTAGTTGAAGTGACAACATTTTGCATTTTCTAAAACAACTAAATATTCTGGGTAGAATCCTAAATTGAATCATGCTAAGTTTACCTTCCTGTGTTCTTTTTTGCTTAATTTAAACTAAATATATTCTTTTCAAGATTTTCTCATTGTAACTCCATCAACAATGAGAAATTACTATGCACTTGAAATAAAAGTGGGTTTTAAAATTAAAAAATGTAACATAAAAGGAAAGAGCTAATGAACAGCCCATCATCTTGACAGAGAATTAGGAAATAAATTGCACTTAAAAGCACAATTTCTTTTCCGCAGATGATTAATGCTTGAAGAAATCTTCATGTCTGTTTATAGCCCCCAAGGAATTAAAGTATTGACTGATTGTTGTTTTCTAGTGTCAAATGCAAGAATTATAAAATGCAGACAGTCATTATAAGTAAACATTTTAACCTGAAATGAAACTATTGGAACTGCTATTAAAATATCTTAATAATAAATATACCAGGGGCAGGGGATTTAGCTCAGCGGCAAAAGCGCCTGCCTGGCAAGCGCAAGGTCGTGAGTTCGGTTCCTGGTACCGGAGAAAAACAAAAAAAACAACAACAACAACAACAAAAAATAATAAATATACCACTGGTAGAAAAGTCAGAAGCTAGAATCTACGAAATATTACCATTAGACAAAAGAAAATCCGTGATTGTTCTAAAGTTGTGATTTCCATCAATGTATGTCACAAATGTCATTTGTGAAAATGGCAAATTTGAATGGCAAATTTGAATAATCAATATAACATTAATTCCATAAATCTTGAGCCAGGGATAGGGCTCAGCGGTCATGAGTTCGATTCCCAGTACCACCAACAATAAATCTTTGTGTAATTTGTCAAGTGGCAATCTCCTCGCCAGTTTTACATTTCAGACTCATCATGAATGCTAGAAAGGGCCTAAACATAGATCCTCAGTTCTGGCCCCAAACACAACACGAAGTAAGTTTCTAGCCTTTGTTGCATTCCTCAGAGACAAGTTTACCAGCTTAAACTTTTAAAAGGACGAGTTCAGTGTAATTTCTTTCTCTGTCTTAATGTATTAGTGAGTACTTGAGACTACAGCACAGTGTGACAGGAAAAGCAGATGATTACCACATAGCAAAACCCAATTTTAAAATCTCCATTGAACATCTGCTCCTTTCCCTAATATTTCCCCCAACAGTCAGTAATCTTATCCTTGCATCTATTTTGCTTTTCATTCTGCCTTACAGTCTCTCAAAAAATAATATTATACTGCTTCAATGATTGATTTCTTGCTCCAGCGTTGTATTCCCACCCACAAACACAGAGCTGCAGTTAAGGAAACTCCACCTACTGAATGCGAAATTTTGCTTTTTAAGTTTACACCCTGGAGACCTCACTTTCTATGCCGAATACGTTTTCAAAGTAAAGTATTCACATAATAATTCCTAGGAGAACATTCTGCTGCTAAGAAAAATAAGACTACCTGTTTATAATTGCAGGCATTCACCTGTCTCTGGAAACCAGCACCTTTCCCCAAAAGCATGCTGTAGGTGGGCACTGATGTTCACCTTTGTGTGATGCATTTTCTCTGACACTAAAGCTAACTAAAACATCCTTCATTCAGCAGATACATTATAGTCAACTATGACCAACTCTAAATCTATTACACATTTTCTAATTCAAGTTAGCTCCATTAGAACTCGCGTGTAAGGGGAAACCAATTTGATCCCCAAGAACGGAGAGCTTAGTAATTGAGAATAGATGGCCAGAAGTCCCCTAGAGGCAGATTCATCCATGTTCGCTTCTTGCTACTACACGTTCAAACCACATAACTAACAAGACTATATTTGAGTCAAGTCTGCTATTATCCTTCTAACTAATCTGGTTTTTGAGAAAATGCTAAAGTTCACGAGGCTATTGTCTCTTGCTTGCTACTGTGATTACTCATTTTATGTCAGGGTTTAGTTTTCGTGGGCATTGCAGATATGAGCTTGCCAGTGTAATGCTAACTTGCAGGACCTGTTGCAGTCATCCTTTAATCGGTGTTTTCTGAGACATTATCCCTGCAGAGTGACTATTATATTGTACCTGCCACTTCTATTCTTATACAATTGTACTGTCCTTTGAATGTCACCTCTACAACTCATGTTGAAATATAATTGTCACTGTAACAATACATAGAGGTGCAATCTTTGAGAGGTGACTGGATTTATGCTGCCATCCAGGGAGGGTATTAATTATGGCAGGAGTGGGTTCCTAATAAAAATAATGAGTTCAGGCTGATTTCCTCTCTCTTACTTGTCTTTCTGCCGCGTTATGAAGCAGCAGCGCATGGCCCTCACTAGATACCAGCACCATGTCCTCGGACTTCCCACCACCCAGAACTGTGAGCAAAACATGTCTGTTGTTTGTAAAATATCTGTTCCAGTATTGTGTGATAGGAGCAGAAAAAAGACTAAGACAAATAGTAACCCACAACAAAATTCAAAAGATTATGTTTAGGAGTGTAATAGGAAGAAATTTTAATTTCAAATAATTATCATTCATAAGCATTCATCATTCATGAAGCCTAAACATGCCGTGTAAGTTTTGCCTTATAATCACAAAGTTTGGTGTAGACAGAAACTACCTAAACGGGCTGTAGAAGGATATATCATGGGGCCTTGTTAGTTATCACTGTACCATAGAAGGCTGCTAAGTATCCCACTTTAATTTTAAGAGCACACAGAGCTACATGGAAAGTAAATAACACTGAAGTCACGCTGGGATGATCTGAAATTTTAGTGATATTGGTGGATTCTGCTGATATTTTGTTGTTTATCACTGACATTCACAGAAGCTACAGCCTAACACATTCATCCCAGAAGAAAATTTCCCTGCAATGAACAAAGCCCTTTTGTGCCTCTGGTAAAACATGACTCCACTAAGGCAATTAGCTGTTTTAAAAATAAACTAATTCATTTTGGAGATCTGATGTATAATTATGCAGCTGCATGGACCGGGGAGGCATGGTGACTGGCTAGAGTGTTCGTAAAATTAGAAGGAAAAAAAGCATCTCCATGCTGACAGTTAAGGCACTGATTTATTGTCCAATTGCCACCTTTGCCTTGTTTGAGCCTACAGAATGGACCTCTTTCTAAAACAATAAATTTCTGATAGTGGAAGCAGGATGTGGGATATCTTCAGAGATAGAGGGAATGGAAAGTCAAACAACAACAACAACACTAAAAATAAAAACCAACATTTATCCAGACACTTGTTTCTGAAGAGCTTGACACCCTCTGTAAAACTAATATTTACATCTTCATAAAAACATGACTTTAAGGATATAGTTAACTCAATCTATAGGCAGAGTAATTTTAGTTTAACAAACAGAACATTGGATGACATGGCACTTTGTGTGAGCTCAAGGTGACGGCCAGAAGAATAAATGCCTCATGTTTCATTTTCAGAGATTTATTTCTAAGGTAGCAGTTTCTTTGGGTGAGAAGAACATCCCTTGCTATTATCCAAACTCCTTCAGAGCTTTATTGGGCAAAGGGCTGTCACTAAACTCAACACTGCACCAGGACTAGCTTGCAGCTTTAGTGTCCACAAAACCTACATGGTAAATATATATCATACAATGAACTTTAGTTTGAAATACTATTAGATTTAATTTGTCTTTCAATTACATTATATGCTTCCCAATGTCACTGGATGGGATCTGAGGTGATCTCCCAAAGAGATGAGACCTCACCTCACACCACCTATGAGTGGGGTAGGTTTTTGTTCTTGTGGGTTTCTGACTTCCATCTTGGAAGAATTTTCAGGGCACATCAGTGAGAGGTTTAGATGAGGTCATAAAGCAGAGAGAAGCACACATTCAGAGAGCAGATGGGTGCTAAGAGAGTGAAACGAACTATGGTCCAGGGCTGAAATTACCCGGTGTTGGGTGGAGGGTCCTCAAGACATCTAGGCCAAGGATGGCGAACCTTCTAGAGACAAAGTGCCAAATCACAAACCAAAACCCACTTATTTGTCACAAAATGCTGACACTAATTAAACTTGAATACTGAGCTTTTAGTTTACAAGAAAAAAAACCCAGAACATTAACATCTTTTGTTGTAAAAGAGAAATGCAATAACACATGTGCCACAGGTTGGGCACCTGATCTAAGATGTGTATCCCTACTGTCAGTCAAGTTACCTATGTGGTGGGCTGGAAGGCAAACCCTTTGCAGGTCCGCTTACTAACGCTGTATCCTGAGGATAGAAGTCTATGGGAGGAGAACCTTATGTCTAATTTCAAGGCATAGCGTATCTTTAAAACTTGTAAACAGTTTTTGGAGGTAGTTTCCTACAGGAGAAAAGACACTGTGACTTTTGACAACTTTGTGCTCAGAAGCTGTATTTTTCCTAAAAAGTGCAACTTTAAAATTATGATTGTCTTTTTCTCCTATCTTTATTTTTTCTATCCTACCTTACCAATAAATGAAGACTGTCATACCCCTATAATACATCTCTCTATTTATGTCTTTCCCTTTCTCCCTCCCCTTTCCTTCCTTCTCTTAACCTGTATCCTCTCCCTGCTCTTCCTTATCTTCCATAGTATTACCTTCTCCTCTAGGCAGCCTACACTGTCGTTATGGATGATTTTAAATCTCACCATTTTGTGCCTGTGATTTTCACATTTCTTCTGCTGCATTTGTTAATCCTCTAATATCTTGAAAACAGAGGATATAAATTTCAGCTCACAATAAACACTGAAGTAATCGTTATCTCTTTTGTATGTGCTTTTAAATTATCTGAGACTGCAAAGGTTTATTAACGTGTGGCAATGAATCTGCCCTATTCAACAAAAGGAAAAAATTAGTGGAGAGAATAAAATGTGTACACATAAAGGAATATATTGAAATAGATTTTTTTTTAAATGCTCTTTTCCTTAAGATTATTTCTGATGCACCCTGAAAATCAAATACAAACTCTGGTTCTTCAAATTTCATTTCCTTAAGTTTCTGACTGCACCACCAGGCAAAGCCTCCCCTACCTGAGGTGGTAAAGTGCAAGTGGAACTTCCCTAGATGCTGCCAGTATTTTGTTAAGCATTTTTAAACCATTTAAAATGCACAGAAAAGGCAGAAAAATAGCACAGAATGCCATATACCCTATACAGAGATTTCTGCATTTTTAACATTATATGGCTGTTTTCTAACGTAATGAAGCTTTCATAAAATGCATATGTGTGTGCCTGTGCTCACACACCCACACACTCACTCACACAAAACTGTGAGCTATTACCAAGGTTTAATATCGTCACTGGATAGAAAGACAGAGTCTTCCTGAGAGAAACGCTAGGATGTCATTTCTTTCCTCCATTTTTTCTCAGATGGTCTTCAATAAGATAGATAACAAAGGGAAATGTACCAGGGCCTGGCAAACTAAGCAATAGTTATTTTATTTCTTGTTTGTCAATGCATATGGAACAACATAAATGGAAATAGGCACATTATCACAGCATTATGTACTGTACCATTGCTATAGCTTAAAGTCTACCTAAAGAGTCAAAGGGTTTGATTTCTGAGTATTTTAAGACCATTGAACTCCACTTAAACCATTTGACTATCAGGTTGATTCATAAACAAGAAGCTCTAAGGGAAACACTATAAGAGGGCATTAGTCAATATGAAGTAAACCAGTTATGCATTACTACAGCTCCACACACACAAAAAAATAAGCATGTTGCAAGAGCTACTGGGGCAAAAAAATCAAGATGGGAAAGACAATTCAACATACCCTTTGTCTTTTTACATTTAACTTAAAATTTTCCTAAATAATCCATCTTTATACCGTCAAAGCATATTTTAGTGACTTAAGCAGTCTTGGCTTGTGCCAACATTTCTTAGAAATATAGTAGACTGGGCACACATACAAATGTGTACCGGAGCTATGGGTACACACCTGAGTGGAAAATAAATTTGTCTCAGAGGCTAGTGAGGTTGGTACAAACATAGGTACTGTTGATTTAGCAGAAAATAGAAATGTTGGATCTCATAAAAGAACAAACCAAAAATAGAACCCCTGAGTTAATGTTAGAGGAATGAACATGTTGGCAGTGTAAGGGGAAAGCCCATGTCAGGCACCATGGGGACCTCTCAGCATCTGAAACCCAAAGAGAACTGTGGGACTGCATCAGAGAAAGCTGTGTGGGAGAGGCGCCCAGGGTGAGAAGGGACGGCGGTCAGAAGCCGCGAGGCCCTGCAGACTGTAATAACATAAGCAGAGCCTGAAGGGTTGGGATAAGGTGGGACCCTAGTGGGAAACAGCTTCATTCTCTCTAAGGGCCCTCACTGTGCGGAGCAGGTCCAGGACCACGCTGTCAGCACTAATCAAGGACAGAACCAGAGGGCAGTTGATTAGAGGGAATGATCTGAATATTATCTGTAACATTTCTTGCCATGGAATTTGATTTGAGACCTGCCAGTAATAAGGCAGGGATAGATATTATGAATAAATACAAGCTAAAAGCAAAACAGACCTCCAAATCAAATCTTCCAGAGAAAGCAGCTAAAGCAGGGTACCAAATCAAATCTTCAGGTTTGGAGAAAGTCTGTAACAATTACAGAACAGCATCATTCACAGGGAGAAGAAGATATGGAAAGAGGTATTGGTGTGGACTTCCTAGAGGCCTGCAGCCTTTTATCTGCAGTAATAGGAGAATTTAAAACATCGGAAAGGGCTCTGGAAAGCAAGATGATAAACAATCATTTAACAGATGTTTTTAAAAGGTACCAAAATCAACATGTTTAACTGGCTAAGTCTTCCTAGTGCTGTATCTCTTTATATCACATCTTTCAGTGTGACATCATAGTCACATCATAGTCACAGTGACATCATAGTCACTGTGTTTTTGGTGCTTACATAATGGCACCCCTGTCCACTAGACAAATAATTAAAGCTCTTGAACTTAGTTGAGTCAGTCTTGATTCTCTTAGCAAGAATTAAAATCTGGCACAGAGCATACAGTATGTGCAAAGGTGCAGCGGTAGGATAAGGTAAGGAGCCAACTTATGCTGGGTGGCATTCCAAAGAGAAGGCCAAAAGGCCCTGATGTTGAGCTGTCATCTGCTTCACTGTACTGCAGTGAGAAGATACCCTTTTCATTTAAGTTGGCCCTTTTGATTTTTGTTGATTATAACCAAAGCATCCTTAGCTAACATAGCCATCAGTGATCGTAAATGTTGCTCTGGAGCCATGAGTGCTGGGATAACATAATAAAGGGCAAACTTTGTAACTCCCAATTACTCAAAATAAATTGAACAGTAGGTAAAATCTAACACATAAAAGGGAAAAAGGCAGGAAAGCTGTTTATAGGTCCCATGTGGCTGGATATTAGATGAAGAGATAGATCATTTGCAGAGTGAAGCAATGTCAAAGTCCATTCATTCTTTACATAAATATTTCTCAGAAACATCTACCTGTGCCAGGAACAGTTCCAGGTGCTAGGAATATGCAAGAAACGGGGATGGGGAGAGTTCTTGCTCTTCTAGTGCTTTTATTTTTGGACATGAACTCCAAGGAAACTCCTATCTATCTCTGTTCATTATTTGAAATAGAAGTTCCTTCTGATAAGTATGTACTTTATCCTATTTCAAAATAGATATTCAAGCCAAATGGAAATTCCTCAGGAAGGACAGATTCTTGCCTCAGTGTTGCTATGGCTTATATCTAGATCCCCATACCTTCACAGACAGGGCTTTTGGAAAAGGGCTGAACCGTAGGGGTGCAAAAGCTGACTTGCTGTCAGGTGGAGCATGGCCGGAAGAGGTAGAGCACTGAGGACTTGACCTGGAAGGGTGCATCACCCTGCCTGGCTCTTTCCTTCTCTTTCTCTGCTTCCAGCCTCCCTGATGCGATCAGTTTTCCTCGCCCGGGTACTTCCACCATGCCACTAGCCGTGCAAGAACTGCAGTGTCTGAAACTATAAGCCAAAGGAAACCTCCCCTCCTTCAAGTTATGGGTGTGGGATAGTGTGTGGCAGCTACCAGCTAAGGGACTAAGACTGTTATCCTTGCAGGTGAATGTATAGAAGTTCTCAAACATCAGGAAAATAATAGCAATGACACTGTGGGTAACTGACTAGTTAAAAATGCAGATCCTAAGAGCTTATCTCTGGAATCAGATTGAGAGAGGTCTAAGAACTTATCCTTCATATTTTTAATAAATGCCGTAAGTCAGGCATTGGACGAACCACAGCAAATGTAACCCTCCTCTGCCTGCTTTCCTCAATAAAGTATTATTGGAACACAGCCACTCCCACTTATTTACATGTTGTCTATACTTGATTTTCTGCTAAAAACAGAGCTGAACTTTTGTGACAGAGACCATATGGCCCTCAAATGCTGAAATATTTACTCTGGCTTTTATAGCAAGTTTGCCAACCCCTGCCTGAACTGATTCTCATGTAGGCTAATGTCTGTAGTGAAAGCTTCTTATACTGCCACATTTTAATGATTTAAAAGTGAAATTTTTATTTTAATATTAAAAAAAAGAAAAGTTCACACCTGGCTAAGCATATGAAACTAAATACAAACAGCATTAAGATTAGCCTTGTCAATTATACTAGCTGAAGATAAGCTTCTCTGTGTTGCTGTTTGAGCATTTTGTTTTGCTTTGCTTTGTTGTTTGCTTCTTAAAGAAACATGTTCTTAGCCAGGTATGGTAGCACACGCCTGTAATCCCAGCATTGAGGCAGGAGGATCTCTGCAAGTTTGAGACCCACCTGGGGTACATAATAAGTTCAAACCTGAACTAAATGGTGAGACCCTGTCTCAAGAAAAACAAGAAATATATTCATATTTTAAAAGTAATAGAGCACCTCTATAGTATCTGATGTAATTCCTTATAATTCTCTTTGTATGCAGTCACTTATTAAAGACAAAAGGACATATTCCGAGTGACATCACTTTACTCTCAAGGTTGATCTTACTTAAAATTCATTAGGACTACTGCATAATTAATAATATCAGTGACTTACATATAGTTTTAATTTACCCTCACTCATTTCAGCTACATAGAGGGATTCGAAATCACACATTTTTACTGTCACAGCAAACAAGATCTTTCCTGCTGTTTAGTATAGATTCCTAAAATGAATGACAGAGAAAGCCATCAGATATGTTCTTCCATGAGATCCTATTTGTGGGAACTCTTTGAATTGTTCTCATTCATGAAATACAATGTGGAACCATTAGGTTGCTACTACAGAACACCTACACAGTTTCTTCTACCTTTTTAAGCTCCTTGTGAGATGTGTCACCATTTAAAACGTGCTCTTTTTTCTTGCTAACGTGACTTCTGCACGGCCAACCCAGTTCCCCAAAATAACACTAGTGTTTCCCAGAAACATCATATACAGATATGACATTTCATATTGCTATTAGACCTATCAGATCTTTATTTGATGATGAGTAAAAGTGAGAAGTAACCCAATATGAGTGAGGAAATGTATTGCTGTTCTCCAGAAAGAAAGTGGCAGAGTAAGTTATAATTTTCTCTGTCAAGCACAAAACCAAAGAAATTCACATATACACATGTAGAGCCCAAGATAAAAATCCTCTGAGCACGTTCTCATAGGTTTTGATTTAGTCACACTGATCAGTGAAGTAAAACTAGAATTTATAAAAACCTAATGAGTGGTTATGGGGAAATACAGGTAATCATAATTATGTGAGAGTCTGAATCATTATACAGTAGGTGATTACAAGGCTTGTAGGAAAGGCATGATAACTAAGAAGCATAAATAAAAGTCCAGAATTAGTTGCCTAAGGTAATAATCATTTCATCCTTCTAAATACAAGGCTGACACTACAGAGATTTGTGTGTCTTTTAAATTTATTTTTGTATCATCTGGTTTGCACCTATGGGAATTAGTCTGGGAGAATAAAGAATGGGACAAATAACTACGTGCTACGAAATTGAAAGCAACTCAGGAATAGTTCAATGCCCAAGAAGCATAATGCTGCTTTCTCATCTTTATGGTCCCCACACATTCACTCCTATATGCATTCATTTGTGCTTGAAGTAAATATTGGTTTCTATTAGGTGGCAGGAATTTCACTAAAATTTTAAAAAAGAGATGATACAAATTCTTCTAGAGTTTATTTTCCAACCAGAAAAGACATTTTTTTGAAAAACAAGTTCTATCTCCCAATGATTTAAAGTTGTAAAAATATGAGCAAGAAAATCAAGTAGTATTGGATTATAACACAAAGAATAAAATAAGTGTTCATGTGTTCATACTGATATAAGTAGTTAAGTAAGTAGGTTAAAAAATTCTAAATAATGAATAGGGATCTCCCTTCTCAAGTAGTTTACTTTCAGTTCTTTATTATAAGCTGAGTTTTGAGACTTGCTTCAAAAAAATAGAATATAAAAGGGAGCAAACACTAACTCTGGTTTATAGCAGCACAGTTTATAATAGCTAAATCTTGGAAACAGCCCAAATTATCATCCACCGATGAAAGGATAAAAAAGGCATGATTTTTTATACAATGTAGTACTACACTGCCATAAAGAAGGATAAACTCGAGACATTTCTAGGTAAATGCAGGCACATTGAGACCATACTCTAGTGAAATAAATAGAACACATATATAATATCACATTATCTCTCTTGTGTGAGAAACTTAAAGTGTAAACAAGGACCAAAATGTATAACAGAGATTGGGAAATAGGAAGAAATTGTTCAAATGGGAAGGGGAACTAGCAAGGAGGGAAGGGGGAGTAAGCAAAGGAAAATATGAGAAAAGAAGGATATAATGGAAACAAAGCTTTTGTAAACAAGGCTGGGAGGGGGCGTTGAAGGGAAGGGAGGGAAATGGGGAAAAAGAGAAATTAAGATACATCATGTACAGGTACAAATTCCCTATGATGAACGTGATCATTATGCATATCTGAAGAGGAGATCTAGCAAACTTAACCTCAACCAGGTAATGGAGGTCAGCATCATCAGGGAGAACTCATAGTGACACGTGCCTCCTGACAGGCTCTGTGGGAAGGGACTCTTTACCCCTATGGTCTTTCTCCAAAAACTCACAACCTAATTCTATCCATGATGAAAAAAAAACCTAAATTGATGAGATTCTGCAAAATGCAATACTCTCACTCCTAAAAATCATCATGATCATAAGAATTAAAGTCTGAGAAAATTCCATGGTCTACTAGAATCTAAGGAGATATGATGCCATTATGTAACACAGTATCCTATATGGAAAATAGAAAGAAGGAAAAACAAGGAGAAAAAACCCACTGAAATTCAAATAAAGTGAGGAGTGTATCTAATAGTGTTTTACCACTGCACTGCTGTTTAAGATACGGGGTAAGAATTTAGACAGATAAGCCTGAAGTTTGTGATCACAATTAAGCTTTGGAAGTCTATTGATTTCAGAAGGAGTCAGAAAAGGAGGTTAAACAGACTTCAGATAGCCTCAGAGAACTTGGAGAACATAAACTGATGCCCAAGACCACCAGAAGAGAGGAACTGTATAAAAATTGTATAGAGTTGAGATACTAAGGTGTAACAACTCCAGCCCTAGAATGTGAATTAAGTTGACCTCGTATAGCTGAGGTTCCTTGTCATTTGCCAAAAGAATCATAAATTTCAGATAACATTCTAGGCTTCATATTTAAAAAAGTGAATATAAAGTGCTGATATTATGTGAAGAAAGACCATATTATCCAAAATGAGAGTCATGATACAAATGAACCAATAGTCAACATTAATAATGGTGTTATCCAACACAAATATTGAACACAATATATTTTGGTAAAAAAGACAAGTTTAAGACACATACCCTTGAGGTAAAAGAAAAATAGGATTATTTGAAATCTAAATGTGTCTGTAATTATTATATTAAATGAAAATATATTAAATACTATAAATTTCAAATATAAATATTTTCAGTTTGGATTACAACATGCTGCCAATACGAAACCTACTTTACACATAAGGATCATAAGTTAGAGCTAAATGAATAAAAGAGACACATTATGCAAACAACCAAAATAAAGCAAATATAGTTAAATTAGAATCATCAAGAAAAAAATTACTATTAGAGATAAAAGTGAAAATAAAGAGTTTGGAATGAAGGTAAAATAGACAAATCTATGCAGAAAACTTTTTAACATATTTCTCTCAGTAAATGATATAAATGTGGAAAACAATTTAATCACCTATTCTTAGTACATATAAATCCTTTATAATAAATGACCAGAGAATTCTTCATAAATTTGTAAGTATGAAAATGAGAGTATGTCCTTTACTCATGGTGGAACTAATCTAGAAGTTCATAATACAATGCAGAGATAAAATATCTGTGCTTTTGGCAAATAAGAATTACATTTGCGGGTCAGAGGAAAAATAATCAAATGAAATAGAAAATAATTTTAAGTGGATGATATGAAAGGTGGTAAAAATTATAATAATGCTGAGAAAAAATATGGTCTTCAATACATAGGGAAGAAAAGATAAAAATAGACAAGCAACCAATCCTTTCAGAACATTAAAAGAACTAAAAGTTAAACTGAAAGAAAAACATTAAAAGGAAATGAAAAGAGCTACAGAAATTTAAACAGAAAGAGTGCACAGTGAAGAATGGGAAATTCAAGAGAATAACGCAGTGACATAAAGGGGAATTTCAATGTTACAATAGATGTTTCTGTTGAAAATAGAAAAATAGAAATTGAAGATAAAAGGGAAAATTTTTCTAGAAAAGCCAAAATTGCCAAACGAATAATTAGATAATTTGGTCCTACAACCATTAAAAAATTGAATGTAAAAGAACAAGGGGGGCTACTAGCAACAGGAAAAGGTCCAGGGGGTAAGAAAGTCCAACAGGAAGTGTGTATACAAAGTACATTATATGTACATATGAAAGTATCAGTAAGAAAAACATGAAGTCCATACTGAAAAATCTTCCTACAAATGCCAGACCCACATAATTTCATCAGTAAGTTCTACCAAAACTATAAAGAAGAAACAACACCAAATGTTTCCAGGAATTAGAAAACAAAGAACATTGACTCTCCTGAGTGTACCTTGGTACCAACTCTACCAAGAGAATTTCTAGATAAGAAAATTATAGGCTAATCTTGTTCATGAACGCAGAAGCCAAAATGTTAAACAAATGTGCAAAGAAGGAATCTAAAATAAGATTAAAAGATAGTTCCAACCTCTTTCAACAACAGGACTCTGCAGGAGATTTTTAATTAAAATCAAAACTGAGTGGCATGTTTAGAATTACAGACTGGAAACAGCAAATACTGGCATGAAGAAGTGGAGTGACTAATACCCTGGTGTTATAGAACTACACACAGGTAAATCCACTTGGGAAAATAGTTTAAAACCAAGTATTAAATTTGACCATGTTTGTATGCTACACAATGGCAATTTATAGTGAAAATTCCCCAATGACAGCTTCATTCACAACTGGTCAAAAAATCCAGCAAGAGTAAAACGGTACATAAATGGGGATAGCGTCAGGGAGTGGATATTACACAGCGGTGAAAATAAGCACACTAAATTTACAATCAATCCCACAAACTTAACTTTAACCTGAAAGGTCATAGGAGAATGTGTACTGTAAAATGGTATTGTTAATGTGTAGCATTAAAAAAGGCAAAATGAAATTACAATAGTAGAAATCTAGATAGAGATAACCATTGGGTAAGAATGTTGGACCAGAAATTGGGAGGGGACCTTGCTTGTATAAAGTGTTGTAATACTCTGTCTTCATTTGGGAGTTAAAATGTTCATTGATCATTCTCACTAGGTGAGTTTTACTGCATTCAGAAAAATAGGTCCTGATTTCTAACAGCATTTTAAAATAAAAGAATCAGGCCAGGGAAATAGCTCAGTGGCACAGCACCTCCCTGGTAAGAGCAAGGTCGTGAGTTTGTTTTCAGTTACCAAAAAGTAAAATAAAATAAAATAAAATAAAATAAAATAAAATAAATGTGAACCTGGTATCTGAATAATACTATATACACTTTAAACAGTAGATGAGAACAGGACTCGAGGAAAGAAAAAAGATGAGAAACTGTAACAAACAATAATGCATTTATCAGGGCTGGGGGTTTAGTTCAGTGGCACAGGGCCTGCCCAGCAAGGGTGAGGTCGTGATTTTGATTCCTAATACCGGGAAAAAAAAATTCATCTATTGGAGATTAGATGCTGCAAAGTGACCACTGAAATTAAATTGCTATAACATCATTACTTAAAAGGTTCAGACAGGGGCTGGGGATTTAGCTCAGCGGCAAAGCGCCTGTCTGGCAAGCGCAAGGTCGTGAGTTTGGTTCCCGGTACCAGAGAAAAACCAAAACCAAAAAAAAAAAAAAAGGTTCAGACATATTTTTATATGACAGATATAATTTCCAGCCCATTTCTTTTTAAATGTTGAGAACAGAGGTTTCAAACACAGGCTTATAATTAATTAAAGAAAATAGATATTAAATAAGATGAACTAAGTTAAGTATAACCTTTTCCTAATTTAGTGACTCTGATTATGTTACTGAATTTCTCTGGGCCTCTGTTTTTGAATTTTTAAGGAATTTTTTTTTTTTTGGTCTTTTTTTTACTATTTTCTTTTGGGGAATTGAACTCAGGGCTTTGGGCTTGCCAGGCAGGCGCTGCGCCACTGAGCTACATCCTCAGCCCTCTTTTTTTGATATTAATGTAACTCACACCTGGGAGAAGTAAATGAGATGATCTGTATAACATATAACATAATATATTTAGCAGAATATCTAAATATAATAAGCATCCTTAAATATAAGCTAGAATAAGCATCATCATATAAAACTATTTAAACACATTTTTAGACTCCTACATTTAGTGAAATTATTTGATTCATTCAAAATTTATTACATTTGTCTAAACAAAAATAAAGAGTGGGGTTTACCCAGACAGCAATTGCATAAGCCCTTTACCCACCTCTTTCTGTACTCTATAAGCACTAAACGGATGAAGGAACACATTGCTAAAAGACTGCTCTTACTAAAATTGTTTAAATTCCATTCAATCCCCATGGTTAGCCAGCAACGACAAGTTCCTAAAATAATACATAACAAATCACATAGAGTTGTGTATTCCTTGACTATGGGACAAAAATCAAACAGGAATATATGTTCTTTCCAAATTTAAGGAAAGAAATTCTTCTAATAGTAGTACAGTGAAACTGATCTTAAAACAATTGGATGGCCCTATCCGGTTGCTGCCCTGGAGATACTGATAGGAACTGTAAGTCTTAACAAAGTGATGATTTCAGTTCAAATTCGCCAGAAGACATTGAGATGATTTTTATAAAGCACATGTTAAGTACAGTGCCAATTTACATGAATTTTATGCAATTAAAGTAGGAATCCTATTATCAGAAATCAGCTAATACTGCTGTTAACAAAGTCAGAGGCACGTATTATACCTCTAAATTACAAAATGATAGACATTTTAGAAACTCCTGGATTGTGTAAGTGCAACTTTTTGGATTTTATCTTTTTAAAAAATATAAAGAAAAATTTTAAATCCTTTAATTGTACAAGAAACACTTTAAAGTCCCCATTTTATCACTTAAATTTAGTTTAATATTATTAGTACCTACTTCTGCATGGCATAACACATTTTTATTTTAAAATTTCATTAATTTTGTAATTGTATAATATGATTAAATTATGTCAGAAAAGCTAACTTTGCATTCTAAAAACCAATCTGGTATTAGTTCACAGCACTTAACCAAATATGTAAGACTAAATTTTTTTGACAGCCAAGTCCATGAATGTCTGAGAAGTATGTGTGTGTATAGATGTACATATATACTTACACAAATATATACGCACACAAGACTTTTTGCTAGATTTCATTTGATTTTGTTATTCTTTTCCAGAGTTAATAGGCTGCCCCACAGAAAGAGTGCTAGTAATTTAATTTTCTTTCTGATTTTTGCACTGTTCCCTAGGAACCACTGTTTATTTTCCAGAGTTGATGAAACAGGTCAAGTTGCAAATGTTAGTCACAGTAGAACATCAGTTTGTTTTCACAATTTTTATGCTCAACCTATTACACAGGAGAGCATAGTAGTATTTCCTCCTCAATGTTTTATATTCAAATTCAGAAAATCCCATTCTTGTTAGATACCTGTGCATTTTGCCCACAGATGCAGCTGTTGTATACCATCATTCCACAGAATTTTGTATAATCAAGCAATTGTGCTGCCTGACACCATGCTTAGCCACGGTCAAAAGCTCTGTTGTATATCCATAATTTAATAAGGTTCAAAATTCAACAAAAGTACAAATAATTTATCAGCAATATGGCAATGGGATAGAATTATGTTATCTACTCATGTACAGCTGCAATTATTAACATCAAATATATACTTGATTTCCCAATCATTCAACTCCATCCACAGCAATGTGCAAACTCACGATTGGAACTATTTTAAGATAGGAAGAGCTATGAGATTTGGAGATTCTATAGGAGAGATGAGTGCCTTTCTGAAACACAAGGACTAGAAGATATGCTGTAAGAAAACCAAAAGCTAATTTCCCTGCACTTTAATAAGGAAATTATATGATGTAGCCCAAGGGGCACAGAACCCTCAGAGAACTCTACTCGGCTTCAGCACAGTCCCCCAAATCTACACTCACAAAATGTTAATTTGTAATTTGAATACCATGAAAATTAAATCATCACCCTAGGTAGGCTGAGTCACTGGCAAGGGAGCAAAGCTTGCAGGCTAGCGGCTATTTTCTATGGTTGCCGTTAGTCAATTACACTCAATAAAGTAAAGCTTGGTTTACCTGTTCACAAACTGCCTCTCCAGAAGACAGATGCCTCCAAAGAAGGAAAAAGCAACAAAACTGGCAGAATAAACCATTTGCGCATGCACACTACCAAAATGCTATTTCATTTATTTACTCACCATTTGCATAGAACATGTCTTTCATTCCTAACTATTTTAATATTATTTTCAGCTTTTTCCACAATTGTCTTCTCACTACAGTATCTTCCAAAAGTCATTTGGCTGGAAGGAGAAAAGTCAGTTCTTAGCATTTTTACCCCTATCTCAATTCGCTGCTAAAACTTGATAGGAAGTAACAGGTTTCAAGCACTTGGGCCAAAACAGAAGGGATCTAGGAAGCTGAGATAAGGGGTTAAAAGAAAGAGCAAGGGGAGGTGAAAAGGCCCAAAGATTCACCTAAGCAACCTGCATGTTTTGCCCAGAGGGTAACTCCTCTTCTCTGACTCATCCCAGCTTCCCAAAGCAACCTCTTGGTCAGCTGCCTGCGACAGAACTGGGTCAAGCATGTCTTGGCCAAAGTGGATGCTGACCACAGCTTTGGCCCAAGCTTGGGAAAGGAAGTCACCCACTCATGCTCAGCTCAACTCCAAAGAAACCAAAGAAACGGAGTGAGGTGCACATCTACCAAAAAAAGAAATCACAGCAGCACAGAGCATGGTCGGAACAAGGTTCCAGAGAGGAACGCTAGCCCCTCCTATGGGACCTGGAGTGTCAAAGGAGAGCCACCACCTTGGGCTCTTTCTTCTTTACTGTTCTGGGTAGAGTTTAAGAGCTTGACATTTATTAATTTAAAGTCATGGTCAGTGAAACAACAAAAGTTTTATATAGAGATATTCTTTTTTAAGCATTAGTCATGCTCTAGAAGGCTACAATAGAAGACCAAAATTTCAGTAGTGAAAACACAATAGCATTGGTTATGAACTTGGAAGTAAATACGGTCTTTGTGAGATGGTACCCATTCCTTAAAGAGGACGTTACATCTTATTTCTTTTGGAAATAATCCAAGGACATGAAGACTGTTTGTGGGTTAGTTATTACTAGTTTAATGCAATGTGACCTAAATTTTATATTTATTCCTGACATGTAGAGGTCACATAATTAGGGTGCTTTCTATAGTTTCCTAGAAACAATTCTCTTTCAGAAACATAATCCATATTTCACATACGCTCACACAAGTCACCCAGCCTCAAAGAGCTCTTTTCTTCCTCATTAGAAATGATTCTGCCTAGCTAACGTTTTCATTTTAATGCATTCTTTTGATCATTTTCTTCCACAGTCCACTGTCCACATTTTAATTACCAATACATGGGCAACGACAGGGTGATGGCCTCTTTTGATGAAACAAACCCTTCTCTTGGGCAAAATGCCAAGGATTTGTCAGCACAAAGCCACCTACTCTCGGATAGTGAGGCAGCAAATGTCACAACAAAACAAAAGTGATTCGACCTGAACATTTTTATAGAAACAACTCCATGCGTGCCCATACACAACCTCAAAGTAAGAGACAGAGAGAACATAAGTACTGTATTCCTCAGCATCAATATGTACATGGCCATGTGTATGTCCCATGAAGCTGCGCACTAGGATATCTGTGAATGGCAGAAATCTAGCTTCTTCCAAGCAGGGTAAGGCTTATCTAGTGGCAAAATGAATCAAGTTCAAAATGCTTATCACCTGAAAAATCTGTGAAGCCAGATTAAAAATACTTTTGACTAACCAACAAAATAGAGCTGTATGTAAAATTAGTAGTTTTTAATTCTCTAATGCCTCCCTAGTAATAGTTCAGTTGGTATGAAAGAAAATTGATTAGAGCAGATTTTTATAACACACAAATACAAGACTATTAAGGTCCACATGCCGATGTCACCCAATCTGTAAACACGATGGATCATTCACATAGAAATAGACAGTGGCTAATCAGAAGGAAACACTTAAAGTCTGAAGAACTAGGTGATTATTTTTTCTTAAACATATTTTGTAATTAATTTTTTGGTAATTTTTGTAATTATTTGATATCTCACAAATTTTATTTCCAAGCCAACATATTCACTGCAAAGCACTTTCCCTTTCAGTTAATGAAGCTTTTATTCTAAATCAAAAGAGCTAGGCAGCACAAATCGAGGAAAGGGCACTAAGTAGTATGCTCTACTGCCGCAGGAGAATGTAAGCAGAACTACAACTACCTCTGGGATCTGAAAAAACTGTATCCTCACTCATTAAGAAAAGGCTAAGCTGAGGAAAGGACTGTGACGGTGGAGTCTTTGACACTGTAGGAGCATCTGTGAGAAACCCTGAGACAGGCAGACTTGTATTTCCCACCAAGCTAAGATCTCAGAACTATAGGGAATTGAGCTGTGCTGCCACCTTGGTATAACATAAAACTCGAGTTTGAAGCCATCAGCGTAGCAAAATAGAGTGTGGTTACCCTTCTGCAATTCCTGAATACAACTGTATCTGCAGGGCTTTCATTTATGAGAGCCAATATATACCCTTTTAACATCAGTCAATTTATGCCGGCTATTTTAAAACTTGGAACCTAAGAGTCCTACATGGCACAATGCTCCATATTCAATTTAGAATGTGAAAAGCAATTCTGAAAAGACTTTTGCTAACAAAAAGCTTGTCAATCACCCATTTAAGTAAACAGACAAAAGGGATTGTTGCTCCCATTTCAACTACAGAAAGACAGAAGGCATAGAAAAAAATCAGAAGCTAAGTAGAGCAACCAAATCTTCTCAAATACAATGTAGCATTTCATAGCTTCATTTTTTATTTTCTTCCATCAATTGGTTATCAGACTTATGAACAAAAATCATGAATATATGTAAACTCAAAAACTAAATGTGAACTAAAAATAAAAGTGGCTCATGCAAGGTATGATGGAATGAAATTATCTTCATAAAACTTGTTCAGCTATGGTTATTTCACCGAAAACCGGTATAACAACATGGAAACAAAATGTGGGGGGTTATTTATTTAACAATATGTTATTATATTTCTTTCCCAAGGAAATCTAGAAACCTGAAATTATTTTATTAATAAGTTATATCTCTCTAGCAGGGAGAATTATATTTTGTTTCTCTTAGAACTCATTTCCTTGCTTCTTTATGTTGTCCTTTGATTTCAATATTTCCTGGATATACATGATGTGTTGAAAGTTGACACTAATTGATAATAAAGGAAGATTTCAAAACAGCAAAGAAAACACTTTCTAAAGGTGCTTTATTGCCCTCATTTATCTAATTTAGGAAAAATGAAGCGAGGAGGACCACAGAGTGCTTTTCAATAATTTATGGTGAAGACTCATCTCCTAAGTTTAGAAACATAATTTGTGACCCAACTGGGCTGTGAATCTACTTATGTAATGAGATGGTTGGTTACATCCCCAACCCAGTCCATTCTCCTTACACCCTTCTGAGTACATGACAGATTTTGTGCTTTGTTCCATCTTTGGGGAAATGACTTAAAAAAAAAATTCTGTATACTATCTTTTTAAAAATTTGATTATTAAAACATATAGAACTGTCTGGCAGGTCATCGTTATAAGCATACTTCCTTTCCGAATTTGGAGAAGAGATGAAGAAACAAGTATTAATAAAATCTTTTTTCATTTCATTTAAAGGTTTAAATCACACAGTATTTTTTATTGTATAATGGAATAAATGACCTGACTAAACTTTCACAAAATCGGGAAAAGTGGTCAACGATGCCAACTCCATAAATATTTCTAGTTTAAATTTCACAAGATTCATTGAGTTACACTTAAGAATTTTAAAAAGCTGTTTTAAAATATATCTTGAATTTAAAGCAAAAATGAATCATTTTATTTGTATGACTACACATAAGCTATGAAATATTCACTTTCTTAGAACAAAGGAGAAGAGATTGGGTCTTTGTACACTCTTAACATTCATGTCCCTGATTCTGTTCTATTATCCAAATATTGGGCTTTGAATGAAGCAAGTAAACATTCACTTGAAAAAGGAAAAACCCAGACAACAAACAGCTGTGAATTATGTATGACCTGTGTGCCCAAGCACAAGGAACTAGAAATCAGCTGAGAAAAAGTAAATTCGGATGGCATCCTCCTCCATCTTTAGGTAAAGAAAACTTTCATTGTTAATATTTGTTGTTAGCAAGAATCAAGCTCCACAATAAAAATTATGTTATGCTGTTCTACTTTATACAGTTACAGGAAAATGATTATATTTAACCCAGTAATGAGAACACAGAATTTTTAAATAAAATCTGTACAATTAGTTAATTATCAAGTGCCACTTTTTTAGGATGAATGCTGAAAATAATAGCTGCATAATATAATAGAGGACAATTTTGTTTAATTAGAAAACTAATACAGCGAGTTTCTTGTTATTAAAAATTTTATTTTGTCTTATAATGATATATATTTTCAACTGTTGTCAAGGATATATTATGTTGGACTCAAAGTAACACAGGAAAGGCAGAGAATAGAAGCCTCTGTGTTTAGAACTGAATTCCAACCCTTTGCATAGCTGATTAACAAATTTAAACTATATCAGCCCTAAGTGGAAAATGGAAGCAATTCTTGACCTATGTATATTAACAAATAAATTATCAGAAAATATAACTCAAATTTCAAAGTGTTGTTCAGATATAAAATGCTATTATACGCTTTTCTAAAGCTTTCATCTCAAAACTGGAGGGACCTACCTAAAATTAAAAGGTTAATTACATTGCCTAAAGGAACTATAATTTATTGAGTTATTAATTTAAATATTTTTGAGCTCAAAATGTCTGATTTTTGTAAATCTCTTGAATTCTTTATAAGTTTAATAATTTTGTTAGAGTAATCCGAGATCTTTTTTCCAGTATCTAAAATGACTTTTAAATCCATAATTAGCACTTTAGAAAATTTAATTAATTCTATAATTACTAATTTAGTTAATTATACTTTCTACATATACTTGTTTTCATGGTAGATTATGAGGCTCTCAGTGCAAAACCTAACTTCCAGAATATTTTGGTATTTGTTAAATATTTCTGCAACTGAATTTAAAAGGAATAATCTCCCCTATTTATTCAAGTCTTACAAGTCTCTTTACTTCTGCAGACAGGCAGATTTTACTTAAAACCGGGACTCTGGTTTTCATCCATAGTTTACTTGGGCAAGTGTACTGTCCAAAGTATACCTTACTCATAAATGTTGATGATTTAATCCAAATTATTGATGCACAGTAACAGATACCTTATCTGTCATATTAAGAGAAAAAAGTATGGAAAATAATACATGAAGAAAATTATTTTTAAAATAATTCATGATACTATATAATGACCAGGGACTAATCTAAACAGATAAGGACAAAACTATGGTCAACCAATAAGATTACAAGTATAATTGTTGAGGCAAAATTGTTTTTTGTCTCACCTCATGCTCACCTAGCTAATTCCCATGTTTTCCACCTTGGACCCGCCTCACCTGGTGGATTTGCTCTAAAAAAATCCGTAGAAAAGAGGTTCCTGGGCAACCCACTCGGGCCCCTCTTCTGCCCCTCTCTCACACAGAAGCGTTCCTTCCCTCAGTCAATCTATTCTGCTTTTAAATAAATAAATAGATAGATAGATAGATAGATAGATAAGGAAACTTAAAACTTTTAGGATTGGCCAATGTGCAGACTTGGGCCACCACAACCTCCCAGTCACTAATTTAGAGCTGGGAAAACATCACCAAGCTGTAGCCTCTGTTTAACCACACTCCAGGCATCTGCTGGCAGGGCTGTGAATGAGACACCCATTCAGGGGCGTCCAACCTGAGGCCCACCCTTTTCTGGTTGCTGCTGTTTTTGAGTAAAAAGAAATTGTCTTGGATGGCATACAAAAACGTGTAGCATAGTTAGTGTATAAGTAACAAAACTTCCTTTAATTTTTTTAATAATAAAAACAAAGGGCTGGACACAGGTTGGACACACTGCTTAGACTATCATGGGGCTGTAGCAGCCTATTAAGGCATACTCTTAATGTACTAAACTAAACGGACTTTAGCTCCAGGACTGACACATTTCCTTTTATGGACATGCACACTGGCTTCTGAGCATTTGCCCTTGTCACACCTAAAAGTAGTTTAATGTTAGAACTAACCTAATGTGAGAAATGCAAAAGAAGCAGGTGACTACCCTGAGCAAATAAAAAGCCAAGGCAAATTCCAGTTTTGGGAGACTACAAAAGGCAATTTTTATCCTAGCCAGATGATTAGAGAAGTTCCTAAAGAAAATGGTGATGAGAAGATCTAAATTCACTCAAGGAATACTCCATAACCTGTTTTGTAAAAAGCATCACAGTAATAAGAAAAATGAAAACAAGGCAAACTCTGTTGGGAACCAAGGATACACTTCAGGGAGTTTCCCTGATAAAGAGGCCAAGCTTGCTTAACACATGCCCACGTTTATGTTATATTGAGGTCGCTTAGGTCTCCCAATTGCTCACACGCTCTTCTCTCTACACACATAAATGGCTGGCCCGAGGTTCCCACAAAGTACTCTAGACAAATCCGGGCCATATTCCATCTTGTTCACTTGCACTTCTTGTCAGCATGGGGTTCTTCCAAGATTCATCTCTAGGGGCTGGGGATTTAGCTCAGCAGCACAGTACCTGCCTGGCAAGCACAAGGTCATGAGTTCGATTCCCAGCACCGGAAAAAACAAAAAACAAAACAAAAAAAAAAAACCAAGATTCATCTGTGACATTTCTAGCTGTGTTCTAAGATAGATGTATGGATCTATCCCATTACTGCTACTTCTACTTTATACTCTGTCCACGTTTTTTTGCTAATGCTGGCGTGTTCCCGCTCTGGCAAGATTGCTCATGATCTGATTCTCAGGGTACTGTAAATACAACTACTTTGGGTCAGACCAGCACTCAGGTCATTGCCTGATGCTCCAGCCGAACCCCACCTCAATCTACACTCTTAGCTTGCTGACTTGGTACAGAGCCACTCACCCACCGCCACTGCCAGCTTAAGACCGCTGACGTGCCGACGCTGACCCTGTGTTTCAGATGGATCCCACGGCAGTTACCTGGGACATATACTTTTGTGCGATATCTCTTTTAGGTCCCACACAGCTTTTAACAACTAGGATACGCGTGTACTGTAAGGATAGCTGGACTGAAACAGATGGAAAAGAAATTGCCGTGCTGTCCCCAGATCTACAGCAGCCCCACCCCCTGCCATGTTTAGGTTCCCCGATCCCAGGTCACTAAACTAAACTCCTTTCTTTAGATGAATTCTTCCCCAAGAGCCACAAAGTCCTTCTCAAATGCACCTTCTGTTCTCTAAGCCTCTCTAACCAGCCTTGGAAAGGGGGAATAAAGACTAAAAATTCTCCTGCCACTGAAAGCAACTTTTGGAGACAGTCTTCAATTTGCCAAAGCAAAGATTTCCATCACTATCAGCGGTACCAGTCTTCCATGTTTAAAACAATGGCAAGATCAATGAATAAATATTGAAGCGTAGGAGTTCAGTCAGTAGCCATCGGTATAGACGTAACAATCAAAGTCAAGCACTTTAGCTTCAGTTAACGTTTCACAATATTCTTGTTGACTTTTTTGGTTACATATCCTAGGCAATCAGAATTCGAGGGGTTTCCAGAAACTAATCCACTCCATGAAAAGATTGAAAAGACCAATATTTTTCAGGCACTGCCTCAGTTTGATCCTCTTCACTTTTCCAGTAAATGGCCATTCAGCCTCCCTTGAATGTTTATAACAAAAAGAACACATTCCTGTGAGATGCTTGTTGCATTTGTTAACATCTTCGTTAAAAAGCTTTTCCTCTACTGGAAAAAACATATCCCCCTAAACAGTGAAATAGTAAATATTATGTTGGTACTTGAATCAATAAAATATTTCTAACTGAAAATACCTAATGTCACTACAAATAACAGAATGATAGGTGAAACAGGTGACAAAGATGATTATAATTTCGCTGCATAGGAAAAACTTAGGTGTGTATTGGAAGTATAAATTGGAGATTTTTATTACCTCAGATGTTATAAAAGGCCATTAATGCATTTAAATTTCACAACAAACCATGGGGAGGGAGACAAGAGGGAAAATGCTTTCTCAAAATTGGACTAAACATAAAAATAAATAGATGTTAGTTATCGTGAACAAATGTTGGGTTATTTTCACAACTCTGAGTTTCTTATAATACATACAAAAGGAATTAAATGTCTTGAAATTTTGTTTGTTTGTGGGGGTAGGACGGGGCAGAAAAGCTTTTAGCTGTAGTATTATTAGAGTGCTACACATATAAAAAGTAGGCAAACCACAGTTATAGATCTTACCTGAACACAGGTAAATACACCAAAGACACCAGTGGGTCAAGGGAAAGCAATGCTTAGAGAATCACAGCAACACCTGTTGGCCTTCTCAGTCACTATTTCCTCGAAGTAGTTACTACAGTACTAGCCAAACTTCTAATGCCACAGGTTAGCTTTGTCTGCTTGTTTTGTGCATACAGGGGATTGAATATGGGAAGCCCTGAGCTACCATCCCCAACCTTTTAAAAAATCTTTTACATTTTAAAACACGATCTTGGGCCTGGAAATTTAGCTCAGCAGCACAGCGCCTGCCTGGCAAGTGCAAGGTCGTGAGTTCGATTCCCGGTACCAGAAAAAAAAAAAAAAAGCTCAGAAACACGGTCTAGCTAAGTTTTACACATTAGCCTTAAATTTGTGATCCTCCTGTCTCAGCCTCCCAACTACCCAGGATTACTTGCATGTACCACTATGCTAACCTCTGCCTGTTTTGACTTGTTTTGGTTTTTGGGTTTTCTGAGACAGGGTTTCACTATGTAGTCCAGGCTGGCCTTGAACTCACTATGTAGCCCAGGCTAACCTCGAACTCATGACGACCTTCCTGCTTCAGTCTTCCAAGTGTTGGAATTACAGGTGTGCACCACCATGCCTGGGTTTCTGCATTTTTTTTTACAGCTATATAAGAATTAATCCATATGGTGGGCACTCTTATGTCTGGTTTCTTTCTTTCAACATGGCATTTGAAGCTAGTATTATTTCATGTAAAAATAGTCCATGGTTTTCATCGCTGTATAGTATTCCCCTCTATGTCTACATCATAATTTACTCATTTTAATTTTGAGCCACAGTGGGTTGTTTATATGTTTTTACTATTATGAATAAACTTCTGTAAATATTCATGTACATGTGATTTGGGTAAACAAATTTTGAAGCATATACCATTTCTACTGTGCATATATCTAAAGGTGTATGCTGGGCCATAAGCTATAAGTGTGTTCAGCTTTAGAATAAAGTGGTGTGGGATTAATTTTACAAGCAAAAGAGGCAAGACTTCATAACACGTCTTCGGTTCTGCAGAAATATTTGAAAACTTTATCAGTTTCCCAGGAGCTTTTCTTATTGCTCTGACAGGCAAATTATTCTTTTTCGCTTCCCCAACCCCCAATTTCTGTTAAATATCTACCGTGCCACAAATCTTGTAGCTTTTACCTTATTGAACTATCAACAGGTCAAAGTCAGCCAGAATTTCAGTTTTTCTCTCTAAATTGTTTTCTTATGTTTCTTTCAGTAAGTTAATAAAATCCTGAACATTCCCCCCAAAACATAAGTAGACTTTGCAAATCTCTTTGCCTTATACTTGCAATATATTTTTGGAAAAAGTCCTTTTCAGGTTGTATGCAAGAATCAACAGGAGACTGACCAAGAAAGAAACTGAAGAAATGGGTCAGTTAAAAAAGTAGTGTTAAGAAAACTATTTGAGTGGAAAGAATTGTTATTTCCAATTCAAATTACCATGAAACAGTTCTAATAACCCTTTCTTCCCTAGAAGAACTAATTACAGTTAGAAGTTTGAGTATTCAACTAATTTGAATACAGCTATACATACACAAAATCTTAAAAGAAAAGAAATAAAGCTACTGTAGTTTTTGGTAGTCAAATCAAAGGTTATACTATTTCCTTTTAATAGTCTAATTTTGTACAAAAACTGTTAGCACAAAAAAATGAAAGATTAAACTAAAATTGAACAGACTGCCTTTTAATATCTACTCCTTGATCTTAATTTTGCCGTATGTGGCAACCCAGAATAAGTTGTTTTCCACATGAAAATTCTTGAAATATTTTATAACAGAGTTGTCTTTTTTTCACAGGATAAATGTCTCCAAACCCTCCCAAAATTCTTTTTGACATTTGCAAAGGGTTTTAGGGACCTCTGGAATTTGACCATTCTTTGCATGAGTGGAGTTTCCAAGCAATACAACTGTAGATTTAATAAAAGTTATGCTGTGTTTTTAGGTATATATGAGGTTAACTATACAGTTCTTGCTGCAGTATCCAGTCTGGATAATAAAGCATGGTTCATAAGACAAACGCACATATACCCAATTTTAATGAAAACAATCTTATTTAAAATTGCAAAACTGACAGCATTACTCTGATGTTTAGATTCATGCATTTCAAATCCTAGGCTACACATGCATAAAATGAGCGATGGACCTGGCTATATGTCTATCTTCCCCTCTACACTGACCAAAAAGACAAATGGTTTCACAATACAGGTTCAACAAGACACGTCTTCATCACTTCTACTTTACATGCGACTTACAATTATCAGTATTTATTTTTACTTCTGGATTTTTTTTTAAAAAGCAGTAAAAAGAGATTAATTTAGACATCATCATTTTGGCAAGGGGAATAGAAATGTTTCTATAAAATATAGGAATCATACTAAAATAAACACTATGAAGTATTTTTCTTCTCCTAGAGTTTATTTTAGGTGTCAACATATTTCATCATAAATCATTTTAGCCTCTTGCCTATTTTTATTTGCACACCACTGACTCATATCCAGATTTAAATTCTTTAAAAGGTCCTACTAGGGTCACTAAACACTTCCATTATTTTAAATACACCAGTAATTATATACTATTTTTAAAGTAGAGAATTTATCAACATGAAAATTATTTGTCTATATTGTTGTTATTTTGTTATTGTTTTTTAAAATTCTCTTTAAAGTAAAAAAGAAAGAAAATTCAGTATTTATTCAAATATTCAGAGCATATTTTAAATAGAAACCTCATATGGTAACAGGCATTCCATGATTAATATATTCACAGGTAGTCACTGGGAATTCTTATTGCAATACAGAAAAAAATACAGTATCAGGAAAAAGCTTGGTCATGTTGTACATACATCATGGAAAATGTGCAATTGTTAACATATACTGAGAGGATTTGTAGCTTTTAACATAGAAGGCTGTCCTGTACATATCACTCACTTCTAAAAAACATCCTGCAAAAACACACACAAATATGATCCAAACACACATATACAACACAGAGAAGCACATCTCCAAATACACAGCAAAAGGACTGAATGAACCTTATTAACAGTGATTTCCACCAAGAAATTGGAAACAGAGGCATAAAGGGAGCTTTAGGTTTTTTTAAAAAAAAAATCACTCATAAGATGATATCGTAAATAATTAACACATTATTTTGTAATTTTAATTTAAAAGCCTAAAATGTTTACACATAGCTTACATGAGGAATGGACTTAAAGATCTGAAGCAAAAATATATTCCAAAACTTTTCTCCTTTTTTTCAAGTTTGTTATATCTATGCTAAACATATTTTCTTTTTAAAACCCTCGCCTAGTCATATGAACTAGAGACCAGTGTTGATGAATGGCTGGATTTAAAGCAGTGACATCATGCACACCAACCTAGAAAAACCATGAACAGAATCAGAATATGACAATAAACTATTTTTGGCCATCTTCTGAATTCCAAATTAGATACAGTCCTCTAACTTTAGTGTAAGCTCTGTGTATGTGTGTGTGTGTGTGTGTGTGTGTGTGTGCGCGCGCGCGCGTGTCGGGGAGTAAGGAAGCCAACAAAGGGTAGTGTTTGTCCCACTGAATTTAAATGTCTCTGCATATTATCCTCTTGGTTGGCCAGATTACAGAGGCCTTTGCCAGCCCTACTCTCTTTAAATAGAGACCTACACTAGTTAAATAGAGTTTACTTGTTCCAGAGTAAGAGTTTTCTTTCTTTGCAAATTTTGTTCTTTAAGGAACAATAAGACTCTGTCCCATTAGCAGCTCCTGGACGTACCAACATGTGCCTGACCTGTAAGCAGATTTTGCTTCCGAAGATTAAATTAAAATCTTGTTTGTTTTTATTTCCAGCACCTAATGAAAAAGTCAAATCATTTTCAGGATACTTCCATCAACTATCTTCTTGGCCCACTGAACTAACCTTGCATAAAAGGAGGTATTTGATTCAGGCAAGCTGAAGTTTCAAAACAATGCCTGAACTGCTGTCTGTAAACAGTTCTGCTCCAGAGCATTTGGAAACAGACAGGCCTCATTATACTATACGGAATAATTATTGGCACTGATGAACAGTACTGGGCTTAAATTTTTCTTACAATGGCTTAGAAATTTTGTGGACATTAACTCTTTATCATAAACATGTCTTTCAGTAATGACAGATGCAGTCGGAAACAAAGCTATAGGAAACACCTGGTCTCTCTATATTTTAGCATTAATTTTCTGTACCATAACAACCTAAAGAAATTGTTTGGCAAGCAGAAAATTAGCAACCTTTCAATATTTAAAGCTGATCAATGCCATCTTACAGAAAATACTGTAAATATAAAAACAATTGCATAACTCACGCAAAAAAATAGCCTGAACTGGAAAACAAGGAAGTAGTCCTCAAAAAAGTTAAAATAACTCCGTGTAATTAGATTTATATTACTACTTAAGGAAAGTTGTGACTTGAGCTAATAGAATTAATTTTACCTACACGATTACTGAAAGCTGATTACAGCTGATTATATACATAATCTGTTGCCATGGTATGATTACTGTCTTAAGAAAATGCATAATTCATTTTTCTGCAGCTGTGAATTCTTTTATCACTGATAGTGAATGCAGCCGCCTGCTTTTCTGCATGTATCTCCAACAGGATCAGACCTTCTTGGATTACAGAATGAGCAGGTTTGGGCATAATTGGAGAAAATCACATGTACCTAACAAGGCTGGGTCTCAGTCTCCCATCAACTTGTATCTTCTGGGGAAATTTAGGTAGTAAAGTATGAGATGGGAACTCTAAGATTTTTTACTCTTAGAACATACAACCTGAAAGTAGAGGTCAGGTTACAACAAAAGAGTATGGATTATCCTTGATGGTAATGAGAAAAAAGGGGATAGTCAACTCCGCTTAGAAAAAAAAAGTGACAATTAAACTGTGTTATCTTTCACCCAGTGGGAACAATTTAAATCCTGGTGCTAAATATTTAACAACATCACAGCTGGCACTATTTTAGATGTGTACACATTTTTTCCTTTGTCGGGCTGTAGTATAAAGAACCATGAACCTCCTAGGTAAAAGGAGTTTCTGGTAAAGTCAAATAACCAGACTCCTTTGTAACTGAGAGATCATCACCTTATCTCGCGTGCTTCAATAAATGAATATACTTGGAAATAGCAACTTCAGTGAATAAAACACCGTGATCAAGCTTTCTCCTGTTCTTTACAAGAATATGCTATTGAATATGAAGAAGACGTATGGATGTGGCTACGCAGAGACTGTCATCATTACTGTTACTGATAATAAGCCACTAAGTTTATTAATCGTGCACAGTATGTAGCTTTACTTCTCCAGATACATGGCTATTTTATGTGTGTGCATAATGCGTGTATGTATATGTCTAGATATGCACACAGAACATATTTTGTGTGAGTGTACAAATTCAGACTGTTGTTCAAAATATATCTAAGTGCTCGAATGCTATTCTAAAAGGGTGTTACTCTATGTGTTAGTATAAGTATAACCCAAATATATACAATACATGTGATTATGTGTGTGCCCTGTTGAATGCTTTACTAATATTCACCTTCAGGGATATTATTAAAAGCGTATAGTATGTCCCTTACAATGGATCACAACAAGCACTTGGAAAAACAAGATTAGAAAGCATTCATCCTTACTATCACCAGTGCTTAGTTCCTGTTTATTTAACTCTGTTTCCATCTATAAGACTTATGTATCTGTTTCCTCAACCAATTTCCAATCTGGTACTTACCAGAGAGGTGAGGCTGTTTACCCAACAGTCTTCAGTTTAGTTTTCTGTCAAAAATAGTACACTAAATTTTTTCTCTAATGATTTTTCAAAGTACATCAAAATTAGTGCTAAGGTATAATTTATATTATCCCTATCAAAATGTATAACCAAAACAAAAAAGAATTTTCCTCAGAAATAAGCTCATTAAACCAGTGTAGGCAAAAACAGGACCTCATTATTCCTACCTAGCTTTTCTGTAATTACAGTATTAAAACTCTACCTCAGATCTAAGGCAGAGGGTTTGCATAAGGGAACTTCCTTTCTGTCTCTGATACCCTAGCACATCAGCCTGCCACTGAGCTATATTAGTTCAGGTAAATAAGTCAGACATTAGCAATCAATCAGGTATCAGCCTGCATGTCTTCGCCTCCACTATAGCTAAATCCCCAAATATATCCCCTTGTGGATTTTCACCACACATCGAAGTCACCTTCCCTGATTGGAACCTGTATATTTGTGGCTGGGATGGGGCTAAATGAGCCTCCAGAGGAACAGTCAAACCAGCTGCTAATTAACCAGGCACTGTCTTGACTATCAAACCACTGAAAACCCCAGAGAGAAGAAAAAATATGGCTTTTCCATGGCATACAGCATGAATTATAAATAGACATTGCAAAGTAGTAGGATGGTGTACACCCTTTCTATTCTAAAAAATCCAAGTCTGTTACAGACAGAGATCAACTCAGATTACTCTGAGAATGTCTGCAGGATTTCAGATAAGGTAGGTGCTTATGTTTTCATTGAAAATCCAACTAATTGTGGGCCCCTCAAACAGAGTGAATGCATTAAGCAAAAGGGGAGGGAAGAGGGAACAAGACCACTCTCCTCTGCTTCCTCTCCACTGCTTGAACACCCACAAGGTAAAGGAGGCTGGACTCAATCAGTGCAGTTTCCGCCCATGGTCTGCGAGCTCCAAGGCAGCGATGTCATGGCGGGAGGGAATGCCGGGCAAAGCTGTATAGTCAGAGGCTGCTAGGAAGCAGAGCAGGTGAAAAGTGCCACAGTGGAAGGGGTGAGGGAGCAGACGCAGACCCAAAGGCCACCCAGACACACACGGAAGTGCGCTCCACCAATCCCCACGGTGGGTCCCAAAGCCAATTAGGTTGAAACTCTGCCCTAATTGTCACAAAATATACACAGATAATATGGACTACAGTTGTAGCAAAGTGAATCCAGCGATTTGGGTTTAACGTGTACTTAGTCAGAGCTGCTGTTTCACATTACTTATTTCCAAGCATTAAGATGAATCTTAAGGCTACAGCAAGTAATGTACTGTGTAAGGGTGATGAAAGCAACAAAGAAAAAAATTCACAGTTCTTTCCACTTACTCCCCACAGCTAACGCAGAGGTAGAAAATGTTAAATTCTTTTTTTTTTTTTTTTTTTTTTTTTTGAGGCAGGGTCTCAGTATGCAGTCCAGGCTGGACCTGAGCTCACTTTGTCGCCCAGGCAAGCCTTGAACTCACAATGATCCTCCTGTCT